>NC_141877.1:114421600-115046600 GCF_056163025.1 Triticum urartu
TTTCTTTTGGTGCTGTGCGTAGATGTAGTTTTGAACACTACACTTGTCATCGTAATTTGGGAAAATTACTAAAAAATTGAGCTACGTTGTGATTACCATTTACTAATAGGAAAGAAGTTTCACCTCGATGAGTAGCTTCTCCATGCATGGAAAGCATGTAAGGAATCCAACAACTTGATCCAGATTGTGGGCGATAGATTTTATTGCCAAGATCTTCACTATGCGCATAGACTGGGTCAAGCTTGTGGGAATCATTTTCTGGAAGACGGTCGTAAATACATCAAGAAGAAATTTAAAAATGTGAATTTCAAGAAGACGGAGAAGAAGATGATTGCTGTACCTGAACGATTACGGATCCAATAAAGAGTTCAAAGAATTTGGCAGACGAGTACACCAACGGTGTCAATTTCGGCGCGTCAATGACCCTGATTTTTGTTGGACCTTCTCGATCAAATACAAGCAATCTCTCAAGGAAAGGCGCATTATCAATGACCATAACATGGAACAGCTGGAGTGATCTCTTCCCAATTGATGTCTTGTTGCGGGGCCAGCAAGACACATAAATCCATCAAAGATTCGTCGAGGCGATGTGGAGGCTAATGAACCCATGGATCTGCTCAAGACGAAGGTACTCGAGCGCAGTACAGTTGCGGAGCATGTGCTCCATAGCCTTCTTCGAGATGCCAACATCGAAGAGGTCGAGCTGCTTGAGTTGAGGGAGAAGAAGGGCGGGCGCAGCATTAATCTGGGGAAGATAGCAGGAGTTGAAGCTGGTGCGGCGCAGCATTGGTGTGAGGCAGAGCGTGGACGGTGGCAGAGAGCGACATCATCCAGCTTCAAAGCTGAGCTCCTCGAGCTGATTTAGGGCGGGGGATAAGAACCACTTGTTGAACTTGGCTTGGACCTTGTAGTTGGTACTGCACATGCGGATGTCAAGGCGTCTGGCTGGCCCAGGGTGCGATGAAAGGATCTTGGAGACTACGGCCATGCGTTTGGAATCCCCGTCACAGAGGCAGCTGTCGACGATTAGGTTGAGGGGGATGCGGCGCAAAAGGGGGCGCCACCGCCTGGAGAGCATGGCGGTTCGCACGGCAGATTTGGTGGGGAGGAGGCCGATGATGACAAGAAGCATGTCGTCGGGGAGGCTGCTGATGAAGTACAGGCTCGCCGGATGCAGTTTTGGCTCGAGACGCCTCCGCTTGTTGGTTGCCTCGCCATCCAACTCAACTGGCGGCGATACCGGTGTACTCGTGTGCTAGTGTGTGTTGTGTGCTAGCCTGCTGGGTGTGCGCAAGTGTGTCCTTCTGTGCATGCTGTCGCGCAATGGTGAATTGTGCGCGAGTGCGTCCTTCACGCGGAAGAAGTGTGTCCTCAATGCTCACTCAATTTACTAGCGTACGGGGTGCTACCCCGAGTGGTTTCAACTTCGTTTACTTCACCGCGTGTCAGATGGGCCTCTAGTTTACTTATTTGCACCAACTGCCACATGGGCCAACACACGAAGATAGAGAACATGAGCTAACAAGGCAGCATGCGGACTGGTTGACTGGTCAACTAAACAATATATGGAGCTATATGCTAACACAGTGAGCATATAATTCGTCGGTACAGAGAGTTCGAGTGAGAGGGGAGGCCCGTGAGAGATAGCAGAGAGAGAAAGAGCTACTCCCTTTGTTCTATAATGTTGTGCCAACATTTTTTTAAAGTCAAACTTTTGAAACTTTGACCAAGTTTATAAAGAAATTACTTATATCTACAATACCAAAGATAAATGATAGTATGAAGTAAGTACATGTTGTGATGAATCTAATGATCATTCCAGATGTAAATGTTTTTCTCCACATATACCTGGTCAAACTTTTTTGAGGTTTGACTTTTCAAAACATCCATATGCTTATGGACGTGAGAGAGTCCCTAACCAGAGAGAGAGAGAGAAATAGAAAGAGTGAGTGAAAAAAGTGTGTGTGCGTGTGTGAAAGAGACATGGATAACACACGATAAAAGTAGAGAAAAGGCGTGTGTGTCTTATGCAAACATATCACACATGCATCTTAGACAATGGAAGCAAGGTGAGGAGATAGTGTGTGGTTGTTTGCAACCGAGAGAGAAAGACCCCTAGCACGTGGCCAAGAGGGGTCTGACAAACAAGGGAGAGAGGTCGAGAGAGACGTACGAAGAAAATGTAGACATGGGGAGGAGAGAGTGTATGTTTGTCATAGAGAGATCCCCTGGAGATCGTGATGGGACTACATGGGTGGGAGATCGAGTGACAAGGTGTGTGCGCGATAGAAGATACCCCGAGAGATCTTGAGATAGACATATGGATGGAAGGAAACAATACGTGTGTTCCTGATGGCCAGTGAGAGATAATCATACTTAGGGGGGAGTGTGTGCGCCTATGATGGAGTGAGGGATTACGGTACTTAGGGGGTGCGTGTCACATAGAGAGAGAACAAGGGCGGAGAGTGTTGGATGGGGCTATATGTAGCGCGAGGGAGACATGTGTATGGGTGAACCAGGGAGATATAAAGTTTGAGAGAGATAGAGGAGCCCCGATAAGGCTGAGTGGTGCGTTAGATAGCTAAGACGGGGAAAGAGATATTCCATCCGCTCCAGAATGCAGTGCATGTAAATTTTTTAGAAGTCGAACGTTGGAAACTTTGATCAGGTTTACGCAAATGTTATTTATATCTACTATACCAAAGATACATCATACGAAACTACATCTCATGATGAATCTAATGGTATATGTTTGCCGTTCTAGATGTAAATGTTTTTCTCCATGTACATGGTCAAACTTTGTGATGTGCGACTTTTCAATAAATCTATATGCTATGGACTGAAGAGAGTGCCTAAGTCGAGAAAGATCAAGTGCGTGTGAAGGAGAATGAGTGAGTGTGCAAAAAGAGTATGTGTGTGAAAGAGAAAGGGACAACAAACGATAAATTAGAGAGACTGTGTGTTTTTTCGTTTCTTATGCAAACATATCATGCATGCATCTCCGAGATAGAAAAGCGAGGTGAGGAGATACATGAAGATAGCTAGTGCGTGATTGTTTGCAATGGAGAGAGACACCCCTATAGCACATGTCCAATAGAGGTCTGGCAAACAAGGAACAAAGGTCAAGAGGGACACATGGAGAACATGGACGCATGGGGAGGGAGAGAGGGTGTGTTTGTGATAGAGAGATCCCCTCAAGATCGTGAGGGGACTATATGGGTGGGAGATCAAGGGAGGTGCATGCGCGATAGAAAGATGCCCCGAGAGAAATCGAGATAGACCATGCACATGTTTGTGATGGAGACTAAGAATAGCTAGTCATATACATATAGGGGGGGGGATTATGTGTGCCTACATTTGAGTGAGAGACCATCATACTTGGCTAGGCATGAGATTGTGTGTGTGTGTGCGTGTGAGATGGAGAGAGAACGAGGGAGAGAGCTAGAGTTTTAGATGGGTCTATCGAGTGCGAGTGAGATATGCATGTGTATGTGTGACCCAGGTAGATGGAGAGTTTGAGAGAGAGAGAGAGGGAAGAGCTCCGAGATGACAGAGTGGTGCGTGAGAGATTTACGGGCAACAAGCCAAGGAATTTGTGTGCGTACGATGAGTGCACCCAAGATATTTAGCTTGGACTAGAGAACCATACATAGTGTGTGAGAGAGACCTATAGATGGAGTATATATGCATGCGAACTAGAAAGACCCCCCCACCCCCACACACACAAAGAGAGAGAGAGAGAGAGAGAGAGACGGATAGAGAGGGAGGGGGACCAACAAGGTTTGTGTGTTGGATGCGTGCGACATAATTGAAGATTGTCAGCGAGAGAGAGAGAGAGAGAGAGAGAGAGAGAGAGAGAGAGAGCAGGAGTCCGGGAGAGGGGGAGGTCACGTTTTATTCATCAAAGACTGATTTGATATAAATTTGCATTCAAATATTTAAATTGGAGAACATGTTGTCTGCAATCCACACATGAACAGAGCTATGCGTATATCAAACAAGTTCATCAATTTGACTTTCAACATGTTCATGGAGTACTATAATACTGTACAACATGCTACTCGATTGAGGTGTTCAATCTTGGATTTAGTTCACTATTTTGACCTGGTGAACGAGCTATTTCATTGAATCGAGATATTTCATTTTGGGTTTGATTCCCGTTTTTGAGTGGGTCAACTATTTGTCATATAGTAAATCGCTAGCAACGAGCATGTAAAAACACATTACTCCTGAGCATCATCTCTCCATCTAAAAAATAATTGGCAAGCTAATATTTCAGAATTTGATTCGAATCGACTTGGTAAGGTAGACGTGGATGCTCGTTTTCCCAAAATTTGAACGAACTGTTAAACACCCTCTGCTTGGTGGAATTTGCTCGAGCAAATAAATGGGAGACGCGAAATTACCGGCCTATGTGGGACACGCATCAATTGGCCCGTTGTACATCGAGGGTAGGTTCGTAACTTCATCCAAGCGCGCCTTCTCCTCGGCCGAAATGACATGTGCCGAATAATTCATAAACCATGGTTGGAGAAACACCCTCTCCTCACCCGAAATAGCTCGCGCCCACTATTTATAAGCACGCTCTCCTTGCCCGAAATCGCTCGCGCTCACTATTTATAAACACGCTCTCCTCGCCCGAAATCGCTCGCGCCCACTATATTTCAACACACGCCCTCCTCGACTAAAATTGCTCGCACCCACTATTTGGGAGACGCAAAGTTACTCTACTATCCCGGACCCTCAATACACAGACCCAAGCTGAGAAGCCTAAAGGCAGGGGTAGAACTATAACTCCCCCCACATTTCAGACAAATGCGTTCGTAAGACATGGCCCCCCTCCCAATTCCCCATTCATACCTCGTGGGCGCCAAATCACCTTCTCCCCGGAAGCTCCCTTCTCCTAAGCCGCGAAACCTCAGCCCCTCCTCCATGGCACCCCCTACCGCACCAAATTCACAGCCGCCCTCCTTTCTAATCCTGGAGGCGCTGTCCATTTTCCGTTGTGCACTGGGTCATGTGCCTCTTACTTCATGCTGCCAGAGCTACCTCGACGATGACCGCGTGAACCGTACCGGAGCCGATTCACCCCTGCCGTTGTTCATGGCGCCGGAGCAGCTCCAACTTTGTACCCGTCCAGAGCCCCGACGCTGCTTCCCCATAGCCGCCGACCATCGCGACATCTCTGCTTCCCTGCCGCCGGTAGCCACCGCAACCGCGCCGGCCTCACCGACTAGGCAGCTGGAGCTGCCTACTTTATCGGGCCGCTAGATAGGTCGCATCCTCATCTCAAATCACTTTATTTAGGCGTCAGTTGTCTGAATTTTTATTCTGGGCCAATCGATTCCCAATAGGAAGTAGCACCCCTCGAGCCGACGGAGCTCCTAGGCTGCTGGTTGGCTGGTGTCTAACGTAAGGGTGCGGGGGCACAAGTTCGCCATGGAAGCAGTGCTTAGATGGCTATCTTAGAGTTGCATCGGTTGAAGGTACTGCTGCCACCGGATCTGGATGACGGCGAGTCTTTGTGGAATGGCCCGGGGGCGGCGCAACCACGGTAGTGCGGTGGGGCGCGGAGCAGGGTTTTGGTCAGGGCAATGGACAGCGGAGGCAGGCTTCTCGGCCGGTGGTCGCTGGCTCTTCGGGGAAGATTCCGAACAGTGTCAGCCGGGAGGCACAAGATGGCCATCAAGCTATCCGGTATAGATCGGACAGTACCAAAATAAAATAAAATCATGTGACCCCAATTTAGTCTTCGGTCAATAGACATGTGACCATTCTTGTACCTTGCTGTTGATCTCTTAGGGTATTTCTTCAGATCAGAGAGATGTGTCATTCTTAACATTATGTGTTTTCTGCATCTTCAGCCACACCGTCTTCCGAGAATGAAGTTCTTAATTTAAAAAAAAGGAAGGGAGACAATCTAATAGATGCTTGGTACAGAATTTGCAATGCGCAAAAGAGATCTACTAGGAAGCAATCTACTTCCGTTCTTCTTCGCAATTTTTATGTAGGCATCACTCCTTACAAATAGATATATTCTTGATACCATTACCAGAGGGAATTTCTTGGGAAGCCATACTTTTGATTCTTATAATGCTATGATAGATTTGTTTGGCCCCCACCTCTTTTGATTAATGGAACTATCTTAACTTTGGAACATGTGATGCAATGCCTAGAAATTATTGAAAATAAAGTTGCCACCGTAGAGTTGATTGAAAATTTGGATAGAAAGATCCATAACCAAATTACCCAATACGGATCTAAGGTAGGAGTTGCTCTTAAATTTTTTAAAGAAAAGGAACCTATGGTTAATGAAAAGATAGATCAAGATTCCATTAGAATTGATAAAATTGAGGATATTATTACCAACCTAGGGTCTGCCTTTTCTTCTATGAAAAATACTCCTCCTAATGCTAAGATTGCCAAATTGATGCATGTTCCTAAAAATAAGGGTGAATCCTCTAGTAAGGGAAGTGCGGATCTTAAATCCATAAGTGTTCACCCCAACTTTCTCACTATCCTTAAGGAACCTTTTGCTACAAATGATTTTCTTGATTTTGTGCCTAGGAGTTTGATAATTAATAAAAAGAAAGAAACCCCTAAGAGTTATAGGTGTCTTATTGAAGAATTGCCTACCAAAAATGGCAATACCTAGATCTATCTTCGCTTTTATGCCTAGCTAGGGGCGTTAAACGATAGCGCTTGTTGGGAGGCAACCCAATTTTATTTTTATTCCTTACTTTTTGCTCCTGTTTAGTAATAAATAAATAATTTATCTAGCCTCTGTTTTGGTCGTGTTTTTTGTGTTTAATTAGTGTTTGTGCCAAGTAGAACCGTTGGGAAGACTTGGGGAAAGTCTTGTTGATCTTGCTGTAAAAAACAGAAACTTTAGAGCTCACGAGAATTGCTGCCATTTTTTATTGGAGAGTGATATTTAGTTAATTCATTTCGAAGATGATTAATAGATAAATTCCTCACGTCCAGCAATTTATTTTAGAATTTTTGGAGTTCCAGAAGTTTGCGTTAGTTACAGATTACTACAGACTGTTCTGTTTTTGACAGATTCTGTTTTTCGTGTGTTGCTTGCTTATTTTTATGAATCTCTGGCTAGTAAAAGAGTTTGTAAACCATAGATAAGTTGGAATAAAGTAGTTTTAACACCAATATAAATAAAGAATGAGTTCATTACAGTACCTTGAAGTGGTGTTTTGTTTTCTTTCGCTAACGGAGCTCACGAGATTTTTCTGTTAAGTTTTGTGTTGTGAAGTTTTCAAGTTTTGGGTAAAGATTTGAAGGATTATGGAAATATCCTAAGCTTGGGGATGCTCATGGCACCCCAAGGTAAAATACAAGGACACAAAAAGTCTAAGCTTGGGGATGCCCCGGAAGGCATCCAATCTTTTGTCTTCGTTCATCGGTAACTTTACTTGGAGCTATATTTTTATTCGCCACATGATATGTGTTTTGCTTGGAGTCTTTGCTTTTTAGTTTACCACAATCATCCTTGCTGTATACACCTTTTGAGAGAGAGACACATGAATTGGAATTTATTAGAATACTCTATGTGCTTCACTTATATCTTTTGAGCTATATAGTTTTTGCTCTAGTGCTTCACTTATATCTTTTAGAGCACGGTGGTGGTTTTATTTTATATAAATAATTGATCTCTTGTGCTTCACTTATATTATTTTGAGAGTCCTTTAGAACAACATGGCAATAATAAAAAAATTCATATAAGTGCATTTAATACTAAGAGAAGTTTGATACTTGATGATTGTTTTGAGATATGGAGATGGTGATATTAGAGTCATGCTAGTTGAGTAGTTGTGAATTTGAGAAATACTTGTGTTGAAGTTTGTGATTCCCGTAGCATGCACGTATGGTGAGCCGTTATGTGATGAAGTCGGAGCATGATTTATTTATTGATTGCCTTCCTTATGAGTGGCGGTCGGGGACGAGCGATGGTCTTTTCCTACCAATCTATCCCCCTAGGAGCATACGCATAGTACTTTGTTTCGATAACTAATAAATTTTTGCAATAAGTATGTGAGTTCTTTATGACTAATGTTGAGTCCATGGGTTATACGCACCCTCACCCTTCCACATTTTCTAGCCTCTCTAGTACCGTGCAACTTTCGCCGGTACCATAAACCCACCATATACCTTCCTCAAAACAGCCACCATACCAACCTATTATGGCATTCCCATAGCCATTCCGAGATATATTGCCATGCAACTTTCCACCATTCCGATGTTATGACACGCTTCATCATTGTCATATTGCTTTGCATGATCATGTAGTTGACATCGTATTTGTGGAAAAGCCACCGTTCATAATTCTATCATACATGTCACTCTTGATTTATTGCATATCCCGGAACACCGCCGGAGGCATTCACATAGAGTCATATTTTGTTCCAAGTATTGAGTTGTAATTCTTGAATTGTAAGTAAAAAGAAGTGTGATGATCATCATTATTAGAGCATTCTCCCAGTGAGGAAAGGATGATGGAGACTATGATTCCCCCACAAGCCGGGATGAGACTCCGGATGAAAAAAAGGAAAGATGCCAAAAGAAAAAAGAGGAAAGAAGGCCCAAATAAAAAAATGAGAGAAGGGACAAGGTTACTATCCTTTTTCCACACTTGTGCTTCAAAGTAGCACCATGATCTTCATGATAGAGAGTCTCCTATGTTGTCACTTTCATAAACTAGTGGGAATTTTATATAATAGAACTTGGCTTGTATATTCCAATGATGGGCTTCCAAAAATTTCCCTAGGTCTTCGTGAGCAAGCAAGTTGGATGCACACCCACTTAGTTTCTTTTGTTGAGCTTTCATACACTTATAGCTCTAGTGCATCTGTTGCATGGCAATCCCTACTCACTCACATTGATATCTATTAATGGGCATCTCCATAGCCCGTTGATACACCTAGATGATGTGAGACTATCTTCTCCTTTTTGTCTTCTCCACAACCACCATTCTATTCCACCATAGTGCTATATCCATGGCTCACGCTCATATATTGCGTGAAGATTGAAAAAGTATGAGAATATCAAAAGTATGAAACAATTGCTTGACTTGTCATCGGGGTTGTGCATGATTTAATATTCTGTGTGATGAAGATAGAGCATAACAAGACTATATGATTTTGTAGGGATAACTTTCTTTAGCCATGTTAGTTTGAGAAGACATGATTGCTTAGTTAGTATGCTTGAAGTATTATTATTTCTATGTCAATATTAAACTTTTATTTTGAATCTTTCGAATATGAACATTCATGCCACAATAAATAAAAATTACATTGAGAAATATGTTAGGAAGCATTCCACATCAAAAATTCTTTTTTATCATTTACCTACTCGAGGACGAGCAGGAATTAAGCTTGGGGATGCTTGATACGTCTCCAACGTATCTATAATTTTTGATTGCTCCATGCTATTATATTATCTATTTTGGATGTTAATGGGCTTATTTTTACACTTTTATTATATTTTTGGGACTAACCTATTAACCGGAGGCCTAACCCAAATTGCTGTTTTTTGCCTATTTTAGAGTTTCACCGAAAAGGAATATGAAATGGAGTCCAAATGGAATGAAACCTTTCGAGAGCGTTATTTTTGGAACAAACGTGATCTAGGAGACTTGGAGTGGACGTCAAGCAATCAACGAGGCGGCCACGAGGCAGGGGGGCGCGCCCACCCCCCTGGGCGCGCCCTCCACCCTCGTGGGCCCCTCGTTGCTCCACCGACGTGCTTCTTCCACCTATATATATATATATCCATATACCCCCAAACATCCAGGAGCACCACGAAACCCTATTTCCACTGCTGCAACCTTCTGTACCCAAGAGATCCCATCTTGGGGCCTTTTTCGGAGCTCCGCCGGAGGGGGCATTGATCACGGAGGGCCTCTACATCAACTCCATGGCCCTTCCGGTGATGTGTGAGTAGTTTACTTCGGACCTTCGGGTCCATACCTAGTAGCTAGATGGCTTCTTCTCTCTCTTTGTATCTCAATACAAAGTTATCCTCGGTTCTCTTGGAGATCTATTCGATGTAATCTTCTTTTGCGGTGTGTTTGTCGAGATCCGATGAGTTGTGGATTTATGATCAAGTTTATCTATGAACAATATTTAAATCTCCTCTGGATTCTTTTATGTATGATTGGTTTATATTTGCAAGTCTCTTCGAATTATCAGTTTGGTTTGTCCTACTAGATTGATCTTTCTTGCAATGGGAGAAGTGCTTAGCTTTGGGTTCAATCTTGCGGTGCTCGATCCCAGTGACAGAAAGGGAAATGACACGTATTCTATTATTTCCATCGAGGATAACAAGATGGGGTTTACATCATATTGCATGAGTTTATCCCTCTACATCATGTCATCTTGCTTAAGGCGTTACTCTGTTCTTATGAACTTAATACTCTAGATGCATGCTGGATAGCGGTTGATGTGTGGAGTAATAGTAGTAGATGCAGAATCGTCTCGATCTACTTTTCATGGATGTGATGCCTATATACATGATCATGCCTAGATATTCTCATAATTATTCGCTTTTCTATCAATTGCTCGATAGTAATTCGTTCACCCACCGTAATACTTATGCTATCTTGAGAGAAGCCACTAGTGAAACCTATGGCCCCAGGGTCTATTCTCCATCATACAAGTTTCCAATCTACTTATTTTGCAATCTTTAATTTCAATCTATATCATAAAAATACCAAAAATATTTATCTTATTATTATCATCTCTATCAGATCTCACTCTTGCAAGTGGCCGTGAAGGGATTGACAACCCCTTTATCGCGTTGGTTGTGAGGTTCTTATTTGTGTGTGTAGGTACGAGGTGACTCGCGCGTGGTCTCCTACTGGATTGATACCTTAGTTCTCAAAAACTGAGGGAAATACTTATGCTGCTTTACTGCATCACCGTTTCCTCTTGAAGGGAAAAATCAACGCAGTGCTCAAGAGGTAGCATCCTCGAGAGCGTTTTCCTTTATATAAGAGTTTGTCCAGGCTTTCCTTTGCTACAAAAAGGATTGGGCCACCTTGCTGCACCTTGTTTACTTTTGTTACTTGTTAGCCGTTACAAATTACCTTATTACAAAACTATCTGTTACCAATAATTTCAGTGCTTGCAAAGGATACCTTACTGTAACCCGCTTGCCATTTCCTTCTGCTCCTCGTTGGGTTCGACACTCTTACTTATCGAAAGGACTACGATAGATCCCCTATACTTGTGGGTCATCAGCCACCTTGTGGATATGCTCCTGTTGTGCCACTCTGAGAAGGGCACAAATACAGTCTTGGATGTCTCTCATGTCATGTGGAAGGATCTAGTTTGTGCTACCCATGGAGATCACTGCCCAATTTATGCTCCTTTCATCTTCAAGCTGATTCAGACAACCTAGAACTCCACTTTCCCTGGTGTGTCTCTTGAGACCGGACACATGACTCCTCATGACATTGTTAACTTGCGTCAGAAGGAGCTTTGGGCCTCTACTACTCGTCCTGAGGCGGCTGTGTCTTCTGCTTCTGGAGAGGATCAGGGTGATGATGGTGGTCCTGCTCCCGGCACAGTGCATTCTTCTGGTCAGTCAGGTTGGGCGGCCAAGCTCAAGCATAAGGTGAAGAAGCTCTTCTTCCTTCAGACCAATGTTCAGCACAAGATGTACTTGGCACATGTGGAGCCAAGAGGGCTCGTCAGGAGAGGAAGGCATTCAGGAGGAAGCTTGAGATACCAGTTCAGGATGGCTCTGAGGACTGTATCTCTCTGGAGGACAAGTGGATCTCTTCGCACTCTCACTGGATGGACTCGGATGAGTCCAATGATGCTACTTTTGCTCCAGCTCAGGATCAGGAGATCGAGGAGGAGACTGGTGGGTCTGATTCTGAGGAGGAGCCTGGCGAGTCCATGGGAGGAGACTAATGCCATCTGGAGTTGCGTTAGGTCTTTCTCTACCCCTTTTGGTGTCTCGATGCCAAAGGGGGAGAGGTTTAGGACCGGGGATTTGTCTTTATGCAGGGTGTTGTTGAGTCACAAGCTTGGTTCTTGTTGCTTCTGTGTTTCTGCCTGTGAACTATTTTCCTTCGTCTGCTTTGGTTTGTTGTGAGACTATTTCATATGGTGTAAGACATATGCTACCCTGGTTAATCTTATTATGTGTCTATGTGTGTGAATGTATGATCTTTTGTCTTATTAGTTTCCTTGCTTAAGTGTCTCTTATATCATTCCAAGGATTGCTCGGTCTATAAAATATAGGGGGAGTGTTGATCCTAGTATGTGTGTTGTGCAGTCCAAAGCACATCTATTGAATGCACACATCTAGGGGGAGCCTGTCTATATTTTATAGGTTCTTGGGTTTGCTAATGCTCTTTATATATCTCTTTGTGCAAATCTCGTATTGTGACCAATCCACAAAAAAGGGGGAGATTGTAAGAGCATATTTCTCCCTAAGTGGTTTTGGTGATTGATGACAACGCATTTGCGGACTAATCGTGTGCATTGAGCATTTCATATATCTCATGGCTAGGCACTAGACGATTCGACGCCCCGCGGAGCCTTTCGAAGACGACGGTTTTTCTATGTTTCTTTTCGGTCGATTTGAGTCGTAGGAAAGCCGTACTATTAAGAGGGGGTCTTCTTCGGAAAGGTATGGGTGGAATCAACACGTACACAGCCCCATATGCACCCACAACCTCCTTCCCATCTCCGGAGCCTTTCCTATGTTTTCTGTGGTGTTTTCAACATCTTGCCAGCGGTAGTACCGCCTATGCATATGGTAGTACCGCTGGTACTTTTGTGGTAGTACCGCTTAGGGCTTCCCTGAGCGTGCAACTTTCGGTTGTCTGTTTGTAACTCACGGTAGTAGGGCGGTAGTACTGCGGTAATACTGCTTCGACGGTACTACAGCCCGTACTACCGTCTCCACTATCGCTTGCGGGGTTTTCTTATGTGCAAGGTTCTGTTCCCGCTTTGCCTCAAGCGGTAGTAGAGCGGCACTAGGACGGCAGTACCGTTGGAACGGTACTGCCGCCCCTGGCACCCTCTACTACCGCTGCCTCTCCAGGACTAAGACCCAAGGCGGAAGTACCGCCCGGGTCAGCGGTAGTACCGCTCCAGCGGCACTACCATAGATACACTCTGTGTAGTCTTAGTCCTGTGTGGAGGTGTTGATGGGGAACGTAGCATAAATTCAAAATTTTCCTACGTGTCACCAAGATGTATCTATGGAGTCATCTAGCAACGAGGGAGGAGTGGATCTACATACCCTTGTAGATCGCGCGCGCGGAAGCGTTCAAGAGAACGGGGTTGATGGAGTCGTACTCGTCGTGATCCAAATCATCGATGATCCTAGCGCCGAACGGACGGCACCTCCGCGTTCAACACACGTACAGAGCAGCGACGTCTCCTCCTTCTTGATCCAGCAAGGGGAAAGGAGAGGTTGATGGAGATCTAGCAGCACGACGACGTGGTGGTGGAAGTAGCAGGATTCCAACAGGGCTTCGCCAAGCGCTGCGGGAGGAGGGAGATGTGTCATGGGAGGGAGAGGGAGGCGCCAGGGCTTAGGTATGGTTGCCCTCCCTTCCCCCCACTATATATAGGGCCAAGGGAGAGGGGGAGGGTGCAGCCTTGCCTCTTCCTCCAAGGAAGGGTGCGGCCAAGGGGGGGAGGAGTCCATCCTCCCCAAGGCACCTCGGAGGTGCCTTCCCCCTTTAGGACTCTCCCTTTTCCTCTTCTCTTGGCGTATGGGCCTCTTGGGGCTGGTGCCCTTGGCCCATATAGGCCAAGGCGCACCCCCTACAGCCCATGTGCCCCCCCGGGGCAGGTGGCCCCACCCGGTGGACCCCCGGGACCCTTCCGGTGGTCCCGGTACAATACCGGTGACCCGAAACTTGTCCCGATGGCCGAAATAGCACTTCCTATATATAATTCTTTACCTCCGGACCATTTCAGAACTCCTCGTGACGTCCGGGATCTCATCCGGGACTCCGAACAGCTTTCGGGTTACCGCATACTAATATCTCTATAACCCTAGCATCACCGAACCTTAAGTGTGTAGACCCTACGGGTTCGGGAGACATGCAGACATGACCGAGATGACTCTCCGGTCAATAACCAACAGCGGGATCTGGATACCCATGTTGGCTCCCACATGTTCCACGATGATCTCATCGGATGAACCACGATGTCAAGGACTTAATCAATCCCGTATACAATTCCCTTTGTCTAGCGGTACGATACTTGCCCGAGATTCGATCGTCGGTATCCCGATACCTTGTTCAATCTCGTTACCGGCAAGTCTCTTTACTCGTTCCGTAACACATCATCCCGTGATCAAATCCTTGATCACATTGTGCACATTATGATGATGTCCTACCGAGTGGGCCCAGAGATACCTCTCCGTCACACGGAGTGACAAATCCCAGTCTCGATTCGTGCCAACCCAACAGACACTTTCGGAGATACCCGTAGTGTACCTTTATAGCCACCCAGTTACGTTGTGACGTTTGGCACACCCAAAGCACTCCTACGGTATCCGGGAGTTGCACAATCTCATGGTCTAAGGAAATGATACTTGACATTAGAAAAGCTTTAGCATACGAACTACACGATCTAGTGCTATGCTTAGGATTGGGTCTTGTCCATCACATCATTCTCCTAATGATGTGATCCCGTTATCAACGACATCCAATGTCCATGGTCAGGAAACCGTAACCATCTATTGATCAACGAGCTAGTCAACTAGAGGCTTACTAGGGACATGGTGTTGTCTATGTATCCACACATGTATCTGAGTTTCCTATCAATACAATTCCAGCATGGATAATAAATGATTATCATGAACAAGGAAATATAATAATAACCAATTTATTATTGCCTCTAGGGCATATTTCCAACAGTCTCCCACTTGCACTAGAGTCAATAATCTAGTTCACATCGCCATGTGATTAACACTCACAGGTCACATCGCCATGTGACCAACATCCAAAGAGTTTACTAGAGTCAATAATCTAGTTCACATCACTATGTGATTAACACTCAATGAGTTCTGGGTTTGATCATGTTGCTTGTGAGAGAGGTTTTAGTCAACGGGTCTGAACCTTTCAGATCCGTGTGTGCTTTACAAATCTCTATGTCATCTCCTAGATGTAGCTACCACGTTCTATTTGGAGCTATTCCAAATAACTGTTCTACTTGGAGCTATTCTAAATTGTTGCTCCATTATACGTATCCGGTATCTCTACTTAGAGCTATCCGGATAGGTGTTAAGCTTGCATCGACGTAACCCTTTACGACGAACTCTTTTACCACCTCCATAATCGAGAAAAATTCCTTAGTCCACTAGTTACTAAGGATAACTTTGACCACTGTCCAGTGATCCATTCTTGGATCACTCTTGTACCCCTTGACTGACTCATGTCAAGGCACACTTCAGGTGCGGTACACAGCATAGCATACTGTAGAGCCTACGTCTTAAGCATAGGGGACGACCTTCGTCCTTTCTCTCTATTTTGCCGTGGTCGAGCTTTAAGTCTTAACTTCATACCTTACAACTCAGGCAAGAACTCCTTCTTTTACTGATCCATCTTGAACACCTTCAAGATCATGTCAAGGTATGTGCTCATTTGAAAGTACTAT
Source organism: Triticum urartu (assembly GCF_056163025.1). Lineage (NCBI taxonomy): Eukaryota > Viridiplantae > Streptophyta > Magnoliopsida > Poales > Poaceae > Triticum > Triticum urartu. The sequence goes on from NC_141877.1 coordinate 114,437,245, forward strand.
TAAGTGTTTTGCTCAATGTTCAAGTAGCTTAATCCAGGATTTCCATTAAAAAACACTTTCCAAATAACCCTATATGCTTTCTAGAAATTCTACGCCATTTCTGATTAACAACATGTCAACAACATATATTCATCAGAAATTCTATAGTGCTCCCACTCACTTCTTTGGAAATACAAGTTTCTCATAAACTTTGCATACACCCAAAATCTTTGCTCATCATCAAAGCATACATTCCAACTCCGAGATGCTTCCTCCAGTCCTTAGAAGGATTGCTAGAGCTTTGCATACTTATTAGCATCTTTCAGGATTGACAAAACCTTCCGGTTTGTATCACATACAACCTTTCCTCAAAAAAAACGTCGAGGAAACAATGTTTTGACATCCTATCTGCAAGATTTCATAAATAATGCAGTAATCGCTAATATAATTCCAACAGACTCTTAGCATCGCTACGAGTGAGAAAGTCTCATCGTAGTCAACTCCTTGAACTTGTCGGAAAACTTAACGACAAGTCGAGCTTTCTTAATGGTGATACTTACCATCATTGTCCGTCTTCCTTTTAAAATCCATATGTACTTAACAGCCTTACGACCATCAAGTAGTTCTTCCAAAGTCTACACTTTGTTTTCATACATGGATCCTCTCTCGGATTTTATGGCCTCGAGCCATTTATCGGAATCTGGGCCCACCATCGCTTCTCCATAGCTCGTAGATTCATTGTTGTCTAGCAACATGACTTCCAAGACAGGATCACGTACCACTCTGAAGTAGTACGCATCCTTGTCATCCCACGAGGTTTGGTAGTGACTTGATCCGAAGTTTCATGATCACTATCATAAGCTTCCACTTCAATTGGTGTAGGTGCCACAGGAACAACTTCCCGTGCCCTGCCACACACTAGTTGAAGAGACGGTTCAATAACCTCATCAAGTCTCCACCATCCTCCCACTCAATCCTTTCAAGAGAAACTTTTCCTCGAGAAAGGACCCGATTCTAGAAACAATCCCTTATTGCTTTCGGATCAGAGACAGGAGGTATACCCAACTGTTTTGGGTGTCCTATGAAGATGCATTTATCCGCTTTGGGTTCGAGCTTATCAGCCTGAAACTTTTTTCACATAAGCGTCGCAGCCCCAAACTTTTAATAAATGACAGCTTAGGTTTCTCTAAACCATAGTTCATACGGTGTCATATCATCAGAATTACGTGGTGCCCTATTTAAAGTGAATGCGGTTGTCTCTAATGCCTAACCCATAAACTATTGTGGTAATTCGATAAGAGACATCATGGTATGCATCATATCCAATAGGGTGCAGTTATGATGTTCGGACACACCATCACACTATGGTGTTCCAGGCTGTATTAGTTGTGAAACAATTTCCACAATGTCTTAATTCTGTGCCAAACTCGTAATTCAGATATTCATCTCTATGATCATATCATAGATATTTTATCCTCTTGTCACGACGATCTTTCAACTTCACCCTGAAATTACCTGAACCTTTCAATAATTCAGACTCGTGATTCATCAAGTAAATATACTCAACATCTACTCAAATCATCTGTGAAGGAAGAACATAACGATATCCACTACATGCCTCAGCACTCATTGGACTGCACACATGAAAATGTATTACTTCCAACAAGTTGCTTTCTAGTTCCATTTTACTGAAACCGAGGATTTCAGTCATCTTGCCCATGTGGTATGATTTGCATGTCTCAAGTGATTCAAGATCAAGTGAGTTCAAATGGTCCATTTGCATGGAGTTTCTTCATGCATATACACCAATAGACATGGTTCGCATGTCTCAAACTTTTCAAAAACGAGTGAGCCCAAAGATCCATCAACATGGAGCTTCTTCATGCGTTTTATACCGATATGACTTACGTGGCAGTGCCACAAGTAGGTGGTACTATCATTACTATCTTATATATTTTGGCATGAACATGTGTATCACTATGATCAAGATTCAATGAACCATTCATTTTAGGTGCAAGACCATTGAAGGTATTATTCAAATAAACAGAGTAACCATTATTCTCCTTAAATGAATAACCGTATTGCGATAGACATAATCCAGTCCTGTCTATGCTCAACGCAAACACCAAATAACAATTATTTAGGTTTTAATACCAATCTCGATGGTAGAGGGAGCGTACGATATTTGATCAACCTTGGAAATACTTCCAACACATATCGTCATCTCGCCTTTAGCTAGTCTCCGTTTATTCCGTAGCTTTCATTTCGAGTTACTAACACTTAGCAACTGAACCGGTATCTAATACCCTGGTGCTACTAGGAGTACTAGTAAAGTACACATCAACACAATGTATATCCAATATACTTCTATCGACCTTGCCAGCCTTCTAATCTACCAAGTATCTAGGGTAATTCTGCTCCAGTGGTTGTTCCCCTTATTACAGAAGCACTTAGTCTCAGGTTTGGGTTCAACCTTGGGTTTCTTCACCAGAGCAGCATCTGAATTGCCGTTTCATGAAGTATCCCTTCTTGCCCTTGCCCTTCTTGAAACTAGTGGTTTCACCAACCATCAACAATTGATGCTCCTTCTTGATTTCTACTTTTGTGGTGTCAAACACCGCAAATATCTCAAGGATCATCATATATGTCCCTGATATATTATAGTTCATCACGAGGCTCTAGCAGCTTGGTGGTAATGACTTCGGAGAAATATCACTATCTCATCTGGAAGATCAACTCCCACTCGATTCAAATGATTGTTGTACTCAGACAATCTGAGCACAAGCTCAATAATTGAGCTTTTCTCCTTAGTTTGTAGGCTAAGAAAATCGTCGGAAGTCTTATACCTCTTGACGTGGGCACAAGCCTGAAATTCCAATTTCAGCCCTCGAAACATCTCATATGTTTCGCGACGTTTCAAAACGTCTTCGGTGCCTCAACTCTAAGCCGTTTAACTGAACTATCACGTAGTTATCAAAATGTGTATGTCAGATGTTCGCAACATCCACAGACAACGTTCGAGGTTCAGCACACTGAGCGGTGCATTAAAGACATAAGCCTTCTATGAAGCAATGAGGACAATCCTCAGTTTACGGACCTAGTCCACATAATTTCTACTATCAACTTTCAACTAAATTTTCTCTAGGAACATAACTAAACAGTAGAACTGAAGCGCGAGCTACGACATAATTTGCGAAGACCTTTTGACTATGTTCAGGATAATTAAGTTCATCTTATGAACTCCCACTCAGATAGACATCCCTCTAGTCATCTAAGTGATTACATGATCCGAGTCAACTAGGCCGTGTCCGATCATCATGTGAGACGGACTAGTCATCATCGGTGAACATCTTCATGTTGATCGTATCTACCATACGACTCATGCTCGACCTTTCGGTCTCTTGTGTTCCGAGGCCATGTCTGTACACATGCTAGGCTCGTCAAGTCAACCTAAGTGTTTCGCGTGTGTAAATCTGTCTTACACCCGTTGTATGTGAATGTTAGAATCTAACACCCGATCATAACTTGGTGCTTCGAAACAACGAATTGTCGCAACGGTGCACAGTTAGGGGGAACACTTTCTTGAAATTTTATGAGGGATCTTCTTATTTACTACCGTCGTTCTAAGTAAACAAGATGCAAAAACATGATAAACATCACATGCAATCAAATAGTGACATGATATGGCCAATATCATATTGCTCCTTTAGATCTCCATCTTCGGGGATCCATGATCATCAACGTCACCGGCATGACACCATGATCTCCATCATCATGATCTCCATCATCGTGTCTTCTTGAAGTTGCCTCGTCAACTATTACTTCTACTACTACAGCTAACGGTTAGCAATAAAGTAAAGTAATTACATGACGTTTATGATGATACGCAGGTCATAAATAAATTAAGACAACTCCTATGGCTCCTGCCGGTTGTCATACTCATCGACATGCAAGTCGTGATTCCTATTACAAGAACATGATCAATCTAATACATCACATATATCATTCATCACATCCTTTTGGCCATATCACATCACATAGCATACCCTGCAAAAACAAGTTAGACGTCCTCTAATTGTTGTTTGCATGTTTTACGTGGCTGCTATGGGTTTCTAGCAAGAACGTTTCTTACCTACGCAAAACCACAACGTGATATGCCAATTGCTATTTACCCTTCATAAGGACCCTTTTCATCGAATCCGATCCGACTAAAGTGGGAGAGATAGACACCCGCTAGCCACCTTATGCAACTAGTGCATGTCAGTCGGTGGAACCAGTCTCACGTAAGAGTACGTGTAAGGTCGGTCCAGGCCGCTTCATCCCACGATGCCGTCGAATCAAGATAAGACTAGTAATGGCAAGCATATTGAACAAAATCAACGCCCACAACTACTTTGTGTTCTACTCGTGCATAGAAACAACGCATAGACCTAGCTCATGATGCCACTGATGGGGAACGTAGCATAAATTCAAAATTTTCCTACGTGTCACCAAGATGTATCTATGGAGTCATCTAGCAATGAGGGAGGAGTGGATCTACATACCCTTGTAGATCGTGCGCGGAAGCGTTCAAGAGAACGGGGTTGATGGAGTCGTACTCGTCGTGATCCAAATCACCGATGATCCTAGCGCCGAACGGACAGCACCTCCGCGTTCAACACACGTACGGAGCAGCGATGTCTCCTCCTTCTTGATCCAGCAAGGGGAAAGGAGAGGTTGATGGAGATCCAGCAGCACGACGACGTGGTGGTGGAAGTAGCGGGATTCCAACAGGGCTTCGCCAAGCGCTGCGGGAGGAGGGAGATGTGTCATGGGAGGGAGAGGGAGGCGCCAGGGCTTAGGTATGGTTGCCCTCCCTTCCCCCCACTATATATAGGGCCAAGGGAGAGGGGGAGGGCGCAGCCTTGCCCCTTCCTCCAAGGAAGGGTGCGGCCAAGGGGGGGAGGAGTCCATCCTCCCCAAGGCACCTCGGAGGTGCCTTCCCCCTTTAGGACTCTCCCTTTTCCTCTTCTCTTGGCGCATGGGCCTCTTGGGGCTGGTGCCCTTGGCCCATATAGGCCAAGGCGAACCCCCTACAGCCCATGTGCCCCCCCGGGGCAGGTGGCCCCACCCGGTGGACCCCCGGGACCCTTCCGGTGGTCCCGGTACAATACCGGTGACCCCGAAACTTGTCCCGATGGCCGAAATAGCACTTCCTATATATAATTCTTTACCTCCGGACCATTCTGAAACTCCTCGTGAAGTCCGGGATCTCATCCGGGAATCCGAACAACTTTCGGGTTACCGCATACTAATATCTCTATAACCCTAGCGTCACCGAACCTTAAGTGTGTAGACCCTATGGGTTCGGGAGACATGCAGACATGACCGAGATGACTCTCCGGTCAATAACCAACAGCGGGATCGGGATACCCATGTTGGATCCCACATGTTCCACGATGATCTCATCGGATGAACCACGATGTCAAGGACTTAATCAATCCCGTATACAATTCCCTTTGTCTAGCGGTACGCTACTTGCCCGAGATTCGATCATCGGTATCCCGATACCTTGTTCAATCTCATTACCGGCAAGTCTCTTTACTCGTTCCGTAACACATCATCCCGTGATCAACTCCTTGATCACATTGTGCACATTATGATGATGTCCTACCGGGTGGGCCCAGAGATACCTCTCCGTCACACGGAGTGACAAATCCCAGTCTCGATTCGTGCCAACCCAACAGACACTTTCGGAGATACCCGTAGTGTACCTTTATAGCCACCCAGTTACGTTGTGACGTTTGGCACACCCAAAGCACTCCTACGGTATCCGGGAGTTGCACAATCTCATGGTCTAAGGAAATGATACTTGACATTAGAAAAGCTTTAGCATACGAACTACATGATCTAGTGCTATGCTTAGGATTGGGTCTTGTCCATCACATCATTCTCCTAATGATATGATCCCGTTATCAACGACATCCAATGTCCATGGTCAGGAAACCGTAACCATCTATTGATCAACGAGCTAGTCAACTAGAGGCTTACTAGGGACATGGTGTTGTCTATGTATCCACACATGTATTTGAGTTTCCTATCAATACAATTCTAGCATGGATAATAAACGATTATCATGAACAAGGAAATATAATAATAACCAATTTATTATTGCCTCTAGGGCATATTTCCAACAGGTGTACCGTACCGCCGAAGCAGTAGTACCGCTCCTAGGAGCGGTAGTACCGCTTAGCTGCAGGCTGGGCAGAAAACAGTTGGATTTCGGCTCCCCTATATAAAGGGGGGTATTCTTCCTCCTAGAGTTGACCTCTTCCCTTCCAAGCTCCATTTTCGGCCGATCTCTCTCCGTAGCCAATCAAACTTGTTTATTTTCTAGGGATTGGTTGAGAAGTCCCCGATATACACTTCCACCAAGAGAAATTTGATTCCCCCACTAATCCCTTGCGGATCTTGTTACTCTTGGGTGTTTGAGCACCCTAGACGGTTGAGTTCACCGCGGAGCCATATTCCATTGTGGTGAAGCTTCATAGTGTCGTTGGGAGCCTCCAATTAAGTTGTGGAGATTGCCCCAACCTTGTTTCTAAAGGTTCGGTCACCGCCTCCAAGGGCACCAATAGTGGAATCATGGCATCTCGCATTGTGTGAGGGCGTGAGGAGAATACAGTGGCCCTAGTGGCTTCCTGGGGAGCATTGTGCCTCCACATTGCTCCAATGGAGACGTACTTCCTCTCAAAGGGAAGGAACTTCGGTAACACACCCTCGTCTCCACCGGCTCCACTCTTGGTTATCTCTCACCTTTACTTGTGCAAGCTTTATTGTGTTGTATCCTTTGCTACCTTATTGCTTGTTGTTGTTGCATCATATAGGTTGCTCACCTAGTTACATATCTAGACAACCTACTTTGATGCAAAGTTTAATTTGGTAAAGAAAAGCTAAAAAAATTTAGTTGCCTATTCACCCCCTCTAGTCAACTATATCGATCCTTTCATGTATTGACCTAGTGCCCAGTGCCAGTTGCTGTTTTTTGCTTGTTTTTTACATCACAGGAAATCAATATCGAACGGGCGCGCCTGGGCCCCCAGGCGCGCCCTGGTGGGTTCTTCCCACCTCGGTGGCTCCCGCACTGCCTCTTCACCCTATAAATTCTCAAATATTCCAAAAACCCTCGCGGAGACCCTAGATTAGAAGTTTCGTCACTACAAGCCTCTATAGCCACGAGAAACCAATCTAGACAACGTTCCAGCACCCTGCCGGAGGGGGGGGGTCATCACCGGTGGCAATCTCCATCATCCCGGTGGCCACCATGATGAGGAGGGTGTAGTCCACCCTCGGCACTGAGGGTTTCTACCAGTAGCTATTTGTTTCATCTCTCTCTCTCTCTCTCCCTCTCTCTCTCTCTCGTGTTCTTGAGATGTCACGATCTTGATGTATCGCGGGATTTTTTTAATATAGTTGTATCATATGGTGTTTTTCCCTCTCTATCTTAATGTGATGAATTGAGTTTTCCCTTTGATATTTCATTTTATCGGATTGAATACTTTTATGGATTTGAGAGCACTTGATATTGCTCTTGCATATGAATACTCGTGGTGACAATGGAGTATTATTTTGATTCACTTGATATATGTTTTGGCACTCAACTTGCGGATTCCCGAGGTGACATTGGGGTAATCTACGCATAGGGTTTGATGCACGTTCTTGTCTTTGTTTCTCCGGTAGAAATCTTGAGGCACTCTTTGAGGTTCTTTGTGTTGGATTGAGTATTATGAATGTGAAATTATTTGGTATTATTTTAGTACGAACTCTTTGATAGATCGATCGGAAAGAATAGCTTCGAGGTGGTTTTGTACCCTACAAACGATTTCTTCTTATGTTCTCCGCTAGATAGGAACTTTGGAGTGATTCTTCATCACATGTTGAGGGATGGTTATATGATCCAATTATGTTAGCATTATTGAGAGATTGCACTAGCGAAAGTACAAAACCTAGGCCTCATTTTCAAGCATTGCAATACCGTTTGTGCTCCGTTTTATCAATTGCTACCTTGCTTTTTTATTGTTCTTATTACAAAAATCAATATCTACTATCCATATTACACTTGTATCACCATCTCTTCGCCAAGCTAGTGCACATATACAAATTACCATTGTATTTGGTGTGTTCACTACAAGAAATATGTCAACTTATGACCTTCTGTCAATGACCCTTGAAGAATTGGTCATAAATTTATGACCATTTTAGACCAATTGGTCAAAAGCTGTTCAGGGGGCTTCAAACCCTAAACCATTGCGACCATTTTGGTCAGAAAGGTCGTAATTTCCTTACACGAAATGGTCACAAAGCAAACAGTGCTAGTCCGCTGCCTTATTTCTAGTTGTTAATGACCAATATAGATGGTCATAACCTTGTAGATTGTGGTGGGTTGTGATGACTAGGCGCCATCTCATCAGTTTTGCCTATGTGTCATGTCCATGTGGCAGTTTTTGCCCTAGGTTGTGAAGCAACCTATATTTCTATCATTCCCAAAATTCCCCAAAAAATCTCATAAATTCTTTGGTCATATCTTCATCAAATATGTAAAAATCCTTCCTTGCCTAGTTCAAAACTAATTCAACAATATTCATTTTCCTATTATATTCACAACAACACTTTATGAAGGAAGTGCTATTTATATATTCTTGATTACCCTACGAATTTTTGGGCACTCTTTCCTATCCAAATCATTACCGCATGACAAAATTCAGCTCCATTTGCCTAGCAAATCTTCCTCGGCAAATTTCCAAAGTTTTTGTCCACCTAGAAGCATTGTGAAGGAAGTACCTTTTTTATATCTCTAAATGACATGAAATTTATACAGTTTCTTCATATGCCCAAATTATCACCCTCCTCCAAATTGCAGCTCAGTCAAATCATCTATCTGAGCCCAGGTTCAATTTATATTTTATGGCCAAATTGGCACGTTGCAAAGCAAGTGTTATATAGACCCCTCCTATTACCCTCAAACTTTTCGGGCACTCTTCTATACCCAAATCATTGCCACATGATAATATTCAGCTCAATTTTCCTAGTAAATCTTTCTCGGGAAATTTCCAAAGTTTCTACCTCGAGAGAAGCTTTGTGAAGTAAGTACTAGCTAGGCTTACCCAAATGATCTGAAAATTGACCAGTGCATGACCATACCTAAGTAACTTACCTACACCAATTTTGAGCTCATTTCATTCATCCAATCTCTCTCACTAGTTTTCCCAAGTTTCTGTCCATAGAAGAGCATTGTGAAGGAAGTACTACTTTGGCATGTCCAAATGGTATCAATTTTCTACAATGCTTTCCTATGCCCAAATAACCATCCTCCACAAAATTTCAGCTCAATCCATTCATTATTTTGAGCCCAGCTTCAACATTCATATTTTTTTCCAGCGTGGTACTTTGCAAAGCAAGTACCACCTGGGATCCTCCTTTTGAGCTAAAAATTTGTGAAGACATTCTCCTTAGTAGATGATCATCCTCAGCCAAAACTCACGCCCATTGGCCATGTGCATTTCCCGTACCGCTAATCAAACACTTGGCTACTAATTCATATTTGAGCATCGATCGGTCTTCTCGTGAGAATCTTATGTTGTAATTTTCTTCCTAGCACCAACCTGGGGAGTGCCCAACCCACTAGACATGCCTAAGCCGCCCAGAACACATGGCAACATTACGGTCACGCGGTGACCACGCGACGGGCATGCGAGTTTACGCGCTCTAGAGTTGAGGCCCTTGGCCACCGCCCAAACCTCGATGTATCGCCACCAAACCATGTATTTATGATTAAATAGGTCCTTATGTAACTACAAATGATTTTTGGAAAAAATAAATAGCAAACTATGAGGCAGCTGCAGTTCAAATTTGACCCGCTTCCAACTGAATCGGCGGAAATTTGTCTTTTTCACGAGAGGTGGATCAAAATTTTTTAATCCCAACCATTTTCTCAACTGTGCATTAAATATGGCCTAGTATTTTATAAAAATTATTCGGTCCAATTTTGCAACAATTATTTGGTAGTTCCTTCACAAAAAAACCTAGTTCGGGCACTCGAAAAATGGAAAATGGTTTTTTCGTCCAACGAAAATGAAAACTTCCTTAGGCAACATTGTTTGCCATTCCAATATGCACCCTTGTGCACAATATGAGATCATTTAAACAAACTATGCCATGAATGTGGCCATAAGATTGATCATTTGGCTTGAAAGCCATTGATCTCCATACATGATAGCTCATTTCTGAGAACACTTTTTTAAAATAATTGCCGTATTACAAGTTTGTTATTTTTCCTAGGAACTTGGCCACATATGATGACACAATGCGAAGGTTTCCCAATTTTTCGATTTTTTTTGAATTTTTTATACCCGTTTCAAAATGCGGTCAAAACGGCGGGAATGACCGTTCCTAGCTAGTGGTTGAATCTTGGAATTTTTTGGTGTTTCTCTGATTAAATAGATACTTATGTACCTAGAAATGATTTTTGAAAAAAAATAAATAGCAAACTATGAGGCAGCTGCAGTTCAAATTTGACCCGCTTCCAGCTGAATCGGCGGAAATTTGCCTTTTTCACGAGAGGTGGATCGAATTTTTTTACACCCAACCATTTTGTCAATTGTGCATTAAATATGGCCTACTATTTTATAAAAATGATTCGGTCCAATTTTGCAACAATTATTTGGTAGGTCCTTCACAAAAAAACCTCCTTTCCGGCACTCGAAAAAGGGGAAATGGTTTTTTCATCCAACGAAAATGAAAACTTCCTTAGGCAACATTGTTTGCCATTCCAATATGCACCCTTGTGCACAATATGAGATCATTTGAACAAACTATGCCATGAATGTGGCCATAAGATTGATCATTTGGCTTGAAAGCCATTGATCTCCACACATGATAGCTCGTTTCTGAGAACACTTTTTTAAAATATTGCCGTATTACAAGTTTGTTATTTGTCCTAGGAACTTGGCCACATATGATGACACAATGCGAAGGTTTCCCAATTTTTTGATTTTTTTGAATTTTTTATACCTGTTTCAAAATGCGGTCAAAACGGCGGGAATGACCGTTCCTAGCTAGTGGTTGAATCTTGGAATTTTTTTGGTGTTTCTCTTATTAAATAGATACTTATGTACCTAGAAATGATTTTTGAAAAAATAAATAGCAAACTATGAGGCAGATGCAGTTCAAATTTGACCCGCTTCCAGCTGAATCGGCGGAAATTTGCCTTTTTCACGAGAGGTGGATCAAAAATTTTTACACCCAACCATTTTGTCAATTGTGCATTAAATATGGCCTAGTATTTTATAAAATATGATTCGGTCCAATTTTGCAACAATTATTTGGTAGTTCCTTCACAAAAAACCCTCCTTTCGGGCACTCGAAAAAGGGAAAATGGTTTTTTCGTCCAACGAAAATGAAAACTTCCTTAGGCTCATTGTTTGCCATTCCAATATGCACCCTTGTGCACAATATGAGATCATTTGAACAAACTAAGCCATGAATGTGGCCATAAGATTGATCATTTGGCTTGAAAGCCATTGATCTCCACACATGATAGCTCGTTTCTAAGAACACTTTTTTAAAATAATTGCCGTATTAAAAGTTTGTTATTTTTCCAAGGAACATGGCCACATATGATGACATAATGCGAAGGTTTCCCAATTTTTTGTTTTTTTTGAATTTTTTATACCCGTTTCAAAATGCGGTCAAAACAGCGGGAATGACCGTTCCTAGCTAGTGGTTGAATCTTGGAATTTTTTTGGTGTTTCTATGATTAAATAGATACTTATGTACCTATAAATGATTTAAAAAAAATAAATAGCAAACTATGAGGCAGCTGCAGTTCAAATTTGACCCGCTTCCAGCTGAATCGGCGGAAATTTGCCTTTTTCACCACAGGCGGATCAAAATTTTTTTACACCCAACCATTTTGTCAATTGTGCATTAAATATGGCCTAGTATTTTATAAAAATGATTCGGTCCAATTTTGCAACGATTATTTGGTAGTTCCTTCACAAAAAAACCTCCTTTCGGGCACTCGAAAAATGGAAAATGGTTTTGTCGTCCAACGAAAATGAAAACTTCCTTAGGCAACATTGTTTGCCATTCCAATATGCATCCTTGTGCACAATATGAGATCATTTGAACAAACTATGCCATGAATGTGGCCATAAGATTGATCATTTGGCTTGAAAGCCATTGATCTCCACACATGATAGCTCGTTTCTGAGAACACTTTTTTAAAATAATTGCCGTATTACAAGTTTGTTATTTTTCCTAGGAACTTGGCCACATATGATGACACAATGCGAAGGTTTCCCAATTTTTTGTTTTTTTTTGAATTTTTTATACCCGTTTCAAAATGCGGTCAAAACGGCGGGAATGACCGTTCCTAGCTAGTGGTTGAATCTTGGAATTTTTTTGGTGTTTCTCTGATTAAATAGATACTTATGTACCTAGAAATGATTTTTGAAAAAATAAATAGCAAACTATGAGGCAGATGCAGTTCAAATTTGACCCGCTTCCAGCTGAATCGGCGGAAATTTGCCTTTTTCACGAGAGGTGGATCAAATTTTTTTACACCCAACCATTTTGTCAATTGTGCATTAAATATGGCCTAGTATTTTATAAAATATGATTCGGTCCAATTTTGCAACAATTATTTGGTAGTTCCTTCACAAAAAACTCTCCTTTCGGGCACTCGAAAAAGGGAAAATGGTTTTTTCGTCCAACGAAAATGAAAACTTCCTTAGGCTCATTGTTTGCCATTCCAATATGCACCCTTGTGCACAATATGAGATCATTTGAACAAACTAAGCCATGAATGTGGCCATAAGATTGATCATTTGGCTTGAAAGCCATTGATCTCCACACATGATAGCTCGTTTCTAAGAACACTTTTTTAAAATAATTGCTGTATTAAAAGTTTGTTATTTTTCCTAGGAACATGGCCACATATGATGACATAATGCGAAGGTTTCCCAATTTTTTGTTTTTTTTGAATTTTTTATACCCGTTTCAAAATGCGGTCAAAACAGCGGGAATGACCGTTCCTAGCTAGTGGTTGAATCTTGGAATTTTTTTGTTGTTTCTATGATTAAATAGATACTTATGTACCTATAAATTATTTAAAAAAAATAAATAGCAAACTATGAGGCAGCTGCAGTTCAAATTTGACCCGCTTCGAGCTGAATCGGCGGAAATTTGCCTTTTTCACCAAAGGTGGATCAAAATTTTTTACACCCAACCATTTTGTCAATTGTGCATTAAATATGGCCTAGTATTTTATAAAAATGATTCGGTCCAATTTTGCAACGATTATTTGGTAGTTCCTTCACAAAAAAACCTCCTTTCGGGCACTCGAAAAATGGAAAATGGTTTTTTCGTCCAACGAAAATGAAAACTTCCTTAGGCAACATTGTTTGCCATTCCAATATGCACCCTTGTGCACAATATGAGATCATTTGAACAAACTATGCCATGAATGTGGCCATAAGATTGATCATTTGGCTTGAAAGCCATTGATCTCCACACATGATAGCTCGTTTCTGAGAACACTTTTTTAAAATAATTGCCGTATTACAAGTTTGTTATTTTTCCTAGGAACTTGGCCACATATGATGACACAATGCGAAGGTTTCCCAATTTTTTGATTTTTTTGAATTTTTTATACCTGTTTCAAAATGCGGTCAAAACGGCGGGAATGACCGTTCCTAGCTAGTGGTTGAATCTTGGAATTTTTTTGGTGTTTCTCTTATTAAATAGATACTTATGTACCTAGAAATGATTTTTGAAAAAAATAAATAGCAAACTATGAGGCAGATGCAGTTCAAATTTGACCCGCTTCCAGCTGAATCGGCGGAAATTTGCCTTTTTCACGAGAGGTGGATCAAAATTTTTTACACCCAACCATTTTGTCAATTGTGCATTAAATATGGCCTAGTATTTTATAAAAAATGATTCGGTCCAATTTTGCAACAATTATTTGGTAGTTCCTTCACAAAAAACCCTCCTTTCGGGCACTCGAAAAAGGGAAAATGGTTTTTTCGTCCAACGAAAATGAAAACTTCCTTAGGCTCATTGTTTGCCATTCCAATATGCACCCTTGTGCACAATATGAGATCATTTGAACAAACTAAGCCATGAATGTGGCCATAAGATTGATCATTTGGCTTGAAAGCCATTGATCTCCACACATGATAGCTCGTTTCTAAGAACACTTTTTTTAAAATAATTGCCGTATTAAAAGTTTGTTATTTTTCCTAGGAACATGGCCACATATGATGACATAATGCGAAGGTTTCCCAATTTTTTGTTTTTTTTTGAATTTTTTATACCCGTTTCAAAATGCGGTCAAAACAGCGGGAATGACCGTTCCTAGCTAGTGGTTGAATCTTGGAATTTTTTGGTGTTTCTCTTATTAAATAGATACTTATGTACCTAGAAATGATTTTTGAAAAAATAAATAGCAAACTATGAGGCAGATGCAGTTCAAATTTGACCCGCTTCCAGCTGAATCGGCGGAAATTTGCCTTTTTCACGAGAGGTGGATCAAAAATTTTTACACCCAACCATTTTGTCAATTGTGCATTAAATATGGCCTAGTATTTTATAAAATATGATTCGGTCCAATTTTGCAACAATTATTTGGTAGTTCCTTCACAAAAAACCCTCCTTTCGGGCACTCGAAAAAGGGAAAATGGTTTTTTCGTCCAACGAAAATGAAAACTTCCTTAGGCTCATTGTTTGCCATTCCAATATGCACCCTTGTGCACAATATGAGATCATTTGAACAAACTAAGCCATGAATGTGGCCATAAGATTGATCATTTGGCTTGAAAGCCATTGATCTCCACACATGATAGCTCGTTTCTAAGAACACTTTTTTAAAATAATTGCCGTATTAAAAGTTTGTTATTTTTCCTAGGAACATGGCCACATATGATGACATACTGCGAAGGTTTCCCAATTTTTTGTTTTTTTTTGAATTTTTTATACCCGTTTCAAAATGCGGTCAAAAGAGCGAGAATGACCGTTCCTAGCTAGTGGTTGAATCTTGGAATTTTTTTGGTGTTTCTATGATTAAATAGATACTTATGTACCTATAAATGATTTAAAAAAAAATAAATAGCAAACTATGAGGCAGCTGCAGTTCAAATTTGACCCGCTTCCAGCTGAATCGGCGGAAATTTGCCTTTTTCACCAAAGGTGGATCAAAATTTTTTACACCCAACCATTTTGTCAATTGTGCATTAAATATGGCCTAGTATTTTATAAAAATGATTCGGTCCAATTTTGCAACGATTATTTGGTAGTTCCTTCACAAAAAAACCTCCTTTCGGGCACTCGAAAAATGGAAAATGGTTTTTTCGTCCAACGAAAATGAAAACTTCCTTAGGCAACATTGTTTGCCATTCCAATATGCACCCTTGTGCTCAATATGAGATCATTTGAACAAACTATGCCATGAATGTGGCCATAAGATTGATCATTTGGCTTGAAAGCCATTGATCTCCACACATGATAGCTCGTTTCTGAGAACACTTTTTTAAAATAATTGCCGTATTACAAGTTTGTTATTTTTCCTAGGAACTTGGCCACATATGATGACACAATGCGAAGGTTTCCCAATTTTTTGATTTTTTTGAATTTTTTATACCTGTTTCAAAATGCGGTCAAAACGGCGGGAATGACCGTTCCTAGCTAGTGGTTGAATCTTGGAATTTTTTTGGTGTTTCTCTTATTAAATAGATACTTATGTACCTAGAAATGATTTTTGAAAAAAATAAATAGCAAACTATGAGGCAGATGCAGTTCAAATTTGACCCGCTTCCAGCTGAATCGGCGGAAATTTGCCTTTTTCACGAGAGGTGGATCAAAAATTTTTACACCCAACCATTTTGTCAATTGTGCATTAAATATGGCCTAGTATTTTATGAAAAATGATTCGGTCCAATTTTGCAACAATTATTTGGTAGTTCCTTCACAAAAAACCCTCCTTTCGGGCACTCGAAAAAGGGAAAATGGTTTTTTCTTCCAACGAAAATGAAAACTTCCTTAGGCTCATTGTTTGCCATTCCAATATGCACCCTTGTGCACAATATGAGATCATTTGAACAAACTAAGCCATGAATGTGGCCATAAGATTGATCATTTGGCTTGAAAGCCATTGATCTCCACACATGATAGCTCGTTTCTAAGAACACTTTTTTAAAATAATTGCCGTATTAAAAGTTTGTTATTTTTCCTAGGAACATGGCCACATATGATGACATAATGCGAAGGTTTCCCAATTTTTTGTTTTTTTTTGAATTTTTTATACCCGTTTCAAAATGCGGTCAAAACAGCGGGAATGACCGTTCCTAGCTAGTGGTTGAATCTTGGAATTTTTTGGTGTTTCTCTTATTAAATAGATACTTATGTACCTAGAAATGATTTTTGAAAAAATAAATAGCAAACTATGAGGCAGATGCAGTTCAAATTTGACCCGCTTCCAGCTGAATCGGCGGAAATTTGCCTTTTTCACGAGAGGTGGATCAAAAATTTTTACACCCAACCATTTTGTCAATTGTGCATTAAATATGGCCTAGTATTTTATAAAATATGATTCGGTCCAATTTTGCAACAATTATTTGGTAGTTCCTTCACAAAAAACCCTCCTTTCGGGCACTCGAAAAAGGGAAAATGGTTTTTTCGTCCAACGAAAATGAAAACTTCCTTAGGCTCATTGTTTGCCATTCCAATATGCACCCTTGTGCACAATATGAGATCATTTGAACAAACTAAGCCATGAATGTGGCCATAAGATTGATCATTTGGCTTGAAAGCCATTGATCTCCACACATGATAGCTCGTTTCTAAGAACACTTTTTTAAAATAATTGCCGTATTAAAAGTTTGTTATTTTTCCTAGGAACATGGCCACATATGATGACATAATGCGAAGGTTTCCCAATTTTTTGTTTTTTTTTGAATTTTTTATACCCGTTTCAAAATGCGATCAAAACAGCGGGAATGACCGTTCCTAGCTAGTGGTTGAATCTTGGAATTTTTTTGGTGTTTCTATGATTAAATAGATACTTATGTACCTATAAATGATTTAAAAAAAATAAATAGCAAACTATGAGGCAGCTGCAGTTCAAATTTGACCCGCTTCTAGCTGAATCGGCGGAAATTTGCCTTTTTCACCAAAGGTGGATCAAAATTTTTTACACCCAACCATTTTGTCAATTGTGCATTAAATATGGCCTAGTATTTTATAAAAATGATTCGGACCAATTTTGCAACGATTATTTGGTAGTTCCTTCACAAAAAAACCTCCTTTCGGGCACTCGAAAAATGGAAAATGGTTTTTTCGTCCAACGAAAATGAAAACTTCCTTAGGCAACATTGTTTGCCCTTCCAATATGCACCCTTGTGCACAATATGAGATCATTTGAACAAACTATGCCATGAATGTGGCCATAAGATTGATCATTTGGCTTGAAAGCCATTGATCTCCACACATGATAGCTCGTTTCTGAGAACACTTTTTTAAAATAATTGCCGTATTACAAGTTTGTTATTTGTCCTAGGAACTTGGCCACATATGATGACACAATGCGAAGGTTTCCCAATTTTTTGATTTTTTTTGAATTTTTTATACCCGTTTCAAAATGCGGTCAAAACAGCGGGAATGACCGTTCCTAGCTAGTGGTTGAATCTTGGAATTTTTTTGGTGTTTCTCTGATTAAATAGATACTTATGTACCTAGAAATGATTTTTGAAAAAAAATAAATAGCAAACTGTGAGGCAGATGCAGTTCAAATTTGACCCGCTTCCAGCTGAATCGGCGGAAATTTGCCTTTTTCACGAGAGGTGGATCAAATTTTTTTACACCCAACAATTTTGTCAATTGTGCATTAAATATGGCCTAGTATTTTATAAAAATGATTCGGTCCAATTTTGCAACAATTATTTGGTAGGTCCTTCACAAAAAAACCTCCTTTCCGGCACTCGAAAAAGGGGAAATGGTTTTTTCGTCCAACGAAAATGAAAACTTCCTTAGGCAACATTGTTTTCCATTCCAATATGCACCCTTGTGCACAATATGAGATCATTTGAACAAACTATGCCATGAATGTGGCCATAACATTGATCATTTGGCTTGAAAGCCATTGATCTCCACACATGATAGCTCGTTTCTAAGAACACTTTTTTAAAATAATTGCCGTATTACAAGTTTGTTATTTTTCCTAGGAACTTGGCCACATATGATGACACAATGCGAAGGTTTCCCAATTTTTTGATTTTTTTGAATTTTTTATACCTGTTTCAAAATGCGGTCAAAACGGCGGGAATGACCGTTCCTAGCTAGTGGTTGAATCTTGGAATTTTTTTGGTGTTTCTCTTATTAAATAGATACTTATGTACCTAGAAATGATTTTTGAAAAAAATAAATAGCAAACTATGAGGCAGATGCAGTTCAAATTTGACCCGCTTCCAGCTGAATCGGCGGAAATTTGCCTTTTTCACGAGAGGTGGATCAAAAAATTTTACACCCAACCATTTTGTCAATTGTGCATTAAATATGGCCTAGTATTTTATAAAAAATGATTCGGTCCAATTTTGCAACAATTATTTGGTAGTTCCTTCACAAAAAACCCTCCTTTCGGGCACTCGAAAAAGGGAAAATGGTTTTTTCGTCCAACGAAAATGAAAACTTACTTAGGCTCATTGTTTGCCATTCCAATATGCACCCTTGTGCACAATATGAGATCATTTGAACAAACTAAGCCATGAATGTGGCCATAAGATTGATCATTTGGCTTGAAAGCCATTGATCTCCACACATGATAGCTCGTTTCTAAGAACACTTTTTTAAAATAATTGCCGTATTAAAAGTTTGTTATTTTTCCTAGGAACATGGCCACATATGATGACATAATGCGAAGGTTTCCCAATTTTTTGTTTTTTTTTGAATTTTTTATACCCGTTTCAAAATGCGGTCAAAACAGCGGGAATGACCGTTCCTAGCTAGTGGTTGAATCTTGGAATTTTTTTGGTGTTTCTATGATTAAATAGATACTTATGTACCTATAAATGATTTAAGAAAAAATAGCAAACTATGAGGCAGCTGCAGTTCAAATTTGACCCGCTTCGAGCTGAATCGGCGGAAATTTGCCTTTTTCACCAAAGGTGGATCAAAATTTTTTACACCCAACCATTTTGTCAATTGTGCATTAAATATGGCCTAGTATTTTATAAAAATGATTCGGTCCAATTTTGCAACGATTATTTGGTAGTTCCTTCACAAAAAAACCTCCTTTCGGGCACTCGAAAAATGGAAAATGGTTTTTTCGTCCAACGTAAATGAAAACTTCCTTAGGCAACATTGTTTGCCATTCCAATATGCATCCTTGTGCACAATATGAGATCATTTGAACAAACTATGCCATGAATGTGGCCATAAGATTGATCATTTGGCTTGAAAGCCATTGATCTCCACACATGATAGCTCGTTTCTGAGAAAACTTTTTTAAAATAATTGCCATATTACAAGTTTGTTATTTTTCCTAGGAACTTGGCCACATATGATGACACAATGCGAAGGTTTCCCAATTTTTTGATTTTTTTTTGAATTTTTTATACCCGTTTCAAAATGCGGTCAAAACGGTGGGAATGACCGTTCCTAGCTAGTGGTTGAATCTTGGAATTTTTTTGGTGTTTCTCTGATTAAATAGATACTTATGTACCTAGAAATGATTTTTGAAAAAAATAAATAGCAAACTATGAGGCAGCTGCAGTTCAAGTTTGACCCGCTTCCAACTGGATCAGCGGAAATTTGTCTTTTTTACCGGAGGTGGATCAAAATTTTTTACACCCAACCATTTTGTCAAATGTGCATTAAATATGGCCTAGTATTTTATAAAAATGATTCGGTCCAATTTTGCAATAAATATATTGTAGGTCCTTCACAAAAAAACCCATTTTGGGCACTCGAAAAAGGGAAAATGTTTTTTTGTAAAAAACTCATTTCCGACGACACCTTTTTAAACATATTTATCTTATTCCATGTTGTTATTTTTTCTGAAAACTTGTTCAAATTTTGGTGACAGAATGAGAAGGTTTTCCATTTGTTTTAGAATTTCTCAGATCATAAAGTAGCTTAAATAATTTTAACACATTATTTTAAGTCAACTACGACCAATTTAGATGGTCATAAAATCGTACTGCATTCTGATTGGTCCGTGGACATATCACGCGGATCATGCATCCAACACCGTCGGATGCTCGGGGATCCAATGGCTGTCCTTGACCCATCCACACCAACCCCGAAACCCTAGCTATGTCCTCCGGGTCAATTTCCATCCACCCCCCTGCCTCCTTTCTTTCCCTCGCTCCTCTCGATTCCGTCCCCTTCCTCACCAGCGCAAACCCTAGCTCCTCTCGATCCCGTCCCCTTCCTTCCCGCCAGCTCCACCGATCCTTCCCTCGATCTCGTCGGTGGGAAGCGCCGCGGTGATTCCCCTCCCCTCCCCTTATCTCCCACGGCCGCGGTCGGATCCGCGCTCATCCCTTCCAGATCGGATCGCAGCCGCCACCTCCTCCCTTCCAGATCGCGGCGCGACCTCCCTCCGATGGAGCTCCCCCCATCCATGGCCTCCCCCATGCCCTCCTCTCTCCCTTCCCCTTCCTCGCGCTGCCACCACCACTCCTTCCGAGCGCGTGCACGCGTTCCAGCTGCGGGCTTCTCCTTCCGCTTGCTTCGTGTCGCGGAGCCGTGGAGGAAGACCCATGGGCGCGGCGTCACTACTGCCGCCAACGACCATCGGCAGCGGCTGCTGCGTCATTGGTCAGTCCCGCCTTGCTCATGCACTCCCCCCGCTTCCTCCTCCCTCCCCTCGCTAACGTCTCAGCCACACGCAGGTAGTCAGGCAGGCAGGCAGGTGCAGATGCACCAATTCCGCTCCCCCACCCGCTCCGGCGATGTTGAGGAGGTCGACGGCGTGCACTTCACTCACCACCTGCTTCTCCTCCGTCGCCCCGCCCGCGTGGGTAAGTGCATCATCCTCTCCTCCCCCTCTCGCCTCCTCCATCGGCTGTGACGTGCGTGCGCCCACCAACCGGAGCACGGCTGGCAGATGGATGACGATTTTCATGTATTTTGACTCGGTTAGATCAGTTGATGCTTCATAGTACATAATGAATGAGCGTTTGCTGCTGGATATTGCTCCTTCCCTACGGTTTTGTTCACCTTTGATTTCAGAGATGTTGTCAAACCAGAACCTCATCCAACCATCTGGAGTAATATCTTAGCGCGGTAGTTCCACAGCTGCTGCTACTACTAGGCTAATATTCTCATTCATAAACTTCCTGAAAATGTCTTTTACGTACCTGCTACATGTGCATTGTCTCCATTGGAATTCTGCTCTTAAACTAGGCAATCATACACGATCTGCAACTTTGGGGTACCAAAATGTTTATTTTCGTAGACAGTACACAACTGATCTGTAAATTAGCTGAATAAAGCATGTTCTAAGGTTTCCATAGAGTACTTGTTTGCTTCGTTTGGATGTACGGTTTGAGGGCAGCCATCTATTTAGTTTGTTGTCTAGAAATATATTACAGTTTGTAAAAGCAACCAATTCATGATAAGGCTTGGTGTGGCTGATGCACATAGCTACTTTCAGTACCTTGTTAACAGTGTTGAGGACAAGTTAAATCCTGTATTGGTGTCCTGTTCTTGTAAACATTATGTAAAGCTAAAATTCTTCTGTGTTTTGCTTCCTGTGTCTTGCTCATTTGATATAAACATTATGTAGAGCTCTGTTTCTTCTTCTTTTGCTTCCTGTATGTATGTATGTGTCTGATGACGAAGTTGGTTTCTTCAGAATTGATCGAGTCTGACAAAGTTGTTCTGAACATTTCTTGAAACAGGGTGAGGCCGGTGATGTCCATGCGGTGATGTCCCTGGGGTGGCGCCAGTGTGCCCGACGCTTGCCCTGGTCACCGCGGTGGTGCTTCGGCGCTTCCAGACCCTCTCCTGGATGTGGTGATGGTCACAGCACAGCCGTGGTGTTTCTGAGCCTCTGCTATGGCTACAATGTCCCTCTAGTGAGCTCCTCCCCATTCCTTCTTCTCTGATGTAGCTCCTGCATGGCCTTGGCCATGATTTGGGTTGGACGTGGGGTTGTACTAGTTGCTGCTAGATGCTGTAACCAATCATCAACTCCTACTGGAGCTCTCTGGTGATAAATTCATGTGGTTCTAGGGTCTGTCAGTAGCTTCCCACGTGTACTTGCTTTACATATGTGCCCCTGTGATGCTCTGGTGATATGGAGTGGCTGATATCAAAATCATGGTGGTGTTGATGCTTATCTTGCGTGTCTCTGGTGGTGGTGGTGTTGATAGCAGTTACACACCTAGCTTGTAACTAATATCATTACTGCTAATTTACCTCAAGTTAGTCTGAACATGGTTGAAATGAGCGCTGCTAATTTTGATGTCTAATATCAATTTTTACCCCAAGTCCTTAAGTAATTATTTTCATTACATCAAAGTTAGCTGAGAATATTGACTAGAATATTTTATGTATGACATGATGCATGTACACATACGGTTGAGAAAGTACCGAGCTGCAGTGGAGCAACCTGGAGTTAGAGAACTTCCAGGACAAGATCAACGAGGTGACCGGCGTTATGGTGGCTGTGTACGGCGGCGACCACAAGTTCTTCGGTGAGCTGGCAGTGTCCATATTGTGTGATATATGATGCTGCTCCGTTGTGCATCTCTCTTTTCTTGTGTGTTGCATCATTGTTGCTTGATAGCATAAATGATTTCAGTTTTTGTTGTGTCCAATCTTTACTATGTACCATGCTTAGTGTTTACTAAACTGAGGCATTGCGCATTGGAATTTAGGCATTTATGTATAATTTTAGTTTTGGATGTGTCCAATGCAAACATTGCTGTCAACTGTCAAGTTGATTTTAAAATGTCTCATTAACTTCATTATTCTGTTATTTATTGTTAAATATGCTGTTAGATTTACTTCTATTTTGTTCCTAAACATTTTGTTCTATAACATGCAGATGCTGGGCTTTCATGTTTCTTCGTGAGCATCAGGACAAAGAAGTCGGAGGAAGCATAGTTCTAACATTGCTGTCAAGTGTCAAGTTTTGCATTAATGAAGCCCTTTATGCTGCTCCTATTTGTATGTGTGTATGATGTAGCAGAACCTGGCTCATGTGATTGTACACTTGTGGAGCTTGTTATCTGATTGTAAACTTGATGCTGATCACATTTGTATGTGTGTTATATGATGTAGCACTTTGATGGTTGATAATATTTGAAGTATTTCGTGTGTTTTCTGTGTGCCAATTTAAATACCAGGTATTTATTTGCGTGAAATAAAAAAAATGAAGAATATTGCCCTGATGGCTAGGACCCAGTACTAGAACCTAACAATGGGGACCCACCTAACTAGTGAACCCAATTTATAAAAAAAGAAAAAAATGAAACTGTTGAGACAAAAAGGCCATGGGCCAAAAATAAAAAGGCTGCAATGTTGGGCTTGGTCCATGAAGCTGACAGAAAATTCACAGAAAAAATATAAATGGGCTGAATTAATGGGCTCGGCCCATATAAACACTGAATTGGACCGGGCTGAATCTTGTGCCACGTCAGATTGCCACGCTGGATGCCTACGTGGCCTGGGGAGGTTGCTAGTGACCAAAACGCCACAGTAGACGTATTTTGGTCATAAACGTTTGCGACCATTCCAGAAGAAAGGTCGCTATAGTCAGTTTACGACGCCCAGCTTTTGACCTTATGTTTTTGGTCACAAAAAGGTCATAAATGGAAATTTGTGACCTTTCAGTGACCAATAGTGGTGGTCATAAGTTGACATATTTCTTGTAGTGTTGGGGACACAAGAGACTTTTTATTATTTGGTTGCACGGTTGCTTGAGAGAGACCATCTTAATCCTACACCTCCCACGAATTGATAAACCTCAGGCCATCCACTTGAGGGAAAATTGCTACTGTCCTACAAAGCTCTACGCTTGGAGGACCAACACAAGTCTACAAGAACAAGTTGCGTAGTAGACATCAAGTTCTTCTCCGGTGCCGTTGTCGGGGAGGTGACTGCATGAAGGTGTATCTTTAGATCTTGCAATTGAATCTTTTAGTTTCTTGTTTTATCTCTAGTTTGGTTTATAAAACAAAACTACAAATAATGGAGATTGGGTTACCTCGGGTTGTTCTTTATCTTTATAATGTCTATCTTGAGTATAAGGATTCCGATGGTTGTGCTCAATTGCTAGAAAAGAATTCAACAAAATTTATGGCACAAAAATGTTGGATGATGGGCATGATTGCAATATTGCTAGTTTGAATTCTTTGAATATCCATGATGTTAATGATGATTGCATTAGTCATGATAATGATGTCTCCTATAGGAATGTCAATTTTTGCGGAGTAAATTGGGAGTGCAAATGCACACCCAAAAGAGAAGATAGATTTTGTAAGAAGCATAAATATTTAGAAACGAAAAAGTTGCAAGAGAGGCTAGATGAATGTCCTGAAAGATTTAATTTTTTTGTCATCCTTGTGAACTTTGCAATGAACGTGGTCATTTAAATCTCCAATGCAAATTGTTTCATGATCAAATCGTGTCCAAAAATTGTGATAACTTGATTAGCCTTGAGCATCATAAGGAGCTTAGTATTCTTTGGGGATATGAATAAATGAAACTTATAACTCAGGGTATTCCAAAATTTAATCTCGAGAGATTTCTTGATTTTGATCTAGAGGAAATTTATATGGTTTGTTCGGTAAATTGCATTGAGAATCCTTATATTTCCAACTATCTAAAGACATGAAAACAAATAGATTATGAAGAGAGTACTAATGAAAGGGACAATATTTCCCAATATCCTCCTAGTGTTTGTTATGATGAATCAGGTAGCGAGGAGGAGCTTCCTATCCAATCAATCTCTTCAACAAGAAGCTCGAAAAAATTGATTAAACCCATACGTGAGGTGGTGAAGAAGAAAAGGAAAAGAAGAAAGAATAGAGGTAAAAAGTTATCTCTCCCAAATAATGTTGCTCCTATTATTGTTGTGCCTCATTCAAATGAATCAAAAATAATTGTGGAAGATGATGCACTTGATCATGATATTGCTTCTATGTCTTATGGCACAATGTCCGAGAGCACTATTGATGATGATTTTGTTATGCCTATTGCTTGTTGTGATGATTATGATAGTTCTTATAATCTTGGAAATCTTTTTGGCACCAACTTGGGAAATTATGATGATAGCAATTGTTATACCATTGTTATTCATACTATTAATGATGAGAATGATTATGCTTATGATATGCCAAGCCACAAGCTTGGAGATGATATGTTTGACGAGAATAACATGTTTGAAAATTTATTTGCTGCAATTAATGTTTGTCCCAAGCTTGGGGATGATATGCTTAATGAAGATGATCTTTTTAGCCCCCTACTTTGAATGATCAAATTTGCTATGATGATTGCATGCCCCCTATCTATGATGAGAACAAAGTTGCTACTTATGATGATTATTGTGATGATAATTATGTTATAAAAAGTAGTGATAATTATTGTCATAATTTGGAATATCCTTTTACTGAACATTACTCTTTTAATATGGAAACAATTTTTAGTATTTTAGTTTCATATGATACTCCCACTATTGTGAATGAGAATAAAATTGCTTATATGGAGAGTAATAAATTTTCTATGCCTTTGGATCATGAAAAGAATGCTTTTATGTGATGGTTATATTGATGAATCTATTCATGATGCTACTGAAAATTATTATGACAGAGGAACTTATGATTTGTGATGCTCTCTTTATGTTTCAACTCTTATCTTTTATGCGAGCATCATTGAAATCATCATGCCTAGCTAAAAGGCATTAAAGAAAGGCGCTTGTTGGAAGACAACCCAACACTTTTACCTACTATTTCTTATGTGTTCACATGATTATGCTACTGTAGTAATCATGTTTTATTGCTTTTGTTTGGATAAAGTGTCGATGTTATGGGACCGGGGGTGCCCAGACTTGCCTACCTGCGGGCTTGTGCGTGGCTCCACCAATGGCCTGGTGTGGCCCATGTTCAGGAGCAACCACTCAAGACCCTCGCTAGGGGCCAAGCCTCACGAGGCGGACAACACCAAGACCTCCCTGGGGGCAGCCTCACTAGGCTGGCTCCCAAGGAGCGGAGATCTCTATGCAAGGGGCACCTCACGAGGTTCACGTGACGTGAGCCGTGACGACCAACGCCAGGCGGGCGCCAGTGGGCGTAGTGTACAAGTTTCCTCTTTCATGCTAAACAGGCAGGCACAGGCGAGGAGTCCCGAGGCATCAGGCAAATGTTTCCATATCGGTGCAAAAAGACCAAGACCAGCTGGATGGCAGGACGGAGGTCACCACGGATCCCACAACAGCGTCACCACCAGGGCCTTTGGTGGGCAAAGACCACCTTTTGTCAGGACAGCTTGTACTAGTTGCCCCCCTTCAAACTTGGCTGTTGTGGGATCCCTTCCCACCTAAACATTTGGGAAGAGGAACAGGGCCTCTATAAATAGGACTAGCCACCACCATAGGCGAGTGGAGACTGATCTGGACGGAGGGACGGATCTTGGAGGATCGACTCATCTTGGATCGGATCCATTCCATCCTCCCATCCACAGCTCACCAAGCTCAAGAACACCTCTCCTCCTGAGGCTATTCATCCATTGTACTAGTTCATCCTTAGTCCGCAAGGCAATCCACCAACACCACACTGGAGTAGGGTATTAAACCGCAAGGTGGCCCGAACCAGTATAAACGACCCTTGTGTCTCTCATTCCCTGGGTTCATCGAGCTAGGCTGTGAGATTGTTGAGTGAGCAATATAGGGAGAGAGTGTTCTTCGTGCGCACCCTAGAGTTCGAACCTCTAGGGTTAGTTGGAGCCTGCAATCCGACATTTGGCGCGCCAGGTAGGGGTGGCTGAAGCCTTTCTCCATCGATCGATGTACCACTGCTCTGCCGCATCCATGGCTGACGCTCATCGAGGCTGTGCTGAGCGACGAGCCGCCCTTGCCGCTCGCATCGCTTAGACGCCGCCCGTTTGCGGACCTCCCCGCCGTTCTCCATCATCCGCTGCCAACGCTGCTACCGGCCCGGCGGGAAACGAGCAGCAAGCTTCGTCGCTGCACCCCTCTGTGCGGTGGGACGGACGCACCGCCACCCCTCTGTGCGGCGGTTCGTCATCCCACGCTCGTCGTGCACCTACGAACGCCCAGGCCGCACTGCTCATGGCACGCAAGCTCCTGCGTTACCGCCCGGTCAACGCCCTCTATGAAGACTGACTGGACTGCATCGCCGAGCTCATCAGCGCTGCTGGGGGCTCTCCCGCACTGTCTCTCTCGCTGCCTCACCCACCTCCAGCTGCGGGCGATGTAGCCCAAGGAGCGCCTCCACCACCTCCGCATCAAGACGACTCCCTCGCACCAAGGCGCGTGGCCCCCCGGCGCAACCCACCATGCAAGGCGCTCACGCACGAAGAAGGAAGCTTCCAAGAAGTCCCTCGGCTGCAAGAAAACGCTCCTGCGCTCCCAGCACCACCACGTCAGGATCGCGCACCGCCTGCGGCAGTGGCGCGCGGGTACCAAGACCGGGCTCCGCCTCCACGACGGGCTCCAGTGACCACGGCGGGCTGCTGCACCTTCACCCCCGAGCTGTGTAGCATCGTCTGGCCTGACAAGTTCAAGCTCGACCTTCCTCCGTGCTACGATGGCACCCCTGACCCTGCTGAGTTCTTGCAGCTCTATGAGCTGAGCATCGAGGCGGCCAATGTTGACGAGAAGGTCATGGCGAACTGGTTCCCCATGGCTCTCAAGGACGGCGCGCGCGCGTGACTCCTGAACCTGCCCGCGGGATTGATCTCCTGCTGGGGCGAGATGCGCGAGCGTTTCGTCGCCAACTTCCAAGGCACTCGTGACTTCCCACCTACCACTGGTGACCTGCGGCACATCAAGCAGCAGCCAGGGGAAATCCTACAGAAGTACATCCAGCGCTTCAATAGCATTCGCCTCAAAATCCCCAAGGTGACGGACGAGGCCATCATCTTAGCATTCTCCGATGGCGTCTGTGACGTGAGATGAAGGAGGAGCTCGCCATCCACAAGGACCTGTGCACGGCTCTGGAGATGTTCAACATGGCAACCAAGTGCGCAAGAGCTGAGGAAGGGAGCCTCTCCCTCCTCGAGCTTCCAGCTGCCGACCCGGAAGACAAGAAGGCGAAGACCAAGGACGTGAAGCGCAAGGGGGCTGCCATACTCGTGGCGGAGCCAGAGATGAAGCGCGGCTGTGACCACCCCGAGTCATCCAAGGACAACCGCCCGTTCTGCGCCTTCCACAACGTGCATAGCCACAACACTAACGACTGCTATCCACGACGGGCACTTCGGTCGACGCCCCGAGCGCAGCGACCGAGGCTACGGCCGTGGAGGAGGCCACAGTGGAGGACGCTGGGACGACCGCGGCCCCCGTCAGGAGTGGCGTGACCGGCCTTGATACGTCCATTTTGCATCATGCTTTTATATCGATATTTATTGTATTATGGGCTGTTATTACACATTATGTCAGAATACTTATGCCTATTCTCTCTTATTTTACAAGGTTTGCACGAAGAGGGAGAATGCCAGCAGCTGGAATTCTAGGCTGGAAAAGGAGAAATTAGAGACCTATTATGCACAACCCCAAAATTCCTGAAACTCCACGGAAGTCAATTTCAGAATATATAAAAAATTGGGTGAAGGAAGCACCAGAGGGGGCCACCCACCATCCACGAGGGTGGGGGCACGCCCTACCCCCCTGGGCGCGCCCCCTGCCTCGTGGGCCCCCTGGCAGGCCTCCGGTGCCCATCTTTGGCTATATGAAGTCTTTCTCCCTGGAAAAAATAATAAGCAAGCTCTCGGGACGAAACTCCGCGGCCATGAGGTGGAACCTTGGCGGAACCAATCGAGGCCTCCGGCAGAGCTGTTCTTCCGGGGAAACATTCCTCCGGGAGGGGGAAATCATCACCATCGTCATCACCATCGGTCCTCTCATCAGCAGGGGGTCAATCTCCATCAACATCTTCACCAGCACCATCTTATATCAAACTCTAGTTCATCTCTTGTATCCATTCTTTGTCCCAAAACGTCATATTGGTACCTGTGGGTTGCTAGTAGTGTTGATTACTCCTTGTAGTTGATGCTAGTTGGTTTATTTGGTGGAAGATCATATGTTCAGATCCTTTATGCATATTAATACCCATCTGATTATGAACATGAATATGATTTGTGAGTAGTTACATTTGTTCCTGAGGACATGGTAGAAGTCTTGCTATAAGTAGTGATGTGAATTTGGTATTCGTTCGATATTTCGATGAGATGTATGTTGTCTCTCCTCTAGTGGTGTCATGTGAACGTCGACTACATGACACTTCACCATTGTTTGGGCCTAGAGGAAGGCATTGGGTAGTAATAAGTAGATGATGAGCCGCTAGAGTGACAGAAGCTTAAACCCTAGTTTATGCATTGCTTCATAAGGGTCTGATTTGGATCCATATGTTTCATGCTATGGTTAGGTTTACCTTAATACTTATTTTGTAGTTGTGGATGCTTGCAAGAGGGGTTAATCATAAGCGGGATGCTTGTCGAAGGAAGGGCATTACCCAAGCACCGGTCCACCCACATATCAAATTATCAAAGTACCGAACGCGAATCATATGAGCGTGATGAAAACTAGCTTGACGATAATTCCCATGTGTCCTCGGGAGCGCTTTCCTTTATATAAGAATTTGTCCAGGCTTGTCCTTTGCTATAAAAGGATTGGTCCATCTTGCTGCACCTTATTTACTTTTATTACTTGTTACCCGTTACCAATTACCTTATCACAAAACTATTTGTTACCAATAATTTCAGTGCTTGCAGAGAATACCTTACTGAAAACTGCTTATCATTTCCTTCTGCTCCTCGTTGGGTTTGACACTCTTACTTATCGAAAGGACTACGGTAGATCCCCTATACTTGTGATTCATCAAGACTCTTTTCTGGCACCGTTACCGGGGAGTGAAGCGCCTTTGGTAGGTGGAATTTGGTAAGGAAACATTTATATAGTGTGCTGAAATTTACTGTCACTTGCTACTATGGAACATAATCCTTTGAGGGGCTTGTTCGGGGTATCTTCACCCTAATCAGCAGAGCAAAGAGTTGCTCCTCAACCTACTGGACCTAGTGAAAATGTTTACTTTGAAATTCCTTCGGATATGATAGAGAAACTGCTGGCTAATCCTTTTATAGGAGATGGAACATTGCATCCCAATTTGCACCTAATCTATGTGGATGAAGTTTATAGATTATTTAAGCTTGCAGGTATGCCTGATGATGTTATCAAGAAGAAAGTCTTCCCTTTATCTTTGAAGGGAAAGGCATTGACATGGTTTAGGCTATGTGATGATATGGGATCATGGAACTACAACCAATTGAAACTGGAATTTCATTAGAAGTTTTATCCTATGCATCTTGTTCATCGTGATCGTAATTATATATATAATTTTTGGCCTCGCGACGGAGAAAGCATCGCTCAAGCTTGGGGGAGGCTTAGGTCAAGGTTACATTCATGCCCCAATCATGAGCTCTCAAGAGAAATTATTATTCAAAAAATTTATGCTCGGTTTTCTCTCAATAATAGCTCCATGCTCGATACTTCTTGTACTGGATCTTTTATGATGAAGACTATTGAATTCAAATGGGATTTACTGGAAAGAATTAAATGCAACTTTGAAGATTGGGAACTCGACGAAGTTAAGGAGTCAGGTATAACACCTAAGTTTGATTGTGTTAAATCTTTTATGGATACCGATGTGTTCCGTGAATTTAGCACTAAATATGGACTTGACTCTGAGATAGTAGCTTCTTTCTGTGAATCATTTGCTACTCATGTTGATCTCCCTAAGGAGAAGTGGCTTAAATATCATCCTCCCATTGAAGTAAAAGTAGTTGAACCTATTAAAGTTAAAGAAAAGACTATCACTTATAATGTTGATCCTATTGTTCCTACTGCTTATATTGAGAAACGACCTTTCCCTGTTAGAATTAAGGATCATTCCAAAGCTTCAACTGTGGTTCGCAAGAGTAATACTAGAACACCTACACCCTCTGAGCAAATTAAATTTGAACCTAGTATTGCTATGGTTAAATATCTCTTGGCCGATAATATTGATGGGCATGTTATTTACTTTTGTGATGAAGTTGCCAGAATTTCTATACCCGATACTAAAAATAAACATAGACCTGTTGTAGGCATGCCTGTTATTTCTATTAAAATAGGAGATCATTGCTATCATGGCTTATGTGATATGCGTGCTAGTGCAAGTGCAATACCTCATTCCTTATACAAAGAAATTATGCATGATATTGCACCTGCTGAGATAGAAGAGATAGATGTTACAATTAAGCTTGCCAATAGAGATACTATTTATTGGGATTGTTAGAGATGCTGAAGTCTTGTGTGGGAAAGTTAAATATCCTGCTGATTTTCTTGTTCTTGGTTCCCCACAAGATGACTTTTGTCCCATTATATTTGGTAGACCTTTCTTGAATACTGTTAATGCTAAGATAGACTGCAAAAAGGATATTGTTTCTATTGGTTTAGAGGATATGTCTCATGAATTTAACTTTGCTAAATTTCATAGACAACCCCATGATAAATAATTTCCTAGTAAATATGAAATTATTGGTCTTGCTTGTATTTCCATGCCTCCTACTGATCCTTTAGAACAATATTTGCTAGACCATGAAAATGATATGTTTATGAATGAAAGAAAGAAGGGAAATAGATGAAGTATTCTTTAAACAGGGACCTATTTTGAAAACAACTTGCCTGTAGAAATTCTAGGGGATCCTCCTCCACCCAAGGGTGATCCCGTGTTTGAGCTTAAACCATTACCTGATACTCTTAAATATGCTTATCTTGATGGAAAGAAGATATATCATGTTATTATTACTGCTAACCTTTCAGAGAAGGAGGAAGAGAAATTATTGAAAACTCTGAAGAAGCACCGTGCTGCTATTAGATATACTCTTGATGATCTTAAGGGCATTAGTCCCACTCTATGTCAACACAAAATAAATTTGGAGGAAGACGCCAAACCAGTTATTGATCAGCAACGACAGCTGAATCCTAAGATGAAAGAAGTGGTAAGAAGGGAAATATTAAAGCCCCTTGAGGCAGGTATAATTTATCCCGTTGCTGATAGTCAGTGGGTAAGTCCTGTCCGTTGTGTCCCTAAGAAAGAGGTGTTACTGTTGTTCCTAATGATAAAGATGAATTGATCCCACAAAGAATTGTTACAGGTTATAGAATGGTAATTGATTTCTGCAAACTAAATAAAGCTACTAAAAAGGGTCATTACCCTTACCTTTTATTGATCAAATGCTAGAAAGATTATCCAAACATACACATTTTTTCTTTCTAGATGGTTATTCTGGTTTCTCTCAAATACCTGTGTCAAAAGAGGATCAAGAAAAGACTACTTTTACTTGACCTTTCGGTACCTTTGCTTATAGACGTATGCCTTTTGGTTTATGTAATTGTAACATGCAAAAACTCTAAATTTTGAAATTTTATATCAAATAAATATTTATGATTTTTTGTTTGATTATTGCGTGACTGATTGTGTGAAATTGAGTGGCATTTGGAAATTTCAGAGGCATCTGAATTTTATTTAAATTTGGATTCAACTTGGCATTCGAAATTTATTTCATATACCCCTGACAAATACTTGTTTAAAAGTATGAGAGGAGCTAACATGACACTCCAAAAATTCAGGACAAATTAATGCCAAAAGTTTTTGAATTCAAATTGGAGTTTATTTGGAATAATTTATTTTGGATTTTTGCCTCTGGAAAATGTTCACGTTGTAGGATTTTATTTTTCTGATTTTATCGATATATGTCCTATATAAAAAATATATTATAGATTTATCTATATTTTATTATCCTCCCTATCTTATTCAAAAAAACAAAAAAAACCCAGGCGCCAGCCAGGCCAACCGGCCCAGCCGACCACCCGACGCGGCCCACCAGCGCGCCAGACAGCCTACCCAGCGCGCCGCACCCGATTCCCCTTGATCTCGGTCGCCCGCTCCCACTTCCCTCTCTCTCTCTCTCACTGACCGGCGGCCCCGCCTCTTCTTCTTCCTCTACACGCAACGACCGACCGGAGTTCGCTCGAACCGCCGCCAGAATCCCGATCTTCACGGGATTCGATCTCCCCAATCTGCCCCCTCCTCCAAGTTGATTCCCTCTATATATACACCTCTCTCGCATCCCGTTCCCCCTCTTTCCCCTCGCTGAAACCCTCTGCCTCGCCCGGATTACCTCGTCGGAGCACCGCATCTCCGCCGCGCTATCGTTGCCCTGCCGCTCCACCCCGACCCCCTCGCCGCCTCCCGAGACCATCTCTGCACTCCCCTCGCTCGCCCGCACCTCCCATGCCCTCGCTCGAGACCTAAACCCATTGGAGCGCCACCAGCCGATGACCACCGTACGCCCTCGCCGCCATGAGCTCACCGCCGCCCGTCCCCGTCGTCCCCGAGCACACCGGCGTCCATCGTTGGAACTGCCTTCGACCGCTGCATCCCCTTGTCTCCTTCGCCGACCCTGCCGACGACCGGAGCGACGCCGCCGCCGACATCCGAGCCACATCGCCGGCGACCACCCCACTATAAGCCGGCCAACTCCCCACCTCCGTTCGATCTTATTTCAACGCTCAAGATTAGATCTATCGAATAGTTACGTTTTTTATATAGATCGGTTTAGTACGGTTTATTATCTATTTAGATCGAACCGCCTCGCCGGTTTCTTTTTATTAAACACCCATGCACGGTTTTGTTAAGTATCGCCTGAGCGCAGTTTATTTGCGGATCGCACATCCCCTAGGCCCAGTAGGAGTCCGACGCGCAGCACCTGCTCGTTTGTTTTTTTCTGTTTTAAAAACAAAAATAGTTTCAATTTTGGATTGCTTATAAGTTTTATGTTTTAGAACCAAATTGAGAGATTCTTTTTGCATTAGATTCAAAATTTCTTGAAGTTTCTGGTAGTGCCATTGGATTTGAAATTTGAGTAGTTTAAAATCTAGTTTGATGAAATTTATTCAAATCACTATTTTGGCCGTATTTTGAGTTTTATAAAATAGTTTTGATTGATTCTTTTTGCTACGGTTTTGTTATTGTTTTTTCTATCCAGTAGCAGGAAATAATTTATTTTTAGTTTATTTTAAATTAGGTTTATTGCGAAAACAGTTCCGTTTTGCTTATGTAGTTGTTTTAGTCATATAATTAGTGTTTTTAATTATTTTTAGTTAATTCTTTTTGTAGATTTTTACATGTTGTCATATGTTTCTGTTAGACTATGGTAGATAAATTTTTGTAGTTATTTATTAGTGTTTAGCTACTGTTTTAGTATTTGTTTGTTTAGTTCATAGTGATAGTTGATAAAAAATAGTTTTATTAGTTTTAAAGTAATTCTTTTTGCCACTTCAATATATGTTGTTATTGATTCTATATTTAGAAGTAAATTAGTTTTCATAGTTATTTAATATTGTCTATTATTGTCTTAGTGCTTTGTTAGTTCTTATAGTTTTTCTAGTGTTAACTAGATAGTTATAGTAGTTTTTATATTAGTTCTTTTTGCTAGTTATCAATTTACTAAATTATTTTCTGTTGTTGCAATAGGATTATATTTTATTTGCTGCATAAAAGCTATTAGAGTAATTTAGTGTTGCTACGAGAGTATTGACTGTTATTGTGTGAGTTGATTTCTTCCTTTTTTTCTTGAAGTTTTTTTTGGAATTCTATTTGGTTTCCTTTGACTTCATTATTGTTTTATTTATGACTTTTGATTGCTAGGATTATTGCTTATGTGAGTATAATGTTGGACTATATAGATTTTCAACAGAGTGACGAATAGTTCTACCAAGCTATTTTCTTTTTTTGAGCAAACACAGTAGAGTAAAAACCCTACTGTAACTATTTTTCATTATATTGGGGGGAATTTATATACAGATGGAATACAACAAAGGATAGCAAAAAACAGAAAATCTACAAATAATCCAACCAGCTTTGCATTCCCTCCTATAAACTAGGTCTGACTCTTTTCTTGATGGTGCCAAAGTGGTCCTTGAAGCAGGAGATATAGTAGCTCAAATCCCTTTCTTTGTTGTCAAAAATGATGCCATTCCTATGTTTCCAGATGGTCCAACAACCAGCAATTAGGCATTCTTTAAAGGGTTGAATCTGAGTTCTGTTTCTGGCTTCAATAAGCATCTCATTGCAGCTCAGATGAGTGTTCCATTCAAAACCAATTGATAACAATTTTTTTTTGGCTGAAATCACATGAAAAAAAATGTTTCATGTACTCATTAGGCTCATCATCACATAACACACAAACGGTGCTTTCAATGTAGAAACTTTTTCTGGTGAGAAGATCTCTAGTATTTAACCTGTCTAGAAGAAGTAGCCATAAAAAGAATTTTTGCTTAGGTAGGCAACCAGACTTCCAAATCCATTGGAAAGGCTTGGGATCTTTCTCTGGGCATCCCAAGAACTCAAGGTAGACTTTCTTAGCATTGTAGTGTCCAGAGGCCCATTTAAATTTCCATGTATCAGGATTTATGTTACTCATCACACCATTAATGAGGGCTATTAGCTCAGTGCTTTGTTGGACAGCCATAGAAGACATAGGCAGATGGAACATGCTATAGAAATCATTCTCACTTTCAGTGCAAGCCTCTGGAGAGAGATGTCTTTGTTTATGGCATAGGAGTATAGGTGTGGGAAACTATCTTTCATTGTATTGTCATTCCATTTGTCATGCCATAAAGAAATGGTGTCACCAATACCAGCAGAACAGGTTGTGAGGTTCTTGTATTTGTCAAGAATAGAGCAACAATCTCTCCACCAGAAAGATCCTATCCTAGTTGGGAATTGTGGTAAATCACCATTTCCATAGTACTTGCTCCAAATTAGTTGCACCCATGGGATATCCTGTTTATTGAAAAACTTGTGCAAAAAATTGGTTAACAAAGCTTTGTTGTGTGCTCTAAGATCTAGAACACCAAGACCACCAGCATCCTTGGGTAAACAAACCTGCTCCCATTTAATAAGGCACTTGCCAAATTTATTGATGTCCTTACCATACCAGAGAAAACTTCTGCCAGATTTTTCAAAATGATCCAAGATGGTGAGAGGAACCCTAATACAGCACATTGCAAATATAGGTAGGGCTGTGATAATGGCCTTTAGGTGGTTGAGCCTACCTAAATATGACATCATTGTTGCAATCCCAGATAAACTTTCATCTAGTCTTGAAACCATTGGCATGAATTCCTCAACTCTTGGTCTGGTTGTCCCCATTGGCAATCCCAGGTAGGTGAAAGGCATGCTTTCTTTTTTACAGCCCAAAATATTAGCAAGTTGAGTGGCTTTTTCATTAGATATGTTAATGGTTATAAGAGAAGATTTGTGGAAATTCACCTGAAGCCCAGTGAAATCTGAAAAGATCTTAAGAGTTCCCATGACATGTGAGATCTGATGAGGCTCAGCTGGCATAATAATTAAGGTGTCATCAGCATATTGGACAATAGGATATGACATGGATGCAGGTTGCTCAATGGGAGTATTGATGTGGCCATTGTGCCAGGCTTGGTTGATCAGGATCTGTAGTAATTCAGCAGCAATAACAAATAAGAGAGGGGAGAGTGGGTCCCCTTGTCTTACTCCACATTTACAATTGATTTTTTCCCTAGGTACACCATTTAAAATTACAGAAGCAGAAGCAGTCTGTAAGATGTTATTGATCCATCTAATCCACTTCTCTCCAAATCCCAAGTGCTTGAGCATGAAAAGAATGGCCCCATAGTTGATTTTGTCAAATGCTTTCTCAAAGTCTACTTTGAAAATGACAATTTCTTTCTTAGATTTGTGGCACATATGGATGAACTCAAAAGACCATGCAAGGCAATCCTGAATATTTCTGAATGTACCAAGCTATTTTTGAGAGCATTATTATCTTCATCAACATACCAGGCAAGTTCACTTTGACCATGTTTTTCATACCTATGTTTTATTTGCATGTAGTAGCACCCTTTCAACAATCCCTCCAGTAGTGTTATTGAATCTTGTAGTTGAGTAGAATGCATGAGGTAGGAACCCATCTCCCTGTTACCAAGCCTGGGAGGTTATATAGTTTTAATGCTACGCTATAGTAGGCGGGGTTTGGTATGAGTGCCCGAGAGTGGTGTGAGTATGAAGAACTCTACGTCAATGGAGACAACTCCATGATGGCATCTGCAAGGACTGCATCTTCAAGGCATCAAGAGTTCAAGACTCGAGAATAGAATTCAATACACACTACTGGGTGGAGGACGGTTGACGGGCACCCTGGAGAAACCAGTGGATGGCCGGGATGCATGGACAAGCGCCATGACATCTTGCGGAAAGCTTCACCCAGACTCAAAGAGACAGAAGAATACTTGATGCCCGGAAGCTTACCTATGCAACCGCAAGTCACTATGGGCTCTGGCTTGGTTGACCTTAGTGGTGAATCTGGCTGGGACGGTGCTAGCAGATCTAGAACTATGGTAGGGTTTGATGAGCACCGGACAGTGGTCAGAGGAACTCTTCGGAAGACCATGTTTCGGTCATCTTGTTCTCAAACACCGTGAAGTGCGAGAACACAAAAAAGAGGGATCGAATCTTGCGGGTAAAGTGTACAAACCTTTGCAGAGGGTTTAAAACCTAATCAATTAGCCGTGTCCCCGGTTATGAACAATTTGAGCCTCTGGACTTGGATCTATCTCGGAACTTTCAACACCGGACTGATAACATAATTGTGGCCAACTTATGATGATTTGGGTGATGAGACATCGGTTGGTGGAACCATGTCAAGATAGAAAACTCCGTAGTACAGACTTCGGTTAATTCCTTTGATGTAGGAAGAATAAAACCAGCTTTTATGCAAACAAAACTCAGATATAAAGCCACAAAGCCATATTGCATATAGTGATCTTGTCGGTACATTCAATGTACTGACCTACATGGCCGCAACATATCATGTTGCAGATATTTCCTTGACGAGTAAGGGTTACGGTCTACACTCAACTTGCCGATGGCGTTGATGGGACTCCACACCCGTTGATTGTTTCCGCTGAGACTTATAAGGTATATATATATATCAGTTTTACGTTATTTATACATGTGATTGCACTTTGATATATACATTGATGTACTGTGTGTGCCAGCATACTGATCCAAGGATGGCACAGATACACAGAGGCTTGACCGTCTAAGGTCGGGTCACTACAGTAATGCACCTGCTACCTTTCAAAGATGTATGACTGCTATATACTCTGACTTTTGTGAGAATATTGTTAAGGTTTTCATTGATTATTTTTCTGTATATGGAACTTATTTTGATGATTGCTTAAGCAACCTTGATCGAGTTTTGGAGATATGTGAAGAAACTAATCTTGTCTTTAATTGGGAGAAGTGCCACTTTATGGTTAATGAAGGTATTGTCTTGGGGCACGAGATTTCTAAAAGAGGTATTGAAGTTGATAAAGCTAAAGTTGATGCTATTGAAAAGATGTCGTGTCCAAAGGACATTAAAGGTATAAGAAGTTTCCTTGGTCATGCCAGTTTTTATAGGAGGTTCATTAAAGACTTCTCTAAAATTTCCAGGCCTCTAACTAATCTTTTACAAAAAGATGTTCCTTTTATCTTTGATGATGATTGTGTAGAAGCATTTAAAATACTTAAGAAAGCCTTGATTTCTGCACCTATTGTTCAGCCACCTGATTGGAATATACCCTTTGAAATTATGTGTGATGCTAGTGATTATGTTGTAGGTGCTGTTCTAGGACAAAGAGTTGATAAGAAATTAAATGTTATTCAATTTGATAATAAAACTCTAGACAATGCCTTGAGAAATTATGCTACTTCTGAAAAAGAATTTTTAGCAGTTGTGTTTGCTTGTGATAAGTTTAGACCTTATATTGTTGATTCTAAAGTAACTGATCACACTGCTATTAAATATCTTATGGAAAAGAAAGATGCTAAACATAGACTTATTAGATGGGTTCTCTTGCTACAAGAATTTGATTTGCATATTATCGATAGAAAGGGAGCTGAGAACCCCGTTGTAGACAACTTATCTAGGTTAGAGAATGTTCTTGATAACCCACTACCTATTGATGATAGCTTCACTGATGAACAATTAGTTGTCATAAATGCTTCTCATACTGCTCCATGGTATGCTGATTATGCTAATTACATAGTTGCTAAATTAATACCACCTAGTTTCACATAATAGCACAAGAAAAAGTTCTTCTATGATTTAAGACATTACTTTTGGGATGACCCACACCTTTATAAAGGAGTAGATGGTGTTATTAGACATTGTGTACCTGAGCATGAATAGGAACAAATCCTTCGCAAGTGTCACTCCGAGGATTATGGAGGACACCATGCTGGAGATAGAACTGCACATAAGGTATTGCAATCCGGTTTTAATGGCCTACTCTCTTTAAGGATGCCCGTAAGTTTGTCTTGTCTTGTGATGATTGTCAAAGAATTGGTAATATTGGTAGACGTCAAGAAATGCCTATGAATTATTCACTTGTTATAGAACCATTTGATGTTTAGGGCTTTGATTATATGGGACCGTTTCCTTCCTCTAATGGGTACACACATATTTTAGTTGCTGTTGATTATGTTACTAAGTGGGTAGAAGCTATTCCAACTAGTAGTGCTGATCATAACACCTCTATTAGGATGCTTAAAGAAGTTATTTTTCAAGGTTTGGAGTCCCTACATACTTAATGACTGATGGTGGTTCAGATTTTATTCATGGTGCTTTTCGTAAAATGCTTGCTAAGTATGATGTTAATCATAGAATTTCATCTCCATATCACCCACAGTCTAGTGGTCAAGTAGAATTGAGTAATATAGAGCTTAAATTAATTTTGCAAAAGACTGTTAATAGAACTAGAAAGAATTGGTCCAAGAACTTGATGATGCATTATAGGCCTATAGAACTGCATACAAAAATCCTATGGGTATGTCTCCGTATAAAATAGTTTATGGTAAAGCATGTAACTTACCTCTCGAACTAGAACGTAAGGCATATTGGGCCATTAAAGAGCTCAATTATGATTTAAAACTTGCCGGTGAGAAGAAGCTATTTGAATTTGTTCACTTGATGAGTGGAGAACCCAGGCCTATGAGAATGCCAAACTGTTTAAAGAAAAAGTTAAAAGATGGCATGAAAAAAGCATAAAAAACGTGAGTTTAATGTAGGTGATTATGTATTATTATTATACAACTCCTGTTTAAGATTTTTTGTAGGAAAACTCCTCTCTAAATGGGAAGGCCCTTACATTATCGAGGAGGTCTATCGTTCCGGTGTCATAAAAATTAACAACTTTGAAGGCACAAATCTGAGGGTGGTGAACGGTCAAAGAATCAAACATTATATCTCAGGTAATCCTATAAATGTTGAAACTAATGTTATTGAAACCGTAACCCCGGAGGAGTATATAAGGGACACCTTCCAGAACGTTTCAGCCTCCGAAAAGGAAGAGGTATGTGGTATGGTAAGTAAACCAGCTCCAAAATAGTTCTAATAGAATTTTTTTCTCCGTTTTGGAATATTTAAGAAAATAGGAAAATAAAAAGCAGTCCGGAAAGGACACAAGGCATCCACGAGGGTGGAGGGCGTGCCTTACCCCCTAGGCGCGCCCCTGCCTCGTGGGCACCTCATGTGCCCTCCAGACTCCGTTTTCTTGCACGATACTTCTTTTGGTCGGTAAAAATTCATTATATAATCTCCCAAAGGTTTTGACCACCTTACCACGCAAATATCTCCTGTTTTTGTTTCGAGCTGTTCTGCTACAGATTTAGATCAAGATGCCTTCAAGAGTCATTCGGGGAGAGCCGGGTGTATCATCCGACACCGGGACCAGGAGCAAACAGTGATGCCAACCACTTTGGGCCATCAACGGAGGAAGAGATGGAGGACGACTTGAAAAGGATAGATGCCATGGAAGAGGATCAAGAAGTTACTTCTTGTTTCCGAGCCGGATTCACGATGGGGAAACTATAGAGCTTAGCTATTCCAAACTCGGTCATCCCTTCCAATGTTAGATTTATTTCTAATGAAAGTATGAAAAAGAGTGTTACTTGTTCTCCCATAACTATGCAACATCCATGGGTGAAAGGAGACTTAGCCGTCACGGGCAAGCTCCGTAAGGAAATAATGGACCTCAAGCAACAAGTTAATAAGCTCGAGGAAGAGAATCACATCCTGAGGGGCATCATCGCCAAGAACATCACATCACCACCTTTGAATAAAGAGACATAAATACATGGGTATGGGCACTCCCGTTGGCAACTACCAAGCTTGGGGGAGTGCCCCGGTATCTTATCACCATCACTCTTTTATCTTTACTGTTTTTTCTAGTTCGATTCTTTTGGTAATATCTTGATCTAGTAGAATAAAGTTTGAGTATGATTTAGTTTTGAGCTTTGCTTTATGATCCTTCTATGTAGTCGAGTCCGTGAGCTATATATAATAAATATTAGTGTTGAGTCAAGGGCTTTACCATCTAGCTATGTTCTTGAGGAAAGAGAAGAGAAATAAGAGAAAGAAAGAAAGAGAACATATGGATCTTATGGAGAGTAATGACTTCACATATAAAGAGTTTGATGAATAAAAGTTGTTGAGAGTTGACAAACATAGTTTTGGTCATTGTTGCAATTAATAGGAAATAATAAACAAAGAGAGGTTTTCACATATAAATATACTATCTTGGACATCTTTTATGATTGTGAGCACTCATTAAAATATGACATGCTAAAAAGTTGACGTTGGACAAGGAAGACAACGTCATGGGTTATGCTTTCTTACTTCCAAATATCCTTAAACCCAGTTTTGCCACGAGAGTCCACCATATCTACCTATGGATTGGGTAAGATCCTTCAAGTAAGTTGTCATTGTTGCAAGCAATAAAAATTGCTCTCTAAATATGTATGATTTATTAGTGTGGAGAAAATAAGCTTTATACGATCTTGTGATGTGGAAGGAATAAAAGCGACTGACTGCATAATAAAGGTCCATATCACAAGTGGCAATATAAAAGTGATGTTCTTTTGCACTAAGATTTCGTGCATCCAACCATAAAAACACATGACAACCTCTGCTTCCCTCTGTGAAGGGCCTATCTTTTATTCTTGTCTTATACATTATACAAGAGTCATGGTGATCTTCACCTTTCCTTTTTACATTTTATCCTTTGGAAAGCACCGTGTGTTGGAAAGATCTTGATATATATAGCTAACTAGCGGTGTGACCCGCGCATTTGCGGGGGTAGATTTTCTATATGTTATATTTGTATTAAGATTTTGTACTATAATTCACTGCTTTATCGATCATTTGAAATATATTAGACTTCATGTCTCATCAGTTGGCGACCGATTGTGTAAAATCATGGTTCATAATGGTCCCTAGCTTTCCCTCTTCTACTCTCCAGCAATCTGTGTTAATTTTCCTATATATTCATTCATCAGTATATTAAATATAAATTTAGTGTTCTCCTTATCTATACACCTTCTGGATAATATTATTATAGTTGTTTTTTATTTGGTATAGTGACATGCCTCTAAATCTCTATGTTACATGACAATGGATATAAGGTAATGTAGAATCAATAATATTACCTCAAATTGCGAGAAATATTTTTTTTTGTCTTACTCCCAGTCACCAGCTTTATGTTAGGCATTTTTTTCCTCATACAATTCCATTACAAAATTTAGTTTTTTTCAAGATTACTCCTAGACCCCCGCCCCCTATTAGAAGAATAATTCCCTCAAATAACATAATAATTTCATAAAAATAATACACTGGGTCAAAATAAATAATGAGGATCATCACCATATGCCAACGCCGTTCATGATTCTTTCTAATAGTGACTAATTTGTTTTGCAATAGCTTACATTTTTACGATAAATAAAATGCACTACTGCATATTTTATCTTATGATTGCTATGTTTCAAAAACATTCTCTCCCTCGGCCCCTATAATCAAAGTTTATTCTATTTGTTTGTGCTCGTATTTTTTTGCATATTTCATTGATCGTCTACAATAGTTGATGTAACTTCATAATTACGCTCCTAGTCCTAGGTGATATACTTGTTATTTCATTTTCGAAAAAAAAATTGTTTTCATACTCCTAAGTTCACAACTCCATACTTTAAAAAAAACTTCCACTACTCCACTCCATGCCCCTAATCCATCAGCCCATTATAAAATTCAGTAGTACTAAACAGACACACGCTCTTAAAAATACACACACAATTTTTTTAGCCGTAGATGCAAGTTGCAAGAAAAAAATACTGTACAATATTTCCTTTTTGCTTTCACCCACGCCTCCCAGGTCACAATAGGCCCATTGGTCAACTTTCTTCCCACCTGTAGAAGTCTCCATATATCTTCTGTGAGAAGATAAACAGATCCCCTTTCTCTGCTCTATCGTTATAGTCCCTCAAGTTGGCTGTACCAAATCGAATGCCATGCTCCTACTTCACCAAAGCTACGAAGGAGATGCTCTTGGAGGTCAAGGCCTCCTTTGGTTTAGAGGAATTTCATAGGAATTTTAGAGGATAGGATTCTTATAGAATTTTTTCCTTTAGAGCCCTTTGGTTCATCGGAATGGATTCCTATTCCTACATAGGATTGGTTCCTATCCTCCACATTTCATAGGAAAATAAAAAAGAGCCTAGACTCAATGGAAAAATTCCTTTGGTGTCAACCAAATGACATCTTGTTTCCTATTCCTACTCATAGGATTTGAGATACATGTCGTCTCATTTCCTACAAGATTCCTATTCGTATGATAATCCTATCCTATGAACCAAAAGAGGCCCAAGTATGGCAGAAACGGAGATGTGCGTTCGAGCCGTAGATCTTGCGTCGCCTACCAGCAAGGCCGCATCTCACTATTTCTGCTTTGTAGAGGCAGATCAGTCGTCGGGTAGGCCACCGGAGATTATGAGAGGTGTTGCTTGCTGCTAGCTTCTCCGAGAGTGTTCTGCTCTCCTATTCGTGGCTCTGGGACAGAGATCTATGTCGTTGGGTTGAACAACCATCTTCTCCATAGCATTCCACGTCTGAGGAGGAGCAGTAAGGACATGTATGAATCTCTCCCTACTCTCCCATTATTCTCTTCATTCTTCTCTTGCTTCGCACAATATATGTACTTTGTAAGTTGATTTACTTTGTTGATCTGTTAAATAAATTCAGAGGGAAGGTTGATTTACATGTTCTGTTAAATTATAAATTGGGAGATGACCTCATACTTTCTTTTGTTCTTCATCTAACGATCATTAATCGGATATACATTATAGAGATATTTGGCTTAACATTATTTTTTAGTTTACATTCTACCCAACTTTGATTATTGCCTCTTCAACATATCTGTA
This sequence comes from Triticum urartu, assembly GCF_056163025.1. NCBI lineage: Eukaryota > Viridiplantae > Streptophyta > Magnoliopsida > Poales > Poaceae > Triticum > Triticum urartu. The sequence goes on from NC_141877.1 coordinate 114,481,824, forward strand.
GCCATTATATGGAGCTTGGTACAACAAAGCGTATGTCCATTATATCCATCTACTCCGATGTATATTTTTTATATAGTGATTGGTCTCTTTTCTTTTAAAGAGTCTATAGGCAAAGGCTGGTATTGGGCTTCCTCATTGCTGGTGCCATCGCCTTTCACCCATTAATTTGCTACAACTTTGCATCATTTCTACTTCGTCGAGATTGGCTTATTCTTGACATGTAAGTTTCCCCATTGTAGGTGGTTTAATAGTATTCTTTTTTTGTTGCTAACATATATTAGCAAGTTATATTACCTATATGTGTATTTAGTACAAAGCAAGAAGGATTAAATGTATTAACTAAAATTTGGTTCATATATCTTAATTGACATGCAATGGATTTTTTGCCGATGTTGTAGGCGATGCCTGTAATATTGCAGTTTTTCCACACGATCATGGTTTTCTTGAACTAAACAGGCCATAGGCTAGAATAGTTGTTACCAAGAATATAAAATTCACCAAAAGTGCATGTCTGAATGTATTTAAAATAATTATAATGTAATATGTTTTTGATAGTGCTAACATTTAACCTTTGTTATCTTGTAAGTGTCCTCCTTATATTGATGGATGTCAAGTATTATTACTATTATCTTAGTAAACATAAATGGTTTGCCTTACTTTCAACAATATTGTTGTATAATTTTTGTTCTTCCCACCCAATGAGTTCTCCAATGTCGAGACCGATATATTAAGAATTTTTTCGGTCTCCTCGTAAAATCAAGTGCTACTTGTAGTAGTTGTAAAGTAATTAATTTGGCATCTTTTCATTGCAAAGTAAACATAATTGGGAAGTTATTGTTCAAATTAGTAGAATATATGCAAATTAGCAGAATATATGCTTACCGATGTGTTACAATTTCTGTATATATACCAGAACTCTTCAATTTCCTTTGTACCTGCTTTGTGAGGTCACCACATGACATATACCACCATCTTCTTGTAACAAATATATGGTAGGTAGCTCAAAGTTAGCAATACTAAAAAAAACCTCAAAACTCAAAGTTAGCAATCTGAAGAAGTTGAGAGACATAAATAAATCAAATATGGTCTGTTCTAGCTGATATGAATCCATTATCAGTCCATGTTTGGAGTCTTGTTTTCCTCGGAAGTGGTCATATCATATCTTAGAAGTCTGATGCAGTACCTGATTTGTCTGATTTTTGTGCCTCATTCTAGTAATTTCTTGTAATGTTCTTCGTTTGTAAAACATTTTTTATTCTAGTGTTCCTTTCATAGTTCTATCTATCATGATCATTTTTGTTAAGTTCCTTCTGCACACATATGGATTTAGTCAAGTATAGTAATATTGGTTAACAAATAGAGTCACTATTCATTAGTTGATAACTAATAACTGATAAAAGATATTGTTCCATACCTGCCAAGAAGTTCCTGGGCTTCGGTTATATCTAGACCTATATAATTCTTGTGGAATTAGTAATCAATGGTAATGTCTTAGATATTTTCCCTGTAAATAACAAAATATCTTTAAGGTTACAGGATTGAACTTCTGCACCATCAAGGTCACAATAGGGAGAGTTTAGTTGCCAATTAAATCCTCATTCAAAAAATAAGGAAACTTTGCCCATAACGTAACTCCTATTTTTATCACTCCTAAGGAGTTCTTTTTTCTAATTGATTCCACATGCTTCATTTGGGTGATTAATCCAATCACAATAAATTTGGAGATTAATTGCTTCATAGTTAGAAAGATTAATTAGATAAGAGTCTTATTTCATACTATAGAGTATAGAGTATAGACATACTTGAGTATTGTTTATTTTATCTACCTGTTATTGTACTTAATACATACCAATGATTATAATTATAATTTAACCTCTACAGATAGTAGCATGGATTTTTAAATGTTGATAGTAGCATGAAATCGGTTGGGCCCTGTCAAAACAATAAAATATAATTAGGGATTGTTGTCCAAAATTATAGAGAAATTTGTAATATGTAATGCGTTTTTTGTCCATCAAAATTATATTGAGGCTAATAAGCTCATCAACAATTGTTGTTAAGTCATTAAGCTTCTTGTATGCAATTTTTTTGGGTTTAATAGGAGTTGAAAACAACTGATAAAGTACCTATGAAGATTTTATGCTGATAAGTGAATTTAGTAATAGTAGTATTTACTAACCTTGATGATTCAGGTTAGAGACAACTCGAAAGGTTGGGCCTGACTCTGTCGGCACTCGAGCTGAACCTGATATTGAAGTTTGGCTAATTTTCTTGTTTGTCCGTCATTGAATCACTGGATGCATCACATAATCGGCAGACTTCGAGTTTGTTGGTGGTGCGTTGGTTCATAGCAGATTCGGCTGACTTCGACTTTCCAAAAAATATTGACCCTAAATCTTGGGCTGCCTAGTGTTCTTGTTTGTTCATCGTTAAATCACTCGATGCATCACATAATCAACAGACTTCAATTTTGCTGGTGGCGCGTTGGTTCATGTCAGATTCGGCTGACTTCGACTTTCCAATAAATATTGATCCGAAATCTTGGGCTGCCTTGCGTGTGCTGGATGTGGCCGATCGAGTGTCTCTATATTTGTCGTTGGCTTGGCGGTGTCTGTGTGGAGTTTTTTAGAGGTGTTTGGGCTCTTGCTGATTAATCCGTGTGGAGTGTTGCTTGCCTTATTTGCACACCAGTTTGTGGTTGTGTCAGACACATTGATGGAGACGTGCTAGATTTTTCTTCTTGAGGTTTGGAGACGTGCTAGATAACAGGCGTGCCAGGCAACTATTTGTACCCCATAATAGTTATATGTAACTTTTCTATATTTTTAAATCTCAGCCGTTGTTATCAAATATTGATGGTGCACATAATTTTATCTATGTGGATAAATGTGACGGCTTCTTTTACTTCTGTTTTAAGTATATAATAGATTGGATGTGAGTTTTCACGAACTATTATTGTTGACATTACCCTTGAGGTAAAAGGTTGGGATGCAAAACTATAAGCCTCTATCTTTCTCCGTGTCCGATTAAAACTTCATACCCGTAAGTATTGCGTGAGTGTTAGCAATTGTAAAAGACTAAATGATAGTTGAGTATGTGGACTTGCTGAAAAACTCTTATATTGACTCTTCCCGATGTTATGATAAATTGCAATTGCTTCAATGACTGAGATTATAGTTTGTTAGTTTTCAATGAAGTTTCTGAATCATACTTGAAATTGTGAATGAATTGTTACTTTAGCGTAAGAAATCATATGACAATATATATATATGTTGCTATTATAAGAATGATCATGATGCCCTCATGTCCGTATTTTATTTTATCGACACCTCTATCTCTAAACATGTGGACATATTTTTCGATATCGGCTTTCGCTTAAGGAAAAGTGAGTTCTAAGCTTGGGGGAGTTGATACGTCCATTTTGCATCATACTTTTATATTGATATTTATTGCATTATGGGCTGTTATTACACATTATGTCACAATACTTATGCCTATTCTCTCTTATTTTACAAGGTTTGCACGAAGAGGGAGAATGCCGGCAGCTGGAATACTAGGCTGGAAAAGGAGCAAATATTAGAGACCTACTCTGCACAACTTCAAAAGTCCTGAAACTCCATGGAAGTCAGTTTCAGAATATATAAAAAATATTGGGCGAAGGAAGAACCAGAGGGGGCCACCCACCATCCACAAGGGTGGGGGCGCGCCCAGGGGGTAGGGCGCGCCCCCTGCCTCATGGGCCCCTGGCAGGCCTTGGGTGCCCATCTTTGGCTATATGAAGTCTTTCGCCCTGCAAAAATAATAAGCAAGCTCTCGGGACGAAACTCCGCCGCCATGAGGCGACACCTTGGCGGAGCCAATCTAGGGCTCCGGCGGAGCTGTTCTGCGGGGGAAACATCCCTCCGGGAGGGGGAAATCATCACCATCGTCATCACCATCGATCCTCTCATCGGGAGGGGGTCAATCTCCATCAACATCTTCACCAGCACCATCTCATCTCAAACCCTAGTTCATCTCTTGGATTCAATCTTTGTCCCAAAACCTCAGATTGGTACCTAGGGGTGCTAGTAGTGTTGATTACTCCTTGTAGTTGATGCTAGTTGGTTTATTTGGTGGAAGATCATATGCCAGATCCTTTATGCATATTAATACCCCTCTGATTATGAACATGAATATGATTTGTGAGTAGTTACGTTTGTTCCTGAAGACATGGGAGAAGTCTTGCTATAAGTAGTCATGTGAATTTGGCATTCGTTCGATATTTTGATGAGATGTATGTTGTCCCTCCTCTAGTGGTGTCATGTGAACGTCGACTACATGACACTTCACCATTGTTTGGCCCTAGAGGACGGCATTGGGAAGTAATAAGTAGATGATGGGTTGCTAGAGTGACATAAGCTTAAACCCTACTTTATGTGTTGTTTCGTAAGGGGCTGATTTGGATCCATATGTTTCATGCTATGGTTAGGTTTACCTTAATACTTCTTTTGTAGTTCTGGATTCTTGCAAGAGGGGTTAATCATAAGTGGGATGCTTTTCCATGGAAGGGCAGTACCCAAGCACCGGTCCACCCACATATCAAATTATCAAACTACCTTACGTGAATCATATGAGCGTGATGAAAACTAGCTTGACCATAATTCCCATGTGTCTTCGGGAGCGCTTTCCTTTATATAAGAGTTTGTCCAGGCTTGTCCTTTGCTACAAAAAGGATTGGGCCATCTTGCCGCACCTTATTTACTTTTATTACTTGTTACCCTTTAACAATTACCTTATCACAAAACTATCTATTACCGATAATCTCATTGCTTGCAGAGAATACCTTACTGAAAACTGCTTACCATTTCCTTCTGCTCCTCGTTGGGTTCGACACTCTTACTTATTGAAAGGACTACGGTAGATCCCCTATACTTGTGGGTCATCAGGCCTCGTGAGGACCGCTGGCAGGACCTGCCTCGCGAGGGCGCCTAGAGGCACCAGTCTCGTGAGGACCGCCCTCAGGGCAACGCTGGCCTCCCTCCGCTGCCACCATCACCGAGAAGGAACGACGACCATCATCAGGACGAGGGGGCTTGGGGCTTTTAGGAGCCTCGCGCTATCTCTTGCATTTTGGATGGCGCTCAGGCCCCAGCCTCTCAGCGTGTCTTCAAGCAGTTTGCTAGCAAGGTGAACGCAGCCCTCCATAGGCTTGAGGCCACGCGCCCGCTCAGGTGGTCCAAGTGCACCATTACCTTCAGCTCCTCCGACCAGCTCAATTGTGCGGCAACCGTCGGTGCCCTCCCGATGCTCTGCTCACCCATCATCAGCAATGTTCAAGTCACCAAGACCCTCATCGACGGTAGCGCGGGGCTCAATGTCTTGTCTGTCAAGACGTTCAACCGCCTCCAAGTGCCATATGATCAGCTGCAGCCTACCAAGCCCTTCTCAGGAGTAACCGACGACTCCACCACCCCGATCGGGCAAGTTCGCCTCCCTGTCACCTTCGGCAAGCGCGACAACTACCGCACCGAGCTCATCGACTTCCACATCGCCCACATCCGCCTGCCGTACAATGCCATCCTCGGGTACCCAGCCTTGGCCAAGTTTATGGCAGTGACCCATCACGGCTACAACATCCTCAAGATGCCCGGGAGCTGCGGCGTCATCACGGTCGCCTGCGAGGGGAAGGACGCGGTGTGATCCCTTGAGCGTGCTTACCAAGAGACAGCAGCCGAAGACCCAGATAATGAAGGCGCCATGTACCCTCCCGAGGCCATCCCCAAGAAGAAGAAACAACTGCTCCACCAAGGGCTTCAGGAGAGCGGCGTCTCCGGCAGCACCACTGATGTCTACTACAGAACCTTCTTCATGTAGATGTTGTTGGGCCTCCAAATGCAGAGGTTTGTAGGACAGTAGCAAATTTCCCTCAAGTGGATGACCTAAGGTTTATCAATCCATAGGAGGCGTAGGATGAAGATGGTCTCTCTCAAGCAACCCTGCAACCAAATAACAAAGAGTCTCTTGTGTCCCCAACACACCCAATACAACGGTAATTGTATTGGTGCACTAGTTCGGTGAAGAGATGGTGATACAAGTGGTATATGGATAGTAGATAAAGGTTTTGGTAATCTGAAATTATAAAAACAGCAAGGTAACTAATGATAAAAGTGAGCGTAAACGGTATTGCAATGCTAGGAAACAAGGCCTATTGTTCATACTTTCACTAGTGCAAGTTCTCTCAACAATAATAACATAATTGGATCACATAACTATCCCTCAACATGCAACAAAGAGTCACTCCAAAGTCACTAATAGCGGAGAACAAACGAAGAGATTATGGTAGGGTACGAAACCACCTCAAAGTTATTCTTTCCAATCAATTCGTTGGGCTATTCCTATAAGTGTCACAAACAGCCCTAGAGTTCGTACTAGAATAACACCTTAAGACACAAATCAACCAAAACCCTAAGGTCACCTAGATACTCCAATGTCACCTCAAGTATCTGTGGGTATGATTATACGATATGCATCACACAATCTCAGATTCATCTATTCAACCAACACATAGAACCTCAAAGAGTGCCCCAAAGTTTCTATCGGAGAGTCAAGACGGAAACGTGTGCTAACCCCTATGCATAGGTTCATGGGCGGAACCCGCAAGTTGATCACCAAAACATACATCAAGTGAATCACGTGATATCCCATTGTCACCACAGATACGCACGGCAAGACATACATCAAGTGTTCTCAAATCTTTAAAGACTCAATCCGATAAGATAATTTCAAAGGGGAAACTCAATCCATTACAAGAGAGTACAGGGGGGAGAAAACATCATAGGATCCAACTATAATAGCAAAGCTCGCGATACATCAAGATCGTATCACCTCAAGAACACGAGAGAGAGAGAGAGAGATCAAACACATAGCTACTGGTACATACCCTCAGCCCCGAGGGAGAAATACTCGCTCCTCGTCATGGAGAGCACCGGGATGATGAAGATGGCCACCGGAGAGGGATTCCCCCTCCGGTAGGGTGCCTAAATGGGTCTAGATTGGCTTTAGGTGGCTACGGAGGCTTCTGGCGGTGGAACTCCCAATCTATTGTGCTCCCCGATAGTTTTAGGGTATATGGATATATATAGGCAGAAGAAATACGTCAGGGGGGCCACGAGGGTGGAGGGCGCGCCAAGGAGGGGTGGACGCGCCCCCTGCCTCGTGGCTTCCTCGTTGATCCCCTCACGTGCACTCCAAGTCTCCTGTATTGCTTTCTTTCCAAAAATAACTTTTCCGAAGTTGTCATTCCATTTGGACTCCGTTTGATATTCCTTTTCTTCGAAAGCCTAAAACAAGGAAAAAACGGAAAATGGCACTAGGCTCTAGGTTAATAGGTTAGTCCTAAAAATCATATAAAATAGCATATAAATTCATATAAAACATCCAAGGTTGATAATATAATAGCATGGAACAATAAAAAATTATAGATACGTTGGAGACGTATCAAGCATCCCCAAGCTTAATTCCTGCTCGTCCTCGAGTAGGTAAATGATAAAAACAGAATTTTGATGTGGAATGCTACCTAACATTTTTATCCATGTAATTCTCTTTATTGTGGTAAGAATATTCAGATCCATAAGATTCAAGACAAAAGTTTAATATTGACATAAAAATAATAATACTTCAAGCATACTAACTAAGCAATCATGTATTCTCAAAATAACATGGCAAAAGAAAGCTATCCCTACAAAATCATATAGTCTGGCTATGCTCCATCTTCACCACACAAAATATTTGAATCATGCACAACCCCGATGACAAGCCAAGAAATTGTTTCATACTTTTGATGTTCTCAAACTTTTTAAATCTTCACGCAATATATGAGCGTGAGCCATGGACATAGCACTATAGGTGGAATAGAATGGTGGTTGTGGAGAAGACAAAAAGGAGAAGATAGTCTCACATCAACTAGGCGTATCAACGGGCTATTGAGATGCCCATCAATAGATATCAATGTGACTGAGTAGGGATTGCCAGGCAATGGATGCACTAGATCTATAAGTGTATGAAAGCTCAAAAAGAAACTAAGTGGGTGTGCATCCAACTTGCTTGCTCACGAAGACCTAGGGCATTTTGAGGAAGCCCATCATTGGAATATACAAGCCAAGTTCTATAATGAAAGATTCCCACTAGTATATGAAAGTGACAACATAGGAGACTCTCTATCATGAAGATTATGGTGCTACTTTGAAGCACAAGTGTGGTAAAAGGATAGTAGAATTGTCCCTTCTCTCTTTTTCTCTCATTTTTTTTATATTTTTTATTTTTATGTGGGCCTTCTCTTTTTATGGCCTATTTTTTATTTGGGATTCTTTGGCCTCTTTTATTTATTTATTTTTTCGTCCGGAGACTCATCCCGACTTATGGGGGAATCATAGTCTCCATCATCCTTTCCTCACTGGGAAAATGCTCTAATAATAATTATCATCACACTTTTATTTACTTACAACTCAAGAATTACAACTCGATACTTAGAACAAAATATGACTCTATATGAATGCCTCCGGTGGTGTACCGGGATGTGCGATGACTCATGAGTGACGTGTATGAAAGAATTATGAACGGTGGCTTTGCCACAAATACGATATCAACTACATGATCATGCAAAGCAATATGAGAATGATGGAGTGTGTCATAATAACAGAACGGTGGAAAGTTAAATGGCAATATATCTCAGAATGGCTATTGAAATGCCATAATAGGTAGGTATGGTGGCTGTTTTGAGGAAGGTATATGGTGGGTTTATGATACTGGTGAAAGGTGCGCGGTATTAGAGAGGCTAGCAATGGTGGAAGGGTGAGAGTGCGTATAATCCATGGACTCAACATTAGTCATAAAGAACTCACATACTTATTGCAAAAATCTAAAAGTTATCGAAACAAAGTACTACGCGCATGCTCCTAGTGGGATAGATTGGTAGGAAAAGACCATCGCTCGTCCCCGACCGCCACTCATAAGGAATACAATCAATAAATAAATCATGCTCCGACTTGATCACATAATGGTTCACCATACGTGCATGCTACGGGAATCACAAACTTTAACACAAGTATCTCTCAAATTCACAACTACTCAACTAGCATGACTCTAATATCACCATCTTCATATCTCAAAACAATCATCAAGTATCAAACTTTTCATAGTATTCAATGCACTTTCTATGAAAGTTTTTATTATATCCCTCTTGGATGCCCATCATATTAGGACTAAATTCATAACCAATGCAAATTACCATGCTGTTTAGGACTCTCAAATAAATATAAGTGACACATGAGAGATCAACTATTTCTCCAAAATAAAATCACCGCCATGCTCTAAAAGGATATAAGTGAAGCACTAGAGCAAATGACAAACTACTCCGAAAGATATAAGTGAAGATCAATGAGTAGTCAAATAAGTATGCAACTATGTGAAGACTCTCTAACATTTAATAATTTCAGATATTGGTATTTATTTCAAACAGCAAGAAAAACTAAATAAAATAAAAAGACGCTCCAAGCAAAACACATATCATGTGGTGAATAAAAATATAGCTCCAAGTAAAGTTACCGATGAACAAAGACGAAAGAGAGGATGCCTTCCGGGGCATCCCCAAGCTTAGGCTCTTGGTTGTACTTGAATATTACCTTGGTGTGCCTTGGGAATCCCCAAGATTAGGCTCTTGCCACTCCTTATTCCATAGTCCATCGAATCTTTACCCAGAACTTGAAAACTTCACAACACAAAACTTAACAGAAAACTCGTAAGCTCCGTTAGTATAAGAAAATAAATCACCACTTAGGTACTGTTGTGAACTCATTCTAAATTCATATTGGTGTAATATCTACTGTATTCCAACTTATCTGTGGTTCATACCCTCCGATACTACTCACAGATTCATCAAAATAAGAAAACAACACAATGAAAAAAGAATCTGTCAAAAACAGAACAGTCTGTAGTAATCTGTAGGTTTTGACCACTTCTGGAACTCATAAAATTCTCAAATAAATTGGTGGACCTAAGGAATTTATCTATTGATCAACTTGAAAAAGAATTAGCTAAACAGCACTCTCCAATAAACAATGGCAGTAATTCTCGTGAGGGCTAAAGTTTCTGTTTTTTACAGCATGATCGCAAAGACTTTCCCCAAGTCTTCCCAAAGGTTCTACTTGGCACAAACACTAATTAAAACATAAAACCACATCTAAACATAGGCTAGATGAATTATTTATTACTAAACAGGAGCAAAAAGCAAGGAACAAGAATAAAGTTGGGTTGCCTCCCAACAAGCGCTATCGTTTAACGCCCCTAGCTAGGCATGATGATTTCAATGATGCTCACATAAAGGATAAGAATTGAAACATAAAGAGAGCATCATGAAGAATATGACTAGAACAATTAAGTCTAACCCACTTCCTATGCTTAGGGATTTTGTGAGCAAACAACCTATGGGAACAAGAATCAACTTGCATAGGAAGGTAAAACAAGCATAACCTCAACATTTTCAACACATAGAGAGGAAACTTGATATTATTGCAATTCCTACAAGCATATGTTCTTCCCTCATAATAATTTTCAGTAGCATCATGAATGAATTAAACAATATAACTATCACATAAAGCATTCTTTTCATGAGCCACAAGCATAGAATTTTTATTACTCTCCACATAAGCAAATCTATTCTCATCAATAGTAGTGGGAGCAAACTCAACAAAATAACTATCATGTGAGGCATAATCCAATTGACAACTAAAATCATGATGAAATGTTTCATGGTTATCATTATTCTTTAGAGCACACAAGTCATCACAATAATCATCATAGATAGCAATTTTGTTCTCATAATCAATTGGAACCTCTTCCGAAATAGTGGATTCATCACTAAATAAAGTCATGACCTCTCCAAATCCACTTTCATCAATATAATCATCATAAATAGGAGGCATGCTTTCATCATAATAAATTTTCTCATCAAAACTTGGGGGACAAAAAATATCATCTTCATCAAACATAGCTTCCCCAAGCTTGCGGCTTGGCATATCATTAGCATCATTGATATTCAAGGAATTCATACTCACAACATTGCAATCATGCTCATCATTCAAATATTTAGTGCCAAACATTCTAATGCATTCTTCTTCTAGCACTTGAGCACAATTATCCTTTCCATCATACTCACTAAAGATATTAAAAAGATGAAGCGTATGAGGCAAACTCAATTCCATATTTTTTGTAGTTTTCTTTTATAAACTAAACTAGTGCTAAAACAAGAAACAAAAAGATTTGATTGCAAGATCTAAAGATATACCTTCAAGTGCTAACCTCACCGGCAATGGCGCCAGAAAAGAGCTTGATGTCTACTACACAACCTTCTTCTTGTAGACGTTGTTGGGCCTCCAAGTGCAGAGGTTTGTAGGACAGTAGCAAATTTCCCTCAAGTGCATGACCTAAGGTTTATCAATCCGTAGGAGGCGTAGGATGAAGATGGTCTCTCTCAAGCAACCCTGCAACCAAATAACAAAGAGTCTCTTGTGCCCCCAACACACCCAATACAACGGTAAATTTGAAGGAAATATGCCCTAGAGGCAATAATAAAGTTATTATTTATTTCCTTATATTCATGATAAATGTTTATTATTCATGCTAGAATTGTATTAACCGGAAACATAATACATGTGTGAATACATAGACAAACAAAGTGTCACTAGTATGCCTCTACTTGACTAGCTCGTTAATCAAAGATGGTTATGTTTCCTGACCATGAACAATGAGTTGTTATTTGATTAATGAGGTCACATCATTAGTTGAATGATCTGATTGACATGACCCATTCCATTAGCTTAGCACACGATCGTTTAGTATGTTGCTATTGCTTTCTTCATGACTTATACATGTTCCTATGATTATGAGATTATGCAACTCCCATTTGCTGGAGGAACACTTTGGGTGCTACCAAACATCACAACGTAACTGGGTGATTATAAAGGAGCATTACAGGTGTCTCCAAAGGTAGATGTTGGGTTGACGTATTTCGAGATTAGGATTTGTCACTCCGATTGTCGGAGAGGTATCTCTGGGCCCTCTCGGTAATGCACATCACATAAAGCCTTGCAAGCACTGCAACTAATATGTTAGTTGTGAGATGATGTATTACGGAACGAGTAAAGAGACTTGCCGGTAACGAGATTGAACTAGGTATTGGATACCGACGATCGAATCTCGGGCAAGTAACATACCGATGACAAAGGGAACAATGTATGTTGTTATGCGGTCTGAACGATAAAGTTCTTCGTAGAATATGTAGGAGCCAGTATGGGCATCCAGGTCCCGCTATTGGTTATTGACCGGAGACGTGTCTCGGTCATGTCTACATTGTTCTCGAACCCGTAGGGTCCGCACGCTTAAGGTTACGATGACAGTTTCATTATGAGTTTATGCATTTTGATGTACCGAAGGTTGTTCGGAGTCCCGGATGTGAACACGGACATGACGAGGAGTCTCGAAATGGTCGAGACGTAAAGATTGATATATTGGAAGCCTATGTTTGGACATCGGAAGTGTTCCGGGTGAAATCGGGATTTTACCGGGTAACTGGGAGGTTACCGGAACCCCCCGGGAGACATATGGGCCTTCATGGGCCTTAGTGGAAAGGTGAAAGGGCTGCCCATAAGGGCTGCGCGCCTCCCCCCTTCCCCTAGTCCTATTAGGACTAGGAGAGGTGGCCGGCCACCCTTCTCCTCCTTTCCCACTTGGGGAATCCTAGTTGGAATAGGATTGGAGGGGAGTCCTACTCCCGGAAGGAGTAGGACTCCTCCTGCGCCACCTCTCCCTGGCCGGCGGCCCCTCCCCCCTTGGCTCCTTTATATACTGAGGTAGAGGCACCCCAAAACACACAAGTTGATCCACGTGATCTATTCCTTAGCCGTGTGCGGTGCCCCCTGCCACCATATACCTCGATAATACTGTAGCGGAGTTTAGGCGAAGCCCTGCTGCTGTAGTTCATCAAGATCGTCACCACGCCGTCGTGCTGACGGAACTCTTCCCCGACACTTTGCTGGATCGGAGTCCGGGGATCGTCATCGTGCTGAACGTGTGCTCGAACTCGGAGGTGCCGTAGTTTCGGTGCTTGATCGGTTGGATCGTGAAGACGTACGACTACTTCCTCTATGTCGTTTCATCGCTTCCGCAGTCGGTCTGCGTTGGGTACGTAGACAACACTCTCCCCCTCGTTGCTATGCATCACATGATCTTGCGTGAGCATAGGAATTTTTTTGAAATTACTACGAAACCCAACAGTGGCATCCGAGACTAGGTTATTTATGTTGATGTTATATGCACGAGTAGAACACAAGTGAGTTGTGGACGATACAAGTCATACTGCCTACCAGCATGTCATACTTTGGTTCAGCGGTATTGTTGGACAAGACGACCCGGACCAACCTTACGCGTACGCTTACGCGAGACCGGTTCCCTCGACGTGCTTTGCACATAGATGGCTTGCGGGCGACTGTCTCTCCAACTTTAGTTGAACCAAGTATGGCTACGCCCGGTCCTTGAGAAGGTTAAAATGGAGTCTATTTGACAAACTATCATTGTGGTTTTGATGCGTAGGTGAGATTGGTTCTTACTTAAGCCCGTAGCAGCCACGTAAAACATGCAACAACAAAGTAGAGGACGTCTAACTTGTTTTTGCAGGGCATGTTGTGATGTGATATGGTCAAGGCATGATGCTGAATTTTATTGTATGAGATGATCATGTTTTGTAACCCAGTTATCGGCAACTGGCAGGAGCCATATGGTTGTCGCTTTATTGTATGCAATGCAATCGCGATGTAATGCTTTACTTTATTACTAAACGGTAGTGATAGTCGTGGAAGCATAAGATTGGCGAGACGACAACGATGCTACGATGGAGATCAAGGTGTCACGCCGGTGACGATGGTGATCATGACGGTGCTTCGGAGATGGAGATCAGAAGCACAAGATGATGATGGCCATATCATATCACTTATATTGATTGCATGTGATGTTTATCTGTTTATGCATCTTATCTTGCTTTGATTGAAGGTAGCATTATAAGATGATCTCTCACTAAATTATCAAGAAGTGTTCTCCCTGAGTATGCACCGTTGCCAAAGTTTGTCGTGCCCAGACACCACGTGATGATCGGGTGTGATAAGCTCTACGTCCATCTACAACGGGTGCAAGCCAGTTTTTGCACACGCAGAATACTCAGGTTAAACTTGACGAGCCTAGCATATGCAGATATGGCCTCGGAACACGGAGACCGAAAGGTCGAGCGTGAATCATATAGTAGATATGATCAACATAAACGATGTTCACCATTGAAAACTACTCCATCTCACGTGATGATCGGTTATGGTTTAGTTGATTTGGATCACGTAATCACTTAGAAGATTAGAGGGATGTCTATCTAAGTGGGAGTTCTTAAGTAATATGATTAATTGAACTTAAATTAATCATGAACTTAGTACCTGATAGTATCTTGCTTGTTTATGTTGATTGTAGATAGATGGCTCGTGCTGTTGTTCTGTTGAATTTTAATGCATTCCTTGAGAAAGCAAAGTTGAAAGATGATGGTAGCAATTACACGGACTGGGTCCGTAACTTGAGGATTATCCTCATTGCTGCACAGAAGAATTACGTTCTGGAAGCACCGCTGGGTGCCAGGCCTGCTGCTGGAGCAACGCCAGATGTTATGAACGTCTGGCAGAGCAAAGCTGATGACTACTCGATAGTTCAGTGTGCCATGCTTTACGGCTTAGAATCGGGACTTCAACGACGTTTTGAACGTCATGGAGCATATGAGATGTTCCAGGAGTTGAAGTTAATATTTCAAGCAAATGCCCGAATTGAGAGATATGAAGTCTCCAATAAGTTCTATAGCTGCAAGATGGAGGAGAACAGTTCTGTCAGTGAGCATATACTCAAAATGTCTGGGTATAATAATCACTTGATTCAATTGGGAGTTAATCTTCCGGATGATTGCGTCATTGACAGAATTCTCCAATCACTGCCACCAAGCTACAAGAGCTTCGTGATGAACTATAATATGCAAGGGATGAACAAGACTATTCCCGAGCTCTTCGCGATGCTGAAAGCTGCGGAGGTAGAAATCAAAAAGGAGCATCAAGTGTTGATGGTTAACAAAACCACTAGTTTCAAGAAAAAGGGCTAAGGGAAGAAGAAGGGGAACTTCAAGAAGAACGGCAAGCAAGTTGGTGCTCAGGAGAAGAAACCCAAGTCTGGACCTAAGCCTGAAACTGAGTGCTTCTACTGCAAGAAGACTGGTCACTAGAAGCGGAACTGCCCCAAGTATTTGGCGGATAAGAAGGATGGCAAGGTGAACAAAGGTATATGTGATATACATGTTATTGATGTGTACCTTACTAGAGCTCGCAGTAGCACCTGGGTATTTGATACTGGTTCTGTTGCTAATATTTGCAACTCGAAACAGGGACTACGGAATAAGCGAGAACTGGCAAAGGACGAGGTGACGATGCGCGTTGGAAACGGTTCCAAAGTCGATGTGATCGCGGTCGGCACGCTACCTCTACATCTACCTTCGGGATTAATATTAGACCTAAATAATTGTTATTTGGTGCCAGCGTTGAGCATGAACATTATATCTGGATCTTGTTTAATGCGAGACGGTTATTCATTTAAATCAGAGAATAATGGTTGTTCTATTTATATAAGTAATATCTTTTATGGTCATGCACCCTTGAAGAGTGGTCTATTCCTATTGAATCTTGATAGTAGTAGTACACATATTCATAATGTTGAAGCCAAAAGATGCAGAGTTGATAATGAAAGTGCAACTTATTTGTGGCACTATCGTTTATGTCATATCGGTATAAAGCACATGAAGAAACTCCATACTGATGGACTTTTGGAACCACTTGATTATGAATCACTTGGTACTTGCGAACCGTGCCTCATGGGTAAGATGACTAAAACACCGTTCTCCGGTACTATGGAGAGAGCAACAGATTTGTTGGAAATCATACATACCGATGTATGTGGTCCGATGAATATTGAGGCTCGTGGCGGATATCGTTATTTTCTCACCTTCACAGATGATTTAAGCAGATATGGGTATATCTACTTAATGAAACATAAGTCTGAAACATTTGAAAAGTTCAAAGAATTTCAGAGTGAAGTTGAAAATCATCGTAACAAGAAAATAAAGTTTCTGCGATCTGATCGTGGAGGAGAATATTTGAGTTACGAGTTTGGTGTACATTTGAAAAACTGTGGAATAGTTTCGCAACTCACGCCACCCGGAACACCACAGCGTAATGGTGTGTCCGAACGTCGTAATCGTACTTTACTGGATATGGTGCGATCTATGATGTCTCTTACTGATTTACCGCTATCGTTTTGGGGTTATGCTCTAGAGACGGCCGCATTCACGTTAAATAGGGCACCATCAAAATCCGTTGAGACGACGCCTTATGAACTGTGGTTTGGCAAGAAACCAAAGTTGTCGTTTCTTAAAGTTTGGTGCTGCGATGCTTATGTGAAAAAGCTTCAACCTGATAAGCTCGAACCCAAATCAGAGAAATGTGTCTTCATAGGATACCCAAAGGAAACTGTTGGGTATACCTTCTATCACAGATCCGAAGGCAAAACATTCGTTGCCAAGAATGGATCCTTTCTAGAGAAGGAGTTTCTCTCGAAAGAAGTGAGTGGGAGGAAAGTAGAACTTGACGAGGTAACTGTACCTGCTCCCTTGTTGAAAAGTAGTACATCACAGAAAATTGTTTCTGCGACACCTACACCAATAAGTGAGGAAGTTAATGATAATGATCATGAAACTTCAGAACAAGATACTACTGAACCTCGTAGATCAACCAGAGTAAGATCCGCACCAGAGTGGTACGGTAATCCAGTTCTGGAAGTCATGCTACTAGATCATGATGAACCTACGAACTATGAAGAAGCGATGGTGAGCCCAGATTCCGCAAAGTGGATTGAAGCCATGAAATCTGAGATGGGATCCATGTATGAGAACAAAGTATGGACTTTGGTTGACTTGCCCGATGATCGGCAAGCAATTGAGAATAAATGGATTTTCAAGAAGAAGACTGACGTTGACGGTAATGTTACTATCTACAAAGCTCGACTTGTCGCGAAAGGTTTTCGACAAGTTCAAGGGATTGACTAAGTCCGTCCAAATCATGTTAGCGATTGCCACATTTTATGATTATGAAATTTGGCAGATGGATGTCAAAACTGCATTCCTGAATGGATTTCTGGAAGAAGAGTTGTATATGATGCAACCGGAAGGTTTTGTCGATCCAAAGGGAGCTAACAAAGTGTGCAAGCTCCAGCGATCCATTTATGGACTGGTGCAAGCCTCTCGGAGTTGGAATAAACGTTTTGATAGTGTGATCAAAGCATTTGGTTTTATACAGACATTCGGAGAAGCCTGTATTTACAAGAAAGTGAGTGGGAGCTCTGTAGCATTTCTGATATTATATGTGGATGACATATTGCTAATTGGAAATGATATAGAATTTCTGGATAGCATAAAGGGATACTTGAATAAAAGTTTTTCAATGAAAGACCTCGGTGAAGCTGCTTACATATTAGGCATTAAGATCTATAGAGATTGATCAAGACGCTTAATTGGACTTTCACAAAGCACATACCTTGACAAAATTTTGAAGAAGTTCAAAATGGATCAAGCAAAGAAAGGGTTCTTGCCTGTGTTACAAGGTGTGAAATTGAGTAAGACTCGATGCCCGACCACTGCAGAAGGTAGAGAGAATATGAAAGATGTTCCCTATGCATCAGCCATAGGATCTATCATGTATGCAATGCTGTGTACCAGACCTGATGTGTGCCTTGCTATAAGTTTAGCAGGGAGGTACCAAAGTAATCCAGGAATGGATCACTGGACAGCGGTCAAGAACATCCTGAAATACCTGAAAAGGACTAAGGATATGTTTCTCGTATATGGAGGTGACAAAGAGCTCACCGTAAAAGGTTACGTTGATGCAAGCTTTGACACTGATCCGGACGATTCTAAATCGCAAACCGGATACGTGTTTACATTAAACGGTGGAGCTGTCAGTTGGTGCAGTTCTAAACAAAGCGTCGTAGCGGGATCTACATGTGAAGCGGAGTACATAGCTGCTTCGGAAGCAGCGAACGAAGGAGTCTGGATGAAGGAGTTCATATCCGATCTAGGTTTCATACCTAATGCATCGGGTCCAATGAAAATCTTTTGTGACAATACTGGTGCAATTGCCTTGGCAAAGGAATCCAGATTTCACAAAAGGACCAAACACATCAAGAGACGCTTCAACTCCATCCGGGATCTAGTCCAGGTGGGAGACATAGAGATTTGCAAGATACATATGGATCTGAATGTTGCAGACCCGTTGACTAAGCCTCTTCCGCGAGCAAAACATGATCAGCACCAAGGCTCCATGGGTGTTAGAATCATTACAGTGTAATCTAGATTATTGACTCTAGTGCAAGTGGGAGACTGAAGGAAATATGCCCTAGAGGCAATAATAAAGTTATTATTTATTTCCTTATATTCATGATAAATGTTTATTATTCATGCTAGAATTGTATTAACCGGAAACATAATACATGTGTGAATACATAGACAAACAAAGTGTCACTAGTATGCCTCTACTTGACTAGCTCGTTAATCAAAGATGGTTATGTTTCCTGACCATGAACAATGAGTTGTTATTTGATTAACGAGGTCACATCATTAGTTGAATGATCTGATTGACATGACCCATTCCATTAGCTTAGCACACGATCGTTTAGTATGTTGCTATTGCTTTCTTCATGACTTATACATGTTCCTATGATTATGAGATTATGCAACTCCTGTTTGCCGGAGGAACACTTTGGGTGCTACCAAACGTCACAACGTAACTGGGTGATTATAAAGGAGCATTACAGGTGTCTCCAAAGGTAGATGTTGGGTTGACGTATTTCGAGATTAGGATTTGTCACTCCGATTGTCGGAGAGGTATCTCTGGGCCCTCTCGGTAATGCACATCACATAAAGCCTTGCAAGCACTGCAACTAATATGTTAGTTGTGAGATGATGTATTACGGAACGAGTAAAGAGACTTGCCGGTAACGATATTGAACTAGGTATTGGATACCGACGATCGAATCTCGGGCAAGTAACATACCGATGACAAAGGGAACAACGTATGTTGTTATGCGGTCTGAACGATAAAGTTCTTCGTAGAATATGTAGGAGCCAGTATGGGCATCCAGGTCCCGCTATTGGTTATTGACCGGAGACGTGTCTCGGTCATGTCTACATTGTTCTCGAACCCGTAGGGTCCGCACGCTTAAGGTTACGATGACAGTTTCATTATGAGTTTATGCATTTTGATGTACCGAAGGTTGTTCGGAGTCCCGGATGTGAACACGGACATGACGAGGAGTCTCGAAATGGTCGAGACGTAAAGATTGATACATTGGAAGCCTATGTTTGGACATCGGAAGTGTTCCGGGTGAAATTGGGATTTTACCGGGTAACCGGGAGGTTACCGGAACCCCCCGGGAGACATATGGGCCTTCATGGGCCTTAGTGGAAAGGTGAAAGGGCTGCCCATAAGGGCTGCGCGCCTCCCCCCTTCCCCTAGTCCTATTAGGACTAGGATAGGTGGCCGTCCACCCTTCTCCTCCTTTCCCACTTGGGGAATCCTAGTTGGAATAGGATTGGAGGGGAGTCCTACTCCCGGAAGGAGTAGGACTCCTCCTGCGCCACCTCTCCCTGGCCGGCGGCCCCTCCCCCCTTGGCTCCTTTATATACTGAGGTAGAGGCACCCCAAAACACACAAGTTGATCCACGTGATCTATTCCTTAGCCGTGTGCGGTGCCCCCTGCCACCATATACCTCGATAATACTGTAGCGGAGTTTAGGCAAAGCCCTGCTGCTGTAGTTCATCAAGATTGTCACCACGCCATCGTGCTGACGGAACTCTTCCCCGACACTTTGCTGGATCGGAGTCCGGGGATCGTCATCGTGCTGAACGTGTGCTCAAACTCGGAGGTGCCGTAGTTTCGGTGCTTGATCGGTTGGATCGTGAAGACGTACGACTACTTCCTCTACGTCGTGTCATCGCTTCCGCAGTCGGTCTGCGTTGGGTACGTAGACAACACTCTCCCCCTCGTTGCTATGCATCACATGATCTTGCGTGAGCGTAGGAAATTTTTTGAAATTACTACGAAACCCAACAAAATTGTATAGGTGGACTAGTTCAGCGAAGAGATGGTGATACAAGTGGTATATGGATAGTAGATAAAGGTTTCTGTAATCTGAAATTATAAAAAAAGCAAGGTAAATAATGATAAAAGTGAGCGTAAACAGTATTGCAATGCTAGGAAACAAGGCCTAGGGTTCATACTTTCACTAGTGCAAGTTCTCTCAACAATAATAACATAATTGGATCACATAACTATCCGTCAACATGCAAAAAAGAGTCACTCCAAAGTCACTAATAGCGGAGAACAAACGAAGAGATTATGGTAGGGTACGAAACCACCTCAAAGTTATTCTTTCCAATCAATCCGTTGGGCTATTCCTATAAGTGTCACAAACAGCCCTAGAGTTCGTACTAGAATAACACCTTAAGACACAAATCAACCAAAACCCTAATGTCACCTAGATACTCCAATGTCACCTCAAGTATCCGTGGGTATGATTGTACGATATATATGCATCACACAATCTCAGATTCATCTATTCAACGAACACATAGAACCTCAAAGAGTGCCCCAAAGTTTTTATCGAAGAGTCAAGACGAAAACGTGTGCGAACCCCTATGCATAGGTTCATGGGCGGAACCCGCAAGTTGATCACCAAAACGTACATCTAGTGAATCACGTGATATCCCATTGTCACCACAGATACGCACGACAAGACATACATCAAGTGTTCTCAAATCTTTAAAACTCAATCCAATAAGATAACTTCAAAGGGGAAACTCAATCCATTATAAGAGAGTACAGGGGGGAGAAAACATCATAAGATCCAACTATAATAGCAAAGCTCGTGATACATCAAGATCGTATCACCTCGAGAACACGAGAGAGAGAGAGAGAGATCAAACACATAGCTAATGGTACATACCCTCGGCCCCGAGGGAGAACTACTCCCTCCTCATCATGGAGAGCACCGGGATGATGAAGATGGCCACCGGAGAGGGATTCCCCCTCCGGCAGGGTGCTGGAACGGGTCTAGATTGGCTTTCGGTGGCTACGGAGGCTTCTGGCGGCGGAACTCCCGATCTATTGTGCTCCCCGATAGATTTAGGGCATATGGATATATATAGGCAGAAGAAATACGTGAGGGGGGGCACGAGGGGCCCATGAGGTGGAGGGCGCGCCCAGGGTGGAGGGCGCGCCCCCTGCCTCGTGGCTTCCTCGTTGATCCCCTGATGTGCACTCCAAGTCTCCTGTATTGCTTTCTTTCCAAAAGTAACTTTTTCCAAGGTTTCATTCCGTTTGGACTCCATTTGATATTTCTTTTCTTTGAAAGCCTAACACAAGGAAAAAACAGAAACTGGCACTGGGCTCTAGGTTAATAGGTTAGTCCCAAAAATCATATAAAATAGCATATAAATGCATATGAAACATCGAAGGTTGATAATATTATAGCATGGAACAATCAACAATTATAGATACGTTGGAGACGTATCAACCACCTCAGGACCTGCACCCGCGGATGGGGAGCCTCCCTCCCTCGCATAGGAAGGCACGCCCGACGTCCTCCTCAGGCTAGGCTCGAGGGCTCTCTTCTGGAGGGCCTGAGACTTAGCCAACGTCACGAGTGGGCGCTCGGGCACCACATGGAGGCATGCTTCGCCGCACGTTTCCCTCAAGAGAGCACAAGGCGTGAAGCGCTTGGTGCTCAGGAGTTCATCACCAAGGTGACCGAGGAGCTTCAAGGGGCGAGAGCCATATGCGGCGACTGCCGCCCACCACCTGGCGCAGCTCCTTGTCCTGGCAAGGATGACGAGCTGCGCGTCTGCATCGACATTCCAGGGCTCAACAGGGCCGCATCTCAGGGGCGCTTCTGGCCATCAAGCGTTGGTTGGTGCGGAGGGACCCCACACAGCTACGTTCGCATGCCCGTCGGCTTACCGAACGCGAGTGTCGCCTTCAACCGGCTCACGCAGGGCACCCTGGCAGCTCGCAAGGCCAGGCGCCAGGCCGTCTTGGGGGAGGAGGAGCCCGAACCTCCAGAGTTCCCCGGGAACCGGCCGCCAGACGACTCATGAGGAGCGACTTCTTCTGCGTACATCCTTAGCTGCTCCGACACCTCTTCAACAACGGTGCCACGTGACTTTTTCCGGTTTATTTAGCTGGGGGCGCCCCTCGGGCTACATCATCCCCAGGTCGCATGGGCATGTCCCTGCGACGTGCATCCTTTCGCATCTTTAGCTTACTCTGTTGGGGCGCCCCTTGGGCTGCATCATCCCCAGGCCGCATGGGTCCGTCCCTGTGGCATGTATCGTTCTTGCATCTATTCGAACTAGCTTGCCTCTTTACATGAGTTGCTTTATGATTATTGCCTACCTGATTATCATTCATCATGGCCTCTCGCATTGCCGATTGGCCACTTACTCATCCCGCAGCGGGGGTTTCACATGCTAGCACGGCGCTTGTGCTCGGGTCCGTCCCTGCAACGCTGTTAAACTTGTGGGATCGAGCTCTGGCTCGTGGCCCAATCCGCGCACGTCACCTCACGACATCCGGAGTGCCTTCATCTCCTTGCGGAAGGTTCAATGGCAGGACGGCAAACATGGCTATGAGTTGCACTCTCTCCTCGCACTAACCTGCACGAATCTCTAGAGCCCAGCTACGGGTGGCCCTGCCAGCTGCGCTCTTTCATGCACTTCGATTGCGCATTAAAGGGAGGGCTCCTAAGCATCGCGCCTCAGGAGCTCTTACTGACTCTCCAGCCTTCACCCCCAGGCCTTGACCACGGCATCGCGACCTGGCATACCAGCGACGGCTGAGCCTTGCTCGAGGGTCGGGACCCGAGGACGCAAAGCACATAGAAGAACGTGAAAAGGGGAAGCTAGCGCGAATCTAACCTGGCAGTATCACCATCACTGACGTAAAAATCGGGCGCTGCACAAGGAACCGCTTCGGGCTCACTAAGATAAGTCACGCATTCAAGATTGGCCCGGCACTGCGGCTCAGGATTTTTCGACTCTTGCATCCTTGCTCCGGCAATGCCGCCCCCCTTTTCTGCCTCTAGGAAGCTGCTTGCACGCCAAGGGGGGACTTCCTGAGCATCGCGCCTCGGGGGCTCTTATAGGACCCTTGGTCGCTCACCTCCCAGCATTGACCATGGCATTGCGACCTGGCATACCAGCGACGGCTAAAGCCTGCCTAGGGACTGGGGCCTGTCGGCATAGAGCACTAAGCTACCACAAGGACGAAAGGGGGAAACAATGCCATAGCAAGACACGCAATCGCAAATTTCATAATAAGAATAACATTGATGCAAAAGGCACTACAGATTCTTTACATGCCCCTACAAGGTTCATCTCGATCCCTTGCAGGGCACCCAAAAAGGAGGTTTCCAGGAGTCATATCTATAGGTGTCGCCGCTGACGCCATCATCAACAGTGGGCCATGAGGGGCCAGCGCCAATCCCATCCAGATCAGCGACGGCGACGAGCGGATGCCGCTGCTGCGCTCCTGGTACGGTGAGAGTTCGGGGGCACATAGTTGTTGTCACTCGTCTCCAGAGTCTCGCCAGGCTCAAGAGAGTCACTGGACTCCCAAGTAAGGATGGCAATTTTATCCATGGACATGGATACCCATGGATATCCAACCCGAATGGATAGGGTTTGGATATGCTTTTGCGCCCATGGGCAGTGCCCAAACCCGCCCCGATTACTCGTGGATAGGACATGGACATAATCTTCTACCCATGGATATATCCAAACCCGACCCCATCGTCTAACTTAACGATCAATATTCTGCAACCCCTACCCCATATTCACATGTCCCACTATAATTTTATCCTTTATCTAAAACATCCAAAAGAAATTACACAATCCCCACCGTAACATACTCCAACACACCTTCTCATCCTATTATCTACACTAATTAAATGACTTGTTGTTTAGAATCGGTGCCATCTCCTTGAGTTACTCCTCTCAGAGCCCTAGAGGTGGCCGCCGCTGCCAGCCGCTACCCCCACGTAAGGTGGATCGCTGCAGCAGCCACTACTGGCCTACGACAACCCAGCTCCATATCTCCTTGACCCCTCCGTCTTCGCTTTTCCACACACGCATTGACGCATGGCCACAATAGTGGGACAATGCAAGGGCTATGACTGCATGGCAGGGAGTGAGCACGCCAATGCAGAGTGCACATTGTGCAATGAGTTATGTATTATGTATAGGTCTTGAGAGGACCCGATGGATATCCAATGGGTATGGATATCCATCGGATTTGGACATGGTCACAATTTTTCACCCATGGATATTTCATGGATGGGCTAGGACTGCCTTCATGGATATGGATATGGATTTGATATTGTTCAAACCGATCCAAACCCGACCCATTGCCATCCTTACTCCCAAGCGCCATCACTGCTGCTGGAGGAGCTGTCGGCAGGGCCCAGGGCGGGCCCAACATCTGCCACTGCACCGTCCCGGCGACCCCCGTCCAGGGCAGCACTCCAGGCGGTAGCGTTCCTCGTCGAAGACCTTGAAGAACAGCGTGGAGGCACCGTCATACTCAAAATGGATGGCGAGGGCCCCCTCTGCGCGGTAGGCATGGGCGACCTCTCCCCATCCACGAGTCATGAAGATCTTGCCCGCGGAGACGACCTCTACCTCCGCTCCCATTGCCGGGGTGCTGCATTCGGCATGCTGCAGCCATAGCTCGAGCGGCCCCCTCGCCGGCATCTCTTTGGTGAAGAACCGCGGGAATCTGATCCACGTGCGCGATGGCATCACCGCCCATATCACGAACTCGCGGGGTGAGCCATCGGCATGAGTTCATGGGACAGCAGCTCGTGCCACCATGGCCTGTCCACCGTGGCTGTGACGCGAGCAGTGTGGGGCGCCTCCTCCTCCTCCAGGGCCTTGCGCTTGGGCATACAAGGGCAGCGGGTAGCCTGGGGGAGGCCACTCGTACCAGGGCCTCGTCACCTCCTACCTCACGACGACGCCGAGGGGGCGGGCCAATCTCTTCTTAGGCGGTAGTGGCCCTTGCTCTTATCGAGCGGCCTTTCCTTTCTCAGCGGCGGAGAATCTCCTTATCGGTGCCATGGGTGATGCAGCAACGTGGCGGTGCAAAGAGGAAGAAGAAGAAGCAGGCGAAGTGGAGGGAGAGTCGAACGGTTGCCGAGGCAGCATGGGGAAGTGGAGGCGCCCGCGTCCCACCAATCACCACGCGTCAATCAAGGCCACAGGCGGTTGGGGCCCGTGGCGCTCTGGACTTGCCCTTTGGCTTCGCCTCGAAGCCAATCTCGAGTGTGCCTTGGGCCCGGGGGCTACGATCGGTGTTCTGGGACCGGGGGTGCCCAGAGTTGCCTGCCTGCGGGCTTGTGCATGGCTCCACCAACAGCCTGGTGCGGCCCATCTTCAGCAGCAACCACTCAAGACAAGCCTCGCGAGGCGGATGACACGAAGACCTCCCTAGGGGTAGCCTCACTAGGCTGGCTCCCGAGGAGCATAGATCTCTATGCAAGGGGCACCTCGCAAGGTTCACGTGATGTGAGCCGTGACGACCAAGGCCAGGCGGGCGCCAGCGGGCGCAGTGTACCAGTTTCCTCTTTCGTGCTAAAGAGGAAGGCGCAAGCGAGGAGTCTCGTGGCATCAGGAAAAGGTTTCCATATTGGTGCAACAAGACCAAGACCAGCAGGACGGCAGACGGAGGTCACCATGGAGCCCACAACAGCGTCACCACCAGAGCCTTTGTCAGACGAAGCCCACCTTTTGTCAGGACAGCTTGTACTAGTTATCCTCCTTCAAACTTGGCTGTTGTGGGATCCCTTCCCGCCTAAACATTTGGGAAGAGGACCAGGGCCTCTATAAATAGGACTAGCCGCCACCATAGGCGAGGGGAGACTGATCTGGATGGACGGACGAATCTTGGAGGATCGACTATTCTTGGATCGGATCCATTCCATCCTCACATCCACATCTCACCGAGCTCAAGAACACCTCTCCTCTTGATGTTGTTCATCCATTGTACTAGTTCATCCTTAGCCCGCAAGGAAATCCACCAACACCACACTGGAGTAGGGTATTACACCGCAAGGTGGCCCGAACCAATATAAACTCTTGTGTCTCTCGTTCCCTGGGTTCGTCGAGCTAGGTCGTGAGATCGTTGAGTGAGCGATCTAGGGAGAGAGTGTTCTTCGTGCCCACCCAGAGTTCGAACCTCAAGGGTTTGCTGGAACCTGCAATCCGACATAAAGTACCAAGTAAATTCTTTGGGATAGCGTGGATGATAGTTGACTTGAAACTGCACTGGAACAT
Organism: Triticum urartu; assembly: GCF_056163025.1. Lineage (NCBI taxonomy): Eukaryota > Viridiplantae > Streptophyta > Magnoliopsida > Poales > Poaceae > Triticum > Triticum urartu. The sequence goes on from NC_141877.1 coordinate 114,508,364, forward strand.
GCTTTTGATCTGAATTTTTTTACAAGTGGTAGATATACAAATTCCCTACGTTGTCCTAATTTGTCAGAATTTTTGGAGTAGAAGAAGTATGGTTGGAGTATAGATTACTACAAACTGTTCTGTTTTTGACAAATTCTGTTTTTCAATCCATAGTTTGCTTGTTTCCTAGTTTCTATGACTTATATTGCTAAATATACATTGTGGAAATGGTATGCTACAGTAGGCATTGTGTGGAAATAATTATGAATCTTGTCTTTGACAGTACCAAAGTGAAATGGTTTGTTCTTTATCATACTAACCTATCTCACGAAGTTCCGTTAAGTTTTGTGTGATTGAAGTTTTCGAGTTTTGGGTGAGATGTTGATATGAGGAGAATAAGTAGTGACAATACCCTAATCTTGGGGATTTAGAAGGCACCCCAAGGTTATATTCAAGGAATATCCATGCAACTAAGCTTGGGGATGCCCCGGAAGGCATCCCCTCTTTCATCTCCAACATTATCGGTAACCTCACTTGGAGCTACATTTTTAGTCGTCACATGATATGTGTTTTGCTAGGAGCGTCAATTTATTTTGTTAGTATTTTCTTTATGTTATTTATAATAATGTTTTTCATATTTATTTTTAATAAAAATGTTAAGGATATCATTTTCCTTGCTTATTTTGCAAGTCTACATGTTGCTGTTTCAAAACAGAAAGTTTATCACTATTGCAAAAATTCCCGAGAAAAGTTAGAATGTGATAAAATGTTCAAACTTTTTGCAAAATAATAAATGATAAATTTTCTATAGAATGGTAATTTTTCATAATTCTTGGAGTTCAAGAAGTATTGATACTCTTGCATTCTTTACAGATTGTACTTTTTGGCAGATTGCTGTTATGTTTGGATTGTTTGCATATGTTTGCTTGTTTAATGATTCCATTTTAGGATAGGAGTATTAAATATGCAGAGGCATTTAGTATGCAATGTTGAATAATAATTTTTGTGATTTTCTACAGTAGAGAATGATGAGGTTTTTGCATTGGTTTATACTAACTTATCTCACGAGTTCTTGTTGAGTTTTGTGTGGATGAAGTTTTTAAGATTTAGGGAAACCGTGATACAAAAGTAATTAAGGAGAAACAAAAGCTCAAGTTTGGGGATGCCCAAGGAATCCCAAGATAATATTTCAAGATGTTGCAAGCATCCAAGCTTGGGGATACCCCTGTAGGCATCTGATAACCCACAAGTATAGGGGATCGCAACAGTTTTCGAGGGTAGAGTATTCAACCCAAATTTATAGATTCGGCGCAAGGGGAGCCAAAGAATATTTGAAGGTATTAGCAGATGGGTTGTCAATTCAACCACACCTGGAGATTAATTATCTGTAGCAAAGTAGTTTGATAGTTTTGATAATAGTGATAGCTGCAACGGTAACAGTAATAGTGATAGCAGTAGTTTGTAGCAAGTGTAACAGTGATGATAGCAATAGTAACGCAGCAAGATCAATAAGGATAAATTCATAGGCATTGGATTGTTGACTTATTTGATGATATTCATCATGAGACAGTTATAACCTATGGTGATACGACACTAGCTCCAGTTCATCGATATAATGTAGGCATGTATTCCGTAAATAGTCATACATGCTTTATTAAAAGAACTTGCATGACATCTTTTGTCCTACCCTCCCGTGGTAGCGGGGTCCATATTGGAAACTAAGGGATATTAAGGCCTCTTTTAATAGAGAACCGGAACAAAGCATTAACACATAGTGAATACATGAACTCCTAAAACTACGGTCATCACCAGGAGTGGGCCTAGTTGTTGTCACTTCAGGGTTGCTGGATCATAACACGTAGTAGGTGACTATAACTTGCAAGATAGGATCTAGAACATGGATATAATGATGACAAGCATTAAGCATATCAAAGTCATAGCAACATCAATCTAAGAACATAGTGGATACTAGGGATCAAGCCCTAACAAAACTAACTCGATTACATGATTAATCTCATCCAACTCCTCACCAACCAGCGGGCCTACGAAGGAATTACTCACTCTCGGTGGGGAGCATCATGGAATTGGTGATGGAGAAGGGTTGCTGATGACGAAGAAAGAAGATCCCCCTCTCCGGAGCCCCAAACGGACTCCAGATCTGCCCTCCCGAGGAAGAACAGGGCTTGGCGGCGGCTCCATCTCGTGGATAGTGGTAATTCTTTCTCTTTGATTTTTTGGAAATATGTGAATTTATAGTATCAAGGGGGTCGTCAGTGGGGCCACCAGGTGGGTACAACCCACCTGGGCGCGCTAGGAGAGGGGGTGCGCCCTGGTGGGTTGTGCCCACCCAGGGGCCCTGAGGGAGTCCGGGATTAGGGGTCTCCGGACAGCCGGACTATATCCTTTGGTCGAACTGTTGGACTATGAAGATACAAGATTGAAGACTTCGTCTCGTGTCCAGATGGGACTCTACTTGGCGTGGAAGGCAAGCTAGGCAATACGGATATGTATATCTCCTCCTTTGTAACCGTGCTTGTGTAACCCTAGCCCTGTCCGTGTCTATATAAACCGGAGGGTTTTAGTCTGTAGGACACAATAACATACAATCATACCATAGGCTAGCTTCTAGGGTTTAGCCTCTCTGATCTCGTGGTAGATCTACTCTTGTACTACCCATATCATCAATATTAATCAAGCAGGACGTAGGGTTTTACCTCCATCAAGAGGGCCCGAACCTGGGTAAAACATCGTGTTCCTTGCCTCCTATTACCATCCGCCTTAGACGCACAGTTCGGGACCCCCTACCCGAGATCCACCGGTTTTGACACCGACAGGCCCCTCTCTGGTGGGTCTTGGATCCAGAAATTCTTATTATTGATATAAAGAATCCTCGCAAAGTTTCGTTCCATTCCAACAACTTTTATTTCTGAAAAAAAACAACACCATGGTAGTTCTGTTGAAAACAGCGTCAGTCCAGGGTTAGTTTCATTCAAATCATGCAAATTAGAGTCCAAAACAAGAGGAAAAGCATGGGAAAAAGTAGATACGTTGGAGACGTATCAACTCCCCCAAGCTTAAACCTTTGCTTGTCCTCAAGTAATTCAGTTGATAAATTGAAAGTGAGAAAGAAAAACTTTTACAAACTCTTTTGCTCTTGTGTGCATAAATAATCTTAAACAGCACCCAGGTTTTCAGCCAACATTATAACTAACCATGTCGACAATAACTTCTAAAGATTATAATGACTAATATCAATGACATAATCAGCTAGTGAGCAATAATAAGATATCTCAAATGGCAACACGTTGTCAAAACAACCATGATATAATACGACAATAATGGTATCTCATTAGCCCTTTCTGATACCGCAAAACATAAATGTAGAGCACCTCCTGATACGTCTGCAACGTATCTATAATTTTTGATTGCTCCATGCTATATTATCTACTGTTTTGGGCAATATTGGGCTTTATTATCCACTTTTATATTATTTTTGGGACTAACTTATTAACCGGAGGCCCAGCCCAGATTTGCTGTTTTATGCCTATTTCAGTGTTTTGAAGAAAAGGAATATCAGACGGAGTCGAAACGGAACGAAATCAACTGGAGAAGTTATTTTTTGAAGGAAACACACCCGATGGACTTGGACCCTACGTCAAGGAAGTAACGAGGTTCTCACGAGGGTGGGGGGCACGCCCCCTGTCTCATGGGCCCCTGTGGCTCCCCTGACGTACCTCCTGCACCCATATATACCTACGTAACCTAAAACTTCCAGAACGCAACATAGATCGGGAGTTCCGCCGCCAGATGCCTCCGTAGCCACCAAAAGTCAATCGGGACCCTGTTCCGGCACCCTACCGGAGGGGGGAACCCTCACCGGTGGCCATCTTCATCATCCGGGTGCTCTCCATGACGAGGAGGGAGTAGTTCTCGCTCGGGGCTGAGGGTATGTACCAGTAGCTTTGTGTTTGATCTCTCTCTCTCTCGTGTTCTTGAGATGATACGATCTTGATGTATCGCGAGCTTTGCTATTATATTTGGATCCTATGATGTTTTCTCCCCCTCTACTCTCTTGTAATGAATCGGGTTTCCCCTTTGAAGTAATCTTATCGGATTGAGTCTTTAAAGACTTGAGAACACTTGATGTATGTCTTGTCGTGGATATCTGTGGTGACAATGGGATACCACGCGCCACTTGATGTATGTTTTGGTGACCAACTTGCGGGTTTCGTGACATTGGGAACCTATGCATAGGGGTTGGCACACGTTTTCGTCATGATTCCCCGGTAGAACTTTGGGGCACTCTTTGAGGTCTTTGTGTTGGTTGAATAGATGAATCTGAGATTGTGTGATGCATATCGTATAATCATACCCACGGATACTTGAGGTGACATTGGAGTATCTAGGTGACATTAGGGTTTTGGTTGATTTGTATCTTAAGGTGTTATTCTAGTATGAACTCTAGGGCTGTTTGTGATACTTATAGGAATAGTCCAACAGATTGATTGGAAAAAATAACTTTGAGGTGGTTTCGTACCCTACCATAATCTCTTCGTTCGTTCTCCGCTATTAGTGACTTTGGAGTGACTCTTTGTTGCCTGTTGAGGGATAGTTTTATGATCCAATTATGTTAGTATTGTTGAGGGAACTTACACTAGCGAAAGTATGAACCCTAGGCCTTGTTTCCTAGCATTGCAATACCGTTTACGCTCAGTTTTATCATTCGTTACCTTGCTGTTTTTATTATTTCAAATTACAAATACCTTTATCTACTATCCATATACCACTTGTTTCACCGTCTCTTCGCCGAACTAGTGCACCTATACAATTTACCATTGTATTGGGTGTGTTGGGGATACAAGAGACTCTTTGTTATTTGGTTGCAGGGTTCCTTGAGAGAGACCATCTTCATCCTACACCTTCTACGGATTGATAAACCTTAGGTCATCCACTTGAGGGAAATTTGCTACTGTCCTACAAACCTCTGCACTTGGAGGCCCAACAACGTCTACAAGAAGAAGGTTGTGTAGTAGACATCAAGCTCTTTTCTGGCGCCGTTGCCGGGGAGGTTAGCACTTGAAGGTATATCTTTAGATCTTGCAATCGATTCTTTTAGTTTCTTGTTTTATCACTAGTTTAGTTTATAAAATAAAACTATAAAAAAATGGAATTGAGTTTGTCTCATACGCTTCATCTTTTTAATATCTTTCGTGAGTATGATGGAAAGGATAATTGTGCCCAAGTGCTAGAAGAAATCTGTAAAATGTTTGGCACTAAATATGTGAATGATGAGCATGATTGCAATGTTTTTAGTATGAATTCCTTGAATATCCATGATGCTAATGATATGAAAAGCCACAAGCTTGGGGAAGCTATGTTTGATGAAGATGATATTTTTTGTGCCCCAAGCTTTGATGAGCAAATTTACTATGATGAAAGCATGCCTCCTATCTATGATGATTATTGTGATGACACGTATGCTTTAAAGAATAATGATAACCATGAAACTTGTCATCTTGTTCTTAATTCTCAATCACATGATAGTTATTTTGTTAAGTTTGCTCCCACTATTATTCATGAGAAGAATTTTGCTTATGTGGAGAGTAATAAAATTTATATGCTTCTAGATCATGAAAATAATGCTTTAGGTGCTGGTTATATTGTTGAATTCATTCATGATGCTACTGAAAATTATTATGATGGATGAATATATGCTTGTAGGAATGGCAATAATATCAAGTTTCCTCTCTATGTGCTTAAAGTTATGAAGTTATGCTTGGTTTACCGTCCTATGCAAGATGATTATTGTTCCCACAAGTTCTTTGCTCACAAAATCCCTATGCATAATAAGTGGGTTAGAATTAAATGTGCTAGTCATATTCTTCATGATGCTCTATTTATGTTTCGATTCTTATCTTTTATATGAGCATCGTTCAAATCATCATGCCTAGCTAGGGGCGTTAAACGATAGCGCTTGTTGGGAGGCAACCCAATTTTATTTTTCTTCCTTGCTTCTTGTTCCTGTTTAGTAATAAATAATTCATCTAGCCTCTGTTTAGATGTGGTTTTATGTCTTTAATTAGTGTTTTACCAAGTAGAACCTTTGGGAAGAATTGGGGAAAGTCTTGTTGATCATGCTGTAAAAAAACAGAAACTTTAGCACTCACGAGAATTGCTGCAATTTTTTATTGGACAGTGATATTGAGTTAATTCTTTTTTAAGATGATTAATAGATTAATTCCTCAGGTCCAGAAATTTATTTTAGAATTTTATGAGTTCCATAAGTATACGTTTGATCCAGATCACTACAGACTGTTCTGTTTTTGACAGATTCGGTTTTTCATGTGTTGTTTACTTATTTTGATGAATCTATGGCTAGTAAAAGAGTTTATAAACCATAGAGAAGTTGGAATAAATTAGGTTTAACACCAATATAAATAAAGAATGAGTTCATTACAGTACCTTGAAGTGGTGATTTATTTTCTTATACTAATGGAGCTTACAAGTTTTCTGTTAAGTTTTGTGTTGTGAAGTTTTCAAGTTTTAGGTAAGGATTCGATGGACTATGGAATAAGGAGTGGCAAGAGCCTAAGCTTGGGGATTACCATGGAACCCCAAGGTAATATTCAAAGAAAACCAAGAGCCTAAGCTTGGGGATGCCCCGGAAGGCATCCCCTCTTTCGTCTTCGTTCATCGGTAACTTTACTTGGAGCTATATTTTTATTCACCACATGATATGTGTTTTGCTTGGAGCGTCAATTTATTTTGTTAGTATTTTCTTTATGTTATTTAGAACAATGTTTTGCATCTTTTATTTCAATAAAAGTGGCATTAATAGTCTTTACTATGCCTATGTTACAAGTCTACATGTTGATGTTTGAAAACAGAAAGTTTACCGCTATTGCAATAATTCCCTAGAAAAGTCAGAATGTGATAAAATGTTGAAACCTTTTGCATATCAAGCTCCTATAAATTTCTACAGTGGGAATTTTCTTTCATAATTTTTTGAGCTAGGGAAGTATGGATGTTGCAGCATTCTTTACAGACTCTCCTGTTTAGGCAGATTGCTGTTATGTTTGCATTGTTTGCATATGTTTGCTTCTTTAATGATTTTATTTGAGGATAGGACTACTAAATATGCAGAGGCATTTAGTATGAAATGTTGAATAATAATTTTAGTGACTTTCTACAGTAGAGTATGATAAGGTTTTTGCAATGGTTTGTACTAACTTATCTCATGAGTCCTTGTTGAGTTTTGTGTGGATGAAGCTTTTGAGATTTAGGGAGACCGTGATATGAGAGGAATTAAGGAGACACAAAAGCTCAAGCTTGGGGATGCCCAAGGCATCACAAGATAATATTTCAAGAAGTATCAAGCATCTAAGCTTGGGGATGCCCTGGTTGGCATCCCACCTTTCTTCTTCAACAACTATCGGTTAGTATCGGTTGATCCTATGTTTTTGCTTCTTCACATGATGTTTGCTATTCTTAGATGTCATTTTATTTTGATTTTCTTCCTGTTTGAATAGAGTACCAAAATCTGAAAATATTAAATGTTAGAGAGTCTTCACATAGTTTCATAATTATTCGACTACTCATTGATCTTCACTTATATCTTTCAGAGTAGTTTGTCATTTGCTCTAGTGCTTCACTTATATCTTTTAGAGCATGGTCGTAGTTTTATTTTGAAGAAATAGATGAACTCTCATGCTTCACTTAGATTATTTTGAGAGTCTTAAATAGCATGGTAATTTGCTTAAAATCCTAATATGCTAGGTATACAAGATTAATAATAAAATTCTCTTACGAGTGGGTTGAATACTATGAGAAGTTTGATACTTGATAATTGTTTTGAGATATGGAGATGGTGATATTAGAATCATGCTAGTTGAGTGGTTATGAATTTTAGAAATACTTGTGTTGAAGTTTGTGATTCCGTAGCATGCACGTATGGTGAACCGTTATGTGATGAAGTCGGAGCATGATTTATTTATTGATTATCTTCCTTATGAGTGGCGGTCGGGGACGAGCGATGGTCTTTTTCTACCAATATATCCCCCTAGGAGCATGCGTGTAGTACTTTGTTTTGATAACTAATAGATTTTTGCAATAAGTATGTGAGTTCTTTATGACTAATGTTGAGTCCATGGATTATACGCACTCTCACCCTTCCACCATTGCTAGCCTCTCTAGTACCGCGCAACTTTTGCCGGTACCATAAACCCACCATATACCTTCCTCAAAACAGCCACCATACCTAACTATCATGGAATTTCCATAGCCATTCCGAGATATATTGCCATGCAACTTTCCACCGTTCCGTTATTATGACACACTTCATCATTGTCATATTGCTTTGCATGATCATGTAGTTGACATCGTATTTGTGGCAAAGCCACCGTTCATAATTCTTTCATACTTGTCACTCTTGATTCATTGCATATCCCGGTACATCGCCGAAGGCATCCATATAGAGTCATACTTTGTTCTAGTATCGAGTTGTAATCATTGAGTTGTAAATAAATAGAAGTGTGATGATCTTCATTCAATAGAGAATTGTCCCAAAAAATAGAAAGGCCATAAAAAAGGCTATAAAAAATAAAGGCCAAATAAAAAAGGGAAAGTCCAAATAAAAAAAATAAGGGACAGCGCTACTATCCTTTTTCCACACTTGTGCTTCAAAGTAGCACCATGATCTTTATGATAGAGAGTCTCTTGTTCTGTCATTTTCATTTACTAGTGGGAATTTTTCATTATAGAACTTGGCTTGTATATTCCAATGATGGGCTTCCTCAAAATGCCCTAGGTCTTCGTGAGTAAGCGAGTTGGATGCACACCCACTAGTTTCTTTTGTTGAGCTTTCATATACTTATAGCTCTAGTGCATCCGTTGCATGGCAATCCCTACTCACTCACATTGATATCTATTGATGGGCATCTCCATAGCCCGTTGATACGCCTAGTTGATGTGATACTATCTTCTCCCTTTTTTCCTCTCCACAACCACCATTCTATTCCACCTATAGTGCTATGTCCATGGCTCACGCTCATGTATTGCGCGAAGATTGAAAAAGTTTGAGAACATTAAAAGTATGAAACAATTGCTTGGCTTGTCATCGGGGTTGTGCATGATTTAAATATTTTGTTGGTGAAGATGGAGCATAGCCAGACTATATGATTTTGTAGGGATAGCTTTCTTTGGCCATGTTATTTTAAGAAGACATAATTGCTTTATTAGTATGCTTGAAGTATTATTATTTTTATGTCAATATGAACTTTTGTCTTGAATCTTTCGGATCTGAATATTCATATCACAAGTAATAAGAATTACATTGAAATTATGCCAACTAGCATTCCACATCAAAAATTATCTTTTTTCTATCATTTACCTACTCGAAGACGAGCAGTAATTAAGCTTGGGGATGCTTGATACGTCTCCAACGTATCTATAATTTTTGATTGCTCCATGCTATATTATCTACTGTTTTGGGCAATATTAAGCTTGGGGAAGATGCGGTAGTGGATGCCCACACGTAGAGGAGTACGAGGGTTCACTGGTTCGCTGCGGTGTGAGGCTGCTGTCGCCGCAGAATAACAGGGGGTGTGGGTGAGTAGAGGGATGGCCTGGCCAGCGGTGGGACTAGTAGGGGGCGGTGAGGCCTCCGTCGCATCGCAGCTGGCCACGGGAGGCAGGAGCACGAGGCACGACCGGCGCTGGTTTGGGCGGCTGGAGCAAGAAGACCAGAGGTTGAAGAAGCACTACGGCCGTTGGATGGACATCGTACGGTCACTGGAGCTAGAATCGTGCATATTGACTAAGTTGACAAAGCCCTCTGTCCCCGTCAACTTAGTAGGCCGACAAGTCAGCCTGCCACTAAGGTGGGTCCCAGCTAGCAGGGGGTATTCATTTTTTTGTGCGTAATAAGGAGGCACTTCCGGTGGGTCCGAGCTGACAGCAGGGGGAACATTTTTTTCGTGAAATATGGTGGCCCATCGGGTGGGTCCCAGCAGTCAGGGGCAAACATTTTTTTCGCGATATATTGGTGGGTGTCCGCTGGGTCCCTGCTGTGAGGTGGAGGAATAATTATTTTCCGCGTAATAAGAGGCACTTCCTTGCGGCTGCTGTGGACCCAGCTGTAAGCCTCTCCACATACAGTATTGTTCCGATGGAGTTCAGTTGTTGACCACATTGACCATGCCGCGCCGACAGCACCACGGCAGTGGACGATGGCGAGGCCTAGGAAGGGGACGATGCGGAGCCGAGGAAGACGCGGCAGTGGATGCCCACGCGGAGAGGAGTACGAGGGTTCACTGGTTCGGCTGCGCTGCCATCGCCGCAGAATAACAGGGGGTGTGGGTGAGTGGAGTGGAGGGATGGCCTGGCCAGTGGTGGGAGTAGTATGGGGGCAGTGATGAGGCCTCCGCGGCAGCACAGCCGGCCACGGGAGGCAGGAGCAGGCGGCACGACCGGCGCTGCTTTGGGCGGCTGGAGCAAGAAGACCAGAGGTTGAAGAAGCACTACGGCCGTTGGATGGACATCGTACGGTCAGTTGAGCTAGAATCGTGCATATTGACTAAGTTGACAAAGCCCTTCGTTCCCGTCAACTTAGTAGGCCCACTATACTGGGTCCCAGCTAGCAGGGGGAGTATTCATTTTTTTGTGCGTAATAAGGAGGCACTTCCTTGCGTGCGAAGATATAGCTGGTGGGTCCGAGCTGTCAGCGGTAGTAACGTTTTTTTCACGAAATACAGAGGCCGTTTCGGTGGGTCCCAGATGTCAGGTGGAGGAATCATTATTTTGCGCATAATAAGGAGGCATTTCCTTGCGTGCGGCCGTGGACCCAGCTGTCAGCCTCTCCACGTACAGTCCACGTCCGATGCATGTCGGTCGTTGACCACGCTGACCACGCCACGCCGAGAGCACCAGGGCGGTGGACGAGGCGAGGCCTAGGAAGGGAACGACACGGAGGGAACGACACGGAGGCAGGGAAGACTCGGCCGTTGTTTTTGTTTCCCACGCAGAGGGGAGTACGACTGTACGAGGGTTTACTGGTTCGTCTACCGTCGCCGGAGAATAACAGCAGGTGTGGGTGAGTAGAGGGATGGCTAGGCCAGCGATGGGAGTGCGGTGGGGCGGTGAGGCCTACGCGACAGCACAGCCGGCCGTGGGGAGGAGGGAGCAGGCAGTCCCACGGATGCTTGTTTGAGTGGCTGGAGCAGGAAGAGCAGACATTGAAGAAGCACGACGGCCGTTGGATGGACATCCAACAGTATATAGGCCATCTGTGGAAAGCCTCAAATCTATGGAAAACAACATACAACCCATCTGCCATTATTTCAAATAATTCACAGCCCATTTGCTAATTCTTACAGGTTTTTTTGGAGCCCATATTCTTTATGTTAGCATTACAGCCCATATTGTGGTCACAGTTAAAAAATTATACGAAATTTTGCATATGTCGGTGCGGTCTGAAATGTTTTTAATACCAAAATTTCAAGTCACATTCAGACTGATTTTAAAAATAAATGTATATCAATATAAAATCCAATAAATTGTCCACGCATAAAAATCAATGCAATTTAAAATCTTGAAATGAAAAAAAGATATTTGAAAATAATTGCCGGTTTGATGTGTTTTAAAAATGTACAGCCCATTTCTCATTACTGATAGGCGATTTTCTCGGCCAGCCGAATGAAGCTCTCCTCGTCTTGAAAGATTTGCAGCCCAGCAGGCCTGATAAAGCGACTTACTTGACAAATCACAAAAGAACTGGGCTAGCCATTTTCAGAAAGAAAAAAAACTACTGGGCTGGTCTGTGGTAAACATAAAAGAAAAGGCTGTCTAGACAGGCCAGAGTGTCCCGCATAACCCAGTATTTCCGAACGGACATGTAGGTTGGGGCACCTCTTCATGAAACGTGGAAAACTCGCAACCGTCCATCGACTTTTCGCCTTTCCCTCTCGATTTGGAACTGCTATCGCACGCTCTTCCTCTCCCTCCTCCATTTTCCTTCATCCCTTCACCCTTTCTTCTGCCATTGTTCGATCGTCTTCTCCATGGAGGGAACAGGCCAGAAACGACCCCGTTATCCTTGCCCCAATCTGAAAGATGACGTGGTGGAGGAACTCATTGATCGGTGCAACGTCATCACCTCGGCTAGCACGGCAGGTTCATTCAAGCCCATTCCTGACTCAAGTAATAACATCATTACAAAGAACCCAAGAGTCAAGGAGCGGTTTGATCTCCCCTATCTTCTTTGTCGTGACCCTGATGACTGGCGCCGGCATGATGGAGGCGTCGCCCTGTGCCAGTTGATGCCGCTTGATAATGATACGTATGATGTTAAGATGCCATCGCTCGAGGGCAAGGCTTGGGCGGGAGCAAATGGAGATTGGGTTGTTTACATTGGGTCCAACTGCGAGTGGGAACTTCTGAATGTGTACACTCGTCACCGGGTTCCACTTCCAAAAATCTCAGCACACTGCCTAGAGGTTGAGCACACCGGTAATGTACGCACGTTCAAATACGATCATGGTGACTGTCTTCTACGGAAGATAGCAATTTGTTGACTTCCCAACCGCTCTTGGAATTACAACAACTATCAAGTTGTTGCTATCTTCGACAAGCTTGTTGCCGTCCTTCATGGTTAGACTCGATGAATATTGCTCAAAAATCATTTTGTGTACACGGATGAGTACTGTGATGCAATTCAATACAAGGGCCTTGTGTTTGCTGCCACACTCGTGGCACTATTTTTGCATGGCATCCTAGTAGTTACGGTACGTTTGTCTTCCACCATAATTATAATTGTTTCATCCACATGCATGCGGGTTAGCAAGTTTCCCTTTACTAATTAACCTTCTTCTTGTGTTTCCAAGGTCCTTTGAACATCCCACCCACCTATACTTGAAAAAATTTATAACCAAGGGGGAGATGACGATGGTGATGATCACAAGCATGAGGACGAGCAACATTGATATACTCTATGGCGCCTGGCAACTAATTCCGATGGATCACCTCTTCTTGTGTGTATACAACCCACTGATGATGTTACTGGTACGGAAGCAGGTGTCTCCCATGGTCGCACTCTCCGGACCTATTCAAACACGCGTTGCATGGTATTCGGGATGGATACTAGTGTTCTAGCGCCAACTCCTTCTCCCTGGCACAGAATTGATAGTCTTGGAGAAAACTCGCTCTTCCTTGGACAAAACTATCCGATGATGGTGAAAGGCGATCCAACTGCTGCTAACACATTTATGAGAAGCAACTGTGTCTATACCTCGGACATTTGGGTGGTTCCCTACCCTCGTACTGATATAGTAGGCCGCTTCAGCCTGGATAATTGGTCCTGCGTTGGTCTCAAGATCGACAAAAGATGGCCCGTCCCAGAGCATCAGTTGTGGTTCAAAGCAAGTGTTTCCAACACCGTGGAATGGTTGAGTTGAAGTTCATTTCATGGCTTGTTATTTGTTGTGTGGTAAAAACTTTAGTATTTATAATGTATCCTCGTTGTCGATGTGGGTTGATGACCTGTTGTATGTAATAAAATGATATGCCTGTGATAAACTTACTAAATTTATGAATGGCTTTCGAGTCGCTTCTCTAAATTTGTACTAGCTTCACATGCTTCGCGCGTCGGGCGGGTGTTTTTACTGTAGCCATATGTTAATGTGTTCATTGTACGTAACCAGCACCTTGAATCCTCGATACTAGTATACTATATACTGGTAGGAGTAAGTAGTAGGAGTAGTAGGGTGGCATGGGCCAGAACAAGCATTCACGTCTAGGAGTACGGCACACGGCACCACCACGACATCCATCTGACACCATATTATTTCTTGGAGTCCGTGCTAGAGCAAGCTCTTTAACCTCGTCGTTTCTCTAAGGCTGGTTATAGTGGGGAGTAACTTAGACTAGTGTCATGCATATGACACTAGTCTTTGTTACTACCTTCATAGTGCAAAGTAACATACAAGTAGTATCATAGATGATTGCATTTATTACATTATAGACTCATTTTGCTTTGGTTTGCGTTATGTTATAGTAACATATTATGTTACTCCAAACATTTCTCTCCTCATTAACTATATGCCACATAAGCAAACTTGTCTTGAAATGCGCTATGTTACTTGCTAAGTTACTCCCACTGTGACCAGCCTAACTTTAGCCATCACGCGGCGGGCGAGGTGGGGGTTTGCCGGTAGTCGGTTTCCTTAACTGCGGTCCCACTTGTAAGGCCAACTCCAACGCACGACCCCAAACGGACCTCCATTTTGCACGAACTCCAATGATAATTTTAACTAGAAAAGCAAGACCAAAGAAAACAAGAACCACAAGAATACATTTTACTACTCCTGTAAGTTGGATTAGTGCCTTCTCGATGCATTCATTGTTGATCTGCGGAGGCTCGATCTTGTGTGCTTCTTTCTTCTTCGAGTGTAAAGAAGTAGACGTTGCTTCCTCGCATCTAGTCTCATGTCTAGCCTCTATTCTAGTAGGAGTATCAACAAGTGCACTAATCTCATCTGATAGCAGAACCGGAGATTTGGTCGGGTTCTTCCTCCTTTTGCCGACACATGGGACATCCAGCATCCATGTCGTGTCATGAAAGAAAATAGATTGGTAGTTGAAGCCACGAGATGTGCATCTTGGGTTAAACTGTAAATAGAATCTTACTACTCTTGAGTAACTCCAAAAGCGGCCACTGAAGATCTTTATTGGATTAGTTTTTCATCACCAGCACGTAGAGGTGAAAGATGTGCAGGTTCAGTGGGTCCTCTTGTGTTTTCACTGACATGTGGGGCCGCATGTGAGCAAACAGACGATGGGCTCCGCGCGTCCGCTGGCTGGCTGAGAAGAGAGATAGAGGAGGGCTGAGCATGGACTGCAGGAAATTTGTTCTACGTACCTCGATATAGTGGGGTGGCATGGGCCATAACTCAGTAGCATTCACGTCTAGCAGTACGGCACACGCCACCCACCCGAGTCCCATCCGACACCAATTTTCTTGGAGTCCTTGCTACAACCATCTCTTCTCCCTCCTGTTTTCTCAGCCATCCGACAAGATAATTATTGTAGTATCATATACTACTACATGGATTTGACAGAAAGATAAAAATGCATACGGATCCATCAACGTTCAACGGCATCCTCACGCCCTAGTGCGTCGGGTCACCAACGGACGTGTGAGGAGCAGCGGCGTTGGCGGCGAGCTCAACATGCTTCTGAACAGTGCCGTCCAAGGTTGCCCTGCGCTCCAAGAAGGCCAGCGTCCTATCGTCCTCCTCTTGCATGTAGTAGTCCTTGTGGACGATTTGCGCGTAGACGTGGGTGATTATGTCGATGGTGTCTTGCTGCGCCAGGCGCTGCGCGGCGAGTGCGACCTCGAGGTGGACATTCTCCGGCGCGACGGCGGGCAGTCGCAGGGCCACCAATGCGTCGAAGAGGTTGTTACCATAGTGGCCGTTGAGGGTGGCGAGCATCGCAGAGCCTGGGCGCGTCGGCTAGAGGCTTACGTCAAAGTCATCCGCAAGCTTCTTGACGACGGTGAACTTGTCGAGGAAACCGACGAGGACCTCGTCGAACAAGGAGACGAAGCTATCGTCCAAGCGGCCCCTCGCCCTGGCGGCCTCAAGCAATACTACCTAGAGACGTTCCTCGGTGCCGGGCCGCAGGCCGGCGTCGTGGACCATCTGGCACAGCCGGCTGATGCTCGCGCTCATCGCCTCCATGGGTCTAGCGTAGCTTCTAGTCAACTGATCTTGCGATTCGAGTGATCACTCAACCCTTGGTTAGCGTACCTAGGTGCATAGGATTTTGTACTACTCCTCGGCCCTCTACTGCACCTGCCTTTGGTTGTATGATAGGTGGGCCAGCCACCCCCTGGGGCCACGTGTCATTCACCCAAAGGCAGTTGTCGTAAGTCAATGAATCTGGGTCCCCCTCCGTGCCGGTGCAGTATAGTCATCTCACCGGACCTCTAGTTGGGGCCAAACGAGAGAAGTTTGATGTTTACTGGTTTATTGGTCCCCTTTGCATTTTGCGCGAAGTTTTGACCTCTGATTTAACTATTAAATGTTAATGCATGTAAACAAAAATGTTGTGTAAGTCACCTTACGAAAACCAAATAATCCCAAAATACTTAGGCACGGTGCATTAACTCCCTCCTTGTTTCTTATTTCATGACATATCAACCAATGAGAGATGTGGGCCGTGCATGCTTTCAATGACTTGAGACTACCAAACATGACATGCAGTGTTTAGTTCATTGCTTGTAATCCTATTAGTACTCTAGTTAGGAGTAGCAAAAAAACATTAAGTTCTCTCGCCGATAGGAATAAAACACCATGTATTTATTTACAGAGGGAGTAGTACATTTTTGGTGACATGCATTACTAGATATTGCTAGTCAAATACTAAAATCCAGATGGATGTGGTAGTACTCCTAAATCCAGACGGTGGTGCTACTAGTACTAGTAGTAGTACTACCAATGTCGTAGTAGGAGTACTAGCACTGTACTATCCGTTGGTCAAATTATTACGTGCTGCTCCTCACAGTGAAGTGACAAGACCCTCCGCCGGAGATGACACCTGAGTATAGGCGCCGTGTTCGGCATACCATAGTCAGCCTCACCGTCTGCAGTCACTATCATCATGCCTGTAGAGCTAGCCTGCTTACAACTAGCCCTGTTTGACATAATTTCCTGTGCGTAGATGCCCGTGCATTGCACGGAACACCAAGATTGAGGGTGGACGACTCCGGCAGCGGCCATCACGCCAGATTTTTCCACGGCCTTCTACTCCTAGATGTGGTGGGGAGGAGATGAGGCTGATTTTGAGAGACAAGGAGTTGTTTGTAAATAGGGAACAAGTGCGAGCATCTTTTTGCAAAAATGGAGAAGCTTGGTTTGTATGCGTCAGATCTAGATCCGACGGCTATTGGTGAAAGATGGGAGGCACAACATCATCACCAACTCAGGACCTGTTTGATTCGCAGGATTTTGAAAACACAGGAATAGGTCACCCTATGCGTTCGGTTTATTCGGTTTACATGGGTCGATTTATATGGTTTTTCGTTTGTACGGTATTAATACTTCGGTAAATATGGTATGAAATTAAAATACGGTTCAGTTTCTGTATATACCAAATTATTTTGGTATGGTTTCGGTATATACCATAAAAATCAAAGTTGACGTGAATTTGGAAATGACGTAATAATAATTAGCAAATTTATGACTCAAAACACATACTATTCTACACAAATAGTATATTACTATATATAAGTATATTTGCATGCATTGATTCATCTGTTGATGGTTATGGACGTGCTTAGCATTTTAAAAATAGAAAAATGACTATATTAAAAGAAACAATTACGTGCTTAGTAGTGCATTTGACTCAAGTACAAGAAAAATGACAACTTGTATGGTTGTTCATCTCAAGAAATATAAATTTATTTTTACTTCGGTTTATTCAGTTAACCGTTCGATTTTCTGGTATATACCATAAAAACCAAGTTCAAATCGGTATGAAAAGTTCATACCATACCGAAATTAGAAACCATAAAAACCATAAAATAGGTTCGGTTCCGTTTATTTTCGGTATGGTTTTTCGGTTTGGTTTTTAAATGCACAGAGTGAGGAATAGGACACGGCAATATTACAAGTTTCAAACTGATATTACAAATGTTAGGAGTAATGCTGCACCTACGAAGAGGGAATTACTAGGAAGTTTACATAAGAACTTTCATTACTTTAGGTGGATGCAGCATTATCGTACAAACTAAAATCCACCGCCCTGACAAGTCACTAATGGGCAAATAAGTTTTCGAGTCTCTAGCCACTTGATGTTTCAAAAACAAATTCAGCTTCTGCAGAGAAATGAGCTCCACCGTGTACCCGCGCGGGTGTGGCTGGGCACGAAGCGTGAGTACGTGCACGGTGCACCTATTCTCTTCTTGTATACGTACACCACCTACGTGGGGTTGTGTGAGAGAGATACAAACCTAGAGAGATATAGTGTGTGGGTTCTTGAGAGTTTTTTTGTGGGGAGGGGGTCAATCAAAAAATTTAACATATGCAATGTGTGTGAAATAGAGTCCTGGATATAAAATATATATAGAGGGGGTGATCCACGAGAAGAGAGTGGAGGTATCATCGACTTGAGGTGTCCATAGAATCCAAGAGAGGGATGATGTGTGTGTGTGTGCGCGCGCACGATCGATAAAGAGTGCCATCGAATTTGTGTGTGCCCACGTCAAAGATACAGAGTGGCTGGCCTACTGGAACGTGAGATGGGACATGTGCAGTTTGTCTCTGTGGCATGGATACCTACCTGCAGCGCTCGACTATCGGTGTGTGGTGGGGGAAGAGGGAGGCCCAATTAACTATAGAGGTACAATGGTTGGTATATGTGTGGAGGAGGAGAGAGGCCTACCTCATATATTAAGGATATCAATCTGCCTCATGTATTAAGGGAGATCGATCGGCATCCATGCATATGTGCAAGAGATGAATAAGGTTGGGAGAGAGACAGAGCTAGAGTGTTGGAGGGGGTGGTAGTGGAGTTGCTTCTAACAAATGGTGGGATAGGCTTGCTAGACAAATGGAGGGCACACCCGCAATATCAATAGGAGAGGAGATGGCTGCTTGTTGTCTGTGCATGTGCATGTGAGAGACGAGTCAGGAGGCATGCACGAATGATGAGGGGGACGATGTGACTGTGGTAAGCAGACGTAACTACATAGGGAGATCAATCGCCCTTTGTAAGATAAAGGAGAGACATAACTTGTGAGGTACGTCGATCGATGGGGGGGTAGTTAAAGTCGATCTAGGTATATGTTGGGAGATCGATCGGTATACATGCATGTGTGTGTTAGAAGCAAATGAGGCACGAGGAGAAGGATAGAGAGAGAGGGATGCATGTAGGAGGTGGTACGAGAGGCATACTATATCGAGGGGGAGGAGTGTGCGAGTATGAGAACGATGAAAAGAGTGGTGGGAGTGAGGCATGGACGGTGACAAGAGAAGAGGGGAAGCTTGTGTTTGTGCTAGGCACACCTGGCTAGAGAGGCATATCGATCGATGTGTGCCGTAAAGAAGGATTTGGGGGGCCTACACACACCGTGGGTGAACGACCTAAAGTGAAAAGACAAATTTGCGTGATGGAGCTCGAGAATGCTGAGGGAGGGTGAGAGGGATGCGGGCGTGTGCATGCACAAGAGAAAGTTAGTGCTAGCTACAAAGATAAGAGGGTTGTGTGGGTGTACAAGATGAATATAGATAATATATACTTCATTATAAAAAGCGAATTCAGATATTTGAAGAATTTATCATAGTGTTTCAAACCGACGAATGTGTGAATATATATGACGGTGATACACATGGTGTGGTTATGAACATGGTATACTACATTTATTATGTTTTATCTCTACTCTTATAAAAAAACGGAGTTGTTGATGATGGTGTGCCTGCCATCCTGCATTATAGGCCATCTGATTTATATCTGGCAGATAGCAAGGAAACTATGATGGTTGAAGTTGGCAACAATCATGATTGTAGATTCTTATTGAAATAGAGAAACGAATTCAAATTTAGTTCGAATTGTAGCGGTAGTATAGACATTTGGAATGCACTAAAATGTTGGTATGAGTAGGTTACATGCATTATACAGCAAGCAAAAAAATTTAATCGGACATAACATGGATTCATACTCCCTCCTTCCATCTATATAGGGCGTTATGAGATTTTTAAGACCGCCTTTGACTATTGACAAGATTAATAGTACATGACATGCACAATGTGAAAATTATATCATTGAAAGAACCTTTCACAGACAAATTTAACGATGTGCTTTGTGTAAGTTGCATGTCATATATCATTGTCCTAATATTTGGTCAAAGTTAGCATCGAAAAACGCATTAGGCTCTATATAGATGGAAGGAGGGAGTAGCCTTGAATAGAATTTGTATAGTAAAATGGGGCAAGACTCTCTTTTTGTGTGGTGTGAATAGTTTTATTTTTTTAGTTTTCTTTTTGGTTCAGGGAAGTGCGAATTGATTTGGTACGTACAAGTACAATATTACTACACGTTAGGCTTGTCCCTAAAATTCAACCCACATCTTGTTATATCCCAAAATTCAGATATCGTGCTCCCAAAACTGGTGCCTTCACAACCCGCGCCTTGCTATCCCGAAATTACAACGCGCGCGAAAACTCCCTCCAGCTGCCAAATCCCGACACGCGAAATCCCCCTTCTAACCCAGAGCCGAAAGGGCCGCTAGTTCAAATCGGTGGGGGGGTACTTTTGTAACACACCCTACATTTTGGACAAGCACGTTCCTAAGTCATGCTTCACCCAAATCCCAGGCCGCCATAACCTCTCCGCTCCGCTCCAGCAGCGAAAGCCCACCCTACTCCGTCCGCCGCGTCACCGCTTCCCAGCCGAAGCCTCTTCCCCGACGACGTCCAGCGCAACAGCTCGACATCCCTCGTCCACCTCCCCGGATGAGGATCCGTCGTCCATCTCGTCGTCCCGCCGGTTCAGCCGCCCCGTCCTCCACCTCCAAGGAGCTGCTCCGACGATTTCCTCGTTTATCGTGGCTGCTCCATCCCCACAGCGCCGCCTTAACCTACTCCACCGGAACCGCAACATCCTCGCCGACTCCTCGGACGAAGCCGAGGCCTACTCGGCGCCACCAAAGAGGTTGTACACTCATCACATCGCACCTTCTCCTTAACTCGACCTCCCAGCGCCGATGGTGCTCCATCCCGCACCCCCATGGAGCGGCTACCTTGAAGCCAGCGCCGCGGGCGACATCTCCATGGCGGCTCTCCCCCAGTGCGAGGCCCCTTCAGTGGCGGCGTCCATACCATCCGGATCTGCTACTGCTCTGGCTCTCGCCCGATCGCTCGCTCGCCCATCTGCTGCTACTGCTCTCCCCCTCACTCGTGCTGCTGCTCTGCTCAGATTAAGCCACACTTCAGTCGACTGAATCGACTTTTGGGTCAGTCGATTTTCAAGGGTTGGGGGGCTCGCTAGAGTTAAGGAAGAACCACCCGCAGCAGGGACGGGGGCTCGCCGGAGAGGTACCCCACTATCTATCTTAGGGTTCAGGGTGGGGGCAGGGGGCCTAGAGGGCTGGCCGGGGCGGCGGTGGCGAGTTGTTTCGGGGCGACAAGGCGGCGCTGGGGCCGGCGGTTCGACCGGTGGTGGCTGGCGGCTCAGGGGGGTGCAGGTTGAAGATGAACTGCAGGCCCTCCCTAAACTACATGTCAAGTGCCTCTCTGCTACCATTGCGTTCAGTTTCGACAGTAGCATTCAGATTCTAGAGTAAATTTCAGTTTCGACAGTTAAGTTCAGAGTCAACAGTTTTTAACTCATCTGTTGTAGTCAGGTGGTTTTTGGTGATGTTAATTTTACATCCATTTTACATCATCTATTGGAGATGCTATTAGAATCCCACTTGAGATTGACGATGTCTGTCTTGTGCTGCTTCAGCCTTGACGTCTTACGGATCACCGGAGCCGCTCCAACAATGGAACGATCCGTCACAATAGAGCAGTGCCCTGGACGCCTTCTATAGATTCCTCGGATCTTCCTCCACACCTCCGACAGCCACGTCTGCCTCAACTGCTTCAGCGACCAACCCAATGATGCTGAGGTCGACACGGCTACGGCAAAGAGGTTGTACACTTGTTGCATCACTTATTACTATACATTCACGTCGATCCATTAGGGCTATTTTGGTTCAACGGAAAAACATCGATCCACTGGTTGTTACCATCACTCTAAATTTCTGCATGCTCTCCTTACATAATCTCACCATATTTTTTCATATGCATGTCATATATTGTATACAGTATTGCTGAACATGTAGAGAAAAAGAGAAGAGTTTTGCACGGCAATACAATGTCATGCAGACATCGCTCCATGGTGGGTTCAATGGCAAACCCTCCCCACCCCTCTCCAGATTGTAATCCAGAGGAAGATATCTGTACTGAGGCGGATTCAAACGCCGCTGACCACTCCTATTTACCCCCCAAGGTGTTTGCTCTACCTTGGCATGATGATGTTAGCCATATGATGCATATGTTGCCTTGAAGTGCCTACTTTTAACATCATATATGTCACCTGCTTAGTTTAGACATGTTCAGTAATGCCACCTATTTAGTTTCTATATCATGTATGGGAATTATGAAGTCTCATGTCTTTTAGCCAGCCATAATATATGTGAAATGTGCAATGCCATCCTGTTTAACCAGGCATCATATATTTGAATGATATCTTGCCCATCCTTTTCTTCATTACATTTCCAATTGTCGAAAATGTTTGTACATTAAACTACTCTTCCTGTGAATCAGCCATTTGGGTGGGAGATGGAACAAATCTAGAGTGAAAACAAGGCCTTCAGAGCAGACAGTGCTACCTGTCGAAGCAGATCTCTTGTTGGGTCCCGATAGCTCCTCAGAGATGGATTCAGAGACAGATGACCAGTCCTATTCCCCCACTGAGGTGTATGCTCTAACTTGGCACGGTTATACTACTCATATCATGCATACGGTGTCTTGCATTGCATAGTTTAGACATCATATACACAATTTCAACACCATGTTCTTAGTTCAGACATCATATCGAATGCCCTCTATTTAGCATATAAATCACATATGTTAATTAAATGATGCAATCCTGATTACTTAGATAACATGTAGGTGAATTATGTCATGCGATCCTGTTTAGTTATTCATCATATCTTTGAATTATGTTATGCTATGCTATCTAGTTTAGATAGCCATCATATATGTGAAATTATGTCATGCTATTTGTTTTAGTTAAACAATATACATGTCAACTATTTCATGCCCTCTTTTTTCCACACTATCTATTGCATGTGTCTCTCATACAATGTCTGTACATTCAACTATGTTTCCTATTTATCAGCCATTTGAATTGGAGCGGGTGATGCCAGTATCTAGCGGACTAAAACACGATCTTCAAATAAAACAGTGCTACCTGTTGGTGGAGATAGCACCCCGGTTGTACATGCACAAGAACCTGCCCTACCACACATAACCCAAACTCTCGCAGATTGTATCCCTACTACGATGGACAGAGAACCAGCTTCACCCAATCTAACCCCAACCCCAGCCGATAGTAACCCAGTTCCTGTTGACACAGCACCATCTCCACCACAGAGCTCCCAAACAAGAGTAGTTAGTAAGGCAGCTCCAGTGCCCATAGGGCCAGTACTATCACGGCGAACCCCAACTCCACCAGTTAGTACGCCTATTCCTGTGGAGGAAGCACAACCAGCTAGTCGTAGTTTAGCATCTATCACATTTGATGTTGTTAAATCGTATGTGCGTATCTTCCCATCTTGGAAATATTATACTAAAGATGAAGGAAAATGCCAGTTGCAGGTGTTTGTCCAGGAGTTATGTGTAAGTAATGTTATTCATGGCAATTACTTTGCTTCGTCCCATACATCCTACCTCCATGATGGTTATAATACAGCAAAATTTCCCATTTTCCTCTATAGAGAAGGACCGATTTGGAAACTTAGGATGAGGTAACCTGTGCTAATACCTCTGCTATCCCCAAGAATGCTTGGTGGCAGTATCGGAATTACCTGAAGAAAACGTACTTCACCGGCAAAGAAACTCATCAAATTCCCTTACGTTCTCCTGAGACACATTTACTGGACGATGACTGGGAACGCCTTGTTCTGTACTGGTCCCGAACCAAGAATGTGGTAAGGTCTACGAGCTCATTTTCTATTTTAAGTATTATATTGCATCTTACTGTACTCTGTTCATGTAGAACAAGTGCCTAAACCTAAAGAACAACTATTCTAATTTAAGATTCCATTGCTACCATAGGACATAGATATATGTTTGTTTGATGCTTTTATTATGTACTAGTACTTGGCAATTGAAGACTTGGTAGTTTAATCCTGTCCACCTTACTAATGAACTGGTTCACCGAAATGAGTTTCATATACTAGTACATGCTAAACTTGTTATGTGTCTGCTTGTTTCTTCTTTTAGAATGCTGACAGAATATTGGGGAAGAGTGCCTTATTAAGCAACGGTAAAGGAAGTAATGCAGATAAGGTTCAGGATAGTGACACATCCTGTCTTGGTTTAGTGTTGGAGTTACTGGCCACTACCACTTGCACAGGCTATTCAAACTCACTGTCTGAATCAGTTCGGTTTCTTGAGTCTCAACTACAAGCTGAAAGACATCGATCAGCTGTGCTGTGACAAGAAGCGGAAGGACTACGGAAGTCCCTGGAGTATTCAGATGCATTCTTTCTGGTGCAACAACAAGCGTTGGAGGATTTTAGCGCCAAACAGGACAAAGCTAATCAGCTTGCTAAGCTTATTGCCAGCATGGTGGATACCCAGGATAACGTTTCTTGAGAACTTCTGAAGTTGTTTCAGTTATGCTCTTGTTTTGCTGCCGCATTTATTTGCACTGGTGGCCAATTTTGATGGCTAGTGTATATGATATGCTGCTTTGTTCCCTATATTTGCACTGGTGGCAAACTTTGATGTCAAGTGGATGTAATATGTGTAATAGCCGTGATAGCCTAGCGTTAGTTGCTTGCTTATTTATTTCCTTGTTGTCTTGTTTATTTGTTTGCTTGTAGTCATTGCAGTTCTTTTTCCGCGGTTAACTAGTAGCTGCAATAACCTATTTTTTAAAACTAGGCCACAATAACCATGGGATAATATTTACTGTAGTGACATTGGGCCTCCTACGGGCCGTAGAAACAGTGGGCCTTCTACGGGCCGTAGAAACAGTAGGCCTTCTACGGGCCGTATCATCAATGGGCCTTATACGGGCCGTATGATCGATTGGACAAACATGGGTCAATAACAGGACGCATTATGGCCGTAAACGGGCTAGAGTTGGAATCGTCCGTTCATGGGCCGACCATAATGGGCCATCGTTAATAGGCCGTATTTGATGACGCTATGAAAACGGCCCAACATATTAACGGACCACAAATGGGCCGACTGTAACCACTGGCTGAATTTGGCCCACAAGCAGAAAATGACAGTAAGGGGCCGTAACTAAACGAATGCTGGAAATGAGCCCAAGAATAAATGGGGTCTAAGAAGGCCGAAAGATAACATGGGCTGGAAATGGCCCAACGGAATAACGGGCCGTTAATGGGTATAAAGTGATACAATGTTCATTATGGGCCAGTTTCACCACGGGCCGTTAATGGGTGTAAAGTGATACACTGTTCGTTACAGGCCAGTTTCACCACGGGCCGTTAATAGGCCAAGAGTTACATAGGGCCTCATATGGGCCGAAAGACGTCATGGGCCATACATGGGCCAGAAGTAAAAACGGGCTGGAATCATATTGGATGGCCCAGATGATGCTACTGGGCCTAATTCGGATAGGGCGTAACGGGCCTTGGGTTAGCGGGCTGTAAATGGGCTATATGCGAACAGGCCATTAACATGCTTTCCATGGGCCGGCCCGCCACCTTTTGACCAAGTCAAACGGGCTGGCCTTTTCACATGAATGGGCCTCTGTTGGGCCGTGCCACGTGTCAACGTATCATAGGCGCCTTCCGTCCAATGACTGGTTGACATCTGTCCCAACGATGAGCCGACACATGTTTCCTCCAGCCAATGATGATTTTACACATGGAAAATCCCCATTGGTCGGGGCTGTTAACGGGTTATCGGATCCAAAACCCGACCCGATAGCTTAACGGTGTTCCGTTACGGCGGATGCCACGTGTCGGTCACCCTTGACGAAAGCACTTCTGTGACGCGTGATTTATTGTCATGGAAGTGGACACTTCCGTGATGATAATTTTGGTAATGTCATGGAACACTTCTACGACAGCACATGTATGACTATCTTGATTCTGTCATAAATTTGTCATGGATGTACATGCATGACAAAAAAAGCGACCTACCGTGACAAACACGTATCATCACGGAAGTGTATTTTTTTTTGTAGTGCTACCTATGGATTGAGTAAGATCCTCCAAGTAAGTTGTCATTGGTGCAAGCAATAAAAATTGCCCTCTAAATATGTATGACTTATTAGTGTGGGAGAAAATAAGCTTTATACGATCGTGTGATATGGAAGAAATAAAAGCGATGGACTGCATAATAAAGGTCCATATCACAAGTGGCAATATAAAGTGACGTTCTTTCGCATTAAGATTTTGTGCATCCAACCATAAAAGCGCATGACAACCTCTGATTCCCTCTGCGAAGGGCCTATCTTTTACTTTTATCTCCTACCTTACATATGAGTCATGGTGATCTTGACCCTTCCTTTTTAAATTTTATCTTTTGGCAAGCACAACATGTTGGAAAGATCCTGGTATATATGGCTAATTGGATGTGAGTTTTCATGAACTATTATTGTTGACATTACCCTTGAGGTAAAATGTTGGGAGGCAAAACTATAAGCCCCTATCTTTCTCTGTGTGCGATTAAAACTCCATACCCATAAGTATTGCATGAGTGTTAGCAATTGTGAAACACTATATGATAGTTTAGTATGTGGACTTGTTGAACAGCTCTTATATTGACTCTTTCTTATGTTATGATAAATTGCAATTGATCCAATGATAGAGATTATAGTTTGTTACTTTTCAATGAAGTTCATGATTCATACTTGAAATTGTGATTTAATTGTTACTCTAGCATAAGAGATCATATGACAAGAATTATATAAGTAGCTGTTCTAAGAATGATCATGATGCCCTCATGTCCGTATTTTATTTTTATCGACACCTCTATCTCTAAACATGTGGACATATTTTTCAATTTTGGCTTTCACTTGAGGACAAGCGAGGTCTAAGCTTGGGGGAGTTGATACGTCCATTTTGCATCATGCTTTTATATCGATATTTATTGCATTATGTGTTGTTATTACACATTATGTCACAATACTTATGCCTATTCTCTCTTATTTTACAAGGTTTGCATAAATAGGGAGAATGCTGGCGGCTGGGATTCTGGGCTGGAAAAGGAGTAAATATTAGAGACCTTTGTGCATAGCTCCAAAAGTCCTGAAACTTCACAGAAGTCATTTTCAGAATATATAAAAAATATTGAGCGCAAGAAGTTCCAGAGGGGGGCCACACCCTGCCCACGAGGGTGGGGGGCGCGCCCTACCCCCCTGGGCGCGCCCCCCTACCTCATGGGCCCCCTGGTGGCCCTTCGATGCCCATCTTCTACTATATGGAGTCTTTCGATGAGGAAAAAAATCATAAGCCAGCTTTCGGGACGAGACTCCGCCGCCACGAGGCGGAACCAATCTAGGGCTCTGGCGGAGCTGTTCTGTCGAGGAAACTTCCCTCCGGGAGGGGGAAATCATCGCCATCATCATCACCAATGATCCTCTCATCGGGAGGGAGTCAATCTCCATCAACTTCTTCACCAGCACCATGTCCTCTCAAACCCTAGTTCATCTCTGGTATCCAATTCTTGTCTTTATGTCCGGGATTGGTACCTGTGGGTTGCTAGTAGTGTTGATTACTCCTTGTAGTTGATGCTAGTTGGTTTATTTGGTGCAAGATCATATGTTCAGATCATATATGCATATTAATACCCCTCTGATTATGAACATGAATATGCTTTGTGAGTAGTTACGTTTGTTCCTGAGGACATGGGAGAAGTCTTGTTATTAGTAGTCATGTGAATTTGGTATTCATTCGATATTTTGATGAGATGTATGTTGTCTCTCCACTAGTGCTGTTATGTGAACGTCGACTACATGACACTTCACCATTATTTGGGCCTTGAGGAAGGCATTGGGAAGTAATAAGTAGATGATGGCACTAGTAGAAAAAGGGTCAAACGTTAAGCACATTAGTGCCGGTTTGAATTTGAGCCGGCACTAATGGTACCATTAGTGCCGGTTCGAACGGCTATGCATTAATGCCGGTTTGTGTTGAACCTTTAGTACCGGTTCATGCCACGAACCGGTACTAAAGGGGTGATGGCAGGCTGGCGTCAGGCCGGGGCCCCACGATCACCTTTAGTACCGGTTCGTGTCACAAACCGGTACTAAAGGGTGGTCTGACCTATAGTACCGGTTTGTGACACAAACCGGCACTATAGGGCAATTTTTAAACTCTACCCCCCCCCCTCCCGTGTGTCGCCATTTCAGTTCTGAAAAAATCAAAAGAAAATGATAAAAACTTCAAAAAATAAAATCCTTCGAGAGGTAGTTATATTACTACATCTACTAGTTAGGAAAATTTGAAAACTTAAATTTGGACATGTTTTGCAAAAAGTGTAGGGAAAATGTAAAACGGCTATAACTTTTGCATACGATGTCGGAAAAAAACGTATAATATATCAAAAAATTCAGCACGAAAATCCGCATCCGATGGAGACCGCCTACGACCTGTTTGCAATTTTTTAGAATCCTCAAATTCCAAAAGGAAAAAAAGATATGGTCAAATTTAAGTTTTTTAAATTTTTTTTGTTAAATCTGGTCAAACTACTTATTCAAGAAGTATTAATGTTACTACATAATTATTCGAGAATATTAGTGTTACTAAATAATTATTTCAATTTTTTGAATTTTGGTGAAATCTGGTCAAACTATGGTCAAACTGTGGTCAAACTATGGTCAAACTTATTCAAGAAATATTAGTGTTACTAAATAATTACTGTTTTTTAGAATAATAGTTTCAAACTCAAATAGTGAAATGTGTGACTTCATGCTCAAGCTAAACTCCTGAGGGTTAATAGGATATGCATCTTACTATTGTTAGGAAAACAACAAGTGCAGACTTGGAAACGAAGGAGAATAGAACCCGAAAGTTAAGCGTGCTCGGGCTGGAATAGTGAGAGGGATGGGTGACCGGTCGGGAAGTTAGATGATTTGGAATGAGTGATCCACACTTGAGCAGTTAAGAGAGGTGATTAGAGACTAAATCACCAAATAATTCAGAAAAATTAAAAATAAAAAAAAAATCAAAAAAAATTTCCAAAATTTTCAAAAAAAAAATTCAAAAAAAACCTTTAGTACCGGTTGGTAACACCAACCGGTACTAAAGGTCCCCCATACCAGGGCGCGAGCTCACGCCACGTGGTGGCACTTTAGCGTTGGTTCGTGCCGAACCGGTACTAAAGGGGGGGCCTTTAGTGCCCACCAATTAGTGCCGGTTATGGAACCGGCACTAAAGGCCCTTACGAACCGGTTTCAAAGCTCCGTTTTCTACTGGTGTGGGTTGCTAGAGTGACATAAGCTTAAACCCTAGTTTATGCGTTGCTTCGTAAGGGGCTGATTTGGATCCATATGTTTCATGCTATGGTTAGGTTTACCTTAATACTTCTGTTGTAGTTGCAGATGCTTGCAATAGAGGTTAATCATAAGTGGGATGCTTGTCCAAGTAAGGATAGCACCCAAGCACCGGTCCACCCACATATCAGATTATCAAAGTACCGAACGCGAATCATATGATCGTGATGAAACCTAGCTTCACGATAATTCCCATATGTCCTCGGGAGCGCTTTTCTATATATAAGAATTTCTCCAGGCTTGTCCTTTGCTACAAAAAGGATTGGGCCACCTTGCTGCACTTTATTTACTTTTGTTACTTGTTGCTCGTTACAAATTATCTTATCACAAAACTATTTGTTACCTATAATTTCAGTGCTTGTAGAGAATACCTTGCTGAAAACCGCTTATCATTTCCTTCTGCTCCTCGTTGGGTTCGAAACTCTTACTTATCGAAAGGACTATGATAGATCCCCTATACTTGTGGGTCATCAGATAACAAGATGGGGTTTATATCATATTGCATGAGTTTATCCCTCTACATCATGTCATCTTACTTAAAGCATTACTCTGTTCTTTTGAACTTAATACTCTAGATGCATGCTGGATAGCGGTCGATGTGTGGAGTAATAGTAGTAGATGCAGGCAGGAGTCAGTCTACTTGTCTCGGACGTGATGCCTATATACATGATCATACCTAGATATTCTCATAACTATGCTCAATTCTGTCAATTGCTCAACAGTAATTTGTTTACCCACCGTAATACTTTTGCTCTCGAGAGAAGCCACTAGTGAAACCTAAGGCCCCCGGGTCTATTTTCCATCAACAAGCTATTTCTTGCGCCGTTTTTATTTTGATTTATTTATTTGCATCTTTATCATAAAAATACCAAAAATATTATCTTACCATATCTATCAGATATCACTTTTGTAAGTGACCGTGAAGGATTGACAACCCCTTTATTGCGTTGGTTGCAGGGATTTTGTTTGTTTGTGTAGGTGCGAGGGACTCGTGTGTGGGTTCCTACTGGATTGATACCTTGGTTCTCAAAAACTGAGGGAAATACTTAAGGTACTTTGCTGCATCACCCTTTCCTCTTCAAGGGAAAACCAACGCAGTGCTCAAGAGGTAGCAAGAAGGATTTCTGGCGCCGTTGCCGGGGAGTCTACGCAAAAGTCAACATATCAAGTACCCATCACAAACCCTTATCTCCCGCATTACATTATTTTCCATTTGCCTCTCGTTTTCCTCTCCCCCACTTCACCCTTGCCGTTTTATTTGCCCTCTCTCTCTGTCCTCCTTCTCTTTCTCTATTTGCCTCTTTTTTCCCGTTTCTTGTTTTCTTGTGTGTTGGATTGCTTGCCTGTCACGATGGCTCAAGATAATACCAAATTGTGTGACTTTACTAATACCAACAACAATGATTTTATTAGCACTCCGATTGCTCCTCTTACCGATGCTGAATCTTGTGAAATTAATGCTGCTTTGCTGAATCTTGTCTTGAAAGATCCGTTTTCCGGCCTTCCTAGTGAAGATGCCGCTACCCATCTAAACAACTTTGTTGATTTGTGTGATATGCAAAAGAAGAAAGATGTGGATAATGATATTGTTAAATTGAAGCTATTTCCTTTTTTTCATAGAGATTGTGCTAAAGCTTGGTTTTCGTCTTTGCCTAAAAATAGTATTGATTCATGGAATAAGTGCAAAGATGCTTTTATATCTAAGTATTTTCCTCCCGCTAAGATCATCTCTCTTAGAAACGATATTATAAATTTTAAGCAACTTTATCATGAACATGTTGCACAAGCTTGGGAGATGATGAAATTAATGATACGTAATTGCCCTACACATGGTTTGAATTTATGGGTGATTATACAAAAAATTTATGCCGGATTGAATTTTGCTTCTAGAAATATTTTAGATTTGGCCGCGGGAGGCACTTTTATGGAAATCACTTTAGGAGAAGCTACTAAACTCCTAGATAATATTATGGTTAATTATTCTCAATGGAACACTGAAACATCTTCTAATAAGAAAGTGCATGCGATAGAAGAAATTAATGTTTTGAGTGGAAAGATGGATGAACATATGAAATTATTTGCTAATAAAAGTGTTTCTTCTGATCCTAATGATAAGCCTTTGTCTACTTTGATTGAGAATAATAATGAATCTATGGATGTGAATTTTGTTGGTATGAGTAATTTTGGTAACAACGCATATAGAGGAAACTTTAATCCTAGGCCGTATCCTAGTAATTCCACTAATAATTATGATAATTCCAACAAAAATTCTTATGGAAATTTTAATAAGATGCCCTCTGAATTTGAGACTAGTGTTAAGGAGTTTATGAATTCACAAAAGAATTTCAATGCTTTGCTTGAAGAAAAATTGCTTAAAGTTGATGAATTGGCTAGAACATTGATAGAATTTCTCTTGATGTTGATTCTTTGAAACTTAGATCTATTCCACCTAAGCATGATATCAATGAGTCTCTCAAAGCCATGAGAATTTCCATTGATGAGTGCAAATAAAGAACCGCTAGGATGCGTGCTAAGAAAGATTGTTTTGTGAAAGCGTGTTCTTCTAGTTTCTATGAAAATAAAGATGAAGATCTAAAAGTTATTGATGTGTCCCCTATTAAATCTTTGTTTTGCAATATGAATCTTGATAATGATGGGACTGAATATGATCCATCTTACCTAGAAGGCACTCCAAAAATTCGGAGTTTTTAGATCTTGATGCAAAAATTGGTAAAAGTGGGATTGAAGAGATCAAAACCCTAGATATTAATGAACCCACTATCTTGGATTTCAAGGATTTTAATTATGATAATTGCTCTTTGACAGATTGTATTTCCTTGTTGCAATCCGTGCTAAATTCTCCACATGCTTACATTTAAAATAAAGCCTTTACGAAACATATCGTTGATGCTTTGATGCAATCTTATGAAGAAAAACTTGAGTTGGTAGTTTCTATCCCTAGAAAACTTTATGATGAGTGGGAACCTACTATTAAAATTAAAATTAAAGATCATGAATGCTATGCTTTGTGTGATTTGGGTGCTAGTGTTTCCACGGTTCCAAAGACTTTCTGTGATTTTCTAGGTTTCCGTGATTTTGATGATTGCTCTTTAAACTTGCACCTTGCGGATTCCACCATTAAGAAACCTATGGGAAGAATTAATGATGTTATTATTGTTTCTAATAGGAATTATGTGCTAGTAGATTTTTTTTGTTCTTGATATAGATTGCAATCCTTCATGTCCTATTATTCTTGGTAGACCTTTCCTTAGAACGATTGGTGCAATTATTGATATGAAGGAAGGGAATATTAGATTCCAATTTCCGTTAAGGAAAGGCATGGAACACTTCCCTAGAAATAAAATAAAATTACCTTATGAATCTATTATGAGAGCCACTTATGGATTACCTACCACAGATGGCAATACCTAGATCTATCTTCGCTTTTATGCCTAGCTAGGGGCGTTAAACGGTAGCGCTTGTTGGGAGGCAACCCAATTTTATTTTTATTCCTTTATTTTTGCTCCTATTTAGTAATAAGTAATTTATCTAGCCTCTGTTTTGATTGTGTTTTTTGTGTTTAATTAGTGTTTGTGCCAAGTAGAACCGTTGGGAAGACTTGGGGAAATTCTTTTTGACCTTGCTGTAAAAAAACAGAAACTTTAGCGCTCACGAGAATTGCTGACATTTTTATTTGGAAAGTGATATTTAGTTAATTATTTTTTAAGATGATTAATATATAAATTCCTAAAGTCCAGAAATTTATTTTAGAATTTTTGGGGTTCCATAAGTTTGTGTTAGCTACAGATTCCTACAGACTGTTCTGTTTTTGACAGATTCTGTTTTTTCGTGTGTTGTTTGCTTATTTTGATGAATCTATGGCTAGTAAAATAGTTTATAAACCATAGAGAAGTTGGAATACAGTAGGTTTAACACCAATATAAATAAAGAATGAGTTCATTACAGTACCTTGAAGTGGTGTTTTTTTTCTTTCGCTAACGGAGCTCACGAGATTTTCTATTTTGAGTTTTGTGTTGTGAAGTTTTCAAGTTTTGGGTTAAGTGTTGATGGATTATGGAACAAGGAGTGGCAAGAGCCTAAGCTTGTGGATGCCCATGTCACCCCAAGGTAAAATTCAAGGACACCCAAAAGCCTAAGCTTGGGGATGCCCCGGAAGGCATCCCCTCTTTCGTCTTCGTCTATCGGTAACTTTACTTGGAGCTATATTTTTATTCACCACATGATATGTGTTTTGCTTGGAGCGTCTTGTATTATGTGAGTCTTTGTTTGTTAGTTTAGCACAATCATCCTTGCTGTACACACGTTTTGAGAGAGACTCACATGTTTTGAAAATTATTAGAATACTCTATGTGCTTCACTTATATCTTTTGAGCTATATAGTTTTTGCTCTAGTGCTTCACTTATATATTTTAGAGCACGGTGGTGGATTTTTTTATAGAAACTATTGTTCTCTCATGATTCACTTAGATCATTTTGAGAGTCCTACAAAACAGCGTGGTAATTTGCTTTAATTATGATAGGCATTCAAGATTAGTAAATATTTTTTTCTTATGAGTGTGTTGAATACTATGAGAAGTTTGATACTTGATAATTTTTGAGATATGAAGATGGTGATATTAGAGTCATGCTTGTTGAGTAGTTTTGAATTTGAGAAATACTTGTGTTAAGGTTTGTGATTCCCGTAGCATGCACGTATGGTGAACCGTTATGTGATGAAGTCGGAGCATGATTTATTTAATGATTGTCTTCCTTGTGAGGGGCGGTCGGGGACGAGCGATGGGCTTTTCGTACCAATCTATCCCCCTAGGAGCATGCGTGTAATACTTTGTTTTGACAACTAATAGATTTTTTCAATAAGTATGTGAGTTCTTTATGACTAATGTTGAGTCCATGGATTATACGCACTCTCACCCTTCCACCATTGCTAGCCTCTCTAATACCGCGCACTTTTCGCCGATATCATACACCCACCATATACCTTCCTTAAAACAGCCACCATACCTACCTATCATGGCATTTCCATGGCCATTCCAAGATATATTGCCATGCAACTTACCACCGTTCCGTTTACTATGACACGCTCCATCATTGTCATATTGCTTTGCATGATCATGTAGTTGACATTGTATTTGTGGCAAAGCCACTGTTCATAATTCTTTCGTACATGTCACTCTTGATTCATTGCATATCCCGGTATACCGCCGGAGGCATTCACATAGAGTCATATTTTTTTCATCATTTTTGCATGATCATGTAGTTGTAAGTAAATAAAAGTGTGATGATCATCATTTTTAGAGCATTGTCCCAAGTGAGGAAAGGATGATGGAGACTATGATTCCCCCACAACTCGGGATGAGACTCCAGACTAAAAAAATAGGCCACAAAAAGAGAGAGAAAAGGTCCAAATAAAAAATGAGAGAAAAAGAGAGAAGGGACAATGCTACTATCCTTTTACCACACTTGTGCTTCAAAGTAGCACCATGATCTTCATGATAGAGAGTCTCCTATGATATCACTTTCATATACTAGTGGGAATTCTTCATTATAGAACTTGGCTTGTATATTCCAATGATGGGCTTCCTCAAAATGCCCTAGGTCTTCGTGAGCAAGCGAGTTGGATGCACACCCACTTAGTTCCTTTTGTTGAGCTTTCATATACTTATAGCTCTAGTGCATCCGTTGCATGGCAATCCCTACTCACTCACATTGATATCTATTAATGGGAATCTCCATAGCCCGTTGATACGCCTAGTTGATGTGAGACTATCTTCTGCTTTTTTGTCTTCTCCACAACCACCATTCTATTCCACATATAGTGCTATGTCCATGGCTCACGCTCATGTATTGCGTGAAGATTGAAAAAGTTTGAGAACACCAAAAGTATGAAACAATTGCTTGGCTTTTCATCGGGGTTGTGCATGATTTAAATACTTTGTGTGGTGAAGATAGATCATAGACAGGCTATATGATTTTGTAGGGATAACTTTCTTTGGCCATGTTCTTTTGAGAAGACATAATTTCTTCGTTAGTATGCTTGAAGTATTATTATTTTTATGTCAATATTAAACTTTTGTCTTGAATCTTTCGAATATAAATATTCATACCA
Source organism: Triticum urartu (assembly GCF_056163025.1). Lineage (NCBI taxonomy): Eukaryota > Viridiplantae > Streptophyta > Magnoliopsida > Poales > Poaceae > Triticum > Triticum urartu. Next base: position 114,543,771 of record NC_141877.1, read on the forward strand.
CAATTAAGAGAATTACATTGAAATTATGCCAAGTAGCATTCCACATCAAAAATTCTGTTTTTTTATCATTTACCTACTCGAGGACGAGCAGGAATTAAGATTGGGGATGCTTGATACGTCTCCAACATATCTATAATTTTTGATTGTTCCATACTATATTATATTCTATTTTGGACATTATTGGGCTTTATTATACACTTTTATATTTTTTTGGGACTAACCTATTAACCGGAGGCCCAGCCCAGAATTGCTGTTTTTTTCCTATTTTAGAGTTTCATAGAAAAAGAATATCAAACGGAGTCCAAACGGAATGAAACCTTCGGGAACATGATTTTTGGAACGAACGTGATCCAGATGACTTGGACCCTACGCCAAGAAAGCAACCAGGAAGGCATGAGGTAGGGGGCGTGCCTACCCCCCCCCCCCCCAGGTGCGCCCTCCACCCTCGTGGGGCCCATGTTGCTCCACCGACGTACTTCTTCCTCCTATATATACGTACGTACCCCCAAAATACCAGATACGGAGCCAAAAACCTAATTCCACCGCCGCAACCTTTTGTACCCGTGAGATCCCATCTTGGGGACTTTTCCGAAGCTCCGCCGGAGGGGGAATCGATCACGGAGGGCTTCTACATCAACACCATAGCCTCTCCGGTGATGTGTGAGTACTTTACCTCAGAACTTCAGGTCCATAGTAATTAGCTAGATGGCTTCTTGTCTCTCTTTGGATCTCAATACAAAGTTCTCCATGATTCTCGTGGAGATCTATTCGATGTAATCTTCTTTTGCAGTGTGTTTGTTGAGATCGATGAATTGTGGGTTTATGATCAAGTTTATCTATGAACAATATTTGATTCTTCTCCAAATTATTTTATGTATGATTGGTTATCTTTGCAAGTCTCTTCGAATTATAAGTTTGGTTTGGCCTACTAGATTGATCTTTCTTGCAATGGGAGAAGTGCTTAGCTTTGGGTTCAATCTTGCGGTGTCCTTTCCCAGTGACAGTAGGGGCAGCAAGGCACGTATTGTATTATTGCCATCGAGGATAACAAGATGGGGTTTATATCATATTGCATGAGTTTATCCCTCTACATCATGTCATCTTACTTAAAGCGTTACTCTGTTCTTTTGAACTTAATACTCTAGATGCATGCTGGATAGGGGTCGATGTGTGGAGTAATAGCAGTAGAAGCAGGCAGGAGTTGGTCTACTTGTCTCGGACGTGATGCCTATATACATGATCATACCTAGATATTCTCATAACTATGCTCAATTCTGTCAATTGCTCAACAGTAATTTGTTTACCCATCATAATACTTATGCTCTCGAGTGAAGCCACTAGTGAAACCTATGGCCCCCGGGTCTGTTTTCCATCATATTAATCTCCCGTCAACAAGCTATTTCTTGCGCCGTTTTTATTTCACTTTATTACTTTGCATCTTTATCATAAAAATACAAAGATATTATCTTATCATGTCTATCAGATCTCACTTTCATAAGTGAACGTGAAGGGATTGACAACCCCTTTATTGCGTTGGTTGTGAGGATTTTATTTGTTTGTGTAGGTGCAAGGGACTCGTGCATGGGCTCCTACTGGATTTATACCTTGGTTCTAAAAAACTATGGGAAATACTTATGCTACTTTGCTACATCACCCTTTCCTCTTCAAGGGAAAACCAATGCAGTGCTGAAGAGGTAGCACGCCCCCCACCCAATTTGGATTGGGCTTGGGGGGTGCGCACCCCCAGCTGGCCGCCTCCTCTCTTCCACTAAGGCCCATGAAGGCCCATTAACCCTTCGGAAAATGCCCCTGGTACTCCGAAAAATGCCCGAACCTATCCAAAACCTTTCTAGTGTCCAAACATGACCTTCCAATATATCAATATTTATGTCTCGACCATTTCAAGACTCCTCATCATGTCCGTGATCTTATCCGGGACTCCGAACAACCTTAGGTACATCAAATCACATAAACTCACAATACCAATCATCATCGAACGTTAAAGCGTGCGGACCCTACGGGTTCAAGAACTATGTAGACATGGCGGAACATGGATGCTCATATTGGTTCCTACATATTCTACGAAGATCTTTATCGGTCAAACCTCATAATAACATACGCTGTTCCCTTTGTCATTGGTATGTTACTTGCCCGAGATTTGATCGTTGGTATCATCATACCTAGTTCAATATCGTCACCGGCAAGTCTCTTTACTCGTTCTGTAATGCATCATCCCGCAACTAACTCATTAGTCACATTGCTTGCAAGGCTTATAGTGATGTGCACTACCGAGAGGGCCCAGAGATACCTCTCCGAAAATCGGAGTGACAAATCCTAATCTCGATCTATGCCAACTCAACAAACACCATCGGAGACACCTGTAGAGCATCTTTATAATCACCCAGTTACGTTGTGACGTTTGATAGCACACAAGGTGTTCCTCCGGTATTCGGGAGTTGCATAATCTCATAGTCATAGGAACATGTATAGGTCATGAAGAAAGCAATAGCAATAAACTAAACGATCATAGTGCTAAGCTAACAGATGGGTCTAGTCCATCACATCATTCTCTAATGATGTGATCCCATTCATCAGATGACAACACATGTCCATGGCTAGGAAACTTAACCATCTTTGATTAACGAGCTAATCAAGTAGAGGCATACTAGGGACACTTTGTTTGTCTATGTATTCACACATGTACTAAGTTTCCGGTTAATACTTTTCTAGCATGAATAATAAATATTTATCATGATATAAGGAAATATAAATAAAAACTTTATTATTGCCTCTAGGGAATATTTCCTTCAGCTAATTATTCAAAGTATAAGCCACTAAAACAAAAACTAATTGGACAAATGATGGAGTCACATACCAAGCAACAATCCCCCGAAACAGTTTCGCAAACGGAGCTTCGAGCAAAGAGATCGAAATCCGCGGGTTTGAGCTCAAGAACACGAGAGAGAGATCAATGGGGATTTTTTCTGGAGGTAAGTGATGATATGGTATGAAGAAGTAAGTGAGGGGACCACAACCCACCAGGGCGCGCCTGGGGGTGCTGGCACGCCCAGGTGGGTTGTGCCCACCTGGTGCACCTCCCTCAGATGTTTATTGCACCAAAAATTCTCAAATATTCAGAAAAAATTGTATTAAATTTTAAGGGCATTCTGAGAATTTTTATTTTTGGGTCATTTTTTATTGCACGGGAAATTCAGGAAACAAACAAAACATGGCATTTTATTTTATTTAACTAATAAAAACAGAGAGTAAAAAGTAGGCACAGAAAGAAGTGCTTACTAATGTAGCGACCAGACCTCAAACGGTCTAATCTCTGTGCTCAGGTGTCATCCCTGGATCAGTAATGCTGACACCACACAATACTTGAAGGATTTATAACAGAGTAGCAATCACACACTTATTACATTGAGTGTCTCAAAAGAGAACTTGTTACAGTAAATATGGCTTAAGGCCATCTAATAATGATAACATCGGAAGACTTGGAAGATAAGTGAGTCCATCAACTCCAACGGCATCACTGAGTATAGAGCCACGACCTAAAAACACCTTAATCATCGTCTAAAAAGTCTGCAACATTAACATTGCAGCCCAAAACGGGTCAGCACATGGAATATGCTGGCAAAGTAACACATAGAGAGTAATGGAATGAAATAGGCTATTCTATATGCATATTTGGCTGGTGGAAAGCTCTATGGTTACAGTTTTGCGTAAAGCCAATTTTTCCCTACTGCAAAGGAATAAATTTTATTTAACTATCATGGTAGTTGTTAAACATTGAGAATGGTTGACAGCATTCTCAATCCCAATTAAACATCATTATTAAACAAGCCCAACAAAATTAATTTTAGAGTAACATGTTGAGATTCACATGATAATCCAGGTACTAGATACTCAAGTTGTCCATAACCGGGGACACGGCTAATCATGATTAGTTTATACACTCTGCAGAGGTTTGCGCACTTTTCCCCACAAGACTCGATCGCCTCCGTTTGGTTTCTCGCACTACATAGTGTTTGAGAAGACGGATGACCAAGACATAGTCTTTCAGAAGCGCTAGCACCTTACGATCGGGTAGACCGTTACACCTACTTTCCCCTACATCTGCTAGTCTACCACTGTAAGAGTTCACACAACTTAGTCAACTATGCTAGAGCCCATAATAGCTTGTGGCTGCACACGAAAGTTTCTAGCATGAATAATCTCATGATCCCTTTGAGCCTGGGTGGCGGTCCAAAAGAAAAACAGGCAATCGCTTGAATACCCAGGTGCCTCAATCCACCCAGATGTGTGTTTAAGTTGCCACCTTAGATAAACCTTTAATTAACAATCTCACATCTGTCATGGATACACTCACCCAATCCACGTCTACTAGCATAGCATGGTATAACAAGCAAACATAGAAGTAACTCCCAAAGGTTTGATAATAACAGGTAATAGGTACTACCTCAACTACTTCCCAAACCCACAATTTAATTAGATCCTAATAATGCAATGTGTGAGGACTGATCTAATGCAATAAAACTGGGTAGAGGGAAAACATGATCAAAGTGTTACTTGCCTTACTGATGATCCGGGAAACCTAGCGATTCAAAGTAGCAAGCGGCGCACTCCAGGTACTCTATCGCAAACAAACAAGCACGCAATAAGTACTCAACTAATGCATAGGTAAAACTCCAATAAGAGATCTAACCAGAAAATTCAACTTAAGAACTCCAGTTGGCAAAAAGAATCAAATCGAACGAAGCAACGAAAGACAAATGGCAAAACAAACAGGCTTCGTTTACTATTCTGGATCTAACGCAATTTTTACAGTGGCAAAAACTTGTTTGAGTTGGTTAAACGGAAAGTGGGTTTCGAGACGAAACTCCAGGCGCTTGAATCGCCTGATTCCGATAAACGAGCGAAAAGTTAGACTAAAACGAAAATCTGATCAGTAATCGCGATCAGAAAAATCGCGGATTTAATCCGAGAAAAGAAAAACGACGAACATTCGTTAAAACGAATGAACGGACGAACGCTCGCTAATTAAATAAATCGGAAAATCGATCTATTAAAAAAACCGAAACTAAAAAAACGAACAAAACCGTCGGAAAACCAAACGGTTTTTCGAGAAAAACCGGCGGCGGCGAGGTCTACCTCCAGCGAGCGGCGAACGGCGGCGGCGGTCCGGCGGCAGGCGGCGGCGGTGGGGCAGCACGTGGCGAGGGGCGGCGGCGGCGACGGCACAGCGCGGCGGCGAGGTGCGGGGGCGGCGGCAAAGGCGGCGGCACGGGGCTAGGGCGGCTAGGGTTTGAGGGGGTGTCCGGCTGGGCCTCCCCGGCTTATAAAGCCGACCGGGCCAAGTGTCCGGGTTGGACACGGCCTGTTAGGCCGGTTGTGTTTTTTTAAATAGTTATGCTCAAAAAAACGAAAGGAATACTAAACAGACTCCAAAAATCCCGAAATAAATTTTCCCCGACTTCTAAAATCAAGCCGCACAGGATGAACATTTATTTGGGGCCTAAATGCAAATTTGAAAAATGTGCATTTTCCCTAATTCAAATAAAATAGCAAATAAAACCAAAATAAAATCTTGTTTGATTTTACTATTAAATCCTCGATATTTCTTTATTTTGGGAAAGTCATTTTATTCCCTCTCTCATAATTTTTATAATAGAAATAATTGAAGATAAAATAAATAAAATCAAATGATCCTATTTTCAAAATTTGAGACAACTCAAATATGAAAATAACGAAATCCCCAACTCTCTCCGAGGGTCCTTGAGTTGCGTGAAATTTCTAGGATCAACCAAAATGCAATAAATATGATATGCAATGATGATCTAGTGTATAACATTCCAAATTGAAAATTTGGGATGTTACAAACCTACCCCCCTTAAGATGAATCTCGCCCTCGAGATTCGGGTCGGCTAGAAAATAGGTGAGGGTGATCCTTCAGCAAATCTTCCTCTCGTTCCTAGGTGGCTTCGTCCTTCGTGTGGTGGCTCCACTGAACCTTGCAAAACTTGATAACCTTGCTGCGGGTGACTCGACTAGCATACTCTAGAATCTTAACTGGTTTCTCCTCATAGGTCAAATCACTGCCCAACTGAATTGCTTCCAGTGGTAATGTATCTCTTAGCGGTATGTCAGCCAACTCTGCGTGGCACTTCTTCAATTGGGATACGTGGAACACGTCGTGAACTCCTGACAATCCTTTGGGTAATTCCAACTTATAGGCTACTTCTCCCATATGCTCCAAAACTTTGTATGGGCCTACAAAACGTGGCGCTAACTTTCCCTTAACTCCAAAGCGTTTAACTCCTCGAAGTGGTGATACTCGAAGATAAACTCGGTCTCCAACTTCGTAAACTGTCTCCTTGCGTTTAGAATCTGCATAACTCTTCTGCCTGGACTGAGCTACCTTGAGCCTATCGCGAATCAATTTCACTTTCTGTTCAGACTCCTTTATCAGATCTGGTCCAAACAACTGGCGGTCTCCAACTTCATCCCAGGACAATGGGGTCCTGCACCTTCTTCTGTACAAGGCTTCGAATGGGGCCATCTTCAAACTGGACTGATAGCTATTGTTGTAAGAGAACTCTGCATACGGCAAATTCTCGTCCTAGCTAGATCCGTAATCTAGCGCACAAGGTCTTAGCATATCCTCCAAAATCTGATTGACTCTCTCAGTCTGTCCATCTGTCTGTGGGTGGAAATCTGTGCTAAACTCCAGTCTAGTACCCAAAGTTTCATGCAACTGATTCCAGAACATTGAGGTAAATTGGGTTCCTCTATCTGATACTATGCTCCTTGGAACTCCATGCGGACAAACGATTCTAGTCATGTATATCTTTGCCAACTTTGCACTGGTATAGGTAGTCTTCACTGGAATGAAATGAGCTACCTTTGTCAAACGATCAACTACAACCCATATCGAGTCATAGCCTGAACGTGTTCTGGGCAATCCTGTAATAAAATCCATGCCTAGCTTATCCCACTTCCATTCGGGTGTCGGCAATGGCTGTAGAAATCCTGCTGGCTTCTGATGCTCTTCCTTTACTCTCTGACATACATTGCAAACTGCTACATATTCCGCGATATCCTTCTTCATTCTGGTCCACCAGAAAATATCCTTCAAATCCAAATACATCTTGGTATTTCTTGGGTGAATTGAATACAGTGAATCATGGGCCTCCTGTAGAATCAACTTCCTGATCTCCGTATCATTTGGTACATAGACACGGTCTTCAAACCATAAGGTATCGTGCTCATCTTCACAAAATCCCTTAGCTTTTCCTTTGCTCATTTCTCCTTAATAGAAGCAATCTCCTTGTCAGTCCTTTGAGCTTCTCTGATCTTATCCATCAAAGTAGACTGAATCTCCAATGCTTCTACATAGAGTCTTGGAACTATTTCCAAACATAGCTCTCGAAGATTTTTGGCTAACTCCCTTGGTAAGTCTCCCGTCGTTAGGGTGTTGACATGGCTCTTACGGCTTAACGCGTCAGCTACTACGCTAGCCTTTCCGGGGTGATAATGCAACTTCATATCATAATCCTTGATGAGCTCCAACCATCTCCTTTGTCTGAGGTTCAACTCCTTCTGTGTGAAGATATACTTCAAACTCTTGTGATCCGTGTACACCTCGCAATGGTTTCAAATCAGAAAATGTCTCCAAGTCTTCAATGCATGCACTACGGCTGCTAACTCCAAATCATGCGTAGAATAATTCAACTCATGGGGCATAAGCTGTCGTGAGGCATATGAAACAACTCTTCCTTCCTGCATAAGCACTGCTCCAAGTCCTCGACGTGAAGTGTCACAATACACCTCATAATCCTTGGTCTGATCCGGTAAAATCAACACTGGTGAGGTAACCAAACATTTCTTCAACTCCTGAAAACTAGCCTCACATTCCTCAGTCCATATGAACTTGGTATCCTTCTTCAACAACTCCGTCATAGGCTTCGCAATCTTTGAGAAATTGTCAATAAACCTACGGTAGTATCTTGCAAGTCCAAGAAAACTCCGGATCTCTCCAACTGTGGTTGGCACTTCCCACTTGGTCACGGTATCAACTTTAGTGGGATCTACTGCTATACCTTCTCCGGATATAACGTGTCCGAGAAATCCAACTTCTTTCAACCAAAACTCACATTTGCTAAACTTGGAATATAATTGATGTTCTCTGAGCTTTCCAAGAACCAAACGCAAATGCTCCTTATGCTCCTCTTCATTCTTCAAGTAAACCAGGATATCATCAATGAACACTACGACGAACTTATCCAAGAACTCCATAAACACTTTTTTCATCATGTTCATAAAATATGCAGGTGCATTAGTCAGACCAAATGACATAACAGTATACTCGTACAGCCCATACCTGGTGGTAAAAGCCGTCTTAGGTATATCCTGTTCTCGAATCTTCAACTGGTGGTATCCTGATTGTAGATCGATCTTGGAAAATACCCTAGCTCCTTGCAATCGATCAAACAGATCATTGATCATCGGTAGTGGGTACTTGTTCTTGATGGTTACTTCATTCCATCCACGATAATCAACAACCATCCTTAACGATCCATCCTTCTTCTCCACTAGAAGTACTGGCAATCCCCAAGGCGAAGAACTTGGGCGAATATATCCTTTATCTAGTAACTCCTTAATCTTCTTCTTAATCTCCACTAAATCCTTTGCGGGCATCCTATATGGTCTCTTTGATATTGGCCCTGTGCCTGGCAAAAGCTCAATCAAAAACTCAATATCTCTATCCGGTGGCATGCCTGGCAACTCTTCTGGAAATACTTCGGGGAAATCCTTCACTACTGGTACTTCCTCCTGCACAACTCCTGTTAAATAATTTACTTGAGTCCTCTTCGGCACATGTGGGGATACATACTTGATCCTTCTCCCTTCTGGGGTGGTAAGCAAGATCGACTTACTGGCGCAATCGATATTTCCTCCATACATCAACAACCAATCCATACCCAGAAGTACATCCAAACCTTGTGATTCCAATATTATCAAATCTGAGGGAACACATGCCTACCTATACTTAATGGCACTTGAAAACATCCTTAGCTAGCCATATACTTCGCTCCTGGTGAGCTTACTAACATAGGTGTTCTAAGAACTTTGGTGGGCAGGTTATACTTATCCACAAATCCCCTTGATATGTATGAATGTGATGCACCAGTATCGAAAAGAACGAGTGCAGTAAATGACTTAACCAAAAACTTACCTGTCGGATTTCAGGTTCCGGCAGACCCTTGAGGTTTGAACACTAGGGTGCGCGCGGAGATTTCGCCTTCTACCTACCTGCACCCCTCCGCCTCGCTAAGATCTAAGCTATGGAAAGAACAACACAAGAGACACAGGGTTTATACTGGTTCGGGCCACCGTTGTGGTGTAATACCCTACTCTAGTGTGTGGTGTGGTGGATTGCCTCTTGGGCTAATGATGATGAGCAATACAAGGAAGAACAGCCTCGCGAGGGACTGTTCTTGGTTGGGGGATGAACTGCTAGGGGGAGTTCAGTCACCCTTCTCTCTCTCTCTTCTCGATTGCGATGCTAGCTAGTTTCTGGGTTGGCCGATTCTGGATCCTTCTACCCTGTGGGTGGCTAGTCCTATTTATAGGCAAAGGCCCAGGGCCTCTTCCCAAATATTAAGCGGGAAGGGCACCAACAATTGGCCATTTTGAAGGGGAACATCTGGTACACTTATCCTGACTAAAGTTGGTCCTCGCCTGCCAAAGGCTCTGGTGGTGACGCTGGCTTGGGCTCCACAATGACTTCCTTCCTGCCGTTGGACTGGTCTTGGTCTCGTTGCACCGAAACAGGTGCCTTTTCTTGATGCTCCTGCCTGCGCTTGCTCCCTTTGCACCAAAGAGGAAAGGAGGACACTGCGCGGGCTGGCGCCCGCCTGGCGCCCTCGGTCGTCATGGCTTGCGTCACGGGCGCCTCGTGAGGTACCTCGCCTTGATCTCTCCGCCTCCTCGTGAGGCAGCCTGATGAGGCCGTGCCTGAGGAAGCTCCGTGTCGTCCGCCCCGCGAGGCTTGGCCCCTCGCGAGGGTCTTGGGTTTGTGTTGATGAAGATGGGCCGTGCTGGGCCCCCCTTTGAGCCACGCCGTAGGCCGCAGGCAGGCAAATCTGGGGACCCCCGTTCCTAGAACGCCGACAGTAGCCCTCGGTCCCAAGGTGCGGCCGGACTTGGCCGTGCAGGGAGGCGAAAGGGCAAGAGCGAAGCGCCGCGGGCCCTAACAGCATGCGGCCTCGGGCGCCGCGTGGCGGTTGATTGGGCATGGGCGTCTCCTCTTCCCCATGGCGCCTCGGCAACTGCAAGGATTGCACAAGTCCCTGCATGCAAAGCGGGTCATGATTACCTGCGATCGTGGAGGTCGGCGGTTGGCCTTCATTGGCCATAAGTACGGAACGGCGCACGCCCTTCCAGTCCATCCCTTCTTGCTTCTCCTTCTTCTCGGTCCTTGCTCCGTCTTGCTGCAATGGCTCTGATCCGTCGGTTCTCGACAGCAGAGAAGGGAAAGGCTCCCCGAGAGGAACCAGACCCGCTCCCGCCGAAGAAACGGCTCGCCCTTCGCGGCCGGGACGAGGGGGCCCATCAGGTGTTGTCGAGGCCCTGGTGCGAGCGGCCACCGCTGGGGTTCCCGCTTCCCTTGTATGCCCACATCGAGGGCCCTGAAGGAGTCGATGCCGATCGCGACGGGCGGCGCTGACGGGTCATGAAGGTGTGGGTCGTCCCCACTGGGGTCCACACCGAGGGCTCCTCCCGAGAGTTCATGCTCCACGTCGCCATGCCTCCTCAGTCCTGGATTCGCCTTCCTCCCTTCTTCGCCTCCATCATCCCGCATGGAGAGCTCCTGGAGCTTTGGCTGCAGCACGCCGGCTGCAGCGCCCTCGCGATCGAGGCAGAGGTCGCGGTCATTGCCCTGGGCGAGGTCTTCATGACTCGAGGCTGGAGCGAAATCGCCCAGGTCTGCAGGACAAGAGGCGCCTTCGCGATCAACTTGGAGTACGACGGTGCTTCGGTGATGTTCTTCAAGGTCTTCGATGCGAACGGGTGCCAACTGGATTGCTGCCCCGGGAGAGGTGGTCGGGACCCTGCTACGGCGAGGACTGGGCCCGCCGACTGCTCCCTTGGCGGCTCCTCAGGCGGCGGAGGCGGCGGAGGTTCCAGCGACTCCGGCGAGCTCTTCACGACTCCGGAGACGAGCGACGACAGCTACGAGCCCCCGAGCCGGCGCCGCTCCTGCAGCAGGGCGGGCTCGTCAGGCCGCCGTCGACTCTGATCTGGATGGGCTTGGCGCCGGTGCTTGACGGTCCACTGTTGATGATGGCGTCTTTTGCAGGAGCGCGTGTAGTTAGCGTCCTTTTAGGATCTGTTCCCTGCGAGGAATCAAAGACGCGTCCCGTGGGGGCTTGTAAGGTGCCTGTGATCCTGTTTTGTTAATATAACCCTTGTCATAGAATTGTGCGAGTTGCTCATTCCGCCTTAGCTCAGTTCTCCCTTTCGAACCTCACGAGGGCTTGGTGCTCTGCGCCGACAGGTCCCAGTCCCAAGGCGGCTTCAGCCGTCGCTGGTATGCTAGGTCGCGATGCCATGGTCAAGGCCAGGAGGTGAGCGACCCGGGGTCCGGTAAGAGCCCCTGAGTCACGATGCTCAGGAGGTCCCCTTTGGCGCTCAAGCAGCCGTCGTTCGGTGAGAAAGGAGAGCGGTGTCGCTAACACGGAATTGCATTAGGTGCGGGGATGGTGCCACGGTAGCTGGTGCTTCCGGGTGGTGACTTATCTCAAGAATCAGGGGCCGCTCTGTGGTGTGTCGCCGGGTCCGTGCAACGGCAGGCGTGAGGTTGCTCGGCGAGGTCCTCGTGTGTCCCTCCCCTCTCGCCTTTGCTCCCCTTTCTACTCTACGTCCTTGGGGCCCGGCCCTCGAGCGAGTCCCAGCCGTCGCTGGTATGCCAGGTCGCGATGCCGTGGACAAGGCCAGAGGGTGAGGGCTGGAGAGCCAGTAGGAGCCCTAAGTCGCGATGCTCAGGCACCCCCCCTTTAACGTGCAAGCGGTTCGCGCGGTTGAGAGTGAAGGAGACACCGCAAGGGCCTCGCCTAACGCAGCTCCTTTAGGAGATCCTGTAGACCCATCAGAGAAAGAACGAGGGGTTGCCATGACAATTGACAGTCAACCGTTGGTTGCTTCCGAGGGGCGATGAGGCACTGAAGGCTTGACGAGGTGGCGCCATGCGGGGCTGCCGCGGCCAGAGCTCAGCCATTCAGGTTTGTCGGCGTTGCAGGGACGGACCCATGCGCAAGCGTCGTGCCGTTTGGGAGCAGCTCCGTCAGTTGGCGTCAGTTGAGCGGGCAACTGGGTCAAACACATTAGCCGCGAAGGAGTGGATTCATTCAAATAGATGCTGGAAAGGTGGACATCACTGGGTCAGGCCTGAGCGACTTGGGGATGATGCAGCCCGTGGGGTGCCCCCAACAAAGTAAGCTAACAACATGAAATAAAAGGGATACATGCCGCAGGGACGGACCCACGCGGCCTGGGAATAATGCAGCCCTGGGGGGCGCTCCCAGCTGGAAATGAAACTTGAAAGATGTCACCTGATGATGTTGAGGATGAAGGAGTGTTGGTGTAGCTGACTCGATGGGCTGCGGAAGCCGATCCTCACGAGCCCCCAGGCCTAGGGGCTTCGGGAGGCTCCGGAGGCGCTGGTGGCTCCTCGCAGACCATCTCCATCTCCACCAGGGCTGTGGAACACCTGGCCTCTTGAGACTCCATGATGCCCCTCATGAGGTGCTGGTACGTGGCAGTCGCGTTCGGCAAGCCGTAAGGCATGCGAACGTAGCTGTGGGGTGGACCTTCGCAGCGCCCCACTAGCGAGGGCCAGAGGCGCTCCAGAGAGGTGACTCGATTGAGCCCTGGTATGTCGATGCAGACGCGCAGCCCACCATCATCGCCTGGACGGGGAGCCACATCTGGTAGGCGGTGGCCGCCTCTCATGACTCTTGACTCCTGTAGCTCCTGAATAGCCTTGCTGACGAACTCCTGAGGGTCTGGCCCTCCTTGCCTTACTCCTTCTTGAGGGAAACGTGCTTCGAAACACGCCTCCATGTGGTGCCCAAGTGCCTCCCTCGTGACCTTAGCCAGGTTGGTGGCCCTCTAGGGGAGAGCCCCCGAGCCCTGCCTGAGGAGGGCGCCGGGCGCGCTTTCCTATGCGATGGAAGGAGGTTCCCCCTATGCAGGTGCGGGCCCTGAGGGGCCGGGCCGGCCGATGTCTTCTTCTTCTTCGGGGCGGTCTTGTGAAGCCTCCTGCTTCCGCGATCCGGGTCTTCCAGTGATGCGGCCTGAAAGGCTCGTTCCAGGGAACACACCGCGTCCTTCTCTTCACAGGGCACCGTGATGAATCCTCCACTTCCTGGCATCTTGAGGACATTGTAGCCGTGGTGAGTTACGGCCATGAACTTGGCCAGCGCTGGGTACCCAAGGATGGCGTTGTACAGCAGGCGAATGTGGGCGATGTTGAAGTCGATGAGCTCGGTGTGGTAGTTGTCGCGTGCCCCGAAGGTGACAGGGAGGCGGACCTGCCCAATCAGGACCGTGGAGCCGTCGGTGACTCCGGAGAAAGGCTTGGTTGGCTGAAGCTGGTTGTAGGGCACTTGGAGATTGTTGAATGTTTCCACGGACAGGACGTTGAGCCCTGCCCCGCCATCGATGAGGGTCCTGGTGACCACCATGTTGCTGATGATTGGGGAACAAAGCATCAGGAGGACTCCGGCTGTGGCTGCACACTTGAGCTGATCTGCTGAGCTAAACGTGATGGCGCACGCCGACCACCTGAGAGGGCGTGTGGCTTCGAGCTTGGGGAGGACTGCATTCACTTCGCGGGCGAACTGCTTGAAGATGCGTTGAGAGGCTAGGGCTTGAGCCCCGCCCAGGATGCAGGCGATCGCGCGCGGCTCCTGGAAGCCCCCAGCCCCCTCGTCCTGATTGCGGTCCTCATTTCTTCTTGGCTGCGGCGGCAGCAGAGGGAGGCCTGCGTTGCCTTGCGGGCGATCCTCGCGAGGCTGATCCCTCCAGTCTCCCTCGCAAGGCGGGTCTTGCCAGCGATCCTTGCGAGGTTGATCGCGCCACCCTTGGCGCGGGCAGCGGTCTTCCCAACATCCTGCGTTCCTTCCTCCTCCTTGACCGTAGCCCCGGTCACCGCGGTCGGGGCGACGGCCGATCCTTCCTTCTCGCACGGCTCGGAGCTCTTGACATTCGTTGGTGTTGTGGGTGTGGAGGTCGTGGTACACATAGTACCGACTGCCCTTGGAAGGTTCGGGTTGATCTCTGCCCCGCTTGGTGTCTGTTTCTGCCGCGAGCACGGCAGCCCCTTGCGCTTCACATCCTTGACCTTGGGCTTCTTCTCTTCTGGGTCTGCGGCAAGCAGCTCGAGGAGGGAGAGATGCCCTTCCTCAGCCCTGGCGCACTTGGTTGCCAAGTTGAATAACTCCAAGGAAGTGCATAGGTCTTCATGCATCGCCAGCTCCTCCTTCATCTTGACATCGCGCACGCCGTCGGAGAAGGCTGAGATGATGGCCTCCTCGGTCACCTTGGGAATCTTGAGGCGTGCATTGTTGAAGCGCTGGATGTACTTCTGCAGGGTCTCTCCGGGTTGTTGCTTGATGCGGCGCATGTCACTCATGGCGGGTGGCCGGTCGCGAGTACCTTGGAAGTTGGCGATGAAGCGGGTGCGCATCTCGTCCCAGGAGGAGATCGTGCCTGGAGCCAGGTTCAGGAGCCAGGTGCGGGCCCCGTCCTTGAGCGCCATGGGAAACCAGTTCACCATGACCTTCTCGTCTCCGTTGGCAGCTTTGATGCCCAGCTCATAGAGCTGGAGGAACTCCGCAGGGTCGGCCGTGCCGTCGTAACGAGGAGGTAGGTCTGGCTTGAACTTGCCGAGCCACGCGACGCTGCGTAGCTCGGTGGTGAAGGCACGACAGCCAGCTGTGGCCACGGGAGGCCTTGGGTGATGGAGAGCTTGGTCTTGCATGTCCCCACGCGCTGCAGCTAGGAGCAGCGCGGGGTCTTGACGTGCGGGAGCAGGAGCGTGGTCTCGACGTGCTGGACCAGGGAGCGCCCGGGCAGCTTCTTGCGGGCGAGGGACTTCTTGGCAGCTCTGCTCTTGCCGCATTGGCACCTAACGGAGCGGGTTACGCCCAGGGGCCACGCGCCTTGGAGCCATGGCACCTTCTTGAGGAGGAGGCGGCCGGGGCGCCGCCGGAGCTTCGTCGCCCACGCTGGGCGGGGTGCGGTGCAGCGGAACGGACGGCGCAGGAGAGCCCCTTGCGGCGCGGACGAGCTCGGCGACGCGGTCGAGCCATTCTTCATAGACGTCGTCGACAGGACGGTAGTGTAGGAGCTCGTTTGCCGCGATGAGCATAGCTCGAGCCTCCATGGGTGCACGGAGCGCGCGGGACGAAGAACCAGCTGGGGTGAGCAAGGGAGTAGCGGTGCGGCCGTCTCGCCGAACAGACGGATGCTGAGACGACGCTTGCTGCTCATCCCCCACCAGGCCGGTGGCGGCGTTGACGGCTGGTGACGGGGAACAGCGAGGACGCCCACCGACAGGAGCCGTCTGGGCGACGCGGGAAGCGAGAGCGGCCCGGCGCTTGGCGCGGGCCCGACGAGCGTCAGACATGGACGCGATGGTCGGAGGAGAACGGGGTGGTGGAAGACGAATTCCGGCGCACCCCTACCTGGCGCGCCAAATGAGGATTTCGGGTTCTGGCAGACCCTTGAGGTTCGAACACAGGGGTGCGCGCGGAGATTTCGCCTTCTACCTACCTGCACCCCTCCGCCTCGCTAAGATCTAAGCTATGGAAAGAACAGCACAAGAGACATAGGGTTTATACTTGTTCGGGCCACCGTTGTGGTGTAATACCCTACTCCAGTGTGTGGTGTGGTGGATTGCCTCTTGGGCTAATGATGATGAGCAATACAAGTAAGAACAGCCTCACGAGGTTCTGTTCTTGGTTGGGGGGATGAACTGCTAGGGGTAGTTCAGTCACCCTTCTCTCTCTCTCTCTTCTCGATTGCGATGCTGGCTAGTTTCTGGGTTGGCTGATTCTGGATCCTTCTACCCTGTGGATGGCTAGTCCTATTTATAGGCAAAGCCCCTGGGCCTCTTCCCAAATATTGAGAGGGAAGGGCGCCAACAATTGGCCATTTTGAAGGGGAACATCCGGTACACTTATCCTGACTAAAGTTGGTCCTCGCCTGCCAAAGGCTCTGGTGGTGACGCTGGCTTGGGCTCCACAATGACTTCCTTCCTGTCGTTGACTGTTCTTGGTCTCGTTGCACCGTAACGGGTGCCTTTGCTTGATGCTACCGCCTGCGCTTGCTCCCTTTGCACCAAAGAGGAAAGGAGGACACTGCGTGGGCTGGTGCCCGCCTGGCGCCCTCGGTCGTCATGGCTTGCGTCACGGGCGCCTCGTGAGGTACCCCGCCTTGATCTCTCCGCCTCCTCGCGAGCCAGCTTGATGAGGCCGTGCCTGAGGAAGCTCCGTGTCGTCCGCCCCGCGAGGCTTGGCCCCTCGCGAGGGTCTTGGGTTTGTGTTGATGAAGATGGGCCGTGCTGGCCCCCCCTTTGAGCCACGCCGCAGGCCGCAGGCAGGCAAGTCTGGGGACCCCCGTTCCCAGAACGCCGACATTACCTATTACTGCATCTGGCTGCTCTTCAACCTACTCCACGTTAACGTGGTTCACCTGTCCCCTGTTGAAAGGGTTCGGTTCTTCCCAGAGCTTCCATTGCCATTACCATTCTGTGATTCAGGACATTCATTGGCATAATGTCCGGTCTTTTGGCACTTAAAGCAAGTGACTTGGCTCATGTCTCTCTTGGCTGGGGTCGATTTGTTGGTGCGGTTCTGGCCGTTGCTTCCTCCATTCCCATTTCCATTCTTGGTGCCATTGTGATTGTGCGAGCTACCTCCTTCGTGGGTATGCTGAAAATATCCTCCCGGTTTAGGGGTAAAACGTGGCTTCTGCTGAGCTCCTGAAGTGTACTTCCCTTGTCCATACTTCCTCTTGTGATTCCCAATTTGCTGCTGCTTCCCTTCAATCATGAGAGCACGATCTACCAACTCCTGGTAGTTTTTGAAGGTTGCTACCATCAACTGCATGCTCAACTCATCATTCAGTCCTTCCAGAAACTTCTCCTGCTTAACTGCATCCGTAGCAACGTCATCTTGGGCATAACGTGCTAATTTACTAAAGTCCTCCACATATCGGCCAACTGTCCGTCCTCCTTGGCGCAAGTTGCGAAACTCTCGCTTCTTCATGGCCATAGCTCCAACTGAAACATGGGCAGTTCGAAAAGCCTGCTGAAACTGGTCCCATGTGATAGTGTCGATAGGGAAAGTGGCTGTGAAATTCTCCCACCATGATGCTGTGGGTCCTTCAAGCTGATGTGTGGCAAACTTCACCATTTCCGCATCCGTGCATCCTGCTGTGGTCAACTCTCTAGCTGTCTTGCGGAGCCAATCATCTTCTACTATCGGCTTGATGCTACTGGAAAACACCGGTGGATTCAGCATAAGAAAACGGGCTAAGTGATCAACAGGTGGTGGTGGTGGTGGTGGGTTGTTGTTGTTGTTCCCCTGATTCTGATTATGGACTAGCAACTGCATCAAAGTGTTCTGCTGCGGGATCAACTGAGTGAACTCCGGTGGGAAGGTAAATCTGGGGTCACGTCTCAGAGGCATCTGAGGGTTTAGAAAAGATGAGATTTAAGAATAAAGAGGGGTCTAAAGAGAAAACACTACCCATATGCACATGAGGCAAAAGCAAACAATTCACTTCATTCAATCAATCAAACAAGGGCATACAATCGATCTAACTATCGCAAAAGTGCTCGGACTACTATATTTACATGGTGGTCTACTAGAAATATTCTTCAGTTGCAGACTCCATGATATCTGCTCCAGCTTCATCAACAAAGTCATCATCGCTATTGTCTGGATCGGAGTCGGTGTCGTCGATGATGATGTAGTCTTCTGGGTGAATCTCCTTGGGTTCTTCGTCTTCTTCTACTGGTGTAGGTCCTCCCATAAATATTCCGATCTTCTTGATCAGATCGTCATTCTTCTCCACTAATACTTTGATTTCCTCTTCATAATCTTCACGTGTAGCCTTGAGTTCTTCCTCCAGTTCCTTGATTCTTGTCCTCGCCATCTTCAGATCTATCATGTCAGGGCACATCTGGTTCTCCTGATATCGAATGTGTTGGTTTAACTCCTGGATAAAAGTAGCAACTGATCTATCCTTTCTGGTGCTGATCATCTCCCAGTGCTCATCTCGGCGCCCGCAAATCTGGTAGATAGTATCCTTGAGATCATTGCGGTAGACTTCTCCAATACGTCCAATGGCGATGTGAGCTGCCATGCTCTTTCCTAGACTCCAAGTTGGTGCATCAAAAGAAAACTCTATGGGCTTAGTGACTGGCATGAACGTCCTTCCTAGAACTTGAACTTGAATCATCCAGCGCTCTTCTTCAGGTAAAGTGGCGTTGTAGGTCCCGGTGAAGCTTGGTACTCCTATGTTCATGTATCTAGTGACTTCCTTCAAGTGACGTCCAAAGGGTGTATCTTCATCCGGTTGGGTGAACTTGTTCCTTACATCCGCCATCCTAAAAGAGTAGAAAAGATGAGAAGTCAGAAAAGAGAAGAGAGTGAGTAGTGATCTAGGTCTTTAGCTTAGTGGTCGTGTCCTACAGTCAGCGTGTGCTCTGATACCATCTTGTAGCGACCAGACATCAAACGGTCTAATCTCTATGCTCAGGTGTCATCCCTAGATCAGTAATGTTGACACCACATAGTACTTGAAGGATTTATAACAGAGTAGCAATCACACACTTATTACATCGAGTGTCTCAAAAGAGAACTTATTACAGTAAATATGGCTTAAGTTCATCTAATAACGATAACAGCGGAAGGCTTGGAAGATAAGTGAGTCCATCAACTCCAACGGCATCACTGAGTATAGAACCACGACCTAAAAACACCTTAATCGTCGTCTGAAAAGTCTGCAACATTAACGTTGCAACCCGAAACGGGTCAGCACATGGAATATGCTGGCAAAGTAACACATAGAGAGTAATGGAATGAAATAGGCTATTCTATATGCATATTTGGCTGGTGGAAAGCTCTATGGTTACAGTTTTGCGTAAAGCCAATTTTTCCCTACTGCAAAGGAATAAATTTTATTTAACTATCATGGTAGTTGTTAAACATTGAGAACGGTTGACATCATTCTCAATCCCAATTAAACATCATCATTAAACAAAACCCAACAAAATTAATTTTAGAGTAACATGTTGAGATTCACATGATAATCCAGGTACTAGATACTCAAGTTGTCCATAACCGGGGACACGGCTAATCATGATTAGTTTATACACTCTGCAGAGGTTTCCGCACTTTTCCCCATAAGACTCGATTGCCTCCGTTTGGTTTCTCGCACTACATAGTGTTTGAGAAGACGGATGACTGAGACATAGTCTTTCAGAAGCGCTAGCACCTTACGATCGGGTAGACCGTTACACCTACTTTCCCCTACATCTGCTAGTCTACCACTGTAAGAGTTCGCACAACTTAGTCAACTATGCTAGAGCCCATAATAGCTTGTGGCTGCACACGAAAGTTTCTAGCATGAATAATCTCATGATCCCTTTGAGCCTGGGTGGCGGTCCAAAAGAAAAACAGGCAATCGCTTGAATACCCAGGTGCCTCAATCCACCCAGATGTGTGTTTAAGTTGCCACCTTAGATAAACCTTTAATTAACAATCTCACATCTGTCATGGATACACTCACCCAATCCACGTCTACTAGCATAGCATGGTATAACAAGCAAACATAGAAGTAACTCCCAAAGGTTTGATAATAATAGGTAATAGGTACTACCTCAACTACTTCCCAAACCCACAATTTAATTAGATCCTAATAATGCAATGTGTGAGGACTGATCTAATGCAATAAAACTGGGTAGAGGGAAAACATGATCAAAGTGTTACTTGCCTTACTGATGATCCGGGAAACCTAGCGATTCAAAGTAGCAAGCGGCGCACTCCAGGTACTCTATCGCAAACAAACAAGCACGCAATAAGTACTCAACTAATGCATAGGTAAAACTCCAATAAGAGATCTAACCAGAAAATTCAACTTAAGAACTCCAGTTGGCAAAAAGAATCAAATCGAACGAAGCAACGAAAGACAAACGACAAAAGAAACAGGCTCCGTTTACTATTCTGGATCTAAGGCAATTTTTACAGTGGCAAAACTTGTTTGAGTTGGTTAAACGAAAAGAGGGTTTCGAGACGAAACCCCAAGCGCTTGAATCGCCTGATTCCGTAAACAAGTGAAAAGTTAGACTAAAACGAAAATCGGATCAGAAATCACGATCAGAAAAATCACGGATTTAATCTGAGAAAAGAAAAACGACAAACGTTCGTTAAAACAAACGAACGGACGAACGCTCGCTAATTAAATAAACCGGAAAACCGATCTATTTAAAAAAACTGAAACAAAAAAAACGAACAAAACCGTTGGAAAACTGAACGGTTTTTCGAGAAAAACCGGCGGCGGCGAGGTCTACCTCCTGCGAGCGGCGAACGGCGGCGGCGGCGCAGGCGGCGGCAGCGGGGCAGCGCGCGACGAGGGGGGGTCCAGCTGGGCCTCCCCGGCTAATAAAGCCGGCCGGGCCAAGTGTCCGGGTTGGACACGGCCCATTAGGTCGGTTGCGTTTTTTTTAAATAGTTACGCCCAGAAAAAACAAAAGGAATACTAAACGGACTCCAAAAATCCCGAAATAAATTTTCTCCGGCTTCTAAAATCAAGCCGCACAAGATGAACGTTTATTTGGGGCCTAAATGCGAATTTGAAAAACGCGCATTTTCCCTAATTCAAATAAAATAGCAAATAAAACCAAAATAAAATCTTGTTTGATTTTACAATTAAATCCTCGATATTTATTTATTTTGGGAAAGTCATTTTATTCCCTCTCTCATAATTTTTATAATAGAAATAATTGAAGATAAACTAAATAAAATCAAATGATCCTATTTTCAAAATTTGAGACAACTCAAATAAGAAAATAACGAAATCCCCAACTCTCTCCGAGGGTCCTTGAGTTGCGTGAAATTTCTAGGATCAACCAAAATGCAATAAATATGATATGCAATGATGATCTAGTGTATAACATTCCAAATTGAAAATTTGGGATGTTACAACTAAATACATCAACTTCATACCGTTCAAAAATGATCCATTAATAAGGTTGATCAAGTCTTATTAACAACCACTTTCAATTAGCATGAAACCGAAGAACTTTCGTAAATCACTAGGTTACCTCAATGGGGATATGCATTTCCCCAACAATAAGTATTTCATATTTCTTTTTGACAGTAGGTAGAGGTATTTGAAAACTTCCAATAATGATTGTCGGAGATTTTTCAATAACATTAATACCATTCACTTGGAATTGTTTCTTCGAAAAGTCCACCATATGCTCATTTCTATTAATATGAAAAGTGACCTTGCTTTTATTACAATCAATAACAGTCCCTGCAGTATTGAAGAAGGGTCTTCCAAGGATAATCGACATGTTGTCGTCCTCGGGCATCTCAAGTATAACAAAGTCTGTCAAAATAGTAACATTAGCAACAACAACGGGCACATCCTCACAGATACCGATAGGTATGGTAGTTTATTTGTCAACCATTTTCAAAGATATTTCAGTAGGTGTGAGTTTATTCAAGTCAAGTCTTTTATACAAAGAGAAAGGCATAACACCAACACCAACTCCTAAATCACACAAAGCAGTTTTCACATAATTCTTTTTGATAGAGCAAGGTATAGTTGGTACTCCCGGATCTCCAAGTTTTTTAGGTACTCCATCTTTAAAAGTGTAATTAGCAAGCATAGTGGATATTTCATCTTCAGGTATTTTTCTCTTATTATTGATGATGTCTTTCATATACTTTGCATAAGGAGGCATTTTCAAGATATCAGTCAAGCGAGTACGCAAAAAGACTGGCCTCAGCATTTCAGCAAAGCGTTCAAATTCTTCATCATCATTCTTTTTAGTTGACTTGGGTGGAAAAGGCATAGGTTTTTGAATACACGGTTCTCTTTCTTTACAGTGTTTTCTAGCAATGAAGTCTCTTTTGTCATATCTTTTATTTTTAGGTTGTGGGTTATCAAGATCAACAGGTGGTTCTATCTCAGCATCATTATCTGGTTCTTTATTATTTGGTTGAGAGTCTTCACGAACCTCATCATTATCTTTTTCATTATCATTAGGTGAGTGTTCATTACCAGACTGAGTTTCAGCATCAGACATAGAAATTTGATTTTCATTATTAGGAGGTTTTTTATTTTAGGTTCACTAGAAGTGTGCAAAGTCCTATCATTTTTCTTTCTATTTTTCTTTCTAGGAGGACTAGGTGCACTAGTGTTAGCTCTTTGTGAATCTTGTTCAATTATTTTAGGGTGTCCCTCAAGATAAAATGGTTCCTGAGTCATTTTACCTCCTCTAGTTGCAACTCTAACAGCAAAGTCATGCACATTATGGTTCATTTCATCAAGCAATTCTCTTTGTGATTTAGCAACTTGTTCTAACTGAGTTTGAACCATAGAAGCATGTTTTCCAACACCTCTAACATCATTTCATATTCTAAATAGCAAGTCACTCAAGCAAGCAATCATATCAGAACTATATTTCAATTGTTTCATAACATTTGCATTGAAGTGATCTTGTTTCCTAATGTAGTTTTCAAACTCCTAAAGGCATTGACTAGGATGCATATTGTGAGGATTATCATTATCATTCATCTTCATAAGAGAATTTACCTCTACCACCTTAGGCATCAGTGGTGTATTAAGCCCATGTACTTCTTCAATAGGAGGTAATTTTTTAACATCCTCAGCTTTAATACCTTTTTCCTTCATAGATTTCTTTGCCTCTTGCATATCTTTGGGACTGAGATATAATATACCCCTTTTCTTCGGAGTGGGTTTAGGCGGTGGTTCAGGAATAGTCCAATCATCATAATTTTTCAATATTTTATTCCATAATTCTTCAGCTTGACCAATAGTTCGTTCGCTGAAAACACAACCAGCACAAATATATAGGAAGTCCCTAGAAGCATCGGTTAGTCCATTATAGAAGATATCAAGTATTTCATTTTTCTTAAGAGGATGATCAGGAAAAGCATTAAGTAACTGGAAAAGCCACCCCCAAGCTTGTGTGAGACTCTTCTTTAGATTGAGCAAAGTTAAATATTTCCCATAAGGCAGCTTGTTTCAGATGAGCAGGAAAATATTTTTCAGAGAAGTAATAAATCATATCTTGGGGACTACGCACACAACCATGAGCAAGAGTATGGTACCAAGCTTTAGCATCACCCTTTAATGAGAAAGGAAATAATTTGAGAATAAAGTAAGAGTGAGTTTGATCATCATGAGCAAAAAGGGTGGCTATGTCATCCAACTTAGTAAGATGTGCCACAACAGTTTTAGTTTCATAACCATGGAAAGGATCAGATTCAACCAGAGTAATTAACTTTGGGTCGGCAGAGAATTCATAATCCTTGTCATCAATAAAGATAGGTGAAGTAGCAAACTTAGGATCACACTTCATTCTAGCATTCAGAGAATTTTCATTATACTTGTGTAATAATTTCTCTAGATCGTCTCTATCATTGCAAGCAAGAATATCTTTAGTTGCTTCTTCACTCATAACATAACCATCCGATACCTTAGGCAATTCATATCTAGGAAGGATAGTTCTAGCAGGTGTTTCAGGAGTTTCAGTTTCATGCTCATCATCAGATTCAACAACATCGTGTTGTATAACTATAGCAATTTTTTTATCAAGAAATTCACCAAGTGGCACATCATCATTATCAATCAAGGTCCTAGCATCATCATAAGCATCATTCATAGTAGAAGAAGCATCACCAATAACTTTCGACATATCAGAATTAATAGCATGTGGTTGTGTTGCAAGTTTATTCATAACAGAAGGTGAATCTAGAGCAGAACTGGATGGCAATTCTTTACCTCCGCTCGTCCTTGAGGGAAATATCTTAGTCTTAGGATCCTTCAGATTCTTCATAGTAATAATATGATAATAATCCCAAGTGACTCAACAAATATAGTTGTGGTCCCCAGCAACGGCGCCAGAAAAAGGTCTTGATAACCCACAAGTATAGGGGATCGCAATAGTTCGAGGGTAGAGTATTCAACCCAAATTTATAGATTCGACACAAGGGGAGCCAAAGAATATTTGAAGGTATTAGCAGATGAGTTGTCAATTCAACCACACCTGGAGATTAATTATCTGCAGCAAAGTGATCAGTAGCAAAGTAGTTTGATAGTTTTGATAATAGTGACAGCAGCAATGGTAACAGTAATAGTGATAATAGTAGTTTGTAGCAAGTGTAACAGTGATGATAGCAATAGTAATGCAGCAAGATCAATAAGGATAAATTTGTAGGCATTGGATCGGTGACTTGTTGGATGATATTCATCTTGAGACGGATATAACCTAGGGTGATACGGCACTAGCTCCAGTTCATCGATATAATGCAAGCATGTATTCCATAAATAGTCATACGTGCTTTATTAAAAGAACTTGCATGACATCTTTTGTCCTACCCTCCTGTGGCAGCGGGGTCCATATTGGAAACTAAGGGATATTAAGCCCTCCTTTTAATAGAGAACCGGAACAAAACATTAACACATAGTGAATACATGAACTCCTCAAACTACGGTCATCACCGGGAGTGGGCCTGGTTGTTGTCACTCCTGGGTTGCCTGATCATAACACGTAGTAGGTGACTATAACTTACAAGATCGGATCTATAACATGGATATAATGATGATAACATAAACGGTTCAGATCTGAAATCATGGCACCCTGGCCCAAAGTGAAAAGCATTAAGCATAGCAAAGTCATAGGAACATCAATCTAAGAACATAGTGGATACTAGGGATCAAGCCCTAAGAAAACTAACTCGATTACATGATGAATCTCATCCAACTCTGCACCGACCAGCGAGCCTGCTAATGACAAAGAACGAAGATCCCCCTCTCTGGAGCCCCAAACGGACTCCAGATCTGCCCTCCCGAGGAAGAACAAGGCTTGGCAGCGGCTCCGTCTCACGGATCGTGATAATTCTTTCTCTTTGATTTTTTTCTGGAAATATGTGAATTTATAGTATCAGGGGGTCGTCAGCGGGGACACAAGGTGTTACAACCCACCTGGGCACGCCAGGAGAGGGGGCGCGCCCACGCAGGGGCCGCTCTCTGGTGGGTCTTGGCTCGAGAAATTCTTATTATTGATATAAAAAATCCTCGCAAAGTTCATTCCATTTCGAGAACTTTTATTTCTGCACAAAAACAACACCATGGTAGTTCTGCTGAAAATAACGTCAGTTCGGGGTTAGTTTCATTCAAATCACGCAAATTCAAAACAAGAGGAAAAGCGTGAGAAAAGGTAGATACATTGGAGACGTATCAGCATCCCACCTTTCTTCATCAACAATTATCGGTTAGTATCGGTTGAGCCTAAGTTTTAGCTTCTTCACATGAGTTGTGCTATCCTTGAAATGTCATTTTATTTTCATTTTGCTTGTTGTTTTAATAAAATACTTAGATATGAAAGTTTTGAATACGAGAGAGTCCTTGCATAGCTATCTATTTACTTAACTACTTGCTTGATCTTCACTTATATCTTTTTGGAGTAGCTTGTCATTTAATCTTGTGCTTCACTTATATCCTATGAGTAAATTGTTGAATAAATTGAATATAATGAAGCTCAAATTATATGTTCATATCATGCCTAGTGATAGCTTCATATTGGGTTTAGAAAGTGAAATCTTTTGAAGCTTGACAATCACAATATTGGTCATACAAGCAATTCATGAGTGATTAGTCGAAGGAACATAATTTTCACATGCAAATACACTATCTTGGAAATCTTTTGTGATTGTGCGCCCCCATCAAAATATTATATGCGAAAATTGTTGACGTTGGACAAGGAAGACAACATAATGATTTATGTTTGTCCATATTCACATAGAAGTATATTGTCATAGATCCTTCAACATGTGGTGCTTGCCCCCCATCTTTGCTAGCCAAAAATTCTGCACCAAGTAGAGATACTACTTGTGCATCCAAAAACCCTAAGCTTTTGAATTGCAATGTCAGTTTTTTTTAATATATTGAGTACATAAGATGATCATCTTGTCTATTTTCTAACCATAGGTTAAGAAGATGCGGGAGTATGGGCAGGAAGTTAATGATGCCCTTTACGCACTAGCAATGGGTCATGATACTCGGGTAAGACATTATGAATCTTGCGTTGTTGGAGATGTGTGCTACAACACCCTTGCACGCGATGAAGGCAGGAAGTCACAAAAAAGTGCCATCATGAGCACAGATACGTACAACAAAGAGACAACTGAAATGTATGCTAACATAACAGACATTGTTCAGTTGCAGTATATCTCCAGTTTCGAGGTTCATCGGTGTGCAGTTCTATTGTGCTGTCGTTGGTATAACTGTTTCCAAGATCTCAAACCCCGGAGCTGATGATTATTTCAAATCCATTAATGTCAATGTGGTGTACTAGACCTACGAGCCTTTTATTTTGGAAAATCAAGCAACACAAATATTTTTCTTGGAAGACACATTTGCACGTAGCGATGACTAGAGAGTATTGCAAAGGTTTGAGAAGAGGAAATCATATAATGAAGTTGCAGAACAAGACGATGCTTACACTGCTCCTGATGTAGAAGATTCGACAGATGTTCCTAATATCTTTGAGAACCATCACGCCAATGAAGTTGGCGAAAAGATTTCCTGTCGGGCTTTGGACATACGAGAGTTGATCAATAAGGAACCTACTATCTAGGACATTGAGGATGAAGAAGAAGATGACATTGGGGGGATTACGATTCAGAGTGATACACATGGCAAAGATGTTAACACTGCTGCTACGGATGATGATTAGATTGCTTTTGTCGTATGTGCCTGTCAAAAGACATTTTTATCTACTATGTGAAATTGTGTTTGCTATGACAAATGAAACCTGATGAAGTTGTTGTTTAATATTTTGCTATGAGAACATCACTTATTATGTATGTTGATTTGTGTGGTGATTGTATGACGACTAAAACATGATGACATTGTTGTTTAGTTGTACTCATATTTGGTTGTGAAACTTGTATTTGATGGCATAGTTTGCTGTTCGACTGCAATTTGCTCGATGTCTTCGAATGAGAACAAAGTTGACCCGATAGGGCCTCTACTAATTTATTTATTTATTAGCAAAAGGGCCTCTGCTATTTATTTATTTATGAGCAAAAGGGGATACTGCCGATTTCCGTTAATAGAAATCATTAGATGTTCACAACACTATGCCCATCCTGCTAAACAGATTTCATTCATTACTAGTTTCAGCAAAGTGCTCAAGTCATAGCCACTGAATACATCGCGAGTGCTGCATACACTGCAAATAAAGAGATAATCATCCTACAGAGCACATCTATTTTGCCCATTATCTTCACAAGCTCTTTCATCTCCTCATTGTTGTCAAGGCCGTTCAGCAGCTGTTGCGTGGCCATGATCAAAGGAACTGCATCTTTAACCTTTTTCTCTGCATCTTCCTTTTATGTCGTTCCCTCAGTTACTTGTCCAACACCCCGACCTGCTGGTATTGGGATTCCTCGACTAACCAAATAACTAGTGTAGTTGCATTCCCCCACATCAACAACTTCCCAGAAATACAAATCACACAAATCTTCCCATTTCTGCACGAATCAAATTGGAAGATCATCAACCAAACTATTAAAAAAAATCAGCAAATGAAAGCAGCAGAACAACACTTAAACATATTATTACCCCATGATTCAGGAATTTATAGAAGACTCGGCCAGGGTTGAGGATTGTGGTTGAGACGCAACGGATCACTCTGCGTGATTTGTAGCAGTGGCACCACACCAACGGCAGCGGGTTGCGATGTTACGTGTGGTGACTTGGCGCATATATGGCTGTAGCATGTTGAAGAGCAGGTGGACGAGCCACCGGCGGACATGGTTACTGCAGCCAGAGCTTCTGATGCTAGGCAGAGTAAGTAGAGAAGAGGAGAAGCGAACATTGGTTATGTTAGTTTCATTACTTGCAGAGTAGAATAGCACCATATATAGTCATAGTCTAGGTTTGGATTTGAACCAGCTACATAAGCACGTCTCTCTTTTTTCTAAAACTTAGCAACATCGCTTTACTGGTACACTAGCTTGTTCTGTATGCCTTCTCAAGTCTTTGATTTTATTTTTTTGTGAGGAAGGAAGGAGGACAAAATTGAGGGTTCCTAGGACTCGAACCCAAGACCTCTCGGTTGAAAACCAAGGGTGCTAGTCACTTATGTGGCGAACGTTCCCTCGGAGGAGGACAGTGTTGGGGACACACATAATAGGCAGGCCAACGAAGGGTCAAAATATCATAAAGCATGTGGGTCCAGATAAATCTCATACAGACGTACTATCCACTCGTACATATCAACGTACCATCCACTCGGAAGACAGTCAAGCACTCGGTCATATGGATCACTCAGATATGCGAAGACCAAACAGTCGACAAGGCAGTCGAAACATCATTCTCATAGTGGAGGTTTCGTAGTGGGGTGACATTATGGCATTCATGCCCTCTTTTGTAACATAGTAGGTGAGGGGTGACGCACTCTATATAAGCCACCCACCACCACTAGACTTGGCAGGTTCTCATTCTTCTCCCTCGACTCTCTCGCCATTAGTCTCAGGACTTAGCTCTGGCATGGGGATCCATTCTCGTCTCTCTCTCATTGTAATCTCCAGATACATACTTAGATAAAACAAAGCCTCTCTGGAGCACGAGACGTAGGGATGTTATCTTCACCGCGAGAGGCCCAAACTCGCTAAAACCACCGTGTCACCCATATGCATCTCGATAGGTCATGCTCCTTTACTCTATCCCCTATTATTGTTGGAATTGTTCCCACGACAATTGGCGCCCACCATGGGGCATGGTATTTATCGAGCCATGATGCAGATGGTCATTTCTTCAAACACTGGCGGCATATTAATTCCCACTGAATGGTCGAAAGCAGAAGAGAAACATACATCCATCCAAATTCCAAGCACACACAAGAATTGACGATGTGGAAGCAGGAAACCAACTGCGCCTCCATGCATGGCCACTAGCGTCGTTCGCCCCGTCGTCGTCTCCATAGCCGACTGTGCCTCCGCACGAGGCCACCTGCGCCATCCACCTCATCGTCGTCACGCATGACCGCCTGCATCGTCATCATGCGCGGCCACTAGCGCCGTCCGCCTCATCCTCATCTCCGACCTCGGTGCAGCCGAGAGGACCTCGTCTGCGATGTCGTCGTTGAGCCCCCACGCACGACCACTGGTGAAGTCCGCCTCTTCATTGTCATGCATGACCGCCGGTGCCATTTGCCTCGTCGTTGACTTCGACCTAGTGTTCTCGACTGCTCGGCGGTGTCCTCCGCAGGGGAGGCGCATGCCCGACACGTCTTAGGCGCGCAACCTTGCTTCCTCTGGCGCCGGTAGTCGGCCACGGTCTCGGTGCCGGTGGTGCGCTGCTGTGGTGAAATACGAAACAACCTCTACCCAGAACTGCTGGCTGTTCAGAATTGAAGGAATCAATGCTTCGTAAGTGCATGCATAATGTGGGTTGTTTCCTCGGTCAATTAACATGCAGGAAAAAGGGAAACGGAAGTACGTGAAGGAATCTTCAACGCCGGATTAATTGGCTGCCTCATTAATTAGTCATTCAAACAAGGTGCATTGATCCATTTTTTCTGCAGCCTCCAGCGCAAATGCAGCTTGCATTGACTTCAAGTTGGCCCAGCCACTCCGCTACTCCGAATCGGTACTCTGATATGCTCAGACAAGCACAAGTCTACACTCAGACAGATGCAACACTCAGGTACACCTTGTTTTCTTGGACACGTTCAGGCCACTAATGTGCAGGCACTTGATCATTTGTGTGTTCCCACTCGGTCGAACGCCTCCTCGACAACATGCTCAACTCGGTCGCCCCGCATGTTAGCCGCATGACTGGGCACATCTTCGTCAACTTACTTCACTCGGACGTCCTACGCCTCGTCACTCCGCGGGACACGTCTATTTCACTTGAACGCCCCGCGTCTCATCACTTCACGGGACGCGTCTACTTCACTCGGACACCCCGCGGGACACGTTATTTCACGCACAAGCCCCGCCCCTCATCACTCCGCAGGACGCGTCTACTTTACTCGGACGCCCCGTGCGTCGTCACTCCGCGGGACGCGTCTACTTCACTCGGACGCACCGCGCCTTGTCACTCCGTGGGACATGTCTACTTGACTCGGACACTCCGCGCCTCATTGCCCTGCGGGACGCGTCTACTTCACTCGGACGCCCCCGCACATCGCCACTCCGCTGGATGCGTCTACTTCACTCGGACGCCTTGCGCCTCGCCATTCCGCGGGACGCGTCTACTTCACTTGGACGCCCCACGCCTCGTCACTCCATGGGACGCGTCTAGTTCACTCGGAAGCCCCACGCCTCATTGCTCCGTGGGACATTTCTAATTCACTCGGATGCCCCACGCGTCGCCATTCAGTTGGTCACCTCATCACCACTCGGCTGTCCCGCGCATCGCCACTCGGTTGGTCACCTCATCACCACTCGGCCGCCCCCCGCGTCCCCACTCGGTTGGTCACTTCATCACCACTCGGCTGCCCTGCGCGTTGCTTCTCGGTTGGTCACCTCATCACCACACGGCCGACCCGCACGTCGCCTCTCGGTTTATCACCTCGTCACAAGTCGGCCGCCTCGCGTGTCGCCACTCAGTTGGTCACCTCATTACCACTCGGCCGCCCCGCGCGTCTCCACAATGTTAGTCTCCTCATCACCACTCGGCCGCCCCGCACGTCGCCACTCGGTTGGTCACCTCATCACCACTCTGCCGCCCCGCGCGTTGCCTCTTGGTTGGTCACCTTGATACGTCTCCAACGTATCTATAATTTTTGATTGCTCCATGCTATATTATCTATTGTTTTGGACTATATTGGGCTTTATTTTCCACTTTTATATTATTTTTGGGACTAACCTATTAACTGGAGGCCCAGCCCAGAATTGCTATTTTTTGCCTATTTCAGTGTTTCGAAGAAACGGAATATCAAACGAAGTCCAAATTGAATAAAATCTTCGGGAATGTGATTTTCTCACCGAACGTGATCCAGGAGACTTGGACCCTGCTCCAAGGAACAAAAGAGGCGGTCACGAGGGAGGGGGGCGGCCCCCCTAGGGCGTGCCCCCTGCCTCGTGGGCCCCTCATTGCTCCTTCGGCGTACTTCTTCCTCCTATATATACACACGTACCCCCAAACGATCAGAACAGGAGCCAAAAACCTAATTCCACCGCTGCAACTTTCTGTATCAACGAGATCCCATCTTGGGGCCTGTTTCGGAGCTCCGCCGGAAGAGGGACGTCATCACGGAGGGCTTCTACATCATCATAGCCTCTCCGATGAAGTGTGAGTAGTTTACCTCAGACCTTCGGGTCCATAGTTAGTAGCTAGATGGCTTCTTCTCTCTCTTTGAATCTCAATACAAAGTTCTCCCCCTCTCTTGTGGAGATCTATTCGATGTAATATTCTTTTTGTGGTGTGTTTGTTGAGACCAATGAATTTTGGGTTTATGATCAAGTCTATCTATGGATAATATTTGAATCTGTCGGTGTTCTGGGAACGGGGGTCCCCAGACTTGCCTGCCCGCGGCCTGCGGCGTGGC
This sequence comes from Triticum urartu, assembly GCF_056163025.1. Classification (NCBI taxonomy): domain Eukaryota; kingdom Viridiplantae; phylum Streptophyta; class Magnoliopsida; order Poales; family Poaceae; genus Triticum; species Triticum urartu. The sequence goes on from NC_141877.1 coordinate 114,575,671, forward strand.
TCAAAGGGGGGCCCAACACGGCCCATTTTCACCAACACAAACTCAAGACCCTCGCGAGGGGCCAAGCCTCGCGGGGCGGATGACACAGAGCTTCCTCAGGCACGGCCTCGTCAGGCTGGCTCACGAGGAGGCAGAGAGATCAAGGCGGGGTACCTCGCGAGGTGCCCGTGACGCGAGCCATGACGACTCAGGGTGCCAGGCCCACTACTAGGAAAAGGGCTATAGATAGGATTGATACTAATGGCACACAAGGGAAGTAGTGCGCCACTACTATATACTAATGGCGCACCTGTTGGTGATGCGCCATTAGTGTGGAAGACACTAATGGCTCACCAGAAACAGGGTGCGCCACTAGTATTAATTTTTTTCCATTTTTCCATACATACTAATGGCACATCAGGTCGACAATGCGCCATTACTAGTTCTAACTAGTAATGGTGCACCAGGCAGAGAGTGCGCCATTACTGTAATTTTTTTTCTTATTATTTTTTTTTGCAAAACTACTAATGGCGCACCGTTTCACACTGCGCCATTACTAGTTTAAACTAGTAATGGCGCTATTACACGGTCCGCCATTAGTATATATATTTATATTTTTTACTTTTTTGCAAAACTTCTAATGGCGCACCACCTGCAGGTGCGCCATTAGTAACCAGGGTTACTAATGGCGCATTTCCTTGTGGTGCGCCATTAGTATCCTGGGACCCCAACAAGATATTTTGGACAGCCCCACACCTACCCACTCACTTTCCCCACTTCATTCCCTCCACCTCCTTCTCCAAGCTTTCGGCTGCCTCCTCCTCCTCACCTCATTTCCACCATAGATTCATCAAAATTAAGTGGTGAAATTACCTTTTTTTGATAGGTAAGTAAGGGGAAAGCTATCTTCATGATGTAGATCTACTTTTTTTCTCCCTAGCTCGCTCCAACAATGTGCACATGCACTTTTTGTGGCCTAGCTAGATCTATGTATGTTTGTGGTGTTGCATGTGTTTGTGGTGTTGCATATATGTTTGTGTTTGAAGGTACCGGTATTTGAAATGCGATAGTTGCCAATATTTTGCCGGAATGTTTTGATTCATTTCCGTTTCGGCGAGAATTTTGGCACTATGCATTCTTTTTGGTCCTATTTTTAGGGAAGGTCATGCCAAATTTTTTCTTGGTTCTAAAATATCGTTTTGCTCTACCCCACAGGCGACCATGGTCCGCACGATGACTGAAGGCATCGTGAATAGGTTTTTGAGCTCCACGAAGGCCGAGATGCTTCAAAAGAACGAGATGGAGATAAGATGTCCGTGTCGAAGATGCAAGCTGAAGAGCCTTATTGCGGACCCGGATTCCGGGCAGGTGCGGGACCACCTGCTCTTGCGTGGTTTCATGGATGGCTATCGGTGTCAAGGTGATGAAGATGACTATGAAGTCGTCCATGGCCGGGGCCGGGCAAGAAATGAGGAAGGGCAACAAGACAAGTACCACAGCGGCTAGGCGGGCGAGAAGACGAAGAATCTCCAGGACATGATCACGACGGTGATGCTGTACACAGTCATCATGTAGAAGATATCGTATATGATGATGAGGAAGATCAAGACGAAGGGCATGATCATGAAGATGAAGATGCCGGAGCAGACGACGATGGAGGCTGGGTGCAGGACCCTCATATTCAAGAGCTGCTTCTCAAGCAGACGGATAACGCAAGAGCTGCCGCCTGAGAGAAAGCCAAGCTGGTTCAACTGGAGATAGACGCGGTTACTCCATTGTATGAAGGATGCAGCCCGAGGATACCCGCCTGAAAGTAACGATCATGGCTCTCGAGATGAAGGTAAAACACAAAATGACCGACGCATGCTTCGACGAGAACATGTCATTCTGGCACGAACGTCTTCCCAAGGGGAACAAGTGCCCGACCAGTTTCGAGGAGGCGAAGAAAATCGTGTGTCCTCTGGATTTACCGCACATGAAATACCATGTGTGCATGAACAATTGTATCATTTATCGGGACGAGCACGCGGAGTCTACCATATGTCCGGTGTGCGGCATCACTCGATACAAGAAGAGGAAGAAAGCTCCTCGAAAATCGGTGTGGTACTTTCCGATCACTCCTCGTCTGTAGTGGTATTTCGCGGACCCTAAGGTAGCAAAGCTCCTGCGTTGGCACGCGGATAGGGAGGAGAAGAAGCGGGAAGATGACGGAAATGATCCGGAGATAAATAAAAAAGACAAGATGCTGAGTCACCCTAAGGATGCGAGCCAGTGGCAAGCGTTGAACTTCAAATATCTAGAATTTTGGAAGGATCCAAGGAACATCGTGCTGGGCGCGAGCACCGATGGAGTCAATCCGTTTGGCAGCCAGAGAAGCACACATAGCACCTGGCCTGTGTTTGTGTGGATGTACAACCTTCCCCTGGTTGTGCATGAAGAGGAAGTACATTCACATGAGTATGCTAATTGAAGGGCCGAAACAACCAGGGAACGACATCAATCTGTATCTGGGGCTGCTGAAGGAGGAGCTAGACACGCTGTGGAAAACGCCAGCCAATACGTGGGACGCCGCAAAGAAAGAATATTTCCCTATGAGAGCCGCACTGCTTACGACGGTGCACGACTATCTCGGTTACGGATATCTCGCTGGGAAGGTAGTCCACGGATTTTCTGGATGCATAAGGTGCATGGATGACACAACGTATCGCCAGCTAGATAGAGATCCCGGGTCTTCGAAAACCGTGTTCATGGGACATCGAAGGTGGCTTCGCGACGATGACCCGTGGAGGAAACGCAAGGATCTGTTCGATGGTGAAACCGAACCCCGAAAATGCCCGTGTACGAGGAGCGGCGAGGAAATAGACGAGCTGTTCAAAAATTGGAAAGACTGCCCACTACCGGGTAAGAAGCAAAAGGCGCCAGAGCCGGGAAAGAAGCAAAAGGCACCAGAGCTGCTGAAGGTATGGAAAACGAGGTCTGTTTTCTGGGACTTGCCGTACTGGAAGATCCACTGTGTGCCTCACAGCCTTGATGTCATGCATATCACGAAGAACGTGTGCGAGAGTCTGCTTGGTACCCTGCTCAACATGCCAGAGAGGACCAAAGATGGGCCGAAAGCAAGGGCAGACTTGAAATCAATGGGCATCAGGCAGGAGCTTCATGCTAATGATGATGATGATGATGAGGCGAAGCAGGACACAGAAAGTCGTCGCAAAGGCAAAAAGGCCAAGAAGACCGGAAATGACTACCCTCCCACGTGCTTCACTCTAAGTCAGGAGGAGATCGAGCAGTTTTTCACCTGCCTCCTAGGAGTAAAACTTCCTTACGGTTACGCGGGGAAGATAAGCAGATACCTAGACCCAGCGAAGCAGAAGTTCAGCGGGATGAAGTCTCACGACTGTCACGTGCTGATGACGCAGATACTTCCAGTTTCAATCCGTGGGATCATGGACGCGCTGGTCCGTGAAACGCAATTTGGCCTATGCAACTTTTTCGACGTCATCTCTCGTAAGTCGATTGGCGTGAGGCAACTCAGAAGGCTACAGGAAGAGATCGTGGTGATACTATGCGAGCTTGAGATGTACTTCCCACCCGCATTCTTCGACGTTATGGTGCATCTGCTGGTCCATATCATGGAGGATATCATCCAACTCGGGCCGACGTTCCTGCACGGCATGATGCCGTTCGAAAGGATGAACGGTGTCATCAAAGGATACGTTCGCAACATGTCACGTCCAGAGGGAAGTATAGCTAGGGGCTTTCTGACCGAAGAGTGCATCTCCTACTGCACGAATTATCTAGGCATCGAGAACGCCGTCAACAGGCACCTCGGCAGGCTCGCTGGATGGGGTCACCGTGAGGGTCGCCGCGAAATGCATGTCGACTTCGAGGGTCGACTCGCCGACTTTGAAAGAGCAAACCTAGTCGCGCTACAACACATAGACGTGGTCGATCCTTGGGTGGTAGAGCACAAAACCTTTATTGAGAAGACGTACAATGACCGAGGCCAACAGAGGACAGACAGAGATATACTCAAAGAGCACAACTCATGTTTCACGCGTTGGTTCAAGCAGAAGCTTCTATCGTACCCTTTACATGAGGATTCTTCTGCGGAAGAACAACTCATATTCGCCTTGTCACAGGGCGCCAAACACAACCTGATGACCTATGAGGCGTACGATATCAACGGCTACACATTCTACACCGAGGACAAGGACATGAAGAGCGATGGTTATCAGAACTCCGGGATAACGATGGAATCCTACACTGGCAACGACAAGGACAGATACTACGGAAGGATCGAGGAGATCTGGGAGCTGAGCTACGCTGGAGAGAAGGTCCCGATGTTCCATGTCAGATGGGCCAAGAGCGTCCTAAAAGAAGACCGGCATTTCACCACCATGGTTATACCCGAAGCCAAATCCAAGACCGCGGGCGCAAACGTCACCGCGAAAAATGAGCCATGGGTACTGGCTTCCCAAGTGGACCAATGCTTCTTCATTACCGACCCGTCAAAGCCCAGTCGTGTTGTCGTGAGGAGAGGCAAAAGGAAGATCATCGGAATGGATGGAGTAGCCAATGAGCAAGACTTCGACAAGTACGGCGAGCCGAAGATAGAACATGACGACGACGATGAAGTAGCAGCACACACCACAAGAAGAAGCAGGACCACCCTACCTAAAGGACGTCCGTTCCACAGAAGAACTCCATTTGCGAAAAAGAAGGGCAAGAAGATAGTGAACAGATAGGTAGCTAAGATCGATTGTATTTAAATCGTAGTCTTCATTTCTCGATTGTATTTCATGGGCACTTTTTGATATCATGAATATTTTTAAATTTCATGGGCACTTTTTGAATTCATGAGGACACTTGATCTCGATCCCCCTCCATCTCGATCTCGATCCCACCTGCACCCTCCCCAGCTAGCTAGCTCCACCGCCGCCGACGACCCACCGCAAACCTCCCCCTCTCCACCGCCGCTGACGAGCACCCGGCCCCCCGCACCCCTGGGGGGGTTATTAATGTTTTTATAAAAAAAATTACTGTTATGATTTAAACAAGTTTGAACATATTTAAACACAAATAAATATCAAACAGGTTTTAAAATGCATAAAAAATATTGGGGAGCTTGGGAATCGAACCCAGGACCTCCAGGTGTGTGTGCTGCGTATTGACCAGTCGGGCTAGTGGGCGGGGTCTGTTGTAGATAGGGTTAGGTTGTATATAACCTGACAAGTCGGGCTAGATTAAATTACTTATGGCGCACCCCTCGGTGGTGCGCCATTGCTATGGATGTACTTATGGCGCACCCCTGGGTGGTGCGCCATTGCTAAGCCTCCCCCCACAATAAAATCCCCAATCTCCATTTCTCTCTAATCCCTCCCCTACCTCGTCTCACCCGCGCCTGACCACCACCGCCCACCACTTCCCCCGTGCTCGCCGTCCCCGGCCGTGCTCGCTTCCCCCGCCGCACCCGACCACCTCCCTCACCGTCCCCCCTCCGCCCGCGCCCGCGCCCTCGCCGTCCCCCTCCCCCCGCGGCCCCGCCTGCGTCAACCTCCCTCCCGAGCGCGACAGCTAGGGTTCCTAGCCGCCGCCACCGCTGCCGGCCCGCCGCCGCGGCGCGCCCAGCCGGCCGAACCCTCCGCTGCCCCGCCTCCGGTACACGACCCCAGCAGCGCATCCCCCATCAAGCAGCCGCTCCCACCAGCGGTGCCCCCCTCCCTGGAGCAGGCACTCCTGCCCAGCAACGCTGCCGCCCGGAGCTACACTAGTGACCAGTCCGTAGGCAGGTAGCCACCACTCCTTCGTCCTTCGTCCCTCTTCCCTCATCCCCCCTCCCTCCTTCCTCTTGCATCCTCTGTTCAATTTTTTGCTTGCTGCGTGATTTTTCCAGAGCATGCTCAAGTTTACATGTGAAAGGATTGTGCTTGATAGGTGTTTGTGATAATGCCTCTAAGGGAGGGGGGCATCGCGTCATTAGTCCCTGTATCAGAGTCTTTTTTTCCTAGCCGTGTTGTCACCAAAAAATGCAATAAATTCTCATGGTTCGAAACCTTTGATACTTGGCTTCTCCAAATGAGAAATTTATGCATGTAATAATTGGTTTACCTTAGTTTGCAGAAATATGAAATTAAGCCTTACTTAGTAACAATGTTTCAAGAAGATCAATTTGGAAGCTCTGCTTCACAGGATGCCTTCAGACACTTGCAGATATCTTTCTAACTCATGCATTATTTCATCTATTAGACAGTTCAAAGTGATGGCTATTTCCTTACCTTAGAGGAAAAACAAAATAATATCTTCTACTTTGCCTAGAGGAAATATAATTTCATGGACTACTTGTTATATCAAATTTTTAGCTAAGTTTTGTCTCCCTGCGAAAATTGGGCAAATTCCTTCTCAAAATCACATGTTTTAACTAGGAAGAACCTGAGACACTATGGCATCAACACTTGTAAGAAAAGAAATAGCAGGAGAATGAAGATTATATTAAAAATGGTATTAGTAGTGGTAAACAAGCATATAATCCCTCCCAGGTAGTAACAATAAATATATGCAGGAGAGTGAAAGAAGAAGCATAGGCGATCAGGTTCGATCACGGTTGGAGAAAAGTTGAGGCGTTTGTTGGCTCCAAGACAGTGATACAGGTATATACATGTGCTCTTCTTACTTGATCATACAGAAGATTTTCATATAAGAGTTACGTTTCAAGTTGCTGAACCTTTTCATATAAGTTTGCTTCCAAGGAGTTGTTCTCTGTCTGGTCCAATTCTGAAGAAATAAAAAGTGAATAGTTTGTTTGTTCCCTGTGTGGTCACTCTATTTTTTGAGTACTGACATTAGTTATGTTTGTTAGCAGCAAGATATTTAAATGAAGCTTGTTCTTTTTCAACTGTTCAACTGATGCCATGAAACTGAATATAGTAGTTGAAAACCCTGTTTTTCTTCCTAATCGTGAAAATTTGAAGTCCTGTTTGTGTTTTGGTTTTGTTGGTTGACAATTATGTTTAGTTTTTCATTTCATGGGTGCTGTAAAATGTGCAGGTGGTGAGTTGAGGCTCAGCATACAGCTTGTTTGACTAACCAAGAGGACGAGGTATGTTGCTTGCCCATGCTAAGTGACACGTACGCGCCAAGTTTTCTGTTATATAATTACCTGTTAGTGCTTAGTTAAACTGCATAATACAGCCATAGCAGATGGATGGTACTAGGTGTTGTTTTGTTTCTTGCCAATGTATTCAGAGAGCAGATGTGCCACTGCAGATTTCTTTTCTTGAAGGCAGCTCACATAAGTTGAGCTACAAGTGAACAACTTGCTGCTATTAGATCAGGAATGGAAGCTCACATAAGTTGAGCTGATTTTTGTCCATATGAAAGCAGAGGACCATATGATCTGTGGCCTTTTCATCCATATGAAAGTAGAGGCACATTGTGGTGCTAGTTTGCTGGGTTTTGTCTCCGACCATCATGTCGTGATGAATTTGCAGGTACCCCGAGAGGCCCTTGAGTTTGCCAGAATGTCGATTAACTTCCGTTCCGGCAAATTCGGGTACTCCATATGTCCTATTTTCAGCAAAGGTCATGCTGAAATTTTCCGTGAATTTTAGCATGACTTTGCTAAAAATAGGACATATGGGGTACTTGCGATAATGGATGGGCCGGGGTATCTTAGTACTTAATTAAGTAGGATCAACTGCCCCTTTATTCTTCCTGCATTAAACCATAGGTGGCAATAGAGCCAAGTGATTAGGCCCAACTTAGAATTCTCCTTAGCATTGATGAACCCTAGATGATAAACCCAACATAGGTGGCAATAGAGCCAAGTGATTAGTGCCTAGTGATTAGGCCCAACCTAGGGTGCCTCGGCATCGATAAACCCTAAATGATGAAAACTTAACTTGGCTGCCCCGGATGCCTCGGTGTCGATGAGAACCTAAATGATGTACACTTAGGCTTTTAGGGTGCCTCGGCGTCGACAAACCCTAAATGATGAAAGCTTAGGCTTTTAGGGTGCCTCGGTGTCGACAAACCCTAAATGATGAGACCATGATCTTGTTCCTTGACAATAACCAACTTTTTGACCAAACTTTTTTCCTATTTAGAGCGAAACATGGCCCACAACGATGAGGCCGGTGGTTCAGGCGGCAAGCAATTCTGGGAGCTGTCCCAGGAGATGGAGGAACAACCTCACCGCTATGAGGACGCCGCAGAAGACACCGATCCTGATTACACAACCCCTAGTGGCGTCGGGGATGACACCACTTATGGTGCCGCCGAGGATGCCACCACTGATGATGGCGGCGCACACACAGATGGCAGCCAACCGAAGAAGCAAAGGAAGGACCGGCGCCCGAATGTGCTCCGCACCCTCAAGGAGGAATTCACTCAAGTGGACTCCGACGGGAATCCAACGGAGCCCAAACATATAGTCAAGGGGTACTCGCTTCAGCTCGGGTGCATTCTCCGGAGCACCGTCTCGATCAGCACCGAGAACCTTAGGCATAAGGACCGAGGGAATTTGCGCAACCTCCTCTTCACGAAGCTGCACGAACGATACAAGTTCCCCGCCGAATTTGAAAACACACGCCTCTCAGGGAATAAAGTGAACAGTGCCGCCCTCACGAAGATGAGCACGGCCCTGTCTACTTGGAAAAGCGCGGTGAAGAGAATGATTGATAAAGGTGATAGTTATGAGAAGATCAAGGCGAAATATCCTTTGATGAGCGAAGATGAGTACAAGGAGTTCAAGATCAAGTGCGAGAGCAGTGCAACCTCTGAATCAAGTCAGTGGGGGAAAGAAATGCGGGAGTTGAACTTAGGGGAACACAAACTCGGTCCCGGCGGTTACAGAGTGGTGGAGCCTATATGGGACAAGGAGGACGCGGAGCGTGCCGAGCAAGGCCTACCGCCCCGCTTTTAGAAATACAGCGGTGACAAGCAGACCAGGAACTATGTCAAGGCCCGGTACAAGGAGGACCCGATAACAAAGGAGCTTACCACGGATCCGAAGACCAGGGCGCTTGAGCTTCATCTGGTAAGGAATACACCCCCGCGTAATTAGCCCCATCTGGTTGCACTCTAATTAATCCCCAATATTTCTAAATGGTTCACGTTCCTTTCGCAGGACACTGAGAGCAGTAGCGCGGGGTTGTCTAAGAGCTCCCCTTTCGACACCCCTTTAAATAGGGCGTTGAACGTAATGAAAAACAAGGATAAGCTCACTAAGCCGACATCAGCTGGTCGTGTGGCCGGCAAAGGCTTGTCCACAAAATGGGGGTCATACTATACCGCTGGTGTGCGGAAGGAGAAAAAGACCAGCTCGGAAAGCCAGACGCGCGAGGTTGAAGAACTCAAGGCACAAGTGGCGCGGATTCTGGAGCTTGTCCAAGAGCAAGTGCAACAACAACTTGGAACGACGTTCAACGCCATGGTGCCTACGTTGATTCATGGGCTGACGACATGGATTGCGGGTGGCCAACAGGGGCCTCCCCCGGTTCCCAGCTTCACGACTAGCAACTCGCACAGCGCGCAGGCGGCGCCATTGGTGTCTCCGGCGGCGCCATTGGTGTCTCCCGCGGCGGCGCCATTGGTGTCTCCGGCAGAGGCGGTATTCGTTTCTCCGGCGCCAGCACGGGCATTGGAGCTTAATGCATCCGGGTGTACGCCGGCCGGCACCTCGCCAGCAAGCTCCCCCTCCGTCAGTTGCACGCCCGACATTGGCGGTGCCTCGACATTAGCCGAGCTCGACGGCATCACGGTAACCAAGCCTCTCGGCCGATGACTTCATCTCCTTGCCTTTGACTGGGCATCCCTAACGCACTGTACATGTTTTCGCAGGGCACCGCCGACGTTCCTTGCACTCTTCTACACTTCGTGGGTGCCGAGTTGGTCGATGTCGCCAAGGGAAGAATCGTTCAACCAGGCAACCCCAAGTTCCACGGTAATCCGATGCCACCCACAATGTATAGGGTTGAAGTGGTTCAGGTGCTGCCAGGCTGCGACGAGCTGTTACCTCCGATTCGACCCGCCGGGGCCGACGAAGAAGATGAGATGACCCTCAGCACCTACGTAAACTGGCCCCTGCTTTGGCCGAAGAGCCAGATTCGTTTGGTGGCGGGGGACATCACCCCACAGACAAGACCGCCAGTCGTGCCAGCGCCAAGCCATGGCAAGAACGCCGCAACGCTACCGGACCTGCCAGACATCCCTATGGCACAGGATACGGATAGCCCTATGGCACAGGATCCGGACGGCGACGACAACGACGATGGTACATTTACCAAAGTTGATAAGTACTTTGCCGAACATGGGTACGCTGACGAGTTCTGCGGGCCTCTTTCTCAAGAACCCAGCCAAGATGACCGCGATCTAGCTGGTACGGCGGAGAAATCCAATTGCAACAGGCGTCGTCTGGCGTTCAGTTCTCAGGACACGCCTCCAGCTCCCGCCTTCACCGAGCCTCAGATAGCTGAGGTGCGAAATATTATCAGCCCCAACACGCTCAAGAAGGCGGTCTGTGAGCAGAACTTGGTCCCATTATAGGAGATCAAGAAGAAGGGACGGAAACGAAAGACTAACAAGGGCGCCGGTGCGAGCCAGCCGGCACCGAGTTTGATCCGTGCTCAGGACGGGCCACCTTCATCTAAGGATATCTCGAGGAGGGTGCATGTGGTAGGTAGGGCGATGCTACCGCCAAATATGCTGAATGCTGCAACCGGTGCTATGCGGAGTCTGCACGACAGTGTTCTTTCTTTGGAGAAGCGGCGTCTCAGAGAGAAGGATGTGGCATACCTGGTTTTCGTGGCCAAGGTGCCAGAGGGCAAGGGCTTTGTGGATGGCGACATCGGGGGTATGATTGTCCTGCGGTTTGATGACATCTTTGCTATGTTTAACCTTCATCCGCTGCACTACACCTTCATTCGGCTGTTTTCGCTGAGTATGGAGATGTGGATCATTAGAGACAAGACCCCGGACATCGTGATAGTCGACCCCTTCTACATGTGTGCCAAGCACTTGAGCAGCGCTGGGGACCGCCAAGTTGTGAGTTCACACCTCGAAGGTGTCATTCTGGCAAACCCAGATAAGGATAACTTCCTTGTGGCTTACTTTCCCGAGTAAGTCATCCCTTAACCGCCCCGTAACATATGATTTCTTAGATTTTGATCATTCTTTTTTTCTTCTAACATTCCGTGTTCTGTGCAGTGACACACATTGCACACTCATCCTCTTAAGCCCGAAATATTCCATGGCCACGTATTTAGACCCGAACCGTAACTCCAAGATAGACTACACAAATGTCAAGAAAGTTCTTGATGATGTTCTCCCCACCTACGCCAAATCTGGAGGCACCTTCACCAGGGCAGTTCGTAAGTACGGCAAGCACATGTTCTCACACAATACGAAGTTCTGCTGCGTCAAGCAGCCGCCTGGCGGTTAGAAGGATGCCTACTACACCCTCCATCACATGCGGGCGATCGTAAGGGACCATCATCAACTTCTGCTATCAGATAATCTCAAATATTGGGCCGCGAGCTTGTCAGCAGTCCAGGACGCGGACCTCAGACAAGAATTCTTTCGCATCCAGTCGGAGTTTGCGGACATCATCCATCAAGATGTCCTTCATACCTCGGGGCAGTTCTTCCTCAGGTATCAACCGTCCAACAGTGAGATAGATGAAATGCTACAAATGCAGGGTGACAACGACCACGATTTCATGACCATCACGACAGACGGCGGCTTCATCCACGTTCCTGTCCGATGAGTCGAGTCGAAAGTAGTGATGTGTAGTTCTGAAACATTGATTGGCTCATGTTGTAATTATTTTAATGAATTCATATGTCTCTTTGGTTTGGACAGTCGTTCAACTTAGATGTAATCGATGCTATTTATTAGTAGGACCATGAATCGTGCTATTAATGTCTTGCTTTTCTCATCCGATCCTTTTGTTGCATACTTACATATTGCTTATGTATTGTTTGTTGTTTGGCTTGTGCATAGAGATGTCGCCGTATGTCGTGTACAAGGGTAAAGTTCCCGGAGTCTATGACGACTGGGAGGAGTGTCGGAGATAGGTTCACCGTTTCAGCGGTAATAGTTACAAAGGGTACACCACTAGGGCGGAGGCCAAATCTAGATATGCCCGCTATCTAGCGGGAGAGAGGAGGGAGCGTTGGAGGAACCGGATGAAGACCAGTTTGATCGCGATGATGCTCATCGTGATGACCACAGCTCTCTTCTATGTGATGGTAGTTTAGATGATCGATATCGACTTGTAATGTGAAGACAAACTCGATACTCGCGGTCTTGAGACTTGTAATGTTTTATCTTTGTTCGGTCTTTTGAATTTGGAGACTAATATGATGAATTGTATTTGGAGACTAATCTTCTATTGTATTCGATGAATCTGATGTTGCTGCGTGCTGCTGTCTATATTCTGTCTAATAATATATTTCATATTCTGTCTAATAATATATTTTGTAACCTGCGCAAAAATCAGAAAAAGAAAAAAACCAAATATTCATACTAATGGCGCATCACCACCAGGTGCGCCATTAGTATGCCAAAGGATACTAATGGCGCATCAACAGAGAATGCGCCATTAGTATGACAAAGCCATGCTTACGTATGGCCCCCCGGGAGGCACACTAATGGCGCATGATGTTACATACTAATGGCGCAGTAGTTGGTGCGCCATTAGTATACCAGATACTAATGGCGCACCTGTGGTGTGCCATTAGTAAGATATACTAGTGGCATGCTACTAATGGCGCACTGGTAATGCGCCATTAGTAGGCAAAACCAGTGCGCCATTAGTAGGCCTTTTCCTAGTAGTGGCGGGTGCCAGCCCGCGCAGCGTCCTCCTTTCCTCTTTGGTGCAAAGGGGAAAGCGCAGCCGCGGAGTACCGAGGCATCAGGCAAAGGTTGCCATTTCGGTGCAACGAGACCAAGACCAGGAGGACTACAAGACGGAGGTCACCATGGAGCCCAAGACGGCGTCATCACCAGAGCTTTGGGCAGGCGAAGACTACTTTTGTCAGGATAGCTTGTACTCGCTGTCCCCTTTCAAATTAGCCCGCCATTGTTGGCTCCCTTCCCGCTCAATATTTGGGAAGAGGACCAGGGCCTCTATAAATAGGACCAGCCACCCACAGAGCAAAGAGAGGTTTTTTGGGTGGTAGGAAGAAAGAGGCTCGTTAGAGAGGCTAGAAGCAGAGAGAAAGAGAGAGAGAAAGGTGGCTGAACTCCTGCCAACAGTTCATCGCCCCAGCCAAGAACAGACCCTCGCGAGGCTGTTCTTCCTTGTATCATTCGTCATCATCAGCCCAAGAGGCAATCCACACACCACACACTAGAGTAGGGTATTACACCACAACGGTGGCCCGAACCAGTATAAACCCTGTGTCCCTTGTGTTGTTCTTTTCATAGCTTTGATCCTAGCGTGGCGGAGGGGTGCAGGTAGGTAGGAGGCGAAATCTCCGCGCGCACCCTAGTGTTCGAACCTCAAGGGTCCGCCGGAACCCGAAATCCGACATTTGGCATGCCAGGTAGGGGTGCGCCGGAATTCGTCTTCCACCGCCCCGCTCTCCTCCGAAATCACGCTCATGTCTGACGCACGTCGGGCCCGCGCAGAGCGCCGGGCCGCCCTCGCTTCCCGTGTTGCCCAGACAGCCCCTGTCGGCGGGCGTCCTAGCCGTTCCCCGTCACCTGCCGTCAACGCCGCCACCGGCCCAGCGGGGGACGAGCAGCAAGCATCGTCTCAGCATCCATCCGTGCGCCAAGACGGCCGCACCGCGACTCCCTCGCTCGCCCCAGCTGGATCTTCGTCCCGCGCGCTCCGCGCGCCCATGGAGGCTCGGGCTACACTCATCGCGGAGAACGAGCTCCTGCGCTACCGTCCCGTCGACGACGTCTACGAAGAATGGCTCGGCCGCATCGTCGAGCTCGTCCACGCTGCAGGGGGTTCTTCCGTGCCGTCCGTTCCGCTGCACCGCACCCCGCCCCGCACGGGCGACGAGGCTCCGGCGGCGCCCCGGCCGCCTCCTCCCAAAGAAGACGCCATGGCTCCAAGGCGCGTGGCCCCTGGGCGGAACCCGCTCCGTCAGGTGCCAGCGCGGCAAGAGCAGAGCTGCCAAGAAGTCCCTCGCCCGCCAGAAGGTGCCCGAGCGCTCCCTGCTCCAGCACGTCGCGACCATCCTCCTGCTCCGGCGCGTGGGGACATGCAAGACCAGGCTCTCCATCACCCAAGGCCTCCCGTGGCCACGGCAGGCTGCCGCTCCTACACCATCGAGCTGCACAGCATCGCGTGGCCAGGCAAGTTCAAGCTGGACCTGCCTCCTCGCTACGACGGCACGGCCGACCCTGCGGAGTTCCTCCAGCTCTATGAGCTGGGCATCGAAGGTGCCAATGGAGACGAGAAGGTCATGGCGAACTGGTTTCCCATGGCGCTCAAGGACGGGGCCCGCACCTGGCTCCTGAACCTAGCTCCAGGCACAATCTCCTCTTGGGAAGAGATGCGCACCCGCTTCATCGCCAACTTCCAAGGTACTCGCGACCGGCCACCCACCGTGAGCAACATGCGCTGTCTCAAGCAACAACCCGGGGAGACCCGGCAGAAGTACATCCAGTGCTTCAACAAGGCACGCCTCAAGATTCCCAAGGTGACTGAAGAGGCCATCATCTCAGCCTTCTCCGACGGCGTGCGCGACGTCAAGATGAAGGAGGAGCTGGCGATGCATGAAGACCTGTGCACTTCTTTGGAGCTGTTCAACTTGGCAAACAAGTGTGCCAGGGCTGAGGAAGGGCGTCTCTCCCTCCTTGAGCTGCCTGCCGCAGACCCAGAAGAGAAGAAGCTCAAGGCCAAGGAAGTGAAGCGCAAGGGGGTTGCCGTGCTCGCGGCAGAACCAGACACCAAGCGGGGCAGAGATCAGCCCGAACCTCCCAAGGGAAGCCGGTACTGCGTGTACCACGACCTCCACACCCACAACACCAGCGAATGCCAAGAACTCCGAGCCGTGCGTGAAGGAAGGGTCGCCCGTCGCCCTGACCATGGTGATCGGGGATACGGCTGAGGAGGAGGAAGGAACGCAGGGCGCTGGGAAGACCGTGGCCCGCGCCAGGGGTGGCGCGACCAACCTCGTGAGGATCGCTGGCATGACCCACCTCGCGAGGGAGGCTGGAGGGATCAGCCTCGCGAGGATCGCCCGCAAGGCAACGCAGGCCTCCCACCGCTGCTGCCGCAGCCAAGGAGAAACGAGGACCGCCACCAGGACAAGGAGGCTAGGGGCTTCCAGGAGCCGCGTGCGATCGCCTGCATCCTGGGCGGAGCTCAGGCCCCAGGCTCTCAGCGCATCTTCAAGCAGTTCACCCGCGAAGTGAATGCAGCCCTCCCCAGGCTCGAAGCCACGTGCCCTCTCAGGTGGTCGGCGTGCGCCATCACCTTCAGCTCAGCAGATCAACTCAAGTGTGCGGCTACAGCCGGAGTCCTCCCGATGCTTTGTTCCACAATCATCAGCAACGTGGTGATCACCAAGACCCTCATCGATGGCGGGGCAGGGCTCAACGTCCTGTCCGTAGAGACGTTCAACAACCTCCAAGTGCCCTACAACCAGCTTCAGCCAACCAAGCCCTTCTCCGGTATCACCGAAGGCTCCACGGTCCCGATCGGGCAGGTCCGCCTCCCCGTCACCTTCGGGGCACGCGACAACTACCGCACCGAGCTCATCGACTTCGACGTCGCACACATCCGCCTGCCGTACAACGCCATCCTCGGGAACCCGGCGCTGGCCAAGTTTATGGTCGTGACTCACCATGGCTACAACGTCCTCAAGATGCCAGGAAGCGGCGGAGTCATCACGGTGCCCTGTGAAGAGAAGGACGCAGTGTGTTCCCTAGAGCGAGCCTTTTAGGCTGCATCACTGGAAGACCCGGATCGCGGAAGCAGGAGGCTTCCCGAGGCCGCCCCCAAGAAGAAGAAATCGTCCGGCCTGGCCCCTCAGGAGGTAGGCCCCTCTGGGCCCATGCCTGCCCAGGGGGAACCTCCTTCCATCACATAGGAAAGCGCGCCCGGCGCCCTCCTCAGGCAGGGCTCGGGGGCTCTCCCCTGGAGGGCCACCGACCTAGCAAGGGTCACGAGGGAGGCGCTGGGGCACCATATGGAGGTGTGTTTCGAAGCACGTTTCCCTCAAGAAGGAGCAAGGAAAGGAGATCCAGACCCACAGGAGTTTGTCAGCAAGGCCATTTAGGAGCTACAGGAGTCCAGAGTCATCAGAGGCGCCCGCCGCCTACCTGCAGTGGCTCCCCATCCAGGCGAGGATGGCGGGCTGCGCGTCTACGTCGATGTACCAGGGCTCAACCAAGTCGCCTCCCTGGAGCGCCTCTGGCCCTTGCGAGTGGGGCGCTGCGGAGGTCCACCCCACAGCTATGTTCGCATGCTTACGGCTTGCCGAGCGCGGCTGACGCGTACCAGCGCCTCATGAGGGGCATCACAGAGGCATAAGAGGCTAGGTGCTCCGCAGCCCTGGCGGGCATGAAGATGGCCCACGAGGAACCGCCAGCGCCTCCGGAGCCTCCCGAGGCCCCTGGGCCTGGGGCTCATGAGGATCGGCTTCCGCAGCCCACCGAGCCGGCTACACCAACACCCCTTCGTCTTCAGCGTCATCAGGTGACATCTTTCAAGTTTCACTTCTGGCTGGGAGTGCCCCCTGGGCTGCGTTATTCCCTAGCCGCGTGGGTCCGTCCCTGTGGTGTGTGTCCCTTTTATTTCGTGTTGTTAGCTTACCTTGTTGGGGACGCCCCTCGGGCTGCATGATCCCCAACTCACTCGGGCCTGACCCAGTGATCTTCGCATCTATTTGAACGAATCCACTCCTTCACGGCTAACGTGCTTTACCTAGTTGCCTGCTCAGCTGACGCCAACTAATGGAATTGCTCCCAAATGGCACGACGCTTGCACATGGGTCCGTCCCTGCAACACCGACAAACCAGGATGGCTGAGCTCTGGCCGCGGGAGCCCCGCGTAGCGTCACCTCATCAAGCCTTCAGTGCCTCACTACCCTACGGAAGCAACCAACGGCTGACCATCAATTGTTATGGCAACTCCTTGCTCTTTCTATGATGGACCTGGAGGACCTCTTGAAGGAGCTGCGTCAGGCGAGGCTCTTGCTGAGTCTCCTTCGCTCTCGTCCGCGCGCACTGCTTGCACGTTAAAGGGGGGGTGCCTAAGCATCGCGACTCAGGGCTCCTACTGGCTCTCCAGCCCTCACCCTCTGGCCTTGACCATGGCATCGTGACCTGGCATACCAGCGACGGCTGAGACTCGCTCGAGGGCCGGGACCCGAGGACGTAGAGCAGATAGGGGAGCAAAGGCGAGAGGGGAGAGACACACGAGGACCTTGCCGACCAATCTCGCGCCTGCCGATGCACGGACCCGGCCACACACCAGAGAGCGGCCCCTAATTCTCGAGATAAGTTATTGCCCGGAAGCGCCAGCTACCATGGCACCATCCCTGCACCTAATGTTAGCGACGTCGCTCCCCTTTCTCACCGAACGACGGCTGCTTGGGCGCCAAAGGGGACCTCCTGAGCATCGCGACTCGGGGGCTCTTACCGGACTCCGGGTCGCTCACCTCCTGGCCTTGACCACGGCATCGCGACCTGGCATACCAGCAACGGCTGAAGCCGCCTTGGGACTGGGACCTGTTGGCGCAGAGCACCAAGCCCTCGTGAGTTTCTAAAGGGAGGACCGAGCTAAGACGGGATGAGCAACTCGCGTAAATCTATGGCAAGGGTTATATTAACAAAATAGGATCACGGCCACCTTACAAGCCCCCACGGGGCGCGCTTTTCGTTCCTCGCAGGGAACAGATCCTAAAGAGACGCAAACTAGGCGCATCGCTACAAAAGACACCATCATCAACAGTGGGCCGCCAAGTACCAACGCCAACCCCATCCAGATCAGAGTCGGCGGCGGCCTGACGAGCCTGCCCTGCTCCGGGAGTGGCGCCGGCTCGGGGGCTCGTAGCTGTCGTCACTCGTCTCCGGAGTCGCGAAGGGCTCGCCGGAGTCGCTGGAGCCTCCAACATCTCCACCGCCTGAGGAGCCGCCAAGGGAGCGATTGGCGAGCCCGGTCCTCGTCACAGCAGGGCCCTGGCCGCCTTCACCGGGGCAGCACTCCACCCGGCGCCCGTCCACGTCGAAGACCTTGAGGAGCATCACCGAAGCACCGTCGTAGTCCAAGTGGATCGCGAAGACTCCCCTTGTCCTGCAAACCCGGGCAATCTCTCTCCAGCCCCGGGTCATGTAGACCTCGCCCGGGGCGACGACCGCGACCTTTGCCTCGGTCGCGAGGGTGCTGCAGCCGGCGTGCTGCAGCCAAAGCTCCAGGGGCTCCCCCTGCGGAATGACGGAGGCGAAGAAGGGAGGAAGACGGATCCAAGACTGAAGAGGAATGGCGATGTGGAGCACGAACTCTTGGGAGGAGCCCTCGGTGTGGACCCCAGTGGGGACGACCCACACCTTCGTGACCCGTCGGCGTCGGCGGCGGCGCCGCCCGTGGCGGTCAGCATCAGCTCCTTCGGGGCCCTCGACGTGGGCGTACAATGGAAGCGGAACCCCGGCGGCGCCCGCTTGCCCCAAGGCCTTGACACCACCTGAAGGGCCCCCTCATCCGGGCCATGGTGGACATGTCGTTTCTTCGGCGGAAGTGGGTCTGGTCCCTCTTGGGGAGCCTTTCCCTTCTCTGCCCTCGAGAACCGGCGGATCGGAGCCATCACAGCAAGACGGAGCAAGGATCGGGAAGAAGGAGAAGCAAGGAGGGATGGACTGGAAGGGCGCGCGACGTTCTGTACTTATAACCGGCGGAGGCCAACCGCTGACCTCCACGATCGCAGGTAATCATGACCGGTTTTGCATGCAGGGACTTGTCCAATCCGTGCAGTTGCCGAGGCGCTGAGGGGAAGTGGAGGTGCTCACGTCCAGTCAACCGCCATGCGGCGCCCAAGGCCGCAGGCTGTTAGGGCCCGCGGCGCTTCTCTCTTGCCCTTCCGCCTCCCTGCACGGCCAAGTCCGGGCGCGCCTTGGGCCCGGGGGCTACTGTCGGCGTTCTGGGAACGGGGGTCCCCAGACTTGCCTGCCTGCGGCCTGCGGCGTGGCTCAAAGGGGGGCCCAGCACGGCCCATCTTCACCAACACAAACTCAAGACGCTGGCGAGGGGCCAAGCCTCGCGGGGCGGACGACACGGAGCTTCCTCAGGCACGGCCTCGTCAGGCTGGCTCACGAGGAAGCGGAGAGATAAGGCGGGTTACCTCGCGAGGTGCCCGTGACGCAAGCCATGACGACTCAGGGCGCCAGGCAGGTGCCAGCCCGCGCAGCGTCCTCCTTTCCTCTTTGGTGCAAAGGGGGCAAGCGCAGCTGCGGAGTACCAAGGCATCAGGCAAAGGTTGCTATTTCGGTGCAACGAGACCAAGACCAGGAGGACTACAAGACGGAGGTCACCATGGAGCCCAAGACGGCGTCATCACCAGAGCTTTGCGTAGGCGAAGAGTACTTTTGTCAGGATAGCTGATACTCGATGTCCCCTTTCAAATTAGCCCGCCATTGTTGGCTCCCTTCCCGCTCAATATTTGGGAAGAGGACCAGGGCCTCTATAAATAGGACCAGCCACCCACAGAGCAAAGAGAGGGATTTTGGGTGGTAGGAAGAAAGAGGATCGTTAGAGAGGCTAGAAGCAGAGAGAAAGAGAGAGAGAAAGGTGGCTGAACTCCTCCCAACAGTTCATCGCCCCAGCCAAGAACAGACCCTCGCGAGGCTGTTCTTCCTTGTATCGTTCGTCATCATCAGCCCAAGCGGCAATCCACACACCACACACTGGAGTAGGGTATTACACCACAACGGTGGCCCGAACCAGTATAAACCCTGTGTCCCTTGTGTTGTTCTTTTCATAGCTTTGATCCTAGCGTGGCGGAGGGGTGCAGGTAGGTAGGAGGCGAAATCTCCGCGCGCACCCCAGTGTTCGAACCTCAAGGGTCTGCCGGAACCCGAAATCCGACAGAATCTTCTCTGAATTCTTTTATGTATGATTGGTTATCTTTCCAAGTCTCTTCGAATTATCCGTTTGGTTTGGCCAACTAGATTGGTAGTTCTTGGGAGAAGTGCTTAGCTTTGGGTTCGATCTTGCGGTGTCCTTACCCAGTGACAGAAGGGGCAGCAAGGCACGTATTACATCATTTCCATCGAGGATAACAAGATGGGGTTTATTTCATATTGCATGAATTTATCTCTCTGCATCATGTCATCTTGCTTAAGGCGTTACTCTTTTTTTAACTTAATACTCTAGATGCATGCTGGATAGCGGTCAATGAGTGGAGTAATAGTAGTAGATGCAGAATCGTTTCGATCTACTTGTCACGGACGTGATGCATATATACATGATCATGCCTAGATATTCTCATAACTATGCTCAATTCTGTCAATTGCTCAACAGTAATTTGTTCACCCGTCGTAGAATACTTATGCTCTTGAGAGAAGCCACTAGTGAAACCTATGGCCCTCGGGTCTATTCTCATCATATCAATCTCCATCACTTTAATCTTGCTTTGCTTTTTTACTTTGCCTTTACTTTTTACCTTGCATCTTTATACCAAAAATACCAAAAATATTATATCTATCAGATCTCACTCTCGTAAGTGACCGTGAAGGGATTGACAACCCCTAATCGCGTTGGTTGCGAGTAGCTATCGCTTTGTGCAGGTACGAGGGACTTGAGTGTGGCCTCCTACTGGATTGATACCTTGGTTCTCAAAAACTGAGGGAAATACTTACTCTACTCTGCTGCATCATCCCTTCCTCTTCGGGGAAAACCAACGCAAGCTCAAGACGTAGCAAGAAGGATTTCTGGCACCGTTGCCGGGGAGTCTACGCAAAAGGTCAACATACCAAGTACCCATCACAATCCCTATCTCTCGCATTACATTATTTGCCATTTGCCTCTCCCCCCAATTCACCCTTGCCGTTTTATTCGCCCTCTCTCTCTATCCTCCCTCTCTATTTTCCTCTTGTTTGCTTGTGTGTTAGTTTGTTTGCTTGTCTCCATGGCTAGTCTCATATCTCCTCCGTTGTCTCTCGAGAGTGAAGTTCTAAATTTTAAACAAAGGGAGGGAGAAAATCTAAAAGATGCTTGGTATAGAATTTGCAATGCTCAAAATAGATCTACCAGGAAGCAATCTACCTTAGTTCTTCTCCGCAATTTTTATGTAGGTGTTAATCCTTGGTATAGATATATCCTCGATACCATTACCAGAGGGAACTTCTTGGGTAGCCATACTTTTGATTCTTATAATGTTATGCTAAATTTATTTGGCTCACCACCTCTTTTGGTTAATGGAACCATGTTAACTTTGGAGCATGTTATGCAAAGACTTGAAATTATTGAATATAAAGTTGCTACTATTGAATCAATTGAAAATCTAGATAAAAAGATCCACAATCAAATTACTCAATATGGATCTAAGGTAGGAATGACTTTGAAAAATATTAAGGAAAAAGAACCCATAGTTAATGAGAAAATGAACTTAGATTCTACTAGAATTGATAAACTTGAGGGTATCATTACAAACTTGGGAACCACTTTTTATTCCGTAAAGAATACTCCAAGTCCTCCTACTAAAATTGCCAAGCTTATGTATGTTCCTAAAAATAAGGGTGAATCATCTAAGGAAACTGCCGATCTTAAATCTATAAGTATTCATCCCAATGTTTTTGATATCATTAAGGAACCAATTGCTACACATGAATTTTTTGATCTTGTGCCTAAAAGTTTAATAATCACTAGAAATAAAGAAATTCCTAAGGGAAACAGATGCCTCATCGAAGAATTGCCTACCAAAGATGGCAATACCTAGATCTATCCTCGCTTTTATGCCTAGCTAGGGGCGTTAAACGATAGCGCTTGTTGGGAGGCTACCCAATTTTATTTTTATTCCTTGCTTTTTGCCCTTGCTTAGTAATAAATAAATTATTTAGCCTCTGTTTTGGTTGTTTTTTTTGTGTTTAATTAGTGTTTGTGCCAAGTAGAACCGTTGGGAAGACTTGGGGAAAGTCTTGTTGAACTTGCTGTAAAAAACAGAAACTTTAGCGCTCACGAGAACTGCTGTCATTTTTATTTGAAGAGTGCTATTTAGTTAATTCCTTTTTCATATTATTAATATATAAATTACTCACGTCCATAAGTTTATTTTAGAATTTTTGGGTTTCAGATCTTGCGCTAGCTACAGATTACTACAGACAGTTCTGTTTTTGACAGATTCTGTTTTTCGTGTGTTGTTTGCTTATTTTGATGAATCTATGGCTAGTAAAATAGTTTATAATCCATAGAGAAGTTGGAATACAGTAGGTTCAACACAAATATAAATAAATAATGAGTTCATTACAGTACCTTGAAGTGGTCTTTTGTTTTCTTTCGCTAACGGAGCTCACGAGTTTTCTATTTTGAGTTTTGTGTTGTGAAGTTTTCAAGTTTTGGGTGAATTCTTTTGATGGATCATGGAACAAGGAGTGGAAAGAGCCTAAGCTTGGGGATGCCCATGGCACCCCCAAGATAATCCAAGGACACCAAAAAGTCAAAGCTTGGGGATGCCCCGGAAGGCATCCCCTCTTTCGTCCACTTCCATCGGTAATTTACTTGGAGCTATATTTTTATTCACCAACATGATATGTGTTTTGCTTGGAGCGTCTTGTATTATTTGTGTCTTTGTGTCTTAGTATACCACAATCATCCTTCCTGTACACACCTTTTGAGAGAGCCATACATGAATTAAAATTTGATAGAATACTCTATGTGATTCACTTATATCTTTTGAGCTAAGTAGTTTTGCTCTATGTGCTTCACTTATATCTTTTGAGCTAGATAATTTTGCTCTATGTGCTTCACTTATATCTTTTGAGCGTTATAATTTTTCTCTATGTGCTTCACTTAGATCTTTTAGAGCACGGTGGTGGATTTGTTTTAAATAAACTTTTGATCTCTCATGCTTCACTTAAATTATTTTGGAGTCTCTTAATAGCATGGTAATTTGCTTAATAATAACATGCTTAGTATTCAAGATTTGTGAAACTTTCTTTTGAGTGTGTTGAATACTAAGAAAAGATTGAAGCATGATAATTGTTTCAAGATATGGAGGTGATAATATTAAAGTCATGCTAGTTGAGTAGTTGTGAATTTAAAGAATACTTGTGTTAAGGTTTGTGATTCCCGTAGCATGCACGTATGGTGAATCGTTATGTGATGAAGTCGGAGCATGATTTGTTTATTGATTGTCTTCCTTATGAGTGGTGGTCGGGGACGAGCGATGGTCTTTTCCTACCAATCTATCCCCCTAGGAGCATGCGCATAATACTTTGCTTTGATAACTTCTAGATTTTTGCAATAAGTATATGAGTTCTTTATGACTAATGTTGAGTCCATGGATTATACGCACTCTCACCCTTCCACCTTTGCTATCCTCTCTAATACCGCGCACCTTTCGCCGGTATCATACACCTACCATATACCTTCTTTAAAACAGCCACCATACCTACCTATTATGGCATTTCCATAGCCATTCCGAGATATATTGCCATGCAACTTTCCACCATCTAGTTCATCATTACACATTGATCATTGTCATATTGCTTAGCATGATCATGTAGTTGACATAGTATTTGTGGCAAAGCCACCATTCATAATTTCTTCATACTTGTCACTCTTGATTCATTGCATATCCCGGTACACCGCCGGAGGCATCCATATAGAGTCATACTTTGTTTTAGAATCGAGTTGTAATCATTGAGTTGTAAATAAATAAAAGTGTGATGATCATCATTTAATAGAGCATTGTCCCAAAAAAAAGAGAAAGGCCAAAGAAAAAAAAGAAGGCCCCCAAAAAAGAAGAAAATAAATAAAAAGGGGCAAATTCTACTATCCTTTTTTCCACACTTGTGCTTCAAAGTAGCACCATGATATAGCGAATCTCATATATTGTGCTTCAAAGTAGCACCATGTTCTTCATATAGAGAGGCTCATATGTTGTCACTTTCATATACTAGTGGGAATTTTACATTATAGAACTTGGCTTGTATATTCCAATGATGGGCTTCCTCAAAATTGCCCTAGGTCTTCGTGAGCAAGCAAGTTGGCTGACACCCACTAGTTTCTTTTGTTGAGCTTTCATACATTTATAGCTCTAGTGCATCCGTTGCATGGCAATCCCTACTCACTCACATTGATATCTATTGATGGGCATCTCCATAGCCCGTTGATACGCCTAGTTGATGTGAGACTATCTTCCCCTCCTTTTTGTCTTCTCCACAACCACCATTCTATTCCACCTATAGTGTTATATCCATGGCTCATGCTCATGTATTGCGTGAAGATTGAAAAAGTTTTGAAAAAGTTAGAGTATGAAACAATTGCTTGGCTTGTCATCTGGGTTGTGCATGATTTAAATACTTTGTGTGGTGAAGATGGAGCATAGCCAGACTATACGATTTTGTAGGGATAACTTTCTTTGGCCATGTTATTTTGAGAAGACATAATTGCTTTGTTAGTATGCTTGAAGTATTATTATTTTGTATGTCAATATAAACATTTGCCTTGAATCTTTCTAATCTTAATATTCATACCACAATTAAGAAGATTTGCATCGAAATTATGCCAAGTAGCACTCCGCATCAAAAATTCTCTTTTTATCATTTACATACTCGAGGACGAGCAGGAATTAAGCTTGGGGATGTCTGATACGTCTCCAACGTATCTATAATTTTTGATTGCTCCATGCTATATTATCTACTATTTTGGACTATATTGGGCTTTATTTTCCACTTTTATATTATTTTTGGGACTAACCTATTAACCGGAGGCCCAGCCCAGAATTGCTGTTTTTTGCCTATTTCAGTGTTTAGAAGAAACGGAATATCAAACGAAGTCCAAACGGAATAAAATCTTCGGGAACGTGATTTTGTCACCGAACGTGATCCAGGAGACTTGGACCCTGCTCCAAGGAACAAAAGAGGCGGTCACGAGGGTGGGGGGCGCGCCCCCCTGCCTCGTGGGCCCCTCGTTGCTCCTCCGGCATACTTCTTCCTCCTATATATACACACGTACCCCCAAACGATCAGAACAGGAGCCAAAAACCTAATTCCACCGCCGCAACTTTCTGTATCCACGAGATCCCATCTTGGGGCCTGTTCCGGAGCTCCACCAAAAGAGGGCCGTCATCACAGAGGGCTTCTACATCATCATAGCCTCTCCGATGAAGTGTGAGTAGTTTACCTCAGACCTTCGGGTCCATAATTAGTAGCTAGATGGCTTCTTCTCTCTCTTTGAATCTCAATACAAAGTTCTCCCCCTCTCTTGTGGAGATCTATTCGATGTAATCTTCTTTTCGCGGTGTGTTTGTTGAGACCGATGAATTGTGGGTTTATGATCAAGTCTATCTATGAATAATATTTGAATCTTCTCTGAATTATTTTATGTATGATTGGTTATCTTTGCAAGTCTCTTCGAATTATCCGTTTGGTTTGGCCAACTAGATTGGTAGTTCTTGCCATGGGAGAAGTGCTTAGCTTTGGGTTCGATCTTGCGGTGTCCTTACCCAGTGATAGAAGGGGCAGCAAGTCACGTATTGCATCGTTGCCGTCGAGGATAACAAGATGGGGTTTATTTCATATTGCATGAATTTATCTCTCTACATCATGTCATCTTGCTTATGGCGTTACTCTGTTTTTAACTTAATACTCTAGATTCATGCTGGATAGCGGTCGATGAGTGGAGTAATAGTAGTAGATGCAGAATCGTTTCGATCTACTTGTCACCGACGTGATGCCTATATACATGATCATGCCTAGATATTGTCATAACTATGCTCAATTCTGTTAATTGCTCAACAGTAATTTGTTCACCCACCGTAGAATACTTATGCTCTTGAGAGAAGCCACTAGTGGAACCTATGGCCCTTGGGTCTATTCTCATCATATCAATCTCCATCACTTTAATCTTGCTTTGCTTTTTTACTTTGCCTTTATTTTTTACTTTGCATCTTTATACCAAAAATATTATATCTATCAGATCTCACTCTCGTAAGTGACCGTGAAGGGATTGACAACCCCTAATCGCGTTGGTTGCGAGTAGCTATCGCTTTGTGCAGGTACGAGGAATATCTTTCTGACCATACATGCTCGGTCCGCCAAAAATCTATAAGCGTAGTACTTTCCACTTAGATGATCGCCCAAATCATTACTTGAAGTCATCTTTAAGACTGCGAAAGGGTGAAAATGACGCTCCTCTATGGATACACTTGGCCCTTCTTCTAGGCCCAAGGCGTCAATTTCACAAACTTGGACTCAGAGATGGTGTGTGATGGTGTTCCCCCAGGATAATGAGTGGCCTCTCTCCGGAGAGTCAGCCCACACACACTAGCCTCGCCACTCGAGTTTCATGGCACGTCCACATAGGACAACTAGTCTATCTCCTCCAGGAGACATACGAGTGCCACCAAGTTTTTCCTTGGAGTTAACAAACCCCGATTAGTCAGGAAGCACATCCACTCGGACAAATACCCCTTTCAAGCAAAAGCTAACGGTCAATGTAAGAAGTACTACTGGAAGGATTACTCCCTGGAGTGTCCAGCTTTTTTCTACAATCGGCAGTTTCAAGGCCGAATTCATTCATCGTGCCGAGTGCGCGAAGATTCACTTGATTGATCGAGTTCCAGGTTGAATTTAGTTACCGTGGCAAGTGCACAAAGATTAGCCTGACTGACTTAGCTCCAGGCTGAGCTTATTTTCCATGCCAAAAACTTGAAGATCCACCCGATTGACTCAATTTTAGACTAAAAGATATTTACCATACTGACTACATGGAGGTTTACCAAGAGACTTAAACCCTTTGCCAGACTCATCTAGTCTGACAAAGGCTCGGGGACTACACCCAGTGGGTGCACTCAGTGTGCTCCCACTGGAAGAGAACTCAGAAAGAAAGATTTTGTTCGGTGAAGACCAGCTCCAGATCACTCAAGTACTACACGACTTCCGAGTCGGAGAGGAACAAGTTCGATCAGAACCAACTAAGAAGATTTTTTTAGTTCTCTCAGACTCCCGCCAACTACCTGCAGTCGACGACGGTCTCGGGGACTACACCCAGTGGGTGCACTCAACATGCCCCCACTGGAGTAATCACCACTCGGTATGGCCTGACCAGTTCGAGTGACGAACAACAAACAAACAAGTTCTAAGGCTCCCATCGACTACATTTTTTTGTTATAACGTGACATTAACGCTCCTTTGTGGACCTGTTTTGAGCCTTATTCTAGGACTCATAAGTTTGGATCTAGAACTGACTCTTATTGACGTTCCTCCGGGATAAGAATGGCATCTCTCCAAGAGAACAGTCCACGTGTCAATCTTGTTGCCTGGATTTAAGGACACACTTCTGATCATGAGTTAACCTCTTCCGAGAGATGAATGAATGTCACCAAGTTTATCCTCACAAGCACTTACCCCAGATCAGTCGGGAAGCGCAGCGCCATAATCCATTGAGATTTTGTTGAAATCTTGTTTGTCTGAAAGCATGATGACGGGGTACCGAGTATTTCTGTAATCACTCGGACCAAATTGTGTCTTCTACAAACTCGTTCTGCAAAATCACAACCGATTCGGGGCTAACGTTGGGGACACACATAACAGGTAGGCCAATGAAAGGTCGAAATATCATAAAGCATGGCGTCGACACAACATGTGGGTCCAGATAAATCTCATACAGACGTACTATCCACTCGGGCATATCAACGTACCGTCCACTCGGAAGACAGTCAACCACTCAGTCGTATGGCTCACTCGGATATGTGAAGACCAAACAGTCGACAAGGCAGTCGAAGCATCATTCTCATAGCGGAGGTTTTGTAGTGGGCTGACATTATGGCAGGCATGCCCTCTTTTGTAACATAGGAGGTGAGGGGTGGCACACTCTATATAAGCCACCCACCACAACTAGACTAGGCAGGCTCTCATTCTTCTTCCTCGAATCTCTCACCATTAGTCTCAGGACTTAGCTGTGGCATGGGGATCCGTTCTCCTTTCTCTCTCATTGTAATCTTCGGATACATACTCATATAAAACAAAGCCTCTTCGGACCACGAGACGTAGGGATATTATCTCCACCACAAGAGGCCCGAACTCGCTAAAACCATCGTGTCACCCATATGCATCTCGATAGATCATGCTCCTTTACCCTATCCCTTATTATTGTCAGAATCGTTCCCACGCCAGACGACAGACAAATGCATTTTCCTCGCAGTTTTAGTTGCAACGCAAGATCGAACGGTCGCAGTTTCGGGAATTTTATCAGGCGAACAAGCCCAGTTTTTCTTTTCTTCCTATATATAAAAAAGTATGCTAGGTGTCGGCTTAGTCAACAAATGATTGTGTCAACCTTGAACATTGGATTGACATTCAATGTCTGTCATGTTTCCTCAGTCTTTTCTTCCTCCAGCCGCCAAAGCCAAACCAGCATTGGCAGGACTGCCTGCTCCTGCCTCCCACGGCTGGCTGTGCTGCCGCACATGCATCGTGGCCACATCGCACCATAAAACTCTATGCATCTTCCCCGGCTCCTGTTCGTTCCCGTCCGAGGCCTCACCATCGTCCCCCACCTCGGTCTGCTCACCACGGCACTGCCCTCCAGTGTTGTCAACATGGTCAACAACTGAGAAGAATAAGGAGATGACTGTACATGGTGAGGATGATAGTATGGCAGTAGGCAAGCAAGTGCCTCCTTTATTACAAGAAAAAAAGGGTTCTTCCCGATGGTTTCCTAACCTCTAGGTCACACGCCACTATCAACGTAGTCAATAAGCAAGATAACTGCACAAGGAGCGGCGGACACCTGGGACCCAGCACCGGCACAATATTTTTTTTCAGGACGGAGAAGGGTATCAACTGGGTTGTGCGGGAGCTATGGCCCGTCTAGCCCAGGCTTTTATTTCATATGTTTACCACATGACCAACCCAGTTTTTTTCCTTTCTGAAAATGGCTAGCCCAACTATTTTGTTTTTTGCAGAATAAACAACGTAGGCCTACTTGCTTTTCTACGCCCTGCTGGGCCAGAAATTTTTCAAGATGAGGAGGGATGCATTTGGGCTTGCCCAGAAAACGGGCTATAAGTAATAATAAATGGGCCATAAAATGAAAAAATATAGCAAACATGCAATTAGTTCCAAAATACTTTTTTCTTTCAGACTTTTTTATTTTAAATTTCATTGTTTTGTGTGGGTAAAATTTCATCGGATTTAAATTAAGGTATGTTTAGTTTTTAAATTAATTTGAATCTGGCTAGAAATTTTGGGCTGTATGATGTTTGGGATAGATTTGGAGGCTGACTTGTGGGTCTACTAGGCTGACCTGTGGGTCTACTAGATTGACGTGTACGAAAGGCTTTGTCAACTTAGTCCACAAATTTCATTGTTTTTGTGAGGGTAAAATTTCATTGGATTTAAATTAAGGTATGTTTAGTTTTAAAATTAATTTGAATCTAGCTAGAAATTTCCGGTTGTATGCTGTTTGGGACAGATTTGGAGGCCGAATTGTGGGTGTACTAGGTTGATGTGAACGAAAGGATTTGTCAACTTAGTCCACAAACTATTCTAGCAATAGTGACCGTCGGAAGTTAATCCAACGGCCGTGCTGCTTCGTCAATATCTGATCTTCTTGCTCCAGCCGCCCAAACTAGCACCGGTGGGATTTCCTGCTCCTACCTCCCGTGGCCGGCTATGCTGCCACACAGGCCGTTGAGGGAGTCCTAGACTGAGGGATCCTCGGGCGTCCGGCCTGTTATCTATGGCAAGCTTGGCGACAGAGTATGTAAGTTCCCTTCTTTGTAACCGACATTGTGTAGCCCTAGATCCTCCCGATGTCTATATAAACCAGAGGACTTAGTCCGTATAGGGGATACTCAATACCGTAGTCATACATGCTAGACTTCTAGGGTTTAGCCATTACGATCTCGTGGTAGATCAACTCTTCTAATACTCATATTTGTCAATATCAATCAAGCAGGAAGTAGGGTATTACCTCCATAGAGAAGGCCCGAACCTGGGTAAACTTCGTGTCCCCTGTCTCCTGTTTCCATCAACCTTAGATGCAAAGTTCGGGACCCCCTACCCGAGATCTGCCGGTTTTGACACCGACATTGGTGCTTTCATTGAGAGTTCCACTATGCCGTTGTCGCAGAGGTTGATGGCTCGACTTATCGTCAAGGAAAATATCACCTCAGGAGGAGCTCTGGCCTCGGGCCAAACCCTCCGGCTGGGCGGTTTTACCATGATCGCCTGCTCGGCCTCTGAACCGACGAGGATGACCTCCCGAGTCATCGAAAAACGTATCTGCATTGATTCTGAATATGCCAAATGGATGGATCCGACGGAGTTATCGTCTTTGAAAGAACTCCTAGATCTCATCGCCACCTTGGGAGTCGCTACAGACTACGATCGGATTGGGCTTAAACCCGACCAGAGAGAGATTAATTCTCCACCGATCACCCACCAGATAGCGGTAGTCGAGGAGCAAAATAACCCTTCCTCTATACTTAGGACGAATTACGTTCGGATCTCCGACCTCGAGAAGTCGGACACCTACCGGCAAAAAGACACGCCTCGTCCTCCGAGCATAGAGTCGGACGATGGGCTTCAAAAATCAGAAGATACTTCGGAGCCCAGACTGTTCAGTCCGGAAAAACCTCAGACTACGGATCATCGCGCGGGTCAGGGTTAAGATCCAATGCCACCCACCCACCCAGACATAAGCTCTCTCACGAGCATACAGCAGCAGCCCCAGGAGACGGTCCACCACTTTTGGGCCAGATTCCTCCTTGTCAAGGACAATGGCAAAGATTGCCGCGACAAGGACGCAATATCAGCATTCCACAACAAATTGCACGAACGAAGGACTCCTCAACGCCATTAATTGCCACCGCATACTACACTTCGCTGACTTCGCAACTATCCTACAGAAGTACAGCGCAATGGTGAGTGCCTGGAGAGATCAGACAGTCTGGGAGCTATCGGTCCCAACTCAACCACTGGTCCAGGCAAAAAGGGCGCACCCCTGTAACGTGCCCAGATCAATAGCCAAAAAATGCAAACCCATTATGCAGCGTGGAACCATTCTGGAGGGATGGCTTGATGGCCCATGCAAAATACACACCACACCGGACAACACAGCCTTAAAGCATGTTGGATACTCCGGCAGGTAGCCAAAAACGGTGAGGACATCCTCACAAAAGACACCCCAGAGCGACACCCTCCAAAAGACGACAAACCCAGATTCCTGATAGTCTTCGAGACATTCACTTCAAACAATAGGCGCAAAAGGGCACTCCACGAACTCGCCGAAGTTTGCCAGATGGCAACAATAAACCCTTGGAATGACACAGCGATAACCTTTAACGCTGGCAACGAACCAGAGCACAAGACAGTCCGAACACCAGCCGCCTTGGTCCTTAGCCCAATTGTGGATGGCTTTCGGGTCACCAAGGTTCTCATGGACGGCGGCAGCGGACTGAACCTCATCTATGAGGATACAATACAAAAAATGGAAATAGACAGGAGCCGCATCGAGCAAATCAGCACGACCTTCCGAGGAATCATTCCCAGTAGGGAGGCATGATGTGTGGGAAAAATCACACTCGACGTGGTATTCGGCACGCCGGAGAACTATCGGTCTGAAGAGATAACCTTCCAGGTGGCCCCCTTCAACAGCGGATATCACGCCCTTTTAGGGCGAGATGCATTCACGTGCTTTAAAGCAATACCCCATTACGGGTACATGAAACTTAAGATGCCCGGGCCCAACGGTATAATCACTCTAGTTAGTGATCCGGACATAGCACTCCGTGCCAAGAATAAAACCACGTCCCTAGCCCTTGAGGCATTATCTGAAGCCCTCGCGGCCGAAGAGTTAACCGCGCTGCGCTCCACGATGGACAGAGATGATGTGGTCCCCACCTTGATATCTCCGCTCCTCGTGAGGTTGCTTGGCCAGGCTACTCCAGAGGAGGTCTTGAGTCGTCTGCCTCGTGAGGCTTGGACCCTCGCGAGGGTCTTGGATGCTTTGTTGGTGAAGATGGGCCGTACAGCCTGCTGGCTCAGCCGCGCCATGGGCCGCAGGTAGGCAAGTCTGGGGACCCCCATTCCCAGAACACCGAAAGTAGCCCCCGGGCCCAAGGTTCGCTCGGGCTTGGCTTCGCGGCGAAGCCAAGAGTCAAGTTCAGAGCATTGTGGGGCCCCAAAGCTTGCGGCCTCGATTGATGTGTGGTGGATGATTGGACATGGGCATCTCCACTTCCCCATGCTGCCTCGACAACTGCTTGACCAGACAAGAAGGCTGGCGCATGCAGCACTTGCCCTTGTTGCTTCTTCCTTGCCTCGCTCCAGATCCCCTTTCTTGCTCTTCGCCGCCGCTACCTCCAGATCTGCCCCAGCCTTGCTCTGCATCTGCCACTCATGGCGCCGTGCAAGGTCAAGACTTCCTCGGCACCGGCTTGGTACGAGCCCGATCTCGATGCGCCCACTGTCACGGAGAAGAGCCTCACCTCCGTGCGCCTGCTAACAGTGGGAGAGAGCAACGAGTGGGGGATGACGGAGCTCCGGCTTGCGTCCGACGAGCCGGAGCCTGAGGGGAGCACCTTCTTCCCATTCTTCTCGAGCAGCATTGCTGTTGGGTTGGTTCTTCCCTTCTCTGATTTCTTTTATGAAGTCGTCGACTACTACGGGCTGCAGGCGTTGCACCTCCACCGCAACTTTGTGCTCCCCCTGTCCATCTTTGCCTACGACTGTGAGGGGTACCTGGGCGTGATGCCGTCCATGGCACTCCTGTGCCATTTCATCTTCCTCCGCTTCAGCGAGGGTCACATCTCCGGATGCGCCAACTTCGTTGCGTCCGGCAAGGCCAACTCGATCTCGAGCACCGGGAAGAGGGCTGACAATATTCGATCCAAATAGGTCATGATGGATACCAAGCTCGCCCATCCGCGCCTCATGTTGCCGATGGAGGCCCCGGCAGGGCAAGGAGTGGCCCAAGGCGGAGCTTGTCAACGAGCGGGCATCGTCAGTGCTGGGACAGATGATACTGACCTGAAGCCGGGCAATGCGAGGGCGGCCAAAATAACGGGAGCGATGCTCCTGAGGGAGTTCTTGACGCTATGGGTTGCCCCACCCCAGGCGTGCGTGCCCCTTCTGGGAGCTTGAAGGAGGGGAAAACATGGCCCGCTTGAGGCCGGGGGACCTGCCTGACGAAGAACTGGACGCCGTCCTGCATCTCATAGTCGGAGACAACCTGGAGTACCCGCCTAGAGCCTTCATTCCCCTATTCCAATGCAGGGACCAGGAGGAATTCATCGCCTCCAGGATGACTTTTGATGCGCGCAGGCTGGTGCCGCTGGTGTTTTCAGGAGCTCCTACGACGCAGAAACCGGTGGAGGTGTTTTCTGGCGAGTCCCTCGGAGAGGGGGAGGAGGAGGTGGACTCGGAGAAGACCCCAGAAGAGGTGGAGGAGACCTCCTGTTGGTGTCAAAACCGGCAGATCTCGGGTAGGGGGTCCCGAACTATGCGTCTAAGGATGGATGGTAACAGGAGACAGGGGACACGATGTTTACCCAGGTTCGGGCCCTCTTGATGGAGGTAATACCCTACGTCCTTCTTGATTGATATTGACGAATATGAGTGTTACAAGAGTTGATCTACCTCGAGATCGTATGTTGTGGTCTAAACCCTACAACTATGATGAGTAATGTCATAATCGTCTATTGACTAGCCTGGCCTCGGCTTATATAACATACCAGAGGCCTAGGATAACAAGAGTCCTAGTCGAATACGTCGGTGGAGAGGAGTCCTTGTCTTGATCACCAAGTCTTGTGGAATCTTCCTCGTATATGTCTTTGGCTGTCCAAACTGGCCCATGATTAAACGGCCATGGGGGTCCTCGGCCCAATCCAACTAATCGGGAGACGATGTGGTGAGTACCACCTAGTCCAGGACACCATCAGTAGCCCCGTGAACCGGTCTTCAAGTTGGGGACGCTCCTTGGTTCTTCCGAACTATTCTTCGTCTTCGGTCATCGGTCATGAAAACTGGTTCAACAAATCTTCACATCTTCTATCTTGAGGATTGCCGAGCTAAATCTAAAGATCTCACACGTCGGGTATCCGAGTAACCCTTTAATTCTTCGGCCTTTATCAATGCCTTGTTATTTTTATGCCACACCTCGGGTTTGAAGTTGTTCCTGGGCGGCAGTGTCCTCTTGCGTCCGAGCTCCAACGCCGGACTATATTCGAGGTATCTTTTGCAGACGAGCACCAACGCCGGACTGCTTCCGAGCTCCAACGCCAGAATGTATCCGAACTCCAACGCCGGACTATGTCCAAGCTCCAACGTCGGACTATATCTGAGGTGTCATAGATCACCTTGGGTCAGAAAAGTTGAAAGTGTTTAGCCGAGATTAATGCCAGGAATGCCCTCTATGGAGCCAGCCACTGGCGCCCGAGCTTTATGCTAGACTGCTTCCGAGGTGGTGCACCACCCCGACTGTGGGCCGATTTTTTGTCAATTTTTTTGATTGGTGCAATTTATTCTCTGCCGAGATATATAGCCAGTACCCCTCAAGGTGTGTATCGGTCTAAAACCCGAGATGCACCTGAAGGATGACATGAAACCGCTGATCCCAGTAGCCGCTGAGACTCAGGTTGACTTGCAAAATCGGTCTGAGGATCAACTCCTAGCTCGGCAGAATACTTCGGGACACAAAAAGCGGTGTGCAGAGTCCTCGAGACTCAGGTTGGGTGCGGCCGACCAACCCGAGGATCATAATCTCCTCGAAAACTAGATTGCACATAAATTTTCTGCACTGGATTGCCAATGTGCCCCTTTAATATTAGTAAATGATAAGCCTGGAGCCCAGTAGCCCCCGAGCCTTAATGCGGCCACGGGTGGCCGAATTAAGGATCGATATCCAGAGTAAAATCACAAATTATGTGTAATGATTCTATGTATCCAAGTACTTTACATCATTAATGCTCGGATCCGCATTGTACAAAACTTTGTTGACTGACCATCGGCTTCCACCTCCTCGGCCATTAGCCGAGGGGTGTTTGTCCTACTTTATAAAGCCTTTATGAGCGCAAAGATTTACGACAAACAAGGCAATCTAGCCATACGGTTTTATAAACAAAGGTATGCAAAGAGATATGTTATATTATTGTTTAACATAAGAAATGTCTTCCAAAGAAAATTGTCCCGCTATCGGTTCCTTTCTTCGGGTTGTCATTCTAAGCATGATCATGAAACCTCATCTCTAATGTAAGAGAAAAATATTGAGGATTTAGTTTGGGAGGCCAATTACTAGCTCCCGGTAGTGTTCGGCGACAGTCGAGGTCGAGCCGTAAACACTTCGGCCAATGTTATGAATGGCCCGTCATTTAACACAGTCATCGGATCGCTGACTAGTTTACGCTTATTGTGATAGTCAGTTTTCGGCTTTCTCCACTAAGGTGCTTAACCATGTGAGCTGGAAGCACAATCGCAGTGGTTCTCCCTTTGCACACCAAGCCGAACAAAGCGGAACGTAGGAGGCAAGCGCAGGAGCTGGGCAACCCAACTATTGCCCGAAGACACAATTCGAAACCGATGCATATATAGCAATATCCAAGAATGTTTTTGCCGAATCTCTAAAGGTGTCCGGCGTTGCACTATGATACTTGTGCTAAAAACACACAAATAGTTTGAAAGTGCCATAAGCTTGGAAAACCAAAAAACGTCGGTAAAAACTTGACGTCCGAACAAGATCAAGTGTCCAGTGCCAATCCGAAAATTGGAAAAAAAATTGTGCTTCTGTCGTGCTTTAACATGACACATCCGATCTCAAGACTTCACGCGGGTCAGCCTACAGCTTCAAGCTCCTCATCCCAAAGGCGGAGTACTTCTCCGAGGTCAGTTTAGCAAACTAAACTCAAGCGGCTTTCAGAGAGAAGACAGGCTATCCGACTATTGACCATAAACTCGAGTCGAAAAAGGAGCGGTAGAAAAAGACTTTGCAACGACCAAGAAGAAAACACATTTACTATAAAATAGCTCATATAAATATTAAGAGCCCCCAAGTGACTTGGGTAAAAGAATTTTATGTATAATGATTGTATGTACCGGAGTACTTATAAAATATATGTGTTCACCCAAACTTTAAACGCGTCTTAACCGACCGTCGGCTTCTCCCTCTTCGGCCAAGGGCCGAAAAGCGTCATGTACTCCCCCTATCGAGAGTATCGACGGTGTTTCTGATGACCAGTGAATCGCGCCATAAGGCTATAACAGACAAAGCGCGCTCAGGGAACTTATGCTATATTACTGACGAAGTGTAAGAAGCATCTTCGAACAAAATAGTACCCCCACCGATCCCTTTCTTCGGTGCTCATTATTACCATGAGATTTGTGCAATAGAGTTTTGTACTCATGAGTTCCGTTGTGTGCCGACCATGATTGAAAACAATAAGAGCGCTAGCTTTCGGCTTCACCCAGTCTGAGGTCAGAGCTCGGATGACCCGGTCATGATAATCGCAGAGGTGCTCCCTTTACTCCCTAGCCAAACAATCGGGAACGTAGGGGTAAACATAGGAACGAGGCAACCCAACTTGCAAATCGCTTAGGTCAATATGGTGCATATTGTGGCGTAATACACGAACAAGGAACGAAGCCATACAAGTATAATCATATGCAAGAGGAAAAGCTCCATCAAGGGAGCCCCCCAATAAACGGGGTATTTGAATATGCCCGTCACAAAAAAAGTTTTGACAAGGAACTTTGTCACAAACAACTTTGTGCCGAAAAGTATAATGCTTGGTCGAACGGACAAAATTTAAAACTGAGAGTTTTTTAGCATGAAAGAAACTTAGCTGGTTAATATACTCGGTGTTGATGACGCGATTCGGGCTTGTGGCGGGACAAAGACGCCCATTAATCTGTGACAGATCCGACAAGGTTCGCAGTCCTCGGCATGGCCGAGGTCCCAGCCCCCAGGCCCGAGGTGTCCGAGCAAGGAGTTCAACACTCCAGAGTAGTGACCACCTAACGCAGTCAAAATCGATTACCTGCACACATAAAACAGTGCCGTCCAGGAAATAATATATATATATATATATATATAATCGTTGCATAGTTGCTTTACGCAAAAATAATTTATTTAAAGAAATGTGGCCTGGCGCCGAAGCCAATGTCGATGCAGGGCGTCGGCGTGACGCGGTGAAGGCATGGCCAAGCCCGAATTTGCATGCCGGTCTGAGTTCCAGATGCGGCATTCGCCGAACTGTATACGAAAACTGACCGAACCACCACGTGGCCGTTGTTAATGCAGCCACCATTTGATAAACCTGTGTATAGATGATGAAGCAAACCAGACTAATAATTCCTTGGGAATAATAAACTCAAACAAGAAAAAAATAATAGGATTGATAGCACCTGGTTTATCTATTGTAGCAATCTGGAGAAAGGTTACTCCCAAAATTGGGGCTCAATCCGCACAGCCATTGCCTGATGGGTGATGAAGCGGTGGCATGGCGATGCTAGCAAAGGTTGGCTCGCCGAGGAAAAGCTCGTGGTCCAGCTAATGTGATGAAGCTAGTCGGCTGGTGACGCCGAAGTCTCTGAAGTAAGTTGATGAAGAGATGGTGAAGCCCTCGGTCTAGCCGAGGAGACGGAGCAGGTCGGTATGGAGATGTTGCAGCTGCCGTTTCAGCCGAGATATTGAAGCAGTTCGGCATGATGGACATCGGCTTGAATAGGCAACAGTGCGGCCATGCCGACGCAGGTCGTAACTTGTGACGCGGTCAATGCCGGTTTGATGAAGTGACCATGTGACAATGCCTGTGTTCCCGCTCCGTGTATTCCGTGGGGCAGCGATGTTGGTGATGGTTTATCCTTGTTGATTCCGCACTCTTATTAGCTCGCCGAGATGATGATCCGAAGAAGTTGAGCTCGGCTCAAAAGGCGATGACGTGTCTAGCGCAGGTCGGTAGCCGTGGAGTAGTATTGCCGGACTGGTTTGACAATAGCATGATAGTGAAGATTACCTTAGAGGAGGCTTAAAATTTTATGGGCATGTGTTTAAAAACAACGCACAATACCCTAGGAGAAAATTCCTTTAAGAAGGTTGTCCCATATCACGTTCATAAAGGAACATGAATTCGGGTTGGATCCGTATTCGGGCAGAAAACAGACCCGAAAAGTGATGCACTAATCGGAAGGTTCCCGGAGTTTGGATGGTCGGCTCGAGCTGAAATTTTGTGGGGTGTTAGATATAGGAATTCCGCAGCCGATCAACGGTTGGATCTTCCAAAGGACGTCCGAGCTAGGTGCTGGAGACCACGCCCTAAACTTGTCCAGATTCCCGTCCAGATTTGACAGGGCTCTGATATATCATAGATTGCCGGACATTCCTCCATCGGAACACGACAAAATTTTGCATGATTGTTGTAGACTCAATTACGCACAATTCCACGAAACGGATCGTCAAAGCGACGCTCTAAGAGGTGGTGGCAGCAGATACAAGTTCGCTGTTCGGAAAAACAGCACGGTCGCCCGAGGACAATGTTGACGTTGAGCCCCTGAGCTCCATGGATGATTCCTCCATGATCTTGATAGA
Source organism: Triticum urartu (assembly GCF_056163025.1). Lineage (NCBI taxonomy): Eukaryota > Viridiplantae > Streptophyta > Magnoliopsida > Poales > Poaceae > Triticum > Triticum urartu. Next base: position 114,614,360 of record NC_141877.1, read on the forward strand.
GATCGGAGTTGATGTTGATGAAGGCCTTGTTCAAACATGACGATCGGAGGCAGGGCACAGTCCTCAGTCAATCCAAGGTGACCAGTCGAGCCAGTGACGAAGATGTCGATGTCGCAGTTAATCTGCAGACGAGCCATCGATCCTTTTGCCGATCACACAGCGGAACTCTCAATGAAAGCACCATTGTCGTTGTCAAAACCGGCAAATCTCGGGCAGGGGTCCCGAACTATGCGTCTAAGGATCGATGGTAACAGGAGACAGGGGACACGATGTTTACCCAGGTTCGGGCCCTCTTGATGGAGGTAATACCCTACGTCCTTCTTGATTGATATTGATGAATATTAGTGTTACAAGAGTTCATCTACCCCGAGATCATATGTTGTAGTCTAAACCCAACAACTATGATGAGTAATGTCATAATCCTCTATTGACTAGCCTGGCCTCGGCTTATATAACATACCAGAGGCCTAGGATAACAAGAGTCCTAGTCGAATACGTCGGTGGAGAGGAGTCCTTGTCTTGATCACCAAGTCTTGTGGAATCTTCCTCGTATATGTCTTTGGCTGTCCGAACTGGCCCATGAGTAAATGGCCATGGGGGTCCTCGGCCCACTCCAACTGATCGGGAGACGATGTGGTGAGTACCCCCTATTCCAGGACACCGTCACCTCCCCTTTGAGCAAGGCTGAGATTCTCTGCGCCCTTCCTGACGATGCCGAAGCCGACGCCGACCAAGGGGAGAGGGAGCAACCCCTCAACCCGACGAAGGGTAGGTCGTCGCTGGTGGTCTATGGTGCCACCTCTACCGCAACGCCTCCTGGGGCTGGATCCGGTTCCGTCTCCGCACCGTCTGTCGCCGCCGGAGTCCGAACGCCTGCCCCTCAGGTCCCGATGCTGTCAGGCCTCAAGCTTCACAAGCGAAAGGTGGAGTACTTCGTAGTGGACCGGTAGGTGCTCTGAGCTTCGTTTATCCCTGCCGATACTTGTTATTTCCTGACACTCGCCCTTGGTTGATCGGGTCGGCATCTTCGGCGAAGAAGAGGAAGGAGGGTACGGCGGCCGTGCCTCCCTCCGCAGAGAAAGGAGGCAGCAGCGCCCGCATCTCCCCAGCCTGGTCGTCCTCGCGGGGCCAAGAAGGACGTCGCCGTGTGGAGTCAGCCCCCATGGCCCCGCTGGATCCGGAGGCGCCGGCGCTTGGCACGGCTGACGAGATCCCAACTGCTCTGGAACCCGCGGTCTCCCGAGCCCTGGTGACGGTGCCGCTTCCTCCCTCCGCAGCACCTCCAGTCCATGGTTCCTCTACTCTTGTTGCTGTCTTGGAGTGTGCCCTTTCAGAGATGACCCGGCTGCAGGCGGATCTTCTGAGCGCGGACCCGTGCCTGGTGGCCGGGCGTCTAGAGGCGGCCTCTGGCTAGCTTCGCTCCGACCTGGCGGTTTGTGCAGCGCTGAGCCAGGCTGTTGTGGCTTCCGAGGAGGAGAAGCAAGGAGCCGCCAGCACTGCAGCCGATTGTGAGGCGGCGCTGAAAGACGCCAAGGCCGCCCGTGACCGCTGCCAAGTGCTGGTGGGCGATTTGTAGAGCCTGCACGATAAGCACGCCGAAGAGGTACGCTGCCGCCAAGCGAAGGAGGAGGGGATGAAGGCCCGGGAGGAAGCCGTCAAGAACCGTGATGTTGAGCTGGCGGAGCTGGGGAAGAAGCAGGCCGCTGAGTGCACCCGGTTGGAAGAGTTGGAGCGGAAGATGGGGACGAGGGAGGCCGATCTTGATGCCAAGGCGCGAGTCCTGGCCGAAGACCGTGTGGCCTTCGCCGATCTTGAGAAGAGGTCTCGCAAGGCGCTGAAGACACTCTACGAGTGCGGCCTAGAGAGGCTACTGGACACCGATGAGGACGGCCCCGCCCAGCTGCTTCCTCTCGTGGTGAAGGCACTCGAGGAGGTCGTTGATGGCCTTGGTCCCATGGCGGAGGTAGAAGCTCGCGTCCTGTCTTCAGCCGAACTGACTCACGTCTTCAGCCATCTGCACCTCCTCAACCCCAGCGCTCACCTTGACGAGCTACTGGAGCCTGTGGCTGAAGACCACTTCGAAGCCGCTGCCGCGAATGTACAAGGTCAAGTGGAGGCCTTGCTGGGGAGGTTCCGTGGCTTTGTATCCGATCCTTTGTCTGGCGACACTACGGGTCCTGCGACTGGTGATGAGGGTGAGAACATTGTTACCCACGAGGGAGCTCCTTCCACGGGCGATGGTGATATCCAGGGGTGACCTGTGGCTACTCTTCTCGTTTCGTTCCTGCGACATGCATCAGGCCTCGTGGAGGCGTTTAGACTTTTCATTTGGTATTGTGAGAACAATATGCTTGTAATATTTTCTTCGAGATTTGGTGATTTCCTTCCTATTTACTTTGCGTTCTGCGTTGGTAGAGCCTGGCCCCGCGCATACCTCAACCGCCAATGGTCCGACCGGAGACCAGGATGGACCAAGAAGTGAGGGGCTACGTGACCAGTTAGGCTCTTGAGTCGCGATGCTCAAGAGTCCCCCTTGACGCGCAAACATCATATAGGGAGAGTTCGTGAGGATAGATTAATGTTCTACGTCGGCAGAGCCCGGCCATGCGCATACCTCAACTGCCATTGGGCCGACTGGAGACTAGGACGGACCAAGGAGTGAGGGGCTACGTGACCAGTTAGGCTCCTGAGTCACGATGCTTAGGAGTCCCCCTTGACGTGCAAACAATTTCCACACCTGCCCTCGCCGAGGCCTCGGGAGGGGCGCGCGACGCCCAGGTCCGGGGGACCTGGTTGGGTGGCGTGCGCTTGGGCGTGACCCGAGCACAGCCCCCATGCCCAGCCCCCTCGTGCGGCTCTCCCGAGGGGAGGCGTTGTGGCGAGGCTGGGCGCTGAGCTCTGTGCTCCCTGAGGTTGGCATGACCGTGGGGCCGCCCTCAGTTGTTTATCACCAGCGCGGAGCATAGTGCTTCCGCTTGTGCACGGGCATAGCCGCTCCTCAGCAGTGTCATCAGCTAGTGCGGAGCATGGTGCTTCCACTTGGGCATGGGATGCCCCCCCTCCGGGAGGAGCCCTCGGGGCGTGTATAGCCCCGCCCTGACACGTGGCTTTCACGGCAGGGCCGCGAGGTGTCTCTGGGCACTCGTGAGCCAGCGCGGGACTCATGAGGCCCTACCTCAAGGCGGGTTGCGCCTGGTCTTGAGTCTTGGTGACTATATGTCCCTAAAAGGCGGTTAGATGCAAGCACTCTACGTCCTCAGGTCCCGACCCTGGAGCGAGCTCAGCCGCCACTGGTATGCCACGTCACGATGCCATGGCCAAGGCCAGGGAGTGAGGGCTGGAGAGCCAGTGGTGGGCAGCAATCGAGCAGGTGATAACCCTAGGCAGGTTAAGCAGGGAAGGCAAATCAGCTTGGGTAAATGCAGGAAGATACATGCCACCGGGTCCAGCCCGAGTGGCTTGGGGATGAGGCAGCCCGAGGGGTGCCCCCAACAAGGTAAGTTGAAGACATAAGCAAAAGGGATACATGCCATAGGGACAGACCCACGCGGCCTGGGAATAATGCAGCCCGAGGGACGCTCCCAGCTAAACGAGCTTGGAAGGTGTCACCTGGTTCTGTAGACGAAGTAGAGTTGGTGCAGCTGAAGGAGCGCGTTGAAGAAATGACTCCTCATGAGCCCAGAGCCCTGAGCCTCGGGAGGCTCTGGGGCTCGGGAGGTTCCCTAAAGACTGTCTCCATCTCCTCCAGAACAGCGTGGTACCTAGCTTCCTGAGACCCCAGGACGCGTTGCATGTTGTGCTGATAGGACGATCCATGCTCGGCAAGCCAAAAGGCATTCGAACGTAGCTGTGCGGCGGGCCCTCGCAGCGGCCCACACGCGAAGGCCAAAAACAGTCCTCAGATGCGGCCATGTTGAGCCCTGGGACGTCAATGCAGACACGCAGCCTAGCATCCTCGCCAGGATGCGGAGCTACGCCTCGTGGGCGGCTGTCGTCGCACATGGCTCTTGCTTCTTGCAGTTCATGGGTGGTCTTGATGATGAACTCCTGACTGGTGGGCACTCCTTGCCCTATGCTCTCCTGAGGGCCGCGTGCCGCGAAGCACGCCTCCAAGTGGTGCCCAAGCGCCTCCCTCATGAGTTTGACAAGGCCCGAGGACCTCCAGAAGAGAGCCCCCGAGCCCTACCCGAGGAGGGCGCCGAGTGTTGGAGATATGCCCTAGAGGCAATCATGTATGATGATATTTCCTATGTGTTTATGAATAAAGATAGCCCTTGGACATTATCAATGATGTGTATCAGCAAGTACGTGACTTGTTTATGGGACTATGCATTGTACGATGACTGTCCTAAAAGGTCCCTAGTCGAAAGGGTTGTGTGGACGCGCAGCCGACTAGACTAGCATATGACGCGGTCGATGGCTTGGTCTCACTAGCCATGGAGCATTGGATGCTAACCGGATAATATGGACTTGGAAGGATCTGGTCGGATTCGACGTAGTCGGATCCGAGTCGAGATAAGGTCCGAGTTGGACAGACCCAACTATGAGACGCATCGATATGTCATCTGTGAGTCTCTAGTACAACATATGTTCTATGTCCTAAGACCTGAGCTGACGCATGTACTCGGGATAGTGACAGGCTTGCTTTAGGCCGACCAAATGCTACTCCGTAACTGGGTAGTTATAAAGGTAGGTTTCGGGTTTCTCCAGACCCATGCTGCGAGACGTGGTCGAGCAAGTGGGATTTGCCCCTCCGATCAGGAGAGATATAGTCTGGGCCCCTCGTGTGACCCGACCAGGATAAGCATGGCCATGTGACAAGGAGTATGTGATAATCCGGTTTGTTGTCGGCATCACTGGAACGACAAAGAGGTCGGGCTAGCACAAGGATGACAGACTCGCCTTGAGCTCGACAACATTATCGTGTGGCAAAAGGAATGGAAGTATGACGTATAGGTTCGCCTAACCAGCTTCATAGTTTGTTTGGTGTTCGGCATGCCTTGCTAGAGGCCGCTACCAACTGTGCAGTTCAGAGGTGATCCGAGCAGCGACCAAGCCGACTTGAACCTAAGGGGTCGCGCGCTTACGGGAAGAACCTACGAGGTCGGATCCGAGGACACTGGTCGGATGTGATCCGAACTGTATTCGGATTGTGGCCGAGTAGACTTATGGGCTATAGGGTCCGTGCGAGGCCCAAGTGTTGAGCCCGTGACAGACACCTTTATATAGTGGAGGTGCCGCACACTCATGAGGTTGATCGCTTCGGCGCTGTCATTAGGGTTTGCATGTGTTGCGAATAGACACCTCCACTCGCCGCCGGTTGTGTGATTGGACCTAGCAGTCCGCCGCACGACGTTCCACCTGCACGCATGGATACTGTTAGAGGCAGTGCACTTGCGCCGCTCCGGGGAACCTGTACGTGGTAACCGACCACCAGTTGTATGAGGGAGATCGCGCGAGGAGGAGACGTTCCACGCGGACGCGCTGCCCCAACTCTTCTTCCGCTGCAGGGCACTGTGCGTCTAGTGGTAACGAACTGTGATCCATCTCCCGTACCATGTTCTTGGTTTTTCTACGCGTAGGAAAATTTTAATTTGCAGTCGACGCACCCTACCGTAGATCCCAACAGTGGTATCAGAGCCTCTGCTATAGGATTTGGATTCATATCATATGCATATTAGATATGTGGAGGCGATAGATGAGATATGTTGTCATTGATTAGATCGGCTGTGTGCATGGTTGATGAGATCAAGTGCACATGGGGATCGATGCGGCTATGTTTTCTGATGATCGGAGTCGATGAGGTCGTGACACAACCTTCCCCTACCGGTTGGTATCCGCCATCGGGGTTAACGGTGGAACGTAAATCTGAATCGGGATCGCGATGATCGATGAGATCGGTCAGATCAGAGAATTCGGCATGATCGGAGTTCAGATGTGATCTGTGATTTCCGAAAACGTCGAGCGCTGCCCCTTTGAACCCCACCCACTAACCGGCTAGCGGGGCCGCCATGTGCGTAGCGCCTTGTATTTCGTACATGATCACTCAAACCGGTAGAATGTGATTCTATGCGTAAGTTTGTTTTGCAGGTTTGATGTGAATAGTATGGCTCATGTGTATGTGATGCATGTGTGTAAATTATACATGGCCTGCGTGTCATGTTTGTCAGCCAGCAGGAGCCAAAGTGCTGTCATTATATTGTATAACGACCTGCGTGTCGACTTGTGACACTATGTAAAATTCATTACTAGTTGTAGTAGTTGGATTATAGAGATCAGGTTGGTAGCTTGGCATCCCGGCGTGACAAACAATATGGAGTTCCTAGATGGTCATCGGAGTCAAAGCCTACCTGGAAGAACATGCATGGATGAGACATACTATTTCACAATATATGTTTTACTTGTGATTGTTATGCTTCTTTGTTTCTATGCATGTTAGAATGGTAGAAAGATCCCTCATGAATATCAAGTAAATTGCCATTCCCGATGTTGCACCTTCGCACGTCAAGTACGTCTAGTAGTGGGCTCATAAAATTGGGGTGCTGCTAGGTGTCCTTGAACTGAAGGGTTCATGTCGGACACGGACGTGCACTGCATTAGGTTAACTTGACAAGGCTATCAAAATGGTTTTGGGCCTTTTGGCAAAAGAGGTCGGGAGCCGGGGTATGAGATACCTACCCGACCGACGGGAGTCGTATAGAGATACGATTAGTAAGGAGTTGCTTACCGGATAGGCATGTTGTCTAGCGGTGATGCTAAAGCTCACTAGTCACATGTGTTAGTCGGATCCTGAATCACTGAGAGTTTGCGGAGGGATGCTGACTTCAGTGGGAGTATTTCTGCTTAAGGCTAGAATTACTCTACATAAACACATTGCTTAGTGATTGCATATTTTTCTGTTATAGATCAATGGCACCACCTGCTCAACACAACTTTGCATTGAAATCAATTCTAGAAAAGGATAAACTGAATGGAACAAACTTTACCACCTGCTATAGAAATTTGAGAATTGTTCTCAAGCATGATAAAAAGGAACATGTTCTAGAGGATCCGCTTCCAGAGGAACCTGCCGACAATGCTAGTACCACAACCAAGAATGCCTACTAGAAACTCATTGATGAATCAAACGAGATCAGCTGCCTCATGCTGGCTTCTACGGAGCCCGATTTGCAGTAGCATTTCAAAGATGTTGGGGCTTTCGATATGATCGAGAGTTGATACGTCTCCAACGTATCTATAATTTTTGATTGCTCCATGCTATGTTATCTACTGTTTTGGGCAATATTGGGATTTATTATCCACTTTTATATTATTTTTGGGACTAACCTATTAACCGGAGGCCCAGCCCAAAATTGATGTTTTTGCCTATTTCAGTGTTTCAAAGAAAAGGAATATCAAACGGAGTCGAAACGGATCGAAATCAACTAGAGAAGTTATTTTTGCAAGGGAAGCTACCGGATGGACTTGGACCCCATGTCAGGAGCCTAGGGAGGTGCTCACGAGGGTGGGGGTGCGCCCCCTAGGGCACGCCCCCTGCCTCGTGGGACCCCCAAAGCTCCACCGACGTACTTCCTGCACCCATATATACTCACGTACCCTAAAACTTCCAGAATAGACAATAGATCGAGAGTTCCGCCGCCAGAAGCCTCCGTAGCCACCGAAAACCAATCTACACCCGTTCCGGCACCCTGCCGGAGGGGGCAATCCCTCTCCGGTGGCCATCTTCATCATCCCGGTGCTCTCCATGACGAGGAGGGAGTAGTTCTCCCTTGGGGTTGAGGGTATGTACCAGTAGCTATGTGTTTGATCTCTCTCTCTCGTGTTCTTGAGGTGATACGATCTTGATGTATCGCGAGCTTTGCTATTATATTTGGATCCTATGATGTTTTCTCCCCCCTCTAATATCTTGTAATGAATTGAGTTTCCCCTTTGAAGTAATCTTATCGGATTGAGTCTTTAAAGATTTGAGAACACTTGATGAATGTCTTGCCATGCGTATCTATGGTGACAATGGGATACCACGTGATTCACTTGATGTATGTTTTGGTGATCAACTTGTGGGTTCCGCCCATGAACCTATTCATAGGGTTGGCACATGTTTTCGTGGTGATTCTCCGGTAGAACTTTGGGGCACTCTTTGAGGTTCTATGTGTTGGTTGAATAGATGAATCTGAGATTGTGTGATGCATATCGTATAATCATTCCCACAGATACTTGAGGTGACATTGGAGTATCTAGGTGACATTAGGGTTTTGGTTGATTTGTGTCTTAAGGTGTTATTCTAGTACGAACTCTAGGGCTGTTTGTGACACTTATAGGAATAGCCCAACGGATTGATTTGAAAGAATAACTTTGAGGTGGTTTCGTACCCTACCATAATCTCTTCGTTCGTTCTCCGCTATTAGTGACTTTGGAGTGACTCTTTGTTGCATGTTGAGGGATGGTTATGTGATCCAATTATGTTATTATTGTTGAGAGGACTTGCACTAGTGAAAGTATGAACCCTAGGCCTTATTTCCTAGCATTGCAATACCGTTTACGCTCACTTTTATCATTAGTTACCTTTCTGTTTTTATATTTTCAGATTACAAATACCTTTATCTACTATCCATATACCACTTGTATCACCATCTCTTCGCCGAACTAGTGCACCTATACAATTTACCATTGTATTGGGTGTGTTGGGGACAGACGAGACTCTTTGTTATTTGGTTGCAGGGTTGCTTGAGAGAGACCATCTTCATCCTACGCCTCCTACCGATTGATAAACCTTAGGTCATCCACCTGAGCGAAATTTGCTACTGTCCTACAAACCTCTGCACTTGGAGGCGCAACAACGTCTACAGGAAGAAGGTTGTGTAGTAGACATCAAGCTCTTTTCTGGCGCCGTTGCCGGGGAGGTTAGTGCTTGAAGGTATATATTTAGATCTTGCAATAGAGTCTTTTAGTTTCTTGTTTTATCACTAGTTTAGTTTATAAAAGAAAACTATAAAAAAATGGAATTGAGTTTGTCTCATACGCTTCAGCTTTTTAATATCTTTCGTGAGTATGATGGAAAATATAATTGTGCTCAAGTGCTAGAAGAAGAAATCTATAAAATGTTTGGCACTAAATATTTGAATGATGAGCATGATTGCAATGTTGTTAGTATGAATTCCTTGAATATCCATGATGCTAATGATATGCAAATCCACAAGCTTCGGGAAGCTATGTTTGATGAATATGATATTTTTTTGTCCCCCAAGTTTTGATGAGCAAATTTATTATGATGAAAGCATGCCCCCTATCTATGATGATTATTGTGATGACATGTATGCTTTAAAGAATAATGATAACCATGAAACTTGTCATCTTGATCTTAATTTTCAATCACATGATAGTTATTTCATTGAGTTTGCTCCCACTATTCTTCATGACAAGAATTTTGCTTGTGTGGAGAGTAGTAAAATTTCTATATTTGTAGATCATGAAAAGAATGCTTTAGGTGCTGGTTATATTGTTGAATTCATTCATGATGCTACTGAAAATTATTATGAGGGAGGAATATATGCTTGTAGGAATTGCAATAATATCAAGTTTCCTCTCTATGTGCTTAAAGTTTTGAAGTTATGCTTGTTTTACCTTCCTATGCAAGTTGATTATTATTCACATAAGTTGTTTGCTCACAAAATCCCTATGCATAGGAAGTGGGTTAGACTTAAATGTGCTAGTCATATTTTTCATGATGCTCTCTTTATGTTACAATTCTTATCTTTTATGTGAGCATCATTGAAATCATCATGCCTAGCTAGGGGCGTTAAATGATAGCGCTTGTTGGGAGGCATACCAATTTTATTTTTGTTCCTTGCTTTTTGATCCTGTTTAGTAATATACAATGCATCTAGCCTCTGTTTAGATGTGGTTTTTTGTTTTAATTAGTGTTTGTGCCAAGTAGAACCTTTGGGAAGACTTGGGTGAAGTCTTTATGATCATGCTGTAAAAAACAGAAACTTTAGCGCTCACGAGAATTGCTGCCATTTTTTATTGGAGAGTGATATTTAGTTAATTCTTTTTTCAGATGATTAATAGATAAATTCATCAGGTCGAGCAATTTATTTGAGAATTTTATGAGTTCCAGAAGTATACGTTTGATCCAGATTACTACAGACTGTTCTGTTTTTGACAGATTCTGTTTTCGATGTGTTGTTTGCTTATTTTGATGTGTCTATGGCTAGTAAAATAGTTTATAAACCAAAAATAAGTTGGAATAAAGTAGGTTTAACACCAATATAAATAAATAATGAGTTCATTACAGTACCTTGAAGTGGTATTTTGTTTTCTTTCGCTAACGGAGCTCACGAGTTTTCTTTTAAGTTTTGTGTTGTGAAGTTTTCAAGTTTTGGGTAAGGATTCGATGGACTATGGAATAAGGAGTGGAAAGATCCTAAGCTTGGGTATTCCCAAGACACCCCAAGGTAATATTCAAGGACAAACAAGAGCCTAAGCTTGGGGATGCCCCGAAAGGCATCCCCTCTTTCGTCTTCGTTCATCGGTAACTTTACTTGGAGCTATATTTTTATTCACCACATGATATGTGTTTTGTTTGGAGCGTCAATTTATTTTGTTATGATTTGCTTGCTGTTATTTATAAAAAAAATTTGAATCTTTTATTTAAATAAAAGTGGCATTGATAGCCTTTTCTCTGCCTATTTTAGAAGTCCACATGTTGCTGTTTGAAAACAGAAAGTTTACCGATGTTGCAATAATTCCCTAGAAAATTCAGAATGTGATAAAATGTTGAAACCTTTTGCATATTAGGTTCTGTTTAATTTACTATAGTGGTAATTTTCTTTCATAATTTTTGGAGCTAGGGAAGTATGGATGTTGCAGCATTCTTTACAGACTATCCTGTTTAGGCAGATTGCTGTTATATTTGCATTGTTTGCATATGTTGGCTTCTTTAATGGTTCTATTTGAGGATAGGACTATTAAATATGCAGAGGAATTTAGTATGCAATGTGGAATAATAATTTTAGTGATGTGCTACAGTAGAGTATGATAAGGTTTTTGCAATGGTTTATACTAACTTATCTCACGAGTCCTTGTTGAGTTTTGTGTGGATGAAGCTTTTGAGATTTAGGGAGACCGTGATATGAGAGGAATTAAGGAGACACAAAAGCTCAATATTGGGGATGCCCAAGGCATCCCAAGATAATATTTCAAGAAGTCTCAAGAATCTAAGCTTGGGGAGGCCCCGGTTGGCATCCCACCTTTCTTCTTCAACAACTATCGGTTAGTTTCGGTTGATCCTAAGTTTTTGCTTCTTCGCATAATGTTTGCTATTCTTAGAATATCATTTTATTTTGCTTTGCTTGCTGTTTGAATAAAATACCAAGATCTGAAATTATTAAATGTTAGAGAGTCTTGACGTAGTTGCATAATTATTCAACTACTCATTGATCTTCACTTATATCTTTTAGAGTAGTTTGTTGTTTGCTCTAGTACTTCACTTATATCTTTTAGAGCATGGTGGTAGTTTTATTTTGAATAAATATATGAACTCTCATGATTCACTTAAATTATTTTGAGAGTCTTAATAGCATGGTAATTTTATTAAAATTCTAATATGCTTGGTATGCAAGATTAATAATAAAACTTTCTTATGAGTGTGTTGAGTACTAAGAAAAGTTTGATGCTTGATGATTGTTTTGAGATATGGAGGTAATAATATCGAAGTCATGCTAGTTGAGTAGTTGTGAAATTGAGAAATACTTGTGTTGAAGTTTGCAAGTCCCGTAGCATGCACGTATGGTAAACATTATGCAACAAATTTGAAACATGAGGTGTTACTTGATTGTCCTCCTTATGAGTGGCGGTCGGGGACGAGCGATGGTCTTTTCCTACCAATCTGTCCCCCTAGGAGCATGCACGTAGTGCCGAAGTTTTTGATGACTTGTAGATTTTTGCAATAAGTATGTGAGTTCTTTATGACTAATGTTGAGTCCATGGATTATACGCACTCTCACCCTTCCATCCTTGCTAGCCTCTTCGGTACCGTGCATTGCCCTTTCTCACATTGAGAGTTGGTGCAAACTTCACAGGTGCATCCAAAACCCGTGATATGATACGCTCTTTCACACATAAACCTCCTTATATCTTCCTCAAAACAGCCACCATACCTACCTATTATGGCATTTCCATAGCCATTCCGAGATATATTGCCATGCAACTTTCCATCATTCCGTTCATCATGACACATTCATCATTGTCATATTGCTTAGCATGATCATGTAGTTGACATAGTATTTGTGGCAAAGCGACCATTCATAAGTCTTTCATACATGTCACTCTTGGTTCATTGCATATTCCGGTACACCACCAGAGGCATTCATATAGAGTCATCTTTGTTCTAGTATCGAGTGGTAATCATTGAGTTGTAAATAAATAGAAGTGTGATGATCATCATTTTCTAGAGCATTGTCCCAAGTGAGGAATAAAAAAAGAGGAAGGCCATAAAAAAGAAAAGGCCCAAAAAAATGATAGAAAAAGAGAGAAGGGACAATGTTACTATCCTTTTTCCACAATTTTGCTTCAAAGTAGCACCATGATCTTCATAGTAGAGAGTCTCTCATGTTATCACTTTCATATACTAGTGGGAATTTTTCATTATAGAACTTGGCTTGTATATTCCAACAATGGGCCTCCTCAAGTGCCCTAGGTCTTCGTGAGCAAGCAAGTTTGATGCACACCCACTAGTTTCTTTTGTTGAGCTTTCATACATTTATAGCTCTAGTGCATCCGTTGCATGGCAATCCCTACTCCTTGCATTAACATCAATCGGTGGGCATCTCCATAGCCCATTGATTAGCCTCGTTGATGTGAGACTTTCTCCTTTTTGTCTTCTCCACATAACCCCCATCATTATATTCTATTCCACCCATAGTGCTATATCCATGGCTCGCGCTCATGTATTGCGTGAAGGTTTATGAGTTTGGGATTACTAAAGTATGAAACAATTGCTTGAATTTTCATCGGGGTTGTGCATGATGAGAGCATTCTTGTGTGACAAAAATGGAGCATGACTAAACTATATGATTTTGTAGGGTTGAACTTTCTTTGGCCATGTTATTTTGAGAAGCCATAATTGCTTAGTTAGTATGTTTGAAGTATTATCATTTTTATGTCAATATGAACTTTTGTCTTGAATCTTTCGGATATGAACATTCATACCACAATTAAGAAGAATTACATTGAAATTATGCCAAGTAGCACTCCGCATCAAAAATTCTGTTTTTATCATTTACCTACTCGAGGATGAGCAGGAATTAAGCTTGGGGATGCTTGACACGTCTCGAACGTATCTATAATTTTTGATTGCTCCATGCTATGTTATCTACTGTTTTGGGAAATATTGGGCTTTATTATACACTTTTATATTATTTTTGGGACTAACCTATTAACCGGAGGCCCAGCCCAGAATTGCTGTTTTTGCCTATTTCAGTGTTTCGAAGAAAAGGAATATCAAACGGAGTTGAAACGGAACGAAATCAACTAGAGAAGTTATTTTTGGAAGGAAAGATACCGGATGGACTTGCACCCCAAGGCAATATTCAAGGACAACCAAGAGCCTAAGCTTGGGGATGCCCCGGAAGGCATCCCCTCTTTCGTCTTCGTTCATCGATAACTTTACTTGGAGCTATATTTTTATCACCACATGATATGTGTTTTGCTTGGAGCATCAATTTATTTTGTTAGGATTTTCTTGCTGTTCTTTAGAACAATGTTTTGCATCTTTTATTTCAATAAAAGTGGCATTGACAGCCTTTACTATGCCTATTTTAGAAGTCCACATGTTGCTGTTTGAAAACAGAAAGTTTACCGATGTTGCAATAATTCCCTAGAAAATTCAGAATGTGATAAAATGTTGAAACCATTTGCATATTAGGCTCTGATTAATTTACTATAGTGGTAATTTTCTTTCATAATTTTTGCAGCTAGGGAAGTATGGATGTTGTAGCATTCTTTTCAGACTATCCTGTTTAGGCAGATTCTTGTTATATTTGCATTGTTTGCATATGTTGGCTTCTTTAATGGTCCTATTTGAGGATAGGACTATTAAATATGCAGAGGCATTTAGTATGCAATGTTGAATAATAATTTTAGTGATTTTCTACAGTAGAGTATGATAAGGTTTTTGCAATGGTTTATACTAACTTATCTCACGAGTCCTTGTTGAGTTTTGTGTGGATGAAGCTTTTGAGATTTAGGGAGACCGTGATATGAGAGGAATTAAGGAGACACAAAAGCTCAAGCTTGGGGATGCCCAAGGAATCCCAAGATAATATTTCAAGAAGTCTCAAGAATCTAAGCTTGGGGAGGCCCCGGTTGGCATCCCACCTTTCTTCTTCAACAACTATCGGTTAGTTTCGGTTGATCCTAAGTTTTTGCTTCTTCGCATAATGTTTGCTATTCTTAGAATATCATTTTATTTTGCTTTGCTTGCTGTTTGAATAAAATACCAATATCTGAAATTATTAAATGTTAGAGAGTCTTGACGTAGTTGCATAATTATTCAACTACTCATTGATCTTCACTTATATCTTTCAGAGTAGTATGTTGTTTGCTCTAGTACTTCACTTATATCTTTTAGAGCATGGTGGTAGTTTTATTTTGAATAAATATATGAACTCTCATGCTTCACTTAAATTATTTTGAGAGTCTTAATAGCATGGTAATTTTATTAAAATCCTAATATGCTTGGTATGCAAGATTAATAATAAAACTTTATTATGAGTGTGTTGAGTACCAAGAAAAGTTTGATGCTTGATGATTGTTTTGAGATATGGAGGTAATAATATCGAAGTCATGCTAGTTGAGTAGTTGTGAAATTGAGAAATACTTGTGTTGAAGTTTGCAAGTCCCGTAGCATGCACGTATGGTAAACATTATGCAACAAATTTGAAACATGAGGTGTTACTTGATTGTCCTCCTTATGAGTGGCGGTCGGGGACGAGCGATGGTCTTTTCCTACCAATCTGTCCCCCTAGGAGCATGCACGTAGTGCCGAGGTTTTTGATGACTTGTAGATTTTTGCAATAAGTATGTGAGTTCTTTATGACTAATGTTGAGTCCATGGATTATACGCACTCTCACCCTTCCATCCTTGCTAGCCTCTTCGGTACCGTGCATTGCCCTTTCTCACATTGAGAGTTGGTGCAAACTTCACAGGTGCATCCAAAACCCGTGATATGATACGCTCTTTCACACATAAACCTCCTTATATCTTCCTCAAAACAGCCACCATACCTACCTATTATGGCATTTCCATAGCCATTCCGAGATATATTGCCATGCAACTTTCCATCATTCCGTTCATCATGACACATTCATCATTGTCATATTGCTTAGCATGATCATATAGTTGACATAGTATTTGTGGCAAAGCGACCGTTCATAATTCTTTCATACATGTCACTCTTGGTTCATTGCATATCCCGGTACACCACCGGAGGCATTCATATAGAGTCATCTTTGTTCTAGTATCGAGTGGTAATCATTGAGTTGTAAATAAATAGAAGTGTGATGATCATCATTTTCTAGAGCATTTTCCCAAGTGAGGAATAAAAAAAGAGGAAGGCCATAAAAAAGAAAAGGCCCAAAAAATGATAGAAAAAGAGAGAAGGGACAATGTTACTATCCTTTTTTCACAATTGTGCTTCAAAGTAGCACCATGATCTTCATAGTAGAGAGTCTCTCATGTTATCACTTTCATATACTAGTGGGAATTTTTCATTATAGAACTTGGCTTGTATATTCCAATAATGGGCCTCCTCAAGTTCCCTAGGTCTTCGTGAGCAAGCAAGTTGGATGCACACCCACTAGTTTCCTTTGTTGAGCTTTCATACATTAATAGCTCTAGTGCATCCGTTGCATGGCAATCCCTACTCCTTGCATTAACATCAATCGGTGGGCATCTCCATAGCCCATTGATTAGCCTCGTTGATGTGAGACTTTCTCCTTTTTGTCTTCTCCACATAACCCCCATCATTATATTCTATTCCACCCATAGTGCTATATCCATGGCTCGCGCTCATGTATTGCGTGAAGGTTTATGAGTTTGAGATTACTAAAGTATGAAACAATTGCTTGGATTTTCATCGGGGTTGTGCATGATGAGAGCATTCTTGTGTGACAAAAATGGAGCATGACTAAACTATATGATTTTGTAGGGATGAACTTTCTTTGGCCATGTTATTTTGAGAAGCCATAATTGCTTAGTTAGTATGCTTGAAGTATTATCATTTTTATGTCAATATGAACTTTTGTCTTGAATCTATCGGATATGAACATTCATACCACAATTAAGAAGAATTACATTGAAATTATGCCAAGTAGCACTCCGCATCAAAAATTCTGTTTTTATCATTTACCTACTCGAGGATGAGCAGGAATTAAGCTTGGGGATGCTTGAGACGTCTCGAACGTATCTATAATTTTTGATTGCTCCATGCTATGTTATCTACTGTTTTGGGAAATATTGGGCTTTATTATACACTTTTATATTATTTTTGGGACTAACCTATTAACCGGAGGCCCAGCCCAGAATTGTTGTTTTTGCCTATTTCAGTGTTTCGAAGAAAAGGAATATCAAACGGAGTTGAAACGGAACGAAATCAACTAGAGAAGTTATTTTTGGAAGGAAAGATACCGGATGGACTTGCACCCCAAGGCAATATTCAAGGAAAACCAAGAGCCTAAGCTTGGGGATGCCCCGGAAGGCATCCCCTCTTTCGTCTTCGTTCATCGATAACTTTACTTGGAGCTATATTTTTATCACCACATGATATGTGTTTTGCTTGGAGCGTCAATTTATTTTGTTAGGATTTGCTTGCTGTTCTTTAGAACAATGTTTTGCATCTTTTATTTCAATAAAAGTGGCATTGACAGCCTTTACTATGCCTATTTTAGAAGTCCACATGTTGCTGTTTGAAAACAGAAAGTTTACCGATGTTGCAATAATTCCCTACAAAATTCAGAATGTGATAACATGTTGAAACCATTTGCATATTAGGCTCTGATTAATTTACTATAGTGGTAATTTTCTTTCATAATTTTTGCAGCTAGGGAAGTATGGATGTTGCAGCATTCTTTTCAGACTATCCTGTTTAGGCAGATTCTTGTTATATTTGCATTGTTTGCATATGTTGGCTTCTTTAATGGTTCTATTTGAGGATAGGACTATTAAATATGCAGAGGCATTTAGTATGCAATGTTGAATAATAATTTTAGTGATTTTCTACAGTAGAGTATGATAAGGTTTTTGCAATGGTTTATACTAACTTATCTCACGAGTCCTTGTTGAGTTTTGTGTGGATGAAGCTTTTGAGATTTAGGGAGACCGTGATATGAGAGGAATTAAGGAGACACAAAAGCTCAAGCTTGGGGATGCCCAAGGCATCCCAAGATAATATTTCAAGAAGTCTCAAGAATCTAAGCTTGGGGAGGCCCCGGTTGGCATCCCACCTTTCTTCTTCAACAACTATCGGTTAGTTTCGGTTGATCCTAAGTTTTTGCTTCTTCGCATAATGTTTGCTATTCTTAGAATATCATTTTATTTTGCTTTGCTTGCTGTTTGAATAAAATACCAAGATCTGAAATTATTAAATGTTAGAGAGTCTTGACGTAGTTGCATAATTATTCAACTACTCATTGATCTTCACTTATATCTTTCAGAGTAGTTTGTTGTTTGCTCTAGTACTTCACTTATATCTTTTAGAGCATGGTGGTAGTTTTATTTTGAATAAATATATGAACTCTCATGCTTCACTTAGATTATTTTGAGAGTCTTAATAGCATGGTAATTTTATTAAAATCCTAATATGCTTGGTATGCAAGATTAATAATAAAACTTTCTTATGAGTGTGTTGAGTACTAAGAAAAGTTTGATGCTTGATGATTGTTTTGAGATATGGAGGTAATAATATCGAAGTCATGCTAGTTGAGTAGTTGTGAAATTTCGAAATACTTGTGTTGAAGTTTGCAAGTCCCGTAGCATGCACGTATGGTAAACATTATGCAACAAATTTGAAACGTGAGGTGTTACTTGATTGTCCTCCTTATGAGTGGCGGTCGGGGACGAGCGATGGTCTTTTTCTACCAATCTGTTCCCCTAGGAGTATGCACGTAGTGCCGAAGTTTTTGATGACTTGTAGATTTTTTCAATAAGTATGTGAGTTCTTTATGAATAATGTTGAGTCCATGGATTATACGCACTCTCACCCTTCCATCCTTGCTAGCCTCTTCGGTACCATGCATTGCCCTTTCTCACATTGAGAGTTGGTGCAAACTTCACCGGTGCATCCAAAACCCGTGATATGATACGCTCTTTCACACATAAACCTCCTTATATCTTCCTCAAAACAGCCACCATACCTACCTATTATGGCATTTCCATAGCCATTCCGAGATATATTGCCATGCAACTTTCCATCATTCCGTTCTTCATGACACATTCATCATTGCCATATTGCTTAGCATGATCATGTAGTTGACATAGTATTTGTGGCAAAGCGACCGTTCATAATTCTTTCTTACATGTCACTCTTGGTTCATTGCATATCCCGGTACACCACCGGAGGCATTCATATAGCGTCATCTTTGTTCTAGTATCGAGTGGTAATCATTGAGTTGTAAATAAATAGAAGTGTGTTGATCATCATTTTCTAGAGCATTGTCCCAAGTGAGGAATAAAAAAAAGAGGAAGGCCATAAAAAAAGAAAAGGCCTAAAAAATGATAGAAAAAGAGAGAAGGGACAATGTTACTATCCTTTTTCCACAATTGTGCTTCAAAGTAGCACCATGATCTTCATAGTAGAGAGTCTCTCATGTTATCACTTTCATTATAGAACTAGGCTTGTATATTCCAACAATGGGCCTCCTCAACTGCCCTAGGTCTTCGTGAGGAAGCAAGTTGGATGCACACCCACTAGTTTCTTTTGTTGAGCTTTCATACATTTATAGCTCTAGTGCATCCGTTGCATGGCAATCCCTACTCCTTGCATTAACATCAATCGGTGGGCATCTCCATAGCCCATTGATTAGCCTCGTTGATGTGAGACTTTCTCCTTTTTGTCTTCTCCACATAACCCCCATCATTATATTCTATTCCACCCATAGTGCTATATCCATGGCTCGCGCTCATGTATTGCGTGAAGGTTTATGAGTTTGAGATTACTAAAGTATGAAACAGTTGCTTGGATTTTCATCGGGGTTGTGCATGATGAGAGCATTCTTGTGTGACAAAAATGGAGCATGACTAAACTATATGATTTTGTAGGGATGAACTTTCTTTGGCCATGTTATTTTGAGAAGACATAATTGCTTAGTTAGTATGCTTGAAGTATTATCATTTTTATGTCAATATGAACTTTTGTCTTGAATATTTCGGATATGAACATTCATACCACAATTAAGAAGAGTTACATTGAAATTATGCCAAGTAGCACTCCGCATCAAAAATTCTGTTTTTATCATTTACCTACTCGAGGATGAGCAGGAATTAAGCTTGGGGATGCTTGATATGTCTCGAACGTATCTATAATTTTTGATTGCTCCATGCTATGTTATCTACTTTTTTGGGAAATATTGGGCTTTATTATACACTTTTATATTATTTTTGGGACTAACCTATTAACCGGAGGCCCAGCCCAGAATTGCTGTTTTTGCCTATTTCAGTGTTTCGAAGAAAAGGAATATCAAACGGAGTTGAAAAGGGACGAAATCAACTAGAGAAGTTATTTTTGGAAGGAAATCTACCGGATGGACTTGCACCCCAAGGCAATATTCAAGTACAACCAAGAGCCTAAGCTTGGGGATGCCCCGGAAGGCATCCCCTCTTTCGTCTTCGTTCATCGATAACTTTACTTGGAGCTATATTTTTATCACCACATGATATGTGATTTGCTTGGAGCGTCAATTTATTTTGTGAGGATTTGCTTGCTGTTCTTTAGAACAATGTTTTGCATCTTTTATTTCAATGAAAGTGGCATTGATAGCCTTTACTATGCCTATTTTAGAAGTCCACATGTTGCTGTTTGAAAACAGAAAGTTTACCGATGTTGCAATAATTCCCTACAAAATTCAGAATGTGATAACATGTTGAAACCATTTGCATATTAGGCTCTGATTAATTCACTATAGTGGTAATTTTCTTTCATAATTTTTGGATCTAGGTAAGTATGGATGTTGCAGCATTCTTTTCAGACTATCCTGTTTAGGCAGATTGCTGTTATATTTGCATTGTTTGCATATGTTGGCTTCTTTAATGGTTCTATTTGAGGATAGGACTATTAAATATGCAGAGGCATTTAGTATGCAATGTTGAATAATAATTTTAGTGATTTGCTACAGTAGAGTATGATAAGGTTTTTGCAATGGTTTATACTAACTTATCTCACGAGTCCTTGTTGAGTTTTGTGTGGATGAAGCTTTTGAGATTTAGGGAGACCGTGATATGAGAGGAATTAAGGAGACACAGAAGCTCAAGATTGGGGATGCCCAAGGCATCCCAAGATAATATATCAAGAAGTCTCAAGAATCTAAGCTTGGGGAGGCCCCGGTTGGCATCCCACCTTTCTTCTTCAACAACTATCAGTTAGTTTCGGTTGATCCTGAGTTTTTGCTTCTTCGCATAATGTTTGCTATTCTTAGAATATCATTTTATTTTTCTTTGCTTGCTGTTTGAATAAAATACCAAGATCTGAAATTATTAAATGTTAGAGAGTCTTGACGTAGTTGCATAATTATTCAACTACTCATTGATCTTCACTTATATCTTTCAGAGTAGTTTGTTGTTTGCTCTAGTACTTCACTTATATCTTTTAGAGCATGGTGGTAGTTTTATTTTGAATAAATATATGAACTCTCATGCTTCACTTAGATTATTTTGAGAGTCTTAATAGCATGGTAATTTTATTAAAATCCTAATATGCTTGGTATGCAAGATTAATAATAAAACTTTCTTATGAGTGTGTTGAGTACTAAGAAAAGTTTGATGCTTGATGATTGTTTTGAGATATGGAGGTAATAATATCGAAGTCATGCTAGTTGAGTAGTTGTGAAATTTCGAAATACTTGTGTTGAAGTTTGCAAGTCCCGTAGCACGCACGTATGGTAAACATTATGCAACAAATTTGAAACATGAGGTGTTACTTGATTGTCCTCCTTATGAGTGGCGGTCGGGGACGAGCGATGGTCTTTTTCTACCAATCTGTCCCCCTAGGAGCATGCACGTAGTGCCGAAGTTTTTGATGACTTGTAGATTTTTTCAATAAGTATGTGAGTTCTTTATGAATAATGTTGAGTCCATGGATTATACGCACTCTCATCCTTCCATCCTTGCTAGCCTCTTCGGTACCATGCATTGCCCTTTCTCACATTGAGAGTTGGTGCAAACTTCACCGGTGCATCCAAAACCCGTGATATGATACGCTCTTTCACACATAAACCTCCTTATATCTTCCTCAAAACAGCCACCATACCTACCTATTATGGCATTTCCATAGCCATTCCGAGATATATTGCCATGCAACTTTCCATCATTCCGTTCATCATGACACATTCATCATTGCCATATTGCTTAGCATGATCATGTAGTTGACATAGTATTTGTGGCAAAGCGACCGTTCATAATTCTTTCTTACATGTCACTCTTGGTTCATTGCATATCCCGGTACACCACCGGAGGCATTCATATAGCGTCATCTTTGTTCTAGTATCGAGTGGTAATCATTGAGTTGTAAATAAATAGAAGTGTGATGATCATCATTTTCTAGAGCATTGTCCCAAGTGAGGAATAAAAAAAAGAGGAAGGCCATTGTCGGGTGGTAGGTGCGACATATGCCAACGGGTGGCTTATCTTTGTGGGAACCAGTAAGACGTCGCCGGTGCCTGGAAGCGGGATGAGGTGAAGACATGCACGCCGGCGGATCTTACCCAGCTTCGGGGCTCTCCAAGGAGATAACACCCCTACTGCTGCTCTGCGGGGTCTCCGCATGCTCACTCGATGAATCAGGTAGCTACACAACGCTCCTTGAGCTGTTTTTGGGGGGGGGAGGAGGAAGAAAGGGCACGGCTAGCCTGCTTCTTCTCCTTGTATGGTGTCTAGAACTAGCAGGGGGTCGAACCCTTTGCATGGGTGCTCCGGGGGGTTTATATTGTCCTACCCCCCGGGGGTACAATGGTAATCCGGCTGGGCGCGGGGCCCAGCCGTCTGTGACTGTGCTCGCCGGCTCCTGCGCCGGCTGCTGGGGCCCGTCGACTGGTGGGTCCCGCCGGCTGCCAGCTCCTTGGTCAGCAGGCGGGCCCCAATGCCCCGGGCCTGGTCAACGGCTGGTCACTGTGGCTTAATCTTGTTGACGTGAGCTTCATCGTGGTAAGCGCGGTTACAGTGCCGCCGCCTGTCGGACGATCGCTGTAGCCTTACCGCGTCTTGTCTCCTTAATGGGGCGTCTCCTTCGAGGGAGGCGGCGAGCCGGCTGCGGGGAGCCTGCTCCGTCTTGGGCCAGCTGGTTGGGAGCATGGCCGCCTTCGGCCGTCTCTCTGCGCAAAAGGGCCCACCGCCTATGGGCCGCGCTGGCGGCCCGTCGTGGGTGAGGCCAGGGTCAACATGGCAACAGTGCTGCGCCGGACGGGTCATGCCTACCCCGTACGGCGCACTGTGCCAGGCATTCCCCGGGATTCGAGGGTGGCAGGCTCTTCTGTAGCCATGCCCCGTCGTACCGCCGTTAGGTGGGTGCAAACTTTGTGGGTACGGTCTTGACTGCTTCGCGGGGAGCCGGCTCGAAGGAGTCGGCCTTCTCGCAGCCGGCGTCTTGGAGTCGGCCCTCTCATGAGGGTTAACGTTGGACCGCCTTCCGAAAGCCGGCCTAGATCGTAGCCGGCTAGGGGAAGGCGGCCCTATGTCTTGGATTCTTGAGAGCCGGGCTGGCTCGTAGTTTTTGCAGAAGTGCCAGGGGAAGCTGGCTAGGCTACCCATGGCTATTTACTCCGACAGTAGTCCCCGAAGCTGATCGAGCTCCGAGGTGAACAAGGGGACGAGAAGCTTGGTCAGCTTCCTATCCTGAAGAGCCGGCTTCACGGCCGTACGCCGACTTCAGATAACCCCGCGTAGGCGGGAGGAGAGGGAGCCTGCATGCCGACCACGGGCCCTCTCGCGGCCACGTGGCGGCAGGATCCCGCGAGCGCACGCGCGCGATGGGACGCCGCCGCAGGCCCGGGCCCGCCACTCGCGAGCCTCGGTCCGGGCGCGGATCTCCCGTGGCCCACAGGGCCGCTCGCCTTCTCAAGGCAGTTTTCGTCTCGCCATTAAGGGTCGGTAATTGCGGGGCGTGGGAAGTGGGCACGATCGACCCCCACGCTTCCCCATGCCACGCCTCCTCGGCTCCGCCACGTGAGCCTATAAGTAGGGGGAGGAGGGGGAGCGACAGAGGTTCGCGCGCTCCCTCCCACTCCGTCCCTCCTAACTCTCGTCTTCTTCCTCTCACTACCGCCGCAGCCTCCCGTCTCAGCGCCGTCGCGTCTCCACGCCACCTCGCTCCCATGGCATTGTCAAGCTCCTGGGACGGCTCTAACGTCCATGAGGATCACGTGGAGTTCCTTCGCCAGACCCGGCGCCGACCGCGTTCAGGTCTGCCTAGCGCCCGAGAGGGAGATCTCGCCGGCGCCGGAGGAGGGTGAGCGGGTCGTCTTCCACTCGCACTGCCTGCGCGGCTTCGGCCTCCCGGCGAGCGGGTTTCTGCGTTCCTTCCTCGACTTCTACAACCTCCAGCCGCATCACCTCACGCCCAATGCGGTGATACTGCTGTCGGCCTTCGTCTCCCTCTGCGAAGGCTTCTTAGGGCTGCTCCCCACGCTGGAGCTCTGGGGAGAGTTCTTCCAGAGCAAGCTCGGCACAGTCGTCGCCGGCGTGCCTGCCCCCTGCGGAGCCTTCATCGCCATGAGGAGGGCGAGCGAGAACAATCCGTTCCCGCCCATCCCCCTGATCCAGTCGGTAAAGGTCTGGCAGAGATCTTATTTCTATGTGAAGAACGTCGCCGAGCAAGAAGACTACATCAACCTGCCGGCTTACGTAGCCGGCCCGCCGGCTGGGAGGCAGCCCTCGTGGAGCTTCCGATCCCGGTCGTTGTCTCCGGCCGGGAACGCCGCCATCTCCCGGCTTCGGGTGCTGATTCAGTCGGAAGGCTTGCGCGGGGCCAACTTGGTGGCCGCCTTCGTGGAGCGCCGGATCCTTCCTCTCCAGAGCCGGCCCCATATGATGTGCCAGATGAGCGGCCGCTTCGACCCAAGCCGGCTGAGCACATGGGAGATGCCCCACGCGGAGGTGGCGCTTATGGTCAACTACATTGCCAATTGCAAGCTCAGCGGGGACTGGCAGTACGGCAAGGCGCCGTATTCTCGCGCAAATCCTCCACCCGTGGTAAGTTTCTCTCTTTATCTTCTTTTTCGTCGTCAGCCGGATTCGTGACGGCCGGCTTCTGACCAGCCGGTTCTCTATGCAGAACCCTCTTCTTGCGCCGCCGGCCGGGGCGGCAGGGATCAAACGCCAGTACGCTCCCGACCGCGCAGTGGATGATGTTGATGACCCGGACTTGGGGGCGGCTGCCATGGAAGACGCCGTCGTGGGGGACAGTGCCGAGCCCGGAGGCTCAAGGTTCACCACGAGCTTCGAGGACTGGCCGGACGACTTTGAAGCCGAAGTCGCTCCGCGTCGCCAGCCGGCGGCCGACCAACAGGGCGCGGGCTCGTCCGTCGCGCCGGCTGCCGGCGGCGCGCAGAAGCGTCGGGCCGCTCTAGGACTCTTCGGCAGTCGGCCGAAGAAGTCCAAACCTTCTGCCGCGGCGACGAAGCGAGAAGAGGCGGCCGCGAAGGCGGCCCGCTTCCGCAAGGCTGTGAAACAGCCCCAGGTAGTCTCGGCGTAAGTCTTTAATTGCCTTGCCGCAGTCTCGTCGTTGTTCTCTTTTCTTCGAACGTCTTCTTAACTTTTCTTCGCTTGCTGGACAGGGCGCCGCTTTCTCTTGAGCGGGGCCCGGGCGGCTCCGTCGTGGGGCCGGCTGGAGGGTCTTTGAGCTCCCGCTGCGTGGACCCCCGCGCCGATCTTAGGGAGGCCACAGAGCGGAACACCCGCGAAGCGCGGGAAGAGCGCGAGGCGGCGGAGAAGGCGGCCGCCCAGGCGGCAAAGGGGCAGGCTGAAGCGGTAGCCAAGGCCCCGAGGGAGGCGGCTCCCGCAGAGACGGAGGCGGGAAGCTCGCACAGCCAGCCTCCGCTGCTCGCCGTTCCTCTCCGAGCCGTGGCCCCCGACACCCCGTTGCCCTTGGCGGAGGAGATCATCCAAGACCCGCCGCTGTTGGAGAGGGAGGAGGAGCCCGTGGCCTTGGCCGGGTGAGCGCCGCCTGTGGCGCCAACCGGAGCGGGCCAAGGCGGTCAATCGTCAGCGGCGCCGGAGGAGCCGGCCAGAGGTGAGCCAGAGAGCAGGGCCGGCCTCAAGGTGCAGCTGGCGACGGGCCGGCGTGCTGGAGGAGGCGCTGCTCCGCCGGAGTTGCGCCGAGCCGCGGGCGCAGGCCAGCCGGCTGGAGATCTGGAGGCGGCCAGCACCGCCGTGTCTGAGTGGACTCCCAGCGGGGGGACCAGCGAGCTGGATGCGGCGGCTCAAGGGGTCCGGAGCCGGCTACAAGCTCAAGCCGCCCTGCTGCAACAGCTCAACCAAGAGTTCTTGTCAACGCGAACCACTATCCGGGTGAGCCCTTCGCTCTTAGCTGCTTTGCTTTCTTGATTTCTTCTGTGGGGGCGCGTCAGCGCACCCACTGGGTGTAGTCCCCGAGATCCGGGCCGACTGCTGCGCAGTCGGGTCGGATCTTTCTCGACGGCCACCTTACTTTGCTTTCTTTCTACACTTTCAGGAATACCACAACCTTCGTGCTGCCGCCTTCGACTCCCAGGCTCAAGAGTTGAGCCGGCGGACCGACGACCTGGCCGACAGCCGAAGTAAGTACTTGGTTTTGTTTATCTCCTGTGGGGGCGCGTCAGCGCACCCACTAGGTGTAGTCCCCGAGATTCGGGCCGACTGCTACGCAGTCGGGTCGAATCTTTCTTAACGACTCTTTTCTTATTGATCTTTCTTCTTTCTTTGTCTTCAGGGGCCAACGCCGACTTGAGGAAGGAGCTTGGCGAAGCAAAGGCCGCCGTTTACGCCAAAGAGGCCGAGTGCACTGCCTTGGTCCAGGAACGAGATCGCCTGGCCAAGAAGCTGGCCGACCAAGAGGAAAGCCACAAGGCGGCCCTGCAGGCGGCGCGGGAAAGTGAAGCCACCGTGCTAGCGGAATATGAGATGGAGGCGGCGAGCTGGTCTGAGACCCGGCGAGCTCTGGATGAAGGCTTCGGCCGGATCGAGGACTTGATCGACGGTAAGTTGCCTTCCCCGGCCCTTCTCCTGCCCCTTGCCGCCTGGGTCTTTTGACTTATCTTGGGCTGTTGCTTGTTGTTTCTTGCAGATTACTTCCCAGGCTACTCCTCCTTCACCGCCCAAAGCATTGAGGCCCATCGCGAGGCGCGCTGGCAAGCGGGGGCCGACATCGCGCCGGATGCAAACCGGACCCTTGAGGAGCAGCTCCTGGCTGTCCAGGCACGGTTGAAGCCGGCTCATCGGATGCTTCGCCGGCTCCAACGTGCCGGGGCGCAAGTGCTGGCGGCCCTCTGGCCCGGCAAGATGATCCCCCGCACTCCGAGCCGAACTGCCGACTGGCTGGAAGTCGCAGTCGGCCGCTTCGAGGCTTGGAAAGCGTCAGCGGCCCGCCTCGGAGCCGGGCGAGCGTTGGAATTCGTCCGGGCGTGGTACCCAGGGCTGAGCCTGGACCAGCTGTGCACTTGGCGGATGGAGGCCGACGCGGAGCTGGAGGCGGTGAGGCCGGCTATCGCCCAGCGGGCTTCAATGATCGCCGAGTGCACTGACATCAGCGTTTTCGCACCCGAAATCGATGATGACGGTGTCGCGCAGCCGGAGGAATGGTTCGGGCTGAACCCGGCGGTGGGCGAGGACTCGGCGGAGGACATCGCCTCCAGCGACGAGGGCGAGGAAGACGAAGACGACGATGGCGGAGACGTCGAGCCGGCTGGTGGAACAACCAGCCGACCTCAGGCCGACCGTGCCTCCAGCAATGAGGCGCGTGGAAGCGCGCCCTCTGCAGGAGGTGGCGACCAAGCCGAAGTTCGTCAGCCGGCCGCTCCTTCAGTTGGCGCGACCGTCTCCGCCCACCAGTCGGCCGCTCTGCCAACTTGACCTGCCGTCTTTATCTTTCCTGCTTTGTTGTCTTTGAACAATCTTTTGTTAAGTTTCGCAGTTCCACCCACTGGGGGTGTATCCAAACTATGTTGAATGCTGGCCTCCAGGAGGTCTTTTTGTGTAAAATTACCATGTGCATGTTTGGTTTCCATTCGCGTATGCTTGTTTATCCTTAGGCTTTTTCCTTTGCCGCCTTCCCTCTTTGGGGAGGCAAGTACTTGAGCTTTCTTGGATTTAAAGTAAAGTGAACGGAAACCGGCCGGCCGGCTACTCTGGTAGCCGGTCGACGGTGTGGGAAAAACCGGCTTTGTTATATTAGTCCGTTAGTCCCTAGCCGTTTTTCATGTGGGCGGTCGTTCCTACCTTTAACCCTTGCCAGCCGGACAGCCGGTTCTTCGAACTGCGACTTTTGGCAAGGGAAGGCTTGAGAGCCGGCACACTACTTGTCTGACTGCGGGTAGGACTTCTAATATAACTTCAGTCGGCCAGTCCCCGAGCCGACTTGTCGGACTCGGTGCCGGACGGAATAAGTAAATGATACGACAAGCATGATATTTTTCATTCATAAATAAGGGATGGCAGTCCCGGAGCCCTCCTCGGGGAGCCTATTGTCTTGTACTTAATACAAAAGTTAGCGTGATACATACTGCCTTTCAACTGTAAAATCTTCGAAGGAGGTTGGCGTTCCATGGCCGTTCCGACTCCTTGCCGGAGTCGTCTCTCTTGCGTGCCTTCGGCTTCTGTGCGTCGATCAGGTAGTAGGAGTCGTTGCCTAGAGCTCTGCTGATGACGAAAGGGCCTTCCCAAGGGGCTGAGAGCTTGTGCTGGCCAGCTGTTCGCTGAATCAGCCGGAGCACAAGGTCGCCCTCTTGGAAAGATCTTGGCCTGACCTTCCGGCTGTGGTAGCGGCGCAAACCCTGCTGGTAAATTGCAGACCGGCTGAGAGCTAACAGCCGGCTTTCTTCCAGCAGGTCGACGCCGTCTTCTCGTGCTTCCTTGGCCTCCGCTTCCGTGTACATGGTTACTTGAGGCGAGTCGAACTCGATGTCAGTTGGGATGACCGCCTCGGCACCATACACAAGGAAGAAAGGGGTGAAGCCGGTTGACTTGTTTGGTGTAGTGCGCAGACTCCAGAGGACAGCCGGCAGCTCATCGAGCCAACAGCCGGCTGAGCGCTCCAGAGGTACAACCAGTCGGGGCTTGATGCCGGAGAGGATGAGGCTGTTGGCTCGCTCGACCTGGCCGTTTGACTGCGGGTGGGCGACGGATGCTAAGTCCAGCCGGATACCTTGGGCTGCGCAGAAACGTGCCAAGGCTCCTTTGGCGAAATTCGTGCCATTGTCGGTGATGACGCTGTGCGGCACGCCGTACCGAGTTGTTATGTCCGCGATGAACGTCACGGCAGTCGGCCCATTCAGCTTCTTGATCGGCTTCGCCTCAACCCACTTGGTGAATTTGTCCACGGCGACGAGCAAATGAGTCATGCCGCCGCGCGCCGTCTTGAATGGGCCCACCATGTCCAGTCCCCAAACGGCAAAGGGCCAAGTGAGGGGAATGGTCTTGAGTGCCGAAGCCGGCATGTGTTGCTTGGAGCTGAAGAGCTGGCATCCCTTGCAATGCTTGACTAATTCTTTGGCGTCGTCCAAAGCAGTCGGCCCGAAGAAACCATGGCGGAAGGCTTTGGCGACAAGTGATCTTGAGGCCGCATGGTGGCCGCACTCTCCTTGGTGAATGTCTGCGAGGATTGCAACGCCCTTCTCTTGCTCGACGCATCACTGGAGGACTCCGGTGACGCTGCGCTTGAGTAGTTCTCTGTTGACGATTGTGTATGCTCCGGCTCGGCGCTGGACTTGTCTTGCTTCTGTTTCGTCAGCCGGCAGGTCTTGGTTTACTAGGAAGTTGAGGATGGACTGAGCCCATGACGGGGCCGCGACTTCTTCTACTGCCAAAGTGGCTACTGCCACCAGGGTGGGCGGGCTGGGCGGTGAGGTGCTGGAGTCAGCCGCCGGCTGTAGTGCTGGTGCAGTCCCCGGGCCGGCTACCGCAGTCCCCGAGCCGGCTACCGTAGTCCCCGAGCCGGCTACCGCAGTCGCCGGGCTGGCTACGGGGGTCTTGGGGTCGGCTACTTGATTCTTCGAGCCGGACTTGGCCGCATCGAGGTCAGGCGGCACGAAGATGGAATCGGATTCCGGAGACGGCTTGATGGACGGCTTGAGGAGGCGTTGTAGAGCGACACCGGTTGGAATTGTTTGCCGGGTGGAGCCTATTCGAGCCAGGGCATCGGCTGGCTCGTTGTCGGCTCGATGTACGTGGAGGAACTCGCATCCTTCAAAGTATCCGCTGAGTTGTTGGACCAGGAAACGGTAGCTCGCCATGTTCGCGTCCTTGGCGTCCCAGTCACCGGATGACTGCTGGACTACCAGGTCTGAGTCGCCATAACATAGGATCCGGCGAATGCCAAGTTCTTTGGCAAGCCGGAGCCCGTGTATGAGCGCCTCGTACTTGGCCACATTGTTGGAGGCGGCAAAGTGGATTTGTAGCGTGTATCTGAGCTTGTCGCCTTTGGGAGAGGTAAGGACGACGCCGGCTCCCAAGCCGGTGCGCATCTTGGACCCGTCGAAGTGCATGCGCCAATGGGTGGATTCGGGAGCCGGCGGCAGGTACTGGGTCTCGGCCCAGTCGACGAGGAAGTCGGCCAGTGCTTGGGACTTGATGGCAGTGCGGGGCTGGTAGAAGATCGTGTATGGGGCCAGCTCGATGGCCCATTTCGCCACCCGGCCGGATGCATCCCAGCTGCCTATGATCTCGGCTAGCGGGGCAGTGCATACGACCGTGACGGGATGCTCTTGAAAGTAGGGCTTCAGCTTCTTGGCGGTGAAGTACACGCCGTAACACATCTTTTGGTAGTGCGGGTAGTTCTTCTTTGAGGCGGACAGCACCTCGCTCAAATAATACACCGGCCTCTGGACCGGCTGGGCCCTACCTTCTTCCGGGCGCTGGACTACGATGAAGGTGCTGACCACCCGGCTGGTTGCAGCGATGTAAAGGAGCATGGGCTCTTTCTCGGTCGGCGCCGCGAGGACAGGCGGCGTGGCCAGCATCTTCTTTAACTCATGGAAAGCTTGGTCGGCCTGGTCGTTCCACTCGAAGTGAGTGCTCTTCTTCATGAGGCGGTAGAGGGGGAGAGCTTTCTCTCCGAGCCAGCTCATGAAGCGGTTCAAGGAGGCCAAGCACCCGGTGAATTTCTGAGTGTCTCGAAGCTTGGTAGGGAGCCTTGATCTTGGCCGGGTTGCATTCGATGCCGCGTTCGGAGACCAGGAAGCCTAGGAGCTGGCCGGCTGGCACCCCGAACACGCATTTCTCAGGGTTGAGCTTGATTTGGAACCGGCGCAGGTTCTCAAATGTTTCCTTGAGGTCTTCCAGCAAGGTGACACGCTTCTCCGTCTTCACCACGATGTCGTCCACGTATACGTGAGCGTTTCTGCCGAGTTGCTTGAGGAGGCACTTATGCATGCAACGCTGAAAGGTGGCACTGGCATTTCTCAAGCCGAATGTCATAGTCAGGTAGCAGAAGGCTCCGAACGGCGTGATGAAGGCGGTCTTCAGGCGGTCATCCGGGTCTAGCATTATCTGGTGATATCTGGAGTAAGCATCCAAAAAACTCAACAGCTCGCATCCGGCTGTGGAGTCTATCACTTGGTCTATCCTTGGCAGGGCAAAAGGATCTTTGGGGCAGGCCTTGTTGAGACTTGTGTAGTCTATACACATGCGCCACTTGTTATTCCTCTTCAGCACAAGGACCGGGTTGGCGAGCCACTCTGGAAAGAAAACTTCCATGATAAAGCCGGCCGCCAAGAGCCGGGCTATCTCCTCCCCTACAATCCTGCGTTTCTCCTCCGACAGCCGGTGAAGGGGTTGTCTGACTGGCTTCGTGTCTTCTCGAACATGTAGTTTGTGCTCGGCGAATTTCCTCGGAACACCCGGCATGTCCTTGGGGGACCACGCAAAGATGTCCCGATTCTCACGGAGGAAATCGGCGAGCTCGCCTTCCTATTTGCTGTTCAGGTTTGCCCCGATGACGGCAAACCTCTCTGGACGCTCGGGGTCAAGAGGTATCTTCTTCGTCTCCTTGGCCGGATGAAAAGACCCTTGAGTATCATGCTCCTCGGGGTCGGGGGACACGGCCGACTGCTTGCCGGCCATGGCCACGACTTGGTCCAGCATCTTCTTCTCTTCGGCGATCACAAGGGACTCGGCCAGCCGGCTGCTGGCCGCGGCGCACTCAGAGGACTTCTTGTAGTCACCGGCTATGGTGATGACGCCTTTGGTGCTTGGTATCTTCATCTTGAGGTATGCATAGTGGGGAACCACCATGAATTTGGCCAAGGCAGGTCGGCCCAGCAATGCATGGTAAGGGCTCTCCAGGTCCACCACTTCAAACCAGATCGCTTCCCGGCGGAAATGCTCCTTGTCCCCAAAAAGTACATCAATCTTGGTTTTGGCAATGGGGGCGCAGGACAGGCCAGGTACGATGCCGTGGAACACTGTCCGAGTGGGCGTGAGCTGTTTTGTCTTGACGTTCAACTTCTCCAGGGTGTCACGATTCAAGATGTTGATGCTGCTCCCGCCGTCTATCAACACACGAGAGAAGCGGGCGGCGCGTCTGTCTGTTGCAAGGGTGGCTTCCAGGACCAAAGCATAAGAGCCGGGAGACGGCATCACCTCCGGGTGGTCGGCCCGGCTCCAGCTGATGGGCTTTTCTGACCAATGCATGTGTCCAGCGGGGTTGGCAGCGACCACACTGACTTCCTGGTGCTCTCGGCGTTTGCTGCGCCGGTCTTCGGGCTGGCTGGTGAAGACGACGTAGGTTGCTTGCTCATCAGGAAACTCGTCATGCACGGCTCCGACTGCGGGCCGAGCGGCCGGAGGCGGCGGAGGCGGAGGCGGCGGGCCGGCAGGCGGAGGTGGCAAGAGCCCCTCGCCTTTAGAGATTCGGGTGAGCCAGTTGCACTTCCGGGTCGTGTGGTTGGACGGCTTCGCGCTGCTGTGGAACTTGCAAGGGGCGTCGAGGGTTTGCTCATAGGAGAAGGCGGGCTGCCAAGCCGTCCTGCCGCCCTTGGGCTTCTTGGGCGCCGGTCGTTCTTCAGGCGGCGCATCTTCGACCGTGGCCACCTGCCGGCTAGCGGGAGGTGGCGCGGGGCCCTTGCGCTTGTTGTCGTTCGAGTTGGGGTGTCGGCCGGGTTCTCCAGCCGGCGTCTTGGGCGCCGGGTTGAGCACCTTCCCGGACGCGTCTACCCGAAGCTCGGTCTTCATCGAGGAGTCGGCGGTAGCGTACTTGTCCGCTATGTCCAGAAGCTCGTCGAGAGTAGCCGGCTCGTCGCAGAGGAGCTTGTGCTTGAGGAGGGTGCCTTCTCGGCATCCGGCTGTGAAGTACTCTATGGCTTGTACCTCGTGCACCCCTTCACAGGAGTTGCGGAGCTCGGCCCAACGCGTGAGGTAATCGTGAGTGGACTCGGCGGGGCCTTGCACGCACAAGGAAAGCTGTCTGGGCTTGGGAGCCCGCTTGTAGGTGCTGGTGAAGTTGCGGACAAAGGCTTCTGTGAAGTCTAGCCAGCTGTTGATGCTACGCGGCTTGAGGCTGTTGAGCCAGGTCCGCGTCGTGCCCTGCATCATGAGGGGCACGTACTTCACGGCGATGCGCCGATTGCCATTGGCGATGCTAACTGCGGTGGAGTAGTCGATCAACCAATCTTCCGGTTTCACGGAGCCGTTGTACTTGGGCGTGTCTCTTGGGAGCGAGAACCCTTTGGGAAAGGGCTCGTCGCGGATGCGGGGGCCAAAGCAAGGCGGGCCGACATCGTCTTCTTCTTCCAATGCCAGGGATCGCGCCAGGCGGTCGATCCGATGACGGGCGTCGTTCTCGCCGATTCCTTCACGGCGGCCCAGCCGGCCGCTGAGAGTCGGGTGCGCCACTGGCGCTAAGGCGGGATATCTCTCTCCACGGGGCGGAGGCGGAGGCGGGTTGCCCCGCCACTCCGTGGCTCGGGGATGACCGTCCGCGTCCCGCTCGATGGAGATCCGGGTCCGGCTGCGGCTGGTAGCCGGCTCCTTCTCGCGTTGCGCGCGGGTATCGCTCGTAGTCGGCGTCCGGGACATCGCGCCGTGCTCTCGGCGCAGGGGAAGGCTTTCCGCGTGAGCGTCGGCTTCGTGCCGCTGCGTGGAGGCGTCAATCAACTGCTGGATGCGCCGGGTCATGTGGGGAAGGTCTTTGGCCTCCAGGCCGTCCAGCTCGTCTACGGCTGCCTAGGCGGCACGCAAGTTCTCGAGCGGAGTGGCATAAGACCGGGCGGTCAACTCCCAGTGTGTCGGCGATGACGGCGTCGCGTTGCTTGACAAGGCCGGCCCGGCTTGGCCCGCCCGGGGCCGGCGTGCCGAAGGCGGCGCGGTCAGCCTCGCGCCGGTAGGCCTCAGTGAGGCTTCTTACGGAGGCCAGCCTCCGGTGCTCTGCGAGGAGGGCGAGGCGGCGTGCTTCCAGGGCTTCGTCGTCGGCGTCGGCCGGGAGAGGAGTGGACAAGTCGTGGGCTGCCGCGCGCGAGGCGTTGCGTGCGCTCTCGTCGGCCGGGCCGCCGTGGCCAACAACCATCACTTCGGCGGCGACAGCATCGTGGCCGTCGGCTCGAGGAAGCAGGTCGTTGTAGAGCGCGACGTTGGTGGGGAAGGCGTCGTAGGAGGCCGTGTTGGAGTCGACAGGCATCGGGTCGGTGGAACCAACCGACTCCAGGTCCGCAGCGGGCTCGCTGGAGACATGGAGCTGGCCGAGAAGGTTGTCGAGGCGGTCAGCGCCGGCATCGGAGGCGAGCTCGTCGGGGAGATCGGCGAGGCCGCTTGCCGCGCAGATGCTGGTGACGCCCTGCAGCGCGTCGTGGCAAGCGCCATCGGGCGTGCCGGGCTGGCTACGCTCGCTGGGGAGGAAGAGGGTTCCCGTCCAGAACAGGTCTCCGGACGACGGTGCGCCTGGCCCCACGGTGGGCGCCAAATGTCGGGTGGTAGGTGCGACATATGCCAACGGGTGGCTTATCTTTGTGGGAACCAGTAAGACGTCGCCGGTGCCTGGAAGCGGGATGAGGCGAGGACATGCACGCCGGCGGATCTTACCCAGCTTCGGGGCTCTCCAAGGAGATAACACCTCTACTGCTGCTCTGCGGGGTCTCCGCATGCTCACTCGATGAATCAAGTAGCTACACAACGCTCCTTGAGCTGTTTTTTGGTGGGGGGAGGAGGAAGAAAGGGCACGGCTAGCCTGCTTCTTCTCCTTGTGTGGTGTCTAGAACTAGCAGGGGGTCGAACCCTTTGCATGGGTGCTCCGGGGGGTTTATATAGACCTACCCCCCGGGGGTACAATGGTAATCCGGCTGGGCGCGGGGCCCAGCCGTCTGTGACTGTGCTCGCCGGCTCCTGCGCCGGCTGCTGGGGCCCGCCGACTGGTGGGTCCCGCCGGCTGCCAGCTCCTTGGTCAGCAAGCGGGCCCCAATGCCCCGGGCCTGGTCAACGGCTGGTCACTGTGGCTTCATCTTGTTGACGTGAGCTTCATCGTGGTAAGCGCGGTTACAGTGCCGCCGCCTGTCGGACGATCGCTGTAGCCTTACCGCGTCTTGTCTCCTTAATGGGGCATCTCCTTCGAGGGAGGCGGCGAGCCGGCTGCGGGGAGCCTGCTCCGTCTTGGGCCGGCTGGTTGGGAGCGTGGCTGCCTTCGGCCGTCTCTCTGCGCAAAGGGGCCCACCGCCTGTGGGCCGTGCTGGTGGCCCGTCGTGGGTGAGGCCAGGGTCAACATGGCAACAGTGCTGCGCCGGACGGGTCATGCCTACCCCGTACGGCGCACTGTGCCAGGCGTGCCCCGGGATTCGAGGGCGGCAGGCTCTTCTGTAGCCATGCCCCGTCGTACCGCCGTTAGGTGGGTGCAAACTTTGTGGGTACGGTCTTGACTGCTTCGCGGGGAGCCGGCTCGAAGG
Organism: Triticum urartu; assembly: GCF_056163025.1. Classification (NCBI taxonomy): domain Eukaryota; kingdom Viridiplantae; phylum Streptophyta; class Magnoliopsida; order Poales; family Poaceae; genus Triticum; species Triticum urartu. Next base: position 114,649,682 of record NC_141877.1, read on the forward strand.
AGTCGGCCTTCTCGCAGCCGGCGTCTTGGAGTCGGCCCTCTCATGAGGGTTAACGTTGGACCGCCTTCCGAAAGCCGGCCTAGATCGTAGCCGGCTAGGGGAAGGCGGCCCTATGTCTTGGATTCTTGAGAGCTGGGCTGGCTCGTAGTTTTTGCAGAAGTGCCAGGGGAATCCGGCTAGGCAACCCATGGCCATTTACTCCGACAGCCATAAAAAAAGAAAAGGCCCAAAAATATGATAGAAATAGAGAGAAGGGACAATGTTACTATCCTTTTTCCACAATTGTGCTTCAAAGTAGCACCATGATCTTCATAGTAGAGAGTCTCTCATGTTATCACTTTCATATACTAGTGGGAATTTTTCATTATAGAACTTGGCTTGTATATTCCAACAATGGGCCTCCTCAAGTGCCCTAGGTATGAACTTGGCTTGTAATATTTCGGATATGAACATTCATACCACAATTAAGAAGAATTACATTGAAATTATGCCAAGTAGCACTCCGCATAAAAAATTCTGTTTTTATCATTTACCTACTCGAGGATGAGCAGGAATTAAGCTTGGGGATGCTTGATACGTCTCGAACGTATCTATAATTTTTGATTGCTCCATGCTATGTTATCTACTGTTTTGGGAAATATTGGGCTTTATTATACACTTTTATATTATTTTTGGGACTAACCTATTAACTGGAGGCCCAGCCCAGAATTGTTGTTTTTGCCTATTTCAGTGTTTCGAAGAAAAGGAATATCAAACGGAGTTGAAACGGAACGAAATCAACTAGAGAAGTTATTTTTGGAAGGAAAGCTACCGGTTGGACTTGCACCCCAAGGCAATATTCAAGGACAACCAAGAGCCTAAGCTTGGGGATGCCCCGGAAGGCATCCCCTCTTTCGTCTTCGTTCATCGATAACTTTACTTGGAGCTATATTTTTATCACCACATGATATGTGTTTTGCTTGGAGCGTCAATTTATTTTGTTAGGAATGCTTTCTGTTCTTTAGAACAATGTTTTGCATCTTTTATTTCAATAAAAGTGGCATTGATAGCCTTTACTATGCCTATTTTAGAAGTCCACATGTTGCAGTTTGAAAACAGAAAGTTTACCGATGTTGCAATAATTCCCTACAAAATTCAGAATGTGATAAAATGTTGAAACCGTTTGCATATTAGGCTCTGATTAATTTACTATAGTGGTAATTTTCTTTCATAATTTTTGGAGCTAGGGAAGTATGGATGTTGCAGCATTCTTTTCAGACTATCCTGTTTAGGCAGATTGCTGTTATATTTGCATTGTTTGCATATGTTGGCTTCTTTAATGGTTCTATTTGAGGATAGGACTATTAAATATGAAGAGGCATTTAGTATGCAATGTTGAATAATAATTTTAGTGATTTGCTACAGTAGAGTATGATAAGGTTTTTGCAATGGTTTATACTAACTTATCTCACGAGTCCTTGTTGAGTTTTGTGTGGATGAAGCTTTTGAGATTTAGGGAGACTGTGATATGAGATGAATTAAGGAGACACAAAAGCTCATGCTTGGGGATGCCCAAGGCATCCCAAGATAATATTTCAAGAAGTCTCAAGAATCTAAGCTTGGGGAGGCCCCGGTTGCTATCCCACCTTTCTTCTTCAACAACTATCGGTTAGTTTCGGTTGATCCTAAGTTTTTGCTTCTTCGCATAATGTTTGCTATTCTTAGAATATCATTTTATTTTTCTTTGCTTGCTGTTTGAATAAAATACCAAGATCTGAAATTATTAAATGTTAGAGAGTCTTGACGTAGTTGCATAATTATTCAACTACTCATTGATCTTCACTTATATCTTTCAGAGTAGTTTGTTGTTTGCTCTAGTACTTCACTTATATCATTTAGAGCATGGTGGTAGTTTTATTTTGAATAAATATATGAACTCACATGCTTCACTTAGATTATTTTGAGAGTCTTAATAGCATGGTAATTTTATTAAAATCCTAATATGCTTGGTATGCAAGATTAATGATAAAACTTTCTTATGAGTGTGTTGAGTACTAAGAAAAGTTTGATGCTTGATGATTGTTTTGAGATATGGAGGTAATAATATCGAAGTCATGCTAGTTGAGTAGTTGTGAAATTTAGAAATACTTGTGTTGAAGTTTGCAAGTCCTGTAGCATGCACGTATGGTAAACATTATGCAACAAATTTGAAACATGAGGTGTTACTTGATTATCCTCCTTATGAGTGGCGGTCGGGGACGAGCGATGGTCTTTTCCTACCAATCTGTCCCCCTAGGAGCATGCACGTAGTGCCGAGGTTTTTGATGACTTGTAGATTTTTGCAATAAGTATGTGAGTTCTTGACTAATGTTGAGTCCATGGATTATACGCACTCTCACCCTTCCATCCTTGCTAGCCTCTTCGGTACCGTGCATTGCCCTTTCTCACATTGAGAGTTGGTGCAAACTTCACCGGTGCATCCAAAACCCGTGATATGATACGCTCTTTCACACATAAACCTCCTTATATCTTCCTCAAAACAGCCACCATACCTACCTATTATGGCATTTCCATAGCCATTCCGAGATATATTGCCACGCAACTTTCCATCATTCCGTTCATCATGACACATTCATCATTGTCATATTGCTTAGCATGATCATGTAGTTGACATAGTATTTGTGGCAAAGCGACCGTTCATAATTCTTTCATACGTGTCACTCTTGGTTCATTGCATATCCCGGTACACCACCGGAGGCATTCATATAGAGTCATCTTTGTTCTAGTATCGAGTGGTAATCATTGAGTTGTAAATAAATAGAAGTGTGATGATCATCATTTTCTAGAGCATTGTCCCAAGTGAGGAATAAAAAAAAGAGGAAGGCCATAAAAAAGAAAAGGCCCAAAAAAATGATAGAAAAAGAGAGAAGGGACAATGTTACTATCCTTTTTCCACAATTCTGCTTCAAAGTAGCACCATGATCTTCATAGTAGAGAGTCTCTCATGTTATCACTTTCATATACTAGTGGGAATTTTTCATTATAGAACTTGGCTTGTATATTCCAACAATGGGCCTCCTCAAGTGCCATAGGTCTTTGTGAGCAAGCAAGTTGGATGCACACCCACTAGTTTCTTTTGTTGAGCTTTCATACATTTATAGCTCTAGTGCATCCGTTGCATGGCAATCCCTACTCCTTGCATTAACATCAATCGGTGGGCATCTCCATAGCCCATTGATTAGCCTCGTTGATGTGAGACTTTCTCCTTTTTGTCTACTCCACATAACCCCCATCATTATATTCTATTCCACCCATAGTGCTATATCCATGGCTCGCGCTCATGTATTGCGTGAAGGTTTATGAGTTTGAGATTACTAAAGTATGAAACAATTGCTTGGATTTTCATCGGGGTTGTGCATGATGAGAGCATTCTTGTGTGACAAAAATGGAGCATGACTAAACTATATGATTTTGTAGGGATGAACTTTCTTTGGCCATGTTATTTTGAGAAGACATAATTGCTTAGTTAGTATGCTTGAATTATTATCATTTTTATGTCAATATGAACTTTTGTCTTGAATATTTCGGATATGAACATTCATACCACAATTAAGAAGAATTACATTGAAATTATGCCAAGTAGCACTCCGCATCAAAAATTCTCTTTTTATCATTTACCTACTCGAGGATGAGCAGGAATTAAGCTTGGGGATGCTTGATACATCTCGAACATATCTATAATTTTTGATTGCTCCATGCTATGTTATCTACTGTTTTGGGAAATATTGGGCTTTATTATACACTTTTATATTATTTTTGGGACTAACCTATTAACCGGAGGCCCAGCCCAGAATTGCTGTTTTTGCCTATTTCAGTGTTTCGAAGAAAAGGAATATCAAACGGAGTTGAAACGGAATGAAATCAACTAGAGAAGTTATTTTTGGAAGGAAAGCTACCGGATGGACTTGCACCCCAAGGCAATATTCAATGACAACCAAGAGCCTAAGCTTGGGGATGCCCCGGAAGGCATCCCCTCATTCGTCTTCTTTCATCGATAACTTTACTTGGAGCTATATTTTTATCACCACATGATATGTGTTTTGCTTGGAGCGTCAATTTATTTTGTTAGGATTTTCTTGCTGTTCTTTAGAACAATGTTTTGCATCTTTTATTTCAATAAAAGTGGCAATGATAGCCTTTACTATGCCTATTTTAGAAGTCCACATGTTGCTGTTCGAAAACAGAAAGTTTACCGCTGTTGCAATAATTCCCTAGAAAATTCAGAATGTGATAACATGTTGAAACCATTTGCATATTAGGCTCTGATTAATTCACTATAGTGGTAATTTTCTTTCATAATTTTTGGATCTAGGTAAGTATGGATGTTGCAGCATTCTTTTCAGACTATCCTGTTTAGGCAGATTGCTGTTATATTTGCATTGTTTGCATATGTTGGCTTCTTTAATGGTTCTATTTGAGGATAGGACTATTAAATATGCAGAGGTATTTAGTATTCAATGTTGAATAATAATTTTAGTGATTTGCTACAGTAGAGTATGATAAGGTTTTTGCAATGGTTTATACTTACTTATCTCACGAGTCCTTGTTGAGTTTTGTGTGGATGAAGCTTTTGAGATTTAGGGACACCGTGATATGAGAGGAATTAAGGAGACACAAAAGCTCAAGCATGGGGATGCCCAAGGCATCCCAAGATAATATTTCAAGAAGTCTCAAGAATCTAAGCTTGGGGAGGCCCCGGTTGGCGTCCCACCTTTCTTCTTCAACAACTATCGGTTAGTTTCGGTTGATCCTAAGTTTTTGCTTCTTCACATAATGTTTGCTATTCTTATAATATCATTTTCTTTTGCTTTGCTTGCTGTTTGAACAAAATACCAAGATTTGAAATTATTAAATGTTAGAGAGTCTTGACGTAGTTGCATAATTATTCAACAACTCATTGATCTTCACTTATATCTTTCAGAGTAGTTTGTTGTTTGCTCTAGTACTTCACTTATATCTTTTAGAGCATGGTGGTAGTTTTATTTTGAATAGATATATGAACTCTCATGCTTCACTTAGATTATTTTGAGAGTCTTAATAGCATGGTAATTTTATTAAAATCCTAATATGCTTGGTATGCAAGATTAATAATAAAATTTTCTTATGAGTGTGTTGAATACTAAGAAAAGTTTGATGCTTGATGATTGTTTTGAGATATGGAGGTAATAATATCGAAGTCATGCTAGTTGAGTAGTTGTGAAATTGAGAAATACTTGTGTTGAAGTTTGCAAGTCCCGTAGCGTGCACGTATGGTAAACATTATGCAACAAATTTGAAACATGAGGTGTTATTTGATTGTCCTCCTTATGAGTGGCGGTCGGGGACGAGCGATGGTCTTTTCCTACCAATCTGTCCCCCTAGGAGCATGCACGTAGTGCCGAGGTTTTTGATGACTTGTAGATTTTTGCAATAAGTATGTGAGTTCTTTATGACTAATGTTGAGTCCATGGATTATACGCACTCTCACCCTTCCATCCTTGCTAGCCTCTTCAGTACCGTGCATTGCCCTTTCTCACATTGAGAGTTGTTGCAAACTTCACCGGTGCATCCAAAACCCGTGATATGATACGCTCTTTCACACATAAACCTCCTTATATCTTCCTCAAAACAGCCACCATACCTACCTATTATGGCATTTCCATAGCCATTCCGAGATATATTGCCATGCAACTTTCCATCATTCTATTCATCATGAAACATTCATCATTGTCATATTGCTTAGCATGATCATGTAGTTGACATAGTATTTGTGGCAAAGCGACCGTTCATAATTCTTTCATACATGTCACTCTTGGTTCATTGCTTATCCTGGTACACCGCCGGAGGCATTCATATAGAGTCTTCTTTGTTCTAGTATCGAGTTGTAATCATTGAGTTGTAAATAAATAGAAGTGTGATGATCATCATTTTCTAGAGCATTGTCCCAAGTGAGGAATAAAAAAAGAGAAAGGCCATAAAAAAAGAAAAGGCCCAAAAAATGAGAGAATAAGAGAGAAGGGACAATGTTACTATCCTTTTACCACACTTGTGCTTCAATGTAGCACCATGATCTTCATAGTAGGGAGTCTCTCATGTTATCACTTTCATATACTAGTGGGAATTTATCATTATAGAACTTGGCTTGTATATTCCAACAATGGGCCTCCTCAAGTGCCCTAGGTCTTCGTGAGAAAGCAAGTTGGATGCACACCCACTAGTTTCTTTTGTTGAGCTTTCATACATTTATAGCTCTAGTGCATCCGTTGCATGGCAATCCCTACTCCTTGCATTAACATCAATCGGTGGGCAGCTCCATAGCCCATTGATTAGCCTCGTTGATGTGAGACTTTCTCCTTTTTGTCTTCTCCACATAACCCCCCTCATTATATTCTATTCCACCCATAGTGCTATATCCATGGCTCACGCTCATGTATTGCATGAAGGTTTATGAGTTTGAGTTTACTAAAGTATGAAACAATTGCTTGGCTTGTCATCGGGGTTGTGCATGATGAGAGCATTCTTGTGTGATGAAAATGGAGCATGACTAAACTATATGATTTATAGGGATGAACTTTCTTTGGTCATGTTATTTTGAGAAGACATAATTACTTAGTTAGTATGCTTGAAGTATTATCATTTTTATGTCAATATGAACTTTTGTCTTGAATCTTTCGGATATGAACATTCATACCACAATTAAGAAGAATTACATTGAAATTATGCCAAGTAGCACTCCGCATCAAAAATTCTGTTTTTATCACTTACCTACTCGAGGATGAGCAGGAATTAAGCTTGGGGATGCTTGATACGTCTCCAATGTATCTATAATTTTTGATTGCTCCATGCTATGTTATCTACTATTTTGGGAAATAGTGTCGGGGGACTGATCCACGAACACCTGTGGGACCGGCGGGCCAAGTCCCTTTCGGTTCGACCGGGGCGGAGGTCGCACGAAGAGCGGATCGAGGCAAAGCACACGAGCAGTTTACCCAGGTTCGGGCCGCACGGATGCGTAAAACCCTACTCCTGCTTTGTGGTTTGTTTTGAGTTCTTGCTCGGGAGCGTGGAGTGCTACAGTACACACCAGCAGCTAACGAGACCGAGCGTGAGTGTTCTATTTTTCCCAACCCCCTCTCTATGTTGCGCATGGGCCTCCTTTTATATGTTCAAGGGATCACCGACAGGTGGCAACGGAGACAAAGGGTAAAATGGAAAGGTGATGCGGTAGGTACGGCTACCTGCTACAGTGTACCATACCTAACCCTGACGACAGGGGACAAGGTCATTAAATGCCCGTCTGTGTCGCCTAAATAGTGCAAAAGGGACCGTCAGGGACGCCACCGCTCGCCACGATGGCAATCTTGTCAGCGCCGCTCGCCACCGCGCACCGCTGGCTGCACAGCCTCCCGCCACGCACGCCTGGAAGGGTCCCAGAGCGACATGTTGGTGGATGTGCTGGAGCGCGGGCACAGAGTGGTGGCTTGCCACGGCAAGCGCCTTGCCGCGGTCGTTGTCTTGTCGCGTCTGGGAGCTTGTCGCTTACCGGGCCTTGCCGGGACGCGTGGCGTGCCGCGGCTAGTTCCTTGAGATGCCTTGGGTGGCCTTCCCGGCAAGCTCCTCTTGCCGGGGTCTTGAGATGCCTTGGTCGGCCTTCCCGGCAAGCTCCTCTTGCCGGGGTCTTGTCTCCTTGGTTTGTATACTTTGTTCTTGATTGGCTCCAAAGGAACCACGGAGGACCTTGGCGGTCACCCGGCAAGCCTTGCCGCGGGATGCTGCGACTGCCCGTGCACAAGTTCGGGATACTAGGGTACCCCTACTCTAGTACACCGACAGGAGCCCCCGGGCCTGGGCCATACACGGTGCCGAGCGCTGTTGGGCCAGGCCCAAAACAGGGCACGGGCACGCGCGGCCTAGGTTACGCTGTATCTTTCTCCGTATCCACCGTGCCCTCCCCGAACGGCACGCATTGAATGCGGCGTTGCGGGAGAGATCGTGGGTGGTTTCTTTATTCGGAAATGCGGAACGTCCGCCCCTCCCTCTTTATAAGCAGGGGAAACAGGGGTAGTTCGCCCATTCGTCGGTTGCTGCTTCAATCTCAGAAATCTCCGCTGCTCCCTTGTCTTCCCAAAGTCAAAAGAGAGCAGCGCTCCGCCCCCCATCGCCACCAGCACCACCAACGCCGTCGACCTCCTCCACCACATCCGCCATGGCTCCAAAAGCCGACAAGGGGAAGGTCGTGAAGTCGACCGAGGCGCAGCGACTTGCGGCGCTGCGGAAGGAGCGGGCAGTCTTCCCCCCCAAGCTCGCTGCGAAGGAGCTGAGGGAGAACTACTACCTCTTCTGGTCGACGGAGACGCGAGCACATCCGCGCACGAAGGTACTTCCAGCCACTGCTTGGAAGAGGGATCCAAACGGATATCCTTTCTTCGCCTTGTTCTTCTACTGCGGGCTCTGCCCGCCTTTCTCTGAATTCTTCTGCGACATCATGAACACCTACGGGTTCCACCTCCTTGACTTCACCCCCAATGCCGTTCTGACCATGGCAGTTTTCGCACATCTCTGCGAAAACTTTGTCGGAGTCCATCCCAATGTAGCCCTCTTTCGCCATTTATTTATACCCCGAGTGGAGAGAGGAGAGCCTTTATCCGGCGGAATCGCCTGGATCTCAAGGGCCGGCAAGAAGGAAACTTATCTGGAGGGAGAGTTCCGCGGCAAGTGGGAGGAGTGGAGAGCATACTGGTGCTGGATTGACGAGGAGAACCCGCAGCCGTTTACCACCCGGCGCCAAACCCCAGTAGCACGCGGCAGCGATTGGTGTGACGTGGCCCCGGAAGACGATAGGCTGAAGATTGCCGTCACCCAGATCCTACGCCTCAGGCTTGCCGGGCTCACTGTAGGCGCTGTTGGCGCAGATTTTCTTCGCCGCCGCATCGCCCCCCTGCAGGAACGAGGGAGACCCGCCTGGGAGTTCAAGAATGCGGCGGATATCATGAGGCTGTGGCCGGGCCTCAACTTCAACTTCACTGTTCTGGAGCTCAACGCGATGCTCCAGGAGCTGTTCAAGTATGACCCCCAACATCCCGAAGTGTTCAGGTTGCCGGGGGGCGTCGTTCCGCTGTGCAACAACTCCGCGCTCGACTCCATCCGTGCAATGATGCCGCTGTGCGACTCGCATGGAATTGTTCCAACTTGGACAGAGCCTGCGGGCGACGTCATGCAGCAATTCTTCGATGGCTTGGTAGAAGTGGCGATCCGCTCCGACGAGAAGGACAGCCTCACCCACGACACCACCGATGAGGAGATGACACGCATCGCCACCAGGCTAGAAGAGGTGGCGGCAGCCGCAGCCACGGGCGAATTTGGATTCACCGTGGAGGAGGCAGATGCAGCAGAGGCGGGAAGCCGTGCCGAGTGAGAGGAGCACGTCGACGAGAAAGAACTTGCCGGGCATGGCGCCGGGTCGAGCGAGCCCGCTAAGGATACGAGCGCCTCGCTGGAGATCAACTCGTCTTCCACCTCATCTTTAGACAGCTCGCCGCAAGCAGAGCCTCCATCTCCACCAAGAAGGCGTCTCCACAAGGCCGGGGACATAGCTGAGCGGCAAGCGAGTCAACAGCCGCCGCGCCGCGCGACACACTCCACCGCGGCAAGCAATGTTGCCGCGGGAGCACCTCACGCTGCGACGGCAACTGGAGCGGGGCCCTCCCGGACCACCGCTTCTGCTCCTGCCGCTTCTCACGCCGCGACGGCAGTCAGAGCGGGGTCGTCTCAGACCACCGCCACTGTTCCCGCCAAGCGACCAAGGGAAACCTCTCCTCCGCCTCCTCGCGCTGGACGTGAGCCGGACTTCGACTTCTCCGCGTTCAGCTCCGACGAGGAAGAAGAAGAGTAAGATTCTCTTGTTGTACTTGCAGTTCTTCAATCCTTGCTGTTTTGTCTTGTATCTCATTTTCTTTACTCTGGACTTGTTTTTTTAGGACTCTGGCCCAGAGAGCAGCGAAGAGAGCCAAGGTCCCGGTGATCGTCATAGAGGACGAACCCACTGCGACAGCAGGGGGTGCGCCCGAGACAACCTTGCCGGACCCGGCAACTTTTCTCCAGAGCAGCCCCCAGCGTAAGTATATGGTTTGCTTTCCGCTGTGAGGTGCGCATGGATACTCAGTCTTTGCTGGTATCTGACTGCTGGTTTGTGTAGGAACAGAGCAGCCCCACCAGGAGCCAAGGGAGAGTCCTCCGGCAAGGGAGAGCTTTCCGGTAAGGGAGAAGTCTCCGACAAGGGAGAGTACCAGCGGCCCCCCGACGGCGGAGACCACGACTGCAGAACCCGGTACAGGTAATCCTTTCGCTGCAAGACTTCCCTTGGGTTCTTCTTCTTTTGATCTTCTTGGGTTTTTGCTTGACTCTTCTCCCTTTTCCGGCTGTCAGACCCATCTGCTACGGAGCCGATGGAGACCGAGGTTGTCGCCGAAGAAGCAGCCGGTGCTGACGATCCCGTCGGCGCAGAGGCCGCCAAGGCTGCCGCCGCAGCAACTGGCGAGGGGTCTGGCGATCGTACTGACGGCCCTGAGGCTGCAGGAGCGCCAGGCGCTATGCCGACCGCCGACCCGTCTGCCGCTGCCGCAGCGCCAGGCTCCGAAGGGCCCCAGCCAGGCGTCTATTTGAAGGCTGGCGATGGCGTCTTCATCAACCTCCCCTGGGCGTCAAGCTCCAGGGCGCCGGTCGAGGGAGAGATCTTCGACGGGGAGGTGCTCGCCTCCACTGGCTGAGCTGGTTGACGCGCCGAGAAGCAGCAGCAACGAGCCTGAGGAAGAGCGGCTGCTGCGGAAATTATTGTCGCTCTACCGCGCGCGGCAAGCCAAGCTGGAATCCCGCGAGGCGCTTGTCGCGAAGGCGGGAGCAAACATTGAGAAGCGCGCGGAGGAGCTCCGGGGTTTCCACCAGGAAGCTCTCCGGTCCCTGGCAGAGGAGCGGGAGCAGCTCGTCGAAGCGCAGAAGGCCTTCCTCCTCGAGAAGGCTGAAGTCAGAGAGCAACAACGGCTTGCCGCTGAGAAGCTGTCTGCGCAGGAGGGCGAGCTGGCGCAGCGGAAGGTCAACCTTGACGCCCACGAGGAGGAGCTTGCCGCACGCGAGTGAACATTCGGCGGAGCCCTCAAGCAGGCGGAGGATGCTGCCGCAGCCGCCGAGGCCGCCAAGAAGGAGCTGGAGACGAAGGTGGCGCAGCTGGAGACGAAGGTGGCGCAGCTGGAGGCCGATCTCGCCAAGAAGGGCAAAGAGCTCAGCGCCGCCAAGGACTCCAACGCGGATCTTGAGTTGAAGCTGACCACTTTGACCAAGACGCTGGACGACGCCAAGGAGCAGGAGGTGGCCTTGAAGGAAGAGATCAAGGCCAACAAGGTGCTGCTGGAAAGTGCTGTCGCCGCCCAAAACGCTTTTAAGGAGACCGTGGAGCACTGGACGGAGAGTCTTGTGAATGTCGTCGCAGACATTGACAGGGAGCTGGCGCAGCTGGGGATGGAGGATCTCGGGTATCCCTCCTACGAGAACCTCCAACCCAGCGACAAGCTCGTCTCGTTCTTCAAAGGCGTGGCGACGGCCCTCCAGCGACTCCGGGAGAGGATCCCAAAGCAGCTGGCCGACGAGTCGCGCAGGATCTGCGCGGGAGCTCTTCAAAAGGTGTTGGTGAAGGTGGCCTTCCGCAATCTGGGCCTCAACCTCACCAACGTCCTCAAGACCCTGCCGCCGGATGCTGATCTGGGGGCGCTCAAGACTCTTGTCGCACCCATTGTGGACAAGGTGAGCGGGATCAAGAGGATCGAAGGCGATCGCGTAGACTAGGCCGCCCGTTTCTTCTTTTCTTGTCGCTGTTTGTCATGTTATGAAAACAATCTGTTAGAGCCGCGACAAGCTATCTTTGTAATATAACTCTATTCCGGGTAATGATTGCAATGTTATTCCCTTTACTTGATTCCTCCCGTTGTATGTTTTTTTTACCCTACGCTTTTAGGGAACTTGCCGGTGCAGGCACCTGAGCCGCGAGCGCTGAGTGCGGGACGTCAGCAGCCTGCTGGCGGTGCCGCTACCGACAAGAAACCTTGTCGCAACTAGTTGCAGCTCACTTAAGTTGTTGAGCGGACTCGAAACAAAGTAAGAGTGCAACTAGCTACGAGTTGGTTCCTCCGCGCACAGGTTTTCCATACAAAGTGCGGTCGTTCAAGGGAGATAACTTAAAAATTTTAAAAATCTGATTCCTCAAACTTTGGCAACTTAGCTTTTCTGTTGTTTGCTTCCCAGCAAGGCGAAGCTTTCTTGAACGACGCCTGGTCCATACCATTATCTTCTCCTTTCCCTCCTGGCAAACTTGTGGGCGAGGGAACCTTCCTTTCCTTGAGAAAAAAGAAAGAAGATAAAATAAAGATATGGAGCCTTACGGCTCGTTATTGCTTACCGGGGAGTAGGTGCTGCACAAAGTGTCAGATAGCACATGCAAAAAATAGAAAGCATGAAATTGACAAGATGTGCGGTGGACATGAGCTTTACTTATGCACGGGGTGTGCGCCCGGCTTTGTACAAAGGATTACATGCAACAGCGGCAGGACTTGTACAAAAGGTGGTTGCCGGAACAAGTTCCGGCAACCGCGCCTTACGGGTAAAACTTACGAAGATGCTCAATATTCCAGGAGTTGCTCACCGGAATGGCATCTTCGGTCTCAAGGCGGACAGCGCCAGGCCTAGTGACTCGTTTCACCCGGTAAGGGCCTTCCCACTTCGGCGTCAACTTGTTGGAATTCTTGGCGGATTGAACACGCCGAAGAACAAGGTCGCCTTCCTCGAGACTTCTGGCATTAACTTTGCGGCTATGGTAGCGGCGCAAAGCTTGCTGGTAGCGAGCAGCTCGCATAGCAGCCTGAAGACGGTCTTCCTCAAGGAGTAGCGCGTCATCTTGTCGCAGCTGCTCTTGCTCAAGCTCATCATAGGCGAGCACTCGAGGTGACCCGTATACGAGTTCCGTGGGGAGAACTGCCTCTGCTCCATATACTAGAGCGAAAGGTGTCTGGCCAGTGGCTCGATTTAGCGTCATCCTGATCGACCAAAGAACCACCGACAGCTCCTCGATCCAGTTTCTTCCGCACTTGTGCAACCTGTCGAAAGTCCTGGTCTTGAGCCCGCGCAGCACTTCAGCATTTGCCCTCTCCGCTTGACCGTTGCTTCTCGGGTGAGCAACAGAAGCGAAGCAGACCTTGGCGCCAAGATCTTGGACGTACTGCATGAAGGTGCGGCTCGTGAATTGTGTACCGTTGTTGGTGATTATCCTGTTAGGAATCCCGAAGCGGCAAACAATCGACCTGAAGAACTTGACTGCTGACTGTGCTGTCACCTTCCTCACTGGTTCCACTTCCGGCCACTTTGTGAACTTGTCGATTGCAACGTACAAGTACTCAAAGCCCCCGACTGCTCGGGGAAAGGGGCCGAGGATGTCGAGCCCCCAGACCGAAAATGGCCAGGATAAAGGGATCGTCTGGAGAGCTTGAGCTGGTTGGTGTATCTGCTTGGAATGGAACTAGCATGCTTCACACTTGGTTACTTGTGCAGTTGCATCCTGGAGGGCTGTCGGCCAAAAGAAACCTTGCCGGAAAGCTTTGCCGACAAGTGCTCTTGCGCCAATGTGGTGACCACATATGCCTCCATGTATCTCTGCCAACAGCTTTTGTCCGTCTTCCCGGTGAATACACTTCAATTTCACACCGTTGAGTCTTCTTCTGTACAGTGTCTTATCGACAAACTGGTACATACTTGACTGCCGGGCTACTCTTTCCGCTTCTTCTTGCTCTTCGGGAAGTTCTCCTGTCTGAAGGAAACGGACAATCTGCTATGCCCATGCTGGAGCTTGTGGCTCGACAACAAGGACTAAAGGCAAATCTACTGCTGCGGGAACATCCGCTTCTACGGCGAGAACCTATGACTCTGCCGGAGCTTGACGTTCCCCGGCAAGCTTGCCGGAGCAAAACTTGTCGGGAGCCTCTGCTTCAACGGAACAAACCCTAGGGCTTGCCGGAGCATATTGCTCCTCAGCGCTCTTGGCGTTGATCTTGGGGACCTTCTTGGCGGCGGCTTCGGGAAGCTCTGCCGGAAAATAGTCAGCAGAAATCAACTTCCTCTTCTTGCTCTGTCCAGTTGATGGCGTTACGGACGGTTGAGTCAGCTTGAGCACAAAGATCCCTGGTTCCACAGGTAACTTAAGTGCGGCGCACTTTGACAGGCCATCGGCAATGGCGTTCTGAGCTCTTGGAACATGTTCCATCTGTAGGCCGTCAAAGTGCTCTTCTAGCTTTCTCACTTCGTCAACGTAAGCTTCCATCAACGGACTCTGATAGTTCTTGTTCACTTGGCGGACGACAAGCTGCGAGTCACCCCTGACAATGAGCTTCTTGATCCCAAGGTCTGCCGCGCTCCTGAGACCGGCAAGCAAGCCTTCATACTCTGCAGTATTGTTTGTTGCTTGTTCCTTGGGAAAGTGCATCTGGACTACGTACTTGAGGTGCTCTCCGGTGGGTGCGACAAGAAGCACGCCAGCGCCGGCGCCTTGCAGCGAAAAGGCACCATCAAAGTACATCAGCCACTCTTTGCTTGCTTCCTTGACGGGGATGCTCGTTTCTGGAATTTCTTCATCTGGTGTTGGCGTCCATTCTGCTATGAATTCTGCCAATGCTCTGCTTTGGATAGTTGAAGTACTCTCAAACTTGAGGCCAAAGCTTGACAGTTCCAGTGCCCACTCAACAATCCTGCCTGTCGCTTCTGGATTCTGTAGTATCCTCTTCAGCAGAAAGCGAGTGACAACTGTGATCTCATGTGCTTGGAAGTAATGGCGCAGCTTTCTCGAGGCCATGAGAAGGCCGAAAAGCAATTTCTGCACGCCAGAGTACCTTGACCTAGCCCCCTGCAGAAGGGAACTGACAAAGTAAACTTGGCGCTGCACCATTTTCCTCTGTATCTCCTCGCGCGTCTGCGCAGATCCATTCTTGTCGGGACCAGAGCTTGCCGGGGAAGCCCCCTGCTTGTCGCTGGATGTGCCTGCCGTGGTTGCTGGCTCGTCATCTGCCTCCCTCTCTGCTACTAACGCAGCACTAACCACTTGATTGGTTGCTGCTATATACAGCAGCAACTTCTCTTGTGGTTTAGGTGCGACAAGTATTGGAGGGGAGGACAGGTATCTGTTCAAGTCTTGTAGCACAGCCTCCGCTTCCGGAGTCCATTTCACTGGACCTGCCTTTTTCAATAATTTGAAAAATGGTAGGGCGCACTCAGCAGACCTAGAGATAAACCTGCTGAGGGCAGCCACGCAACCAGCAAGTCTTTGTACATCCTTGACGCGCTTTGGTGCTTCAATCTGCTCAATGGCCTTGATCTTGTCGGGATTGGCTTCAATTCCCCGCTGAGACACAAAGAACCCGAGAAGCTTGCCGGAGGGGACTCCAAACACACACTTCTCTGGGTTGAGCTTGAGGCTGATCTTACGCAGATTTGCAAAGGTCTCGTCTAAATCTTGGATCAGAGTTGCCTTGTCCTTGCTCTTGACCACTATGTCATCCATATAGGCTTCCACATTTCTGTGTATTTGTGGCTCAAGAGTGACATGGACTACTCTTGCAAATGTTGAGCCAGCATTTTTTAATCCGAAAGGCATCCGTATGAAACAGTACGTGCCACATGGAGTAATGAATGCAGTCTTCTCCTCATCCTCTTCTGCCATGAAGATCTGATGGTATCCTGAGTACGCGTCAAGAAATGAAAGCAAATCACATCCGGCTGTGGAGTCAACAATCTGGTCAATGTGCGGCAAAGGAAATGGGTCTTTGGGACAAGCTTTGTTAACATTGGTAAAATCAATACAAAGTCTCCATTTCCCGTTTGCCTTGCGCACGACTACAGGATTGGCCAACCACGTAGGATGGAGCTCTCCTCTGACAAGGCCTGCTGCTTCCAACTTCTTGATCTCTTCGGCAATGAATTCTTGGCGCTCCACTGCTTGCTTCCTGACCTTCTGCTTGACAGGCCGCGCATGAGGACAAATGGCAAGGTAGTGCTCAATTACTTTCCTGGGAACACCGGGGATGTCAGACGGTCGCCATGCAAACACGTTGACATTCGCCCGCAGGAAAGCAATGGGCGCGCTTTCCTATTTAGGGTCGAGAGTGGCGCTGATGGTGAAGGTACCACCAGTGCCGTCCTCCTTGGCGGACACCTTCTTGGTCTCTGGCGGAGCTGCCATTGTCTTCTTACACTTGCCGGTGGAGCTCGATGGTGCGTCCTCGACGGCAGCGCAGCACTCCGAAGAGGTGCGCTTGCCGGAGTGGGCATCAGAACTCTTGCCGGACTTGGTCTTCTTCTTCCCCCCGGGAGCTTCAACGGCAAGTGACTTGCGATCTGTTGCGGCTGCCGCTTCCCGGTAGATCTTGTCGGCGCAGATAAGAGCATCCTTCTTGTCGCCGGGGACAGAGATGACGCTTATCGGGCCTGGCATCTTCAGCATGTTGTATGCGTAGTGAGAGGCTGCCATGAACTTGGCGAGTGCTGGACGGCCAAGTATCCCATTGTAAGGCAATGGAATATCGGCAACATCAAAAGTGACCCTCTCAGTCCTGAAGTTCAGCTCGCTGCCAAATGTTACTGGCAACGTGACCTTCCCCTTCGGCTTGCTCCTTCCCGGGTTGATTCCTTGGAATGTGCCGGTCTCTTCAAGCTCACTGTCAGGGATCTGAAGTTTCTGGAGTACAGCGGAGGAGATCAGGTTCAAGCCGGCCCCGCCGTCACCTAACATCTTAGTGACCTTGAGGTTGCGGATAGTTGCTGAAACCAACATCGGCAAGCACCCGACCGCAGTTGTGCGATCAGGGTGGTCCTCAATGTCAAAGATGATAGGCGTGCTGGACCATTTCAGAAGCTTGCGTGATTCGACAGGTGGCTCCACCGCATTGACTTCCCGCACCCACTGCTTGAGTTGGCGGTGCGAAGTATGCACAGAAGCACCGCCATCAACGCACAAGACCTCTGTGGCTTTCTGGAACTCCTACTCACTGGTCTCGACATCATCCATGTCTTCGTCATCGTCATCTTCATCCTTGTCGCGGCCGCGGGGAGGTCCGTCTCCTTGCCGCTGCTTGGCCTTGCCGCGGCGTCCTCCCCGGCCGGCGCGCTTCTTGCCAGATTCTCCAGCGCCTCCTTGGGCCCTCTCCTTGTCTCGTCGCTCGTACTCAGCCTTTTGTTGCTGGACAAGCTGCTCGACCTTCTTGCAGCTCTGGAGGTCATGGCCCTTGGTGCGGTGGATCTTGCAGTACTGCTTGTCGGCGACCGCCACAGCCTGGCAGTTGGTGCATGCGGCAATCTCCTTGCCGGAGCTACCAACTTTGGCTTTCTTGGCGCCACCTTCGTTGCCGGACTGCTCAACGACTAGCACATCTTTGCCTTTCTTCTTCCTGTTGCGCCGCTGGTTTTTCTTTGCCGGGGCAGCATCCTCGCTGTCAGATCCTCCTGCTCCTGCATTCTCTCCGGGGAGTTTCCTCCCTTCCTCAGCACGTGCACACTTGTCGGCCAGGGCATACAGCTCACTGACGTCTCTGATCTTGCACATCGCCATCTCCTCCCGCATCCTGCGGTTACGCACGTTCTGATGGAATGCGCTGATGACCTCGGCAGGGTGGACATCTGGGATGTTGTGCTGTACACGGATGAATCTCTAAATGTACTTGCGTAGGGGCTCTCCTTCCTTCTGGGCGAGCAGATGAAGGTCACTCTCTTGGCCATGAGGTTTGTGGCCGCCTGTAAAGGCGCCGACAAACTGATGGCATAGGTTTGCCCAGGAGGATATGGAGTTGTCCGGCAAGTGCATGAGCCAGGATCTGACGTTGGGCTTGAGCACCAGCGGGAAGTAGTTGGCAAGGATCTTGTCGTCCCGCCCCCCGGCTGCCCGCACCGCGATGGTGTAGATGCTGAGGAACTCCGACGGATGCGACTTGCCGTCGTACTTCTCTGGTACGTCTGGCTTGAAATTCTTCATGCTGGGCCACTGGACTTGCCGCAGCTCACGGGTAAACACAGGGCAACCTACCGCGTACGGCAAGTCGCCTGGTTCCCCTGGCGCATGCATGTCGACAGAGGGCCCAGCGCGCTGGTCTGATTGACGTCGCGCTTCTCTTCGGCGCTCGATGCGAGTACGAGCGTCTTCTTGCTGTCGTTCGTGAAGAACTTGGCGATGATCGCGACGAGCTCGTGGATCTGATGACGCGGTGGAGTCGCTGTCGAGGTGGATCCGGCGAGTCGGCGATCTTGGCCTTCGGGGTGGAGAGTGCACAGTGGTCGCACCCCCACCGGTCTTGTTGCCACCGGCTCGTGCCTGGCTGACTTGCCGCGGCTGCGACGTGCTCGGCTGCCGTTGAGGGTCGCCGTTGGCGAAGCCGATGAGACTCTGAATGGTGGCCCTCCAGTCGTTGATCTTGTCTGCCGTTCGAGGGTAGTCCAGGAGCAGTTGTGCTCGCGCCAAAGCTTCTGCTGCAGTGGCGGGTGGTGGTGGCGAACGGTGCGAGGAGCGGGATATGCTCGGACTTCTAACTATGTTAGAAGGAGCAGTATCCCGTCCAGGTGACCGTGCCTCGCTCGTGCCAGCATGTTGGCGTGCATGCTGATCTTGAGCACTCCGAGATCCACCAGCTCGATCTTGGTCCAGCAGACGCATGGTACCGTGAGTACCATGACGCTGCCGGTCCCGCGCCTCCTGAGATGGGCGCGGTGCATGTACGGACGCTGAGGTCTTGGAGTGCGCCCGGTCGTTGTGGGAGCTGGCTACGCCGCCGATGGGCAGCGCAGCCTTATCCTTGGACCTGGCAGCACCGTGAGCTCCCTCATCGACGCCCGTTCTTCCGCCGGCGTCCGCCCCATCAGCCGTTTGCTCCGGTGGTAGCGGGGCGGACGGAGCAGCCGCCTCCGAGACCTTCTTCTTCGGCGGCATGTCGATGAAGATGATGAAGATCTAGCTCGCGTGAACGCCAGATCTGGTTCACACAACCTCGACGCCCCCTACCTAGCGCGCCAAAGATGTCGGGGGACTGATCCACGAACACCTATGGGACCGGCGGGCCGAGTCCCTTTCGGTTCGGCGGGGGCGGAGGTCGCACGAAGAGCGGATGGAGGCAAAGCACACGAGCAGTTTACCCAGGTTCGGGCCGCACGGATGCGTAAAACCCTACTCCTGCTTTGTGGTTTGTATTGAGTTCTTGCTCGGGAGCGTGGAGTGCTACATACACACCAGCAGCTAACGAGACCGAGCATGAGTGTTCTGTTTTTCCCAACCCTCTCTCTACGTTGCTCATGGGCCTCCTTTTATATGTTCAAGGGGTCACCGACAGGTGGCAACGGAGACAAAGGGTAAAAATGGAAAGGTGATGCGGTAGGTACAGCTACCTGCTACAGTGTATCATACCTAACCCTCACGACAGGGGACAAGGTCATTAAATGCCCGTCTATGTCGCCTAAATAGTGCAAAAGGGACCGTCAGGGACGCCACCGCTCGCCACGATGGCAATCTTGTCAGCGCCGCTCGCCACCGCGCACCGCTGGCTGCACAGCCTCCCGCCACGCATGCCTGGAAGGGTCCCAGAGCGACACGTTGGTGGATGTGCTGGAGCGCGGGCACAGAGTGGTGGCTTGCCGCGGCAAGCGCCTTGCCGCAGTCGTTGTCTTGTCGCATACGGGAGCTTGTCGCTCACCGGGCCTTGCCGGGACGCGTGGCGTGCCGCGGCAAGTTCCTTGAGATGCCTGGGGTGGCCTTCCCGGCAAGCTCCTCTTGCCGGGGTCTTGAGATGCCTTGGTCGGCCTTCCCGGCAAGCTCCTCTTGCCGGGGTCTTGTCTCCTTGGTTTGTATACTTTGTTCTTGAATGGCTCCAAAGGAACCACGGAGGACCTTGGCGGTCACCCGGCAAGCCTTGCCGCGGGATGCTGCGACTGCCCGTGCACAAGTTCGGGATATTAGGGTACCCCTACTCTAGTACACCGACAAATAGTGGGGTTTATTATCCACTTTTATATTATTTTTGGGACTAACCTATTAACCGGAGGCCCAGCCCAGAATTGCTGGTTTTGCCTATTTCAGTGTTTCGAATAAAAGGAATATCAAACGGAGTTGAACGGAACGAAATCAACTGTAGAAGTTATTTTTGGAAGGAAAGCTACCGGATGGACTTGGACCCCACGTCAGGAGCCAAGGGAGGTGCTCACGAGGGTGAGGGGCGCCCCCTGCCTCTTGGGGCCCCCGAAGCTCCACCAACGTACTTCCTGCACCCATATATACTCACGTACCCTAAAACTTCTAGAACAGATAATAGATCGGGAGTTCCGCCGCCAAAAGCCTCCGTAGCCACCGAAAACCAATCTAGACCCATTCCAGCACCCTGCCGGAGGGGGCAATCCCTCTCTGGTGGCCATCTTCATCATCCCAGTGCTCTCCATGACGAGGAGGGAGTAGTTCTCCCTCGGTGCTGAGGGTATGTACAAGTAGCTATGTGTTTGATCTCTCTTTCTCTCTCTCTCGTGTTCTTGAGGTGATACGATCTTGATGTATCGCGAGATTTACTATTATATTTGGATCCTATGATGTTTTCTCCCCCACTACTCTCTTGTAATGAATTGAGTTTCCCCTTTGAAGTAATCTAATCGGATTGAGTCTTTAAAGATTTGAGAACACTTGATGTATGTCTTGCCGTGCGTATCTATGGTGACAATGGGATACCACATGATTCACTTGATGTATGTTTTGGTGATCAACTTGCGGGTTCCGCCCATGAACCTATGCATAGGGGTTGGCACATGTTTTCGTCTTGACTCTCCGGTAGAATCTTTGGGGCACTCTTTGAAGTACTTTGTGATGGTTTGAATAGATGAATCTAAGATTGTGTGATGCATATCGTATAATCATACCCACGGATACTTGATGTGACATTGGAGTATCTAGGTGAGATTAGGGTTTTGGTTGATTTGTGTCTTAAGGTGTTATTCTAGTACGAACTCTAGGGCTGTTTGTGACACTTATAGGAATAGCCCAACGGATTGATTGGAAAGAATAACTTTGAGGTGGTTTCATACCCTACCATAATCTCTTCGTTCGTTCTCCGCTATTAGTGACTTTGGAGTGACTCTTTGTTGCATGTTGAGGGATAGTTATGTGATCCAATTATGTTATTATTTTTGAGAGGACTTGCACTAGTGAAAGTATGAACCCTAGGCCTTATTTCCTAGCATTGCAATACCGTGTACGCTCACTTTTATCATTAGTTACCTTGCTGTTTTTATATTTTCAGATTACAAATACCTTTATCTACTATCCATATAACACTTGTATCACCATCTCTTCGCCAAACTAGTGCACCTATACAATTTACCATTGTATTGGGTGTGTTGGGGACACAAGAGACTCTTTGTTATTTGGTTGCAGGGTTGCTTGAGAGAGACCATCTTCTTCCTACGCCTCCTACGGATTGATAAACCTTAGGTCATCCACTTTAGGGAAATTTGCTACTGTCCTACAAACCTCTGCACTTGGAGGCCCAACAACGTCTACAAGAAGAAGATTGTGTAGTAGACATCAAGAGTCTCAAGAGCATGTTTCAGGTGCAGGCTAGGACCAAAAGGTTCAACGTCTTGCGATTCTTGATGGATTGTAAGCTGAAGGAAGGTGATCCACTAAGCCCGCATGTGGTCAAGATGATCGGACATGTGCAAGCTTTGGATTGGTTGGGCTTCTCTCTCTTGGATGAGCTGGCTACTGATGCAGTTCTGGGTTCTCACCGCCCAACTATGGGATGTTCATCTCGAACTATCATATGCATGGTATGGATAAGAAGCTCACTGAATTGCATGGGATGCTCAAAGTGGCAGAGCAGGATATTAAGAAAGGCACACATCAAGTGTTGATGGTGAAGAAATCGGCTAAATTCAAGAAGAGTTGGTCCAAGAAAAAGGCTAAGGCAAAGGGCACGGAGACGGTAACCTCTGCCACTGCGCCGAAGTCTGGACCGGACTCAAAGACCATTTGCTATCATTGCAAGGAAACTGGTCACTGGAAGAGGAACTCACTACAAAAAAAATACACTTCCGTGATGATACGTGTTTGTCACAGTAGGTTGCTTTTTTGTGATGCATGTACATCCATGACAAATTTATGACAGAATCAAGATAGTCATACCTGTGCTGTCATAGAAGTGT
The DNA here is from genome assembly GCF_056163025.1 of Triticum urartu. Lineage (NCBI taxonomy): Eukaryota > Viridiplantae > Streptophyta > Magnoliopsida > Poales > Poaceae > Triticum > Triticum urartu. The sequence continues at coordinate 114,671,948 of NC_141877.1, forward strand.
TCCATGACATTACCAAAATTATCATCACGGAAGTGTCCACTTCCATGACGATAAATCACGTGTCACAGAAGTGCTTTCGTCAAGGGTGACCGACATGTGGCATCCACCGTAACGGAACGCCGTTAAGCTATCGGGTCCGGTTTGGGATCCATTAACCCGTTAACAGCCCCGACCAATGGGGATTTTCCACGTGCAAAATCATCATTGGCTAGAGGAAACATGTGTCGGCTCATCGTCGGAACAGATGTCATCCACTCATTGGACAGAAGGCGCCTATGATATGTCGACACGTGGCACGGCCCAACAAGTTTGAATGGGCCGACCCAACTAAAGGCCCACAAGATTTAGCGGACCATAATGGGCCGGCCCAGCTAAAGGCCCACGAGATTTTGTGGACCATAATGGGCTGGCCCAGATAAAGGCCCACAAGATTTCACGGGCCATAATGGGCCGGCCCAGGTAAAGGCCCACAAGATTTTCGTGTGCCATAAAAGGCCGACCAAGGTAAAGGCCCACGGTGACTCTAGCCCATAATGAACAGTAATTTTCTTTATACCCCTTAACGGCGCGTGATTTACATGGGCCGTTTCCAGCCCGTGTTAGCTTTCGGTCTATTGACGGCCCATACATTCTTGGGCTCCTTTTCGGCCCTCGATTACTTCCGGCCCGTTACTGGCCTGTTCCCCTAATGGCCCAAATTCGGCCCATGGCAAGAGTCGGCCCATTACTGGCATGTTCCACTAATGGGCCAAATTCGGCCCATGGCAAGAGTCGGCCCGTTACTGGCCTGTTACCCTAATGGGCCAAATTCGGCCCATGGCAAGAGTCGGCCTGTTTCTGGCCTGTTAACCCGTTGCGCCGTTTCCAACCCGTCCTATATTCTCGCCCATTAACGACCCGTTATGCCTGTGAAAGAATTAAGCCTTTGCTGTCCTACGACCTGTTAACGGCCTGTTACCGTGCTAGGCCGATACCAATTAAGCCCGATTATGGCCCATGTAGACCCATTTATCCGACGGCCTGAGGCCCACCGATTACAGGCCCATTTATCGACGGCCCGTAGGAGACCCATGGATCCTATGGCCCTTATATGGCCCATGGTAGTTGCGGCCACTAGCAAACCAAGGAAAAAGAAGACTAGGAAATAAATAAGGCTGAAACTAACGCTAGGCTATTAAGGCGATTGCACAGATTACATCCACTCGGCATCAAAGATCGCCACCAGTGCAAATATAGGGAACACCCTACACTATACAAAAATGGCTTGCTGTTTTCTTCAGGCGGTGGCTACACGTTTAGAATAAATTTTGTATCGCATCAAAACAAATTACAACTATATAACAAAAGGAAGGTTCGCATAAAACTTAACAGTCTAGCAGATAAATGCACCACCAGAAGTTCAGAAGCTCAGTTCAGTTGACCTGACTGTTACATTTTCATGCTGTATTGTCCGATGGAGCACCATAACCCTCGCCTTCATTTCCGCTAGGGTCCTGAACAACATAGCAAATTTTTGATAATCTGGTTTCAAAACCATGCATATCTTGACGACATTGAGTAATGTTTCTCCTTGTTTCACAAAGGGTCTCTGTTAGGGAATGGACTTGTGTTTGGAGCACAGATACAACATTGCTTTGAGCTTGCATATTTTGATCATGAGGCAGTTTGGACGATATTGCCTTAACAACCAACCCAGTATTACGCAGGAACGTGCTTTTGGCACAGTTAGTGGACAGGTACTGACCCACTGCAGCAAGAGCTGACATTGCGGTTATAGTTGCCTCGCCACCTTCAGAAGGTGGCGGTTCCACCATTTTTTCCATAGCTCGCTGAAAAGTTGAGGTTTTACATTAGTAGTACCAGAACAGAAGATATTAAGGAGGCAGCAAAACCAAACAAATTAGCTTTGGTCTATATACAGAACTTATTCTCGTGAACCCATGTAAAATATTAGTTGTATTTTATTGCAAAGTACATAATAAAACCAGGTTCCAAACATATGACCATGTACCATCGCTAATGTATTGTCTATTTCTTCACATTGTATTGAGGGCTAAGGATAAAGAGACAAAGTTTATAATACGGTAAGCATAGTATGACGTCATTCATATCACAAAACAACCGAGAACAGACAAACATGCAATTGTAACGTTCTGTGGGCAAGTCCAGCACGGAACTAGATTACGGGTCAAGATCAAAGGAACATCACTCCTCTCTTTTAAACCTTGTAAGGTGCAATGATACGCTAAGACAATTGTTTATAAAATTGAAAATGTTAATAGACATTGCCTGCAAACCATGCAGTTCAAGGCACAAGTCAGAGTAAGTAGTAGTTAAAAGGCATGAGGATTAAGGACTTACAACAGCGGCTTTGACTGGTGTAGTCATGCCCTTCTTCTTGCTGGTGTGACAGTCCTTGAAGATTTCCACAACATTTGGTTCAGGTACTTTTTGGTCCTTGTGGGCTTTCCTCTGCATTTGGAACAAGTCAATATAGATATGATAATATGGTACATCGAAAAGAGTGAAACAACAGCTAATTACAAGAGCCTCATAGTGTGCAATATAGCTACGAGATCCTGTCATCTGTTGGAATTTCACTTTCATACGGTTGGCCTTGTTCTTTGAACAGTTCACCTATAAGAAGATAGATTTGTGTGGCACATGCGTAAATAGGACTTCAACATGTGATATGATGACATATATATAATGTACCTGATACTTCAGATCAGACCAGTGTTTAACAAGGCCTCTCCAGTCTTCATCAGATATATTTTCCACTAGAGATGTTTGGGCAAGTTCACTGTTAGCCTTGCCTTCAAAGTGAGTTTTCCTCAAGTTATACTGATACTGTCGTAGAGCAGACATGAAAACATGGGTGGAAGCTTGTCTGGTTGCATCATCTTGGCTATCCAACTTGAACCTCATCTGTTGAAAATTATGGGAGTCTCATTATCAGCAACCTAGAAAGTATTGGATAGAGCAAGACGATATTACTAGTTTCCATACATAACCATACTTACAGATAAATGGTCGAGGAAGATGTTGAACTAGGTTTCGTCTTTGTCATTCCTGTACTGAATCCATGTTGGGAGGATATGTACATGACACCTAACAGCAACCGCTGCCTCTGATACTAACTTGGCTGACTCTGTAGCATCACGTGGCCTTTTTAAACCTGCCTCAAAACGGATCTCCATTCTTCCTCCTCTAGATTTAGTTAACCTACCGAGCATTATCCCTGATGTTTGTTTCCTCTTGCGCCTAGGTGCTAGTCCAACAACAAACATAGGAAGTGTTAGTGTACATCAAAATGTGAGACTACATATAAATAAGCATGCAACTGTGACTCCAGCAACTACCTTCTTGCTGTTGAAGCTCACAAGGTTCATCTGATATTGCCAACTCGTCTTGTGTCAAGAGTGCTTGGGAAGTAGTGTCAGGTGGAAAGGGAGTTTGGGAACGTGTTGCTAGCTCAGTTGACGCACGAGTACGTCGTGTAGCTGGTAGTACTATGGTAGGTGTTGCAAGAACTAGGGCTGTCTCTACTTGTTTGGTGGCAGCTATTTGTTTCTGTTTGTCTTTTTTGCAACACATGTAGCATGGGATGCCGTATTTGTAGAATTTTCTGCTGGACTTTGACCTTCTATTGCACCATTAGTACCAGCAAAATCTGCAGGATTCATCCGCTTCTCATTCCCTGCCATTTTGTGTTTCTTCCTCTTTCTCTGTGCCATGTTAAGTCAAGCCGACAAGAAAAATGAATAACAATTTAGTTCTTCAGAACAAATTGATGCCTGATGCAAATGAACTGAACTTTGATGTTAGACAACCACATGATAGGAGGATGTAATATGTATGAAAAACAGGACGGAAGAGATAAACAGAACTATGATGTGTAAACTAAGAAGAAGACATTTCACCAAATTATAAGGAATGCAATGGAAGGTAGACAACATATGAAATATGCTACAAATATCGCTCTGCCAAGTTAACAGTGTCTCACCATAAATGGCGTTTAAACAAATGTGAAGCAGTACAAGAAATAAATCATATGCAAGATGCAAACAACATCACACTATCATGTTAGAGGTCTCTCGTCATTAGTGCCATTGCATATTCACAACATTGCATATTCACAGCTTATGATGTGTAAACTAAGGAGAAGGCATTTCAACAAATTAGAAGCAATGAAAGCTAGACACCATATGAAAGATGCAACGAATATCACTCTACCAAGTTAAAACGGTCTCGTCATAAGTGCCATTTCAACAAATTAGTAATACAAGCTAGAAAAGAATGTGAGATGTAACCTATATCACACTCCGAAGTCAAACGTGTCTTATGATAAGTGATTGTTGTAGGTTACACAACAGTAGTAATTTGATGTAAGAACATGGTGTGATAGACAAATATTGTATGTTCTAGAAACAGGAACACGTGTCTTATTCAAGTATAATGTGTAAAGTAAGCAGATGGAATTCAACAAAATTAGAAGCAATACAGGCTACACATCACACATAACATGCAACCACATATAACAGTGCCAAGTTAGAGGGACCACTGGTGATGCTGCACTAGGGGAGACGTGCTCATCATAGACATAGCTTTGTTGATTGTCTATGCATGTGTTGTCTTGGAAATCATCTTGGGGGTGTGGAGGAGTAGAAACTGTAGAGGCCCTCCGTTTGGAAGGATCACCTTTATCCGCTGCCTTGCTAACTTCCTTCCGCTTTATTGATTTTGAATTGTTAAGTAAAACCAACAAGAAAAAGCAATAAAATTCTCTCTTCAGAACTCATTCATGCATGACACTGACAATCACTACTTTGATGTAAGGCAAACACATGATACCAGGATGGAATATGTACGAAAAATAGGACAGCATGGCATGTTCACAACTGTTTGTGTAAACTAAGCAGAAACCATTCCAGCAAATAAGAAGCAATGCAAGCTAGGCACCACATGAAAGATGCAACCAATATGACTCTGCCAAGTTAAAAGCGTCCCATCATAAATGGAATTTCAACAAATTAGAAGCAGCGCATGCTATAAATCATATGAAAGATGCAACTAATATCGCACTGCATATACTAAAGGTGTCTCATCATGTTGATTTATGCGGGATACAAAAAAGAAATAGTTTTATGTAAGGACATGCTTAATAGACAGATGTACTATGTACTAAATACAGGAAGGCATGTCACGTTAACAGGTATAATGTATAAGCTAAGCAGACTAGCACATGCAGTTTAACCAGATTGGAAGAATTACAATCTAGACACCATATGCAACATGCAACCACATATCACGCTGCCAAGTTAGAGCAAGCACCTGCGATGCTAGTGTAGGGGAAATGTTGTAATCAACTACAGAGCTATGTTCACTATCTTCATCTAGCATTTCTGTTTCTTGAGAATCATGTTGGGAGGCTGACGCTGCATTCTTTAAATGAGGATTAGTCCCCTTGCCTGCCTGCCTCGTCATAAGTGATTGATGAGGGATACACAAGAACATTAGTTTGATGAAAGAACATGGTTAATACACAGATGTACTAGTACGTACCAAAAATAGAAAGGCATGTCATATTCAAAGGTATAATGTGTAAGCTAAGCAGATGCAATGTAACCAAATTGGAAACAATACAAGCTAGACATCCGACTGGAGTGTTGAGCATGATCATCTAGGAACTGAGAGCCTGGTGGGAGGCGGGCTGCTTCGCCACCATCGCAGCTTTTTAGTTGGCTTCCAGGTGACACTACAAAAAAATACACTTCCGTGATGATACGTGTTCGTCATAGTAGGTCGCTTTTTTTGTCATGCATGTACATCCATGACAAATTTATGACAGAATCAAGATAGTCATACCTGTGCTGTCGTAGAAGTGTTCCATGACATTACCAAAATTATCATCACGGAAGTGTCCACTTCCATGACGATAAATCGCGCATCATAGAAGTGCTTTCATCAAGGGTAACCGACACATGGCATCCACGGTAACGGAACGCCGTTAAGTTATCGGGTCGGGTTTTGGATCTGCTAACCCGTTAATAGCCCCGACCAATGGGGATTTTCCACATGTAAAATCATCATTGGCTAGAGGAAACACGTGTCGGCTCATCGTTGGGACAGATGTCATCCACTCACTGGACAGAAGGCGCCTATGATAAGTCGACACATGGCACGGCCCAACAAGTTTAAACGGGCCGGCCCAACTAAAGGCCCACAAGATTTTGCGGACCATAATGGGCCGGCCCAGCTAAAGGCCCATGAGATTTTGCGGACCATAATGGGCTGGCCCAGCTAAAGGTCCACAAGATTTCGCGGGCCATAATGGGCCGGCCCAGGTAAAGGCCCATAAGATTTTCGTGTGCCATAATAGGCCGGCCCAGGTAAAGGCCCACAAAATTCTTGCGGATCATAATGGGCCGGCCCAACTAAAGGCCCACGAGATTTCACCGACATTAATGGGCCGGCCTAGCTATAGGCCCTCAAGATTTTGAGGACCCTAGTAGGCCGGCCCGTTAACTCGCTGCCATGTTTTCGGCCAAATGCCGGCCCATATTTGATCTGGTCTATTAATGGCCTGCCATGCTCCGGGCCTAATAGTGGCCCATATGAGATCCAGCCCATTAAAAGCCTACCACGTTTTGGGCCAAATTACGGCCCAGATCAGGTCCGGCCCTTTTAGAGGTTTTGGGCCTAATTATGGCCCATATCAGATTCGGCCCGTCAACTGGACACTATGCTTTTGGGCCCACTTGCTAAAGGCCCACTTAGTAATTCGGCCTGATATTAGTTTTGGCCTGTTAAGGGCCTGTTTAACATTTCGGCCCTATATTAATTTCAGCCTGTTAAAAGCTCGTCATATAGTTGGGCCTAACTACGGCCCAGTTTGCATCCGGCCTGCTCGCAGCCGATATCTGTTTGGGCCAAACAAGGACTGCGACAATTTTTCGGCCTGTTAAAAGCCCGTGATTTGATTCGCACAATCATGGGCCGGGGTTCATTTCGGGCTGCTGCCGGCCCGTGAGCTGATCGGCACGTTTCACGCCCAACCTACATCGTGATTGCATGACGGCCCGATTATGTACCGTAATTTTACGGTTTGGCCGGTTTACTGCGAAGACAGGATATATATATAGTAACATAACTGCATCATCGTGACTAAGAAAAAACCTATACTATACAATAAAGAAATTACGGCATATTACATCCACTAGGCATCAAAGTTCGCCACAAAGATCGCCACCAGTGCAAATAAACATGTTGACAAAATAATGTACAAAACCGACAGCACTTCAATAGAGTTCAAGAAAGGTTAGCCCTGCTGGGGAGCTGCAGCGCAAGCAGCTGAGCAAGATGATGAGACTGCGCTTGTTCAACACTTATATCTTCCTCACTCTGAAAGATAAACAAGCAGACAGATGACAGGTTTTGCACATAAAAGTATCAGTGCTGACAATTGATCACATTTCTTACTGACGAATAAAGTGACACAGTTTAAATTTGCATTAACATAATATGGTATTGTTCAGGTCAAGACATGGCAGGAAATGAGATTGTGAAGGAGTTGGCAGCCTCACGACACCACTGGATTACAGATCAAGAACTCATAAGTATCAATGGTTAGTGTGCTGTCAATTTATACCATTTCAGATTGGCAAATAAAGAGACGGTTTAAATAATAGTAGAATGATATGACATTGTTCATAGTTAAGATATTGCAGAATATGACATTGTGCTGTAGTGGATAGGTTTACCACACCACTGGATTACGGATGAAGAACAGAAGCATACATGCAGTGCAAAAGAAGATCACTTGCTATGTATAGTTTAATTTACATGGTATGAAGAAGGAAGTTGGTTGTACAACTGAAAACTTAAACTGAGAAAGGACAAACTTTTGTTTATGAACTACATAATAAACTTTAAACAAGCAATTTGATGCAAACACCAAAAATAAACAGCTGTTGCAGTCATGCCTAACCAAATATATACAACAAAGTTTGAAGGCTTGAGATGGACAAACTTACATTATCGGTGAAGACAGGCTCTATAAAGGCCTTGTCCATGCTAATGGGGGGGCAATTCAAGAAGTTTACCACATAATCTTCTTCAAAGGCATTGTCTTTATTCTATATTTTGTTAAGAGTAAATATAGATGTTATAATATACGAAAAAATGGAGAATATTTAAGATAAGATGAAGAGTGCTGCTACATAACCAAGTAGCTATAAATGTAAGTGCAGCCATACAGGCAAAAGGTACAGCCAAGAGCAATGTACAGCTAAACTTCTTCAGTACCAACCTTATGGTAAGAGTAAATATAGATCTGATGTGTAGAAAATGGAGGGCAAAGGAAAATAAGTTGCATAGTGATGGTACATGAACAACTACCTGTCATTATAAGTACACTAATAAAGGCAGCATGTACTTACAAGAACAATGTAGAGCTAAAAAAACATTGGCATTGGATATATTCTACACTAATGTAACCATTCATACAGATCAAATAATTTGGAGCGAACAATTGATGAGCAAGCTATCATGAATACTGCTGTCACATAATGAACCAGGTATGTATGCAAGTACAGTGATACAGGACAACAGGTACTAACAAGAGCAATGCAGCATGGAGCATATTTGCGATATCCTATCGTTCTTGTCAAATCGGAATTCTTCTTCGACCAGATTTCCTGCAAAAAAGACCCGTGAGGCACATGCGGAAAAGTAGAAGTTCAAATTGTCATGTGATTTCATAGACAGTACCTCATCCTAGGAACGAGACCAGTGAATAAAATGGTTTTTCCATTCACTGTCTTCTAAATTTAGCACAAGAGACTTCACCGGAAATTCGTTTATAGACTTGCCATCAAAGTGTGATTTCCTCAGGTAACACCGATACTGCTGCAATGCTTACTTGAAAAGCACAAGCAAGCTTTGCTCGTCATGACTATCCAGATTGACCCTCGCTTAGTTACAAAAATCTAATGTAAATCATTCATGTGTTCAATCGGCAGAAAACAGGAAAATAATAACCATGAATAATAGCGCTTACACGTAAGTTGGACAGGAAGATGTGAAAATGGTGTTTGTCTTCACACTAATCTTCCCATGATGGGAATATATGCACTAAGTCCCTAACAACATTGAAAGCATTGTCTTTTAAACTGAGAATAAATGGAATGGGGTTCCAATCTGCAGGAATTGGCCGTCTCTGCAGTTGGGATAGGTCTTCGGCCAGTGGACGTGCTGTACTTTTTGCTGGAGTGGGATTTTTCTATGGTACAGCTAGTGCTATGGCAAATGAAATCGGTATACCTTTTGTTGGAGTGCAGGTCTTGTGTGGTGGGGCTAGTGGTGTGGCCAGTGAAGTATGGGTACAGTCTGCTGGAGTTGGTCCTATGTTTTGTGTCACTGGTTGTACAGCTAATATAAGTGGGGTGCTGTCTGAGTTCTCCGGCACCACCACATTTTTCAAGGACTTTGCTGGTGCTCCTTCAGGTTCGACAATCACCCTCTTCCTTTTTGATGTCTGATGCACAAGAACAACATTTGAGTGGAAAAACATGGTATGATGACAGATGGAATATGTATTGATAATGGATGGGCATGGCATCTCGACATATATGATGAGTAAACTAAGCAGATGGTGGTGCAACAAAGTTGAAGAAATGCAAGACAACATATGCAAGATACCCGCAATCAATAAAACATTGCCAAATTAGAACAGGCACCTTGATGGGTGAACAGATAGGCCATCTGCCTTTGACTCCTCGAGGTTAGAATAGTCATTAGGATCATATTCTGAACAAGAATCAACAGGTGGGGAGCGTATGAGTTTCATTGCATCCAGAATGGCACTCAATGCCTTGGTGCCAATTTTGTAAGTCATTGCAGTGTTTAGCTTCAAGAGTGGACTGCTGCTAGTGCGACACAAAGCATCTACACAGATCATAGTGTAGATATAACGGGAAAACCTTAAGCATCAGAGTAAAATCAGCAAAGTGGAACTTGCTGGAATATATGTGCTAGTATTGCTGGTATGGCTAGAAAGGCTTCGGATACCAGCTCTCTTCAAGTGAAGGTGCGGTACTGTTAATATCAATGTAACTCTCAAAGGCGACGCAGCTCCCCGCATTTCCTTGCTATTCTTATAGGATTCAAGTGGGCGGGTGTCGGTGTCATAACCAGCGGATCTCGAGTAGGGGGTCCCGAACTATGCGTCTAGGCCGGATGGTAACAGGAGGCAGGGGACACGATGTTTTACCCAGGTTCGGGCCCTCTTGATGGAAGTAAAACCCTACGTCCTGCTTGATTAATATTGATGATATGGGTAGTACAAGAGTAGATCTACCACGAGATCGGAGAGGCTAAACCCTAGAAGCTAGCCTATGGTATGATTGTCTGTTCGTCCTATGGACTAAAACCCTGCGGTTTATATAGACATCGGAGAGGGCTAGGGTTACACAGAGTCGGTTACAATGGGAGGAGATCTACATATCCGTATTGCCAAGCTTGCCTTCCACGCCAAGGAAAGTCCCATCCGGACACGGGAAGAAGTCTTCAATCTTGTATCTTCATAGTCTAACAGTCCGGCCAAAGGATATAGTCTGGCTGTCCGGAGACCCCCTAATCCAGGACTCCCTCAGTAGCCCCTGAACTAGGCTTCAATGACGATGAGTCCAGCGCGCAGTATTGTCTTCGGCATTGCAAGGCGGGTTCCTCCTCCGAATACACCACGGAAGAATTTGAATACAAGGATAGTGTCCGACCCCGCAAAATAAGTTCCACATACCACCATAGAGTGAATAATATTTTCGCAAATCTAATTTGCTGACTTGTTTTGGCAGCATGATGTTATGTCTGGCCCGGTGATTATTTGAACCGCTTCCTTTAACTAGCCCCGTACATAACGCGAGGCAGTTTTTTGACACATCTTGTCAAAACAAAGATCGTGTCCCCTTATCACGGGTTTCTCATCAATACGGGTGTGCGTAACCCAACCGCGCCATCGATTACGGCGCTTGGGGGACGAGCAAGTTTTACCAGGCTAGTAGGGACGCTTAGTTTCATCCGCCCATATAAAGGGATAAGGATTCACCTTTTCATCCACGCCTTCTTCCTCCTTTGCTCATCCATTTTCGCACACTCGAGCTCTAGCGCCCAAGTCTGCACTTCCCACCTCAACCTTCCCCCACCATGTCCGGAGCGGGAGGCAGGTGGATGGTCTCCTCCATCACGGAGGGAGACATCAAGAAGATGAGGAGAGCCGGATACCTACCCGACGACATCGCGCACCGGCTCCCGGATGACGGGCAGCTCATCCCCACCCCCGGGCCCCATGAGAGGGTAGTGTTCCTTACCCATTTCCTCTGCGGGCTGGGATTCCCTCTCCACCCATTCGTCCGGGGCTCATGTTCTACTACGTCTTGGATTTCCACGATCTGGCCCCGAATTTCATCCTCAATATCTCGGCGTTTATCGTCGTGTGCGAGGCCTTCCTCCGCATCAAGCCCCAATTCGGCTTATGGTTGAAGACCTTCAATGTCAAGCCGAAGGTTGTGGGCGGCCGCCAGGCGGAGTGCGGAGGCGCCATGGTGGGCAACATGCCCAACGTTACATGGCTTGAGGGCTCCTTTGTGGAAACCATAAAGGGGTGGCAATCGGGGTGGTTCTACATCAGCGAGCCGCGTGACCCTGCATGGGCAGCGGCCCCCGAGTTCCGATCTGGCATCCCCATGTGGCTTACCTCCTGGAAAGAGAAGGGCCTGTCCTGGGGTAGTTCGGGAGAGCTGACCGGGATCCAAACATGTATTCAAAACATGGTGAGCAAGATGCTCAAACTCGTCAACGTATTCCAGGTCATGCTCCACCGTCGGATCCTCCCGTGCCAACAACGGGACTTCAACTTGTGGGAGTTCGACCCCGCGCAGCACCGAACTCTGAACAGGCTCTTCGACACAACTCACGAAGATGCCTGGAGGGTGCTGTTCAAAAGCGCCGAGGTCCCTCCTCCCATTACTGAGGATCACGGATTCAGCGCGAAGCTCCAAGCCAGTGCGGTAAGCTGCTTTACCTTTCACGGGATACTTATCTTTTATAGATTGACTCCATGCGGGATCTAAACTCCCGTACCTTTGACAGGACTGGCAGGAGATGGCTGGACAGATCGATTGTCTCGCTCCTTTGCCCGAAGGCCCAGCGGACGCTCTTCTGGCGAAGATGCTGACTCCAGCTCCTTATACGGTGCCGGAGAAGAGTTCCCGATGCCAGGCGTCGTCGGACTCTCCGTCCGATGACTCTGTGGTGCACTCCTCCCCCGAAGACGAGGAAGAAGAAGAAGAAGAAGCTCCCCCCCCAGCTGGGGGAGATAAGAAAAGGAAGGCCCCCCAACTGGGGGCGCCAAAGGGTCCAAGAAGGGAAGGACTCTCCTTCCGGACAGTTCGACCGCCGCCGACGAAGGCGAAGACGAGTGGTTGCCCAGGGCCAAGCCCCTGGGGAGATTGTAAGTATTCAGATACGAGAGTAACTCATAGCATTGCTTTGTCGCACTGCTTTCCCTAAGGCCGAACATAATTATGCAGGCCACCACGAGCCAGTATCGATGTATCATCGGACGGCTCCCTGGGCTCGTCGGACATGGATAGCGATCCAGTCCCGACCGCCACCTCCCCTCATCCTGCTGACGATGCCGAGGTGCTGTCTCAAGAGGCACCGGGTCGAGGGGAGATAGTCCCAGAGGTGCCTCAAGGCGACCTTCCGGACTCCAGGAGCCGAGGGGACGGGGCCCCTAAGAGCTTCGAGTTCGGCTCTCAGCCGAACACCACGCCGGAACCTCCAGTGGTTCCGGGGTTGGGCAGGCGGCCTCCTTCCAAGAGGGGCAAGACGCCTGTGCCGGTGACCTCTGTCCATCCAGAGGCACCGGACAATCTGCTGGAAGCGCTTCGCAGCGCTTCCATCAACGAGGAGCATCGTACTATTATGAGTGCGGTGGTCCCGAAGGTTTAGTCCACCAAGAGCGGATTGACTGAAGCCTATGCCAGCCTTCTAACAGGCTTTGAGGTAAGTTTTTTTAAAATATAGGAAAAATATTACCACATAGACAGTAGCCCCTGATGCTTTGTTCGGTGTTCACAAAGAAAAGCCGAACAGAGGATCAAATAATATCGCATGAGTCTAATATAAGCATGTCAATATGCATATGCAGGCCTCGCTGCTGGCATCCGCCGCACTGACTGCGGAGGTTGCCGTACTGAAGCAGGACCTCGAGGGGTCCAAGAAAGAGCTCGGCCTTGCCAAGAGGCAGCTCGAGGAGAACAAGGGTAAGTAATACCCTTTCTATAGATATGTATAAAAAGAATGCGATTGCAAAATGACAGGATTATCATGAATTTGCCAGGGGCCGTGACCGAAGTGGCGACCCTAAAGCAAGCGTTGTCCGAGGCCGAAGATAAAGAGGCCAAGGAGCGCACCGAGTGAGAGAAGCATGAGGCTCGGGTGGGCGAGGTGCAGCTTGCCACGGCCCTCGAGAGCGCAAAAAGTGCCAAGGCCGAAGCCCAAAAGGCCCTCCAGGAGATCGACGCAATGAAGAAGATAGCGGTGGGTAAGGCTTTCTATATGCAAAGCAAGCAGGTAAAACTAAACTACCGATTACTTACCCGAATCCGGAGCTCTCCAGGAGCATTCGCAGATTTGCCCCGCAGCGTGTCCGATGCCGCACAATTTTACCAGGACGAGGATGGAAGCTCAACGGAGAAGCTATTCTGGTCTTAGTATACTGAGGCCGAACACCCGGTGCCAATGAGCGACCAGCTGAAGCAGATGGTCGAGCTACATAAGGCGGCCGATCAGGCCATGAAGGGCTTTATAGTCCGGCTGTGGCCTGGCGACGCCCTTCCGAACAGCTTCTTCGACCTGGTGAGGCGGCTTGTGGATGCCTGCCCGTGGCTGGAGGTCGTCAAGCGATCTGTCTACATTGAAGGTCCACGCCGGGCTTTCGCCCGTGTGAAATTGCAGTGGGTCAAGCTAGATGCCGTGAAGCTGATCAAGGAGGGGCCGCTGGAGGGCAAGGAGCACCGCCACCCCGAGATGTACTACGAGGGTGTTCTGCCGGGTACCCGTCTCATAGCGGACGAGTGTTCAAAAGATGTAATATTTGAGTGAGACTTGCTCGTTTTATCCTGTATTTATGAAAACTTGTTTCATATGCGCTATGCAATGCTTGTTTGAATTTAAAATATTGTCTTCTGTTTGGCTGTTTATCCAATCTGACAGATGGCTAGTCCTCGGCTTCTGCCCCCATGCCACGAGTGGTGGGGTGTTCGGGATAAACCTGAGCACTCTTGTTCCCATGTTTGGGTCCTTCGAGGGAGGTGCTCAGCACAATGAACAAGGCAACCGGACTAATAATGCTTTATCACTTAGCCATAGAATTCTATAATTTTAAATTTCAGCGAAGCCCCTGGTATTCGGAAGGCCGAATTCGGGGCGCGATACACTCCTTTAAGCCGGACAGGGCCGGCCCTCGCTCTAAGCGGCATAAGTCTGTAGGGACTCGAAAACCTCGCCGAACAGCGACCAGTCTCTCGCCTTACCATGACAGTCAGTTTTAGCTTTCTCTACTGAGGTGCTGAACCCAGCAGAACCGGGGCACAATCGCAGTAGTTCTCCTAGCGCTACCTTAGCCGATAGAACGGAACGTAAGGTACCAAAACATAGCAGCCGGGCAAACCCAACATTTGACCAAAGACATGATTCGGAGCTGATGCATATAATGCTATAAGTTCGGGGTGCCGCACTTGTGAAAGTGTTCAGACTTTTCACACCATATTGTGGGGTACGTAAGCCCCTGGTGTATTGGTCGTACCAAAGTGTACAGTTGCAATGCGTCATTAATGCACACATAGATATATATATATATATATATATATAACAAAGAATGCAATAATAGTCGTAATTTCATGCATTGTTTATTCAAAAAAATGCGTTAAAGCAGAGTGATACAGATAGTGCGATAAGCAAAGAGTAGGACTATGTCCCTTCCAAGGGCAAGCTGAGGAATGATATTAAATCGAATATTTCGCTCGTTAGTGTAATCCACCTAGCAATTCCGTGGTATGACGTAGCTGTCTGCCTCCTTGGTTGCTGCATCATGTGTTCGACAATAGTGCCGCCGGGCAGTGTTTCCAGAGATTAAGGTCCTGAAAAAAAGAGAGAGAAAAATAACCAAACGGGAAGCCCCTAGTGCGGTTTAAGCCACGTGTTGGGGCGTCCCGCAGTTGTGCCCCCTCCCCACCTGTGCCCATGGTATTTTTAATGCGTAATTATGTATGCGTCGCACGAGTTTCGTCGTTGGGTTGGGATTGGGGTGGCCGCCGTATTGCTATGCGAGCTCAGATCGCGCCAGGCGGTCTATTTGCCGATTGCTCCGAGCGTGCTTGAAGGTGTCCGGGCTTTGAAGCGCCGAACTGGTTGATTGCCTTGAGAGGCTGTTTTGCTCTTCTGCTGCGAGGGCCGTGGTGTGCTCCTCTGTTCGGAGAGAGCGCTCTATGTTTCCATTGACTCTAATAACTCCACGAGGTCCTGGCATCTTGAGCTTGAGGTATGCATAATGCGGTACCGCATTGAATCTAGCAAATGTGGTTCGCCCGAGCAGCGCGTGATAACTACTGCGGAACGGGACTATATCAAAGATTAACTTTTTGCTTCGGAAGTTATCCGGGGATCTAAAGACCACTTCTAGTGGAATTGAGCCTGTGCAATGGGCCTCTACACCTGGAATGACGCCTTTAAAGGTCGTCTTTGTGGGTTTGATCCTTGAGGGGTCTATACCCATTTTGCACACTGTGTCCTGATAAAGCAGGTTCGGGCTGCTGCCGCCATCCATAAGGACTCGAGTGAGGTGAAATCCGTCAATGATTGGGTCTAGGACCAGTGTGGCGAATCCACCATGACGGATACTAGTGGGGTGGTCCCTGCGATCGAAGGTGATCCGACAGGAGGACCAAGGGTTGAACTTTGGGGCGACTGGCTCCAACGCATATACGTCCCTGAGCGCACACTTCCGCTCCCTCTTGGGGATGTGGGTTGCGTATATCATGTTCACCATCCGCACTTGTAGGGGAAACCTCTTCTGTCCTCCGGTGTGTGGCTGCCGGGATTCCCCCTCGTCATCGCTATGCGGCCCCTTGTCCTTGTTTTCGGCAATTAACTTGCAGGCCTGCTTGAACACCCAACAATCCCTGTTGGTGTGATTGGCTGGCTTGTCTGGGGTGCCGTGTATTTGACACGAGCGATCGAGTATACGGTCCAAGCTGGACGGACCCGGCGTACTTTGTTTGAATGGCTTTGTCCGCTGACCGGGTTTAGAGCCTTTGAATCCGGCATTGACTGTCGTATCCTCGGTATTTTCGCTGTTAATGCGACGCTTATGTTTGTTGCGACGTGACCTGCTATTGCCGTCCTTGGTATCTGAGGTACCATAGTTCTTTCATATGTTATTACTGCGAGCCAGCCAGCTGTCTTCTCCCGCACAAAAGCGGGTCATGAGCGTCGTGAGAGCTGCCATAGATTTCGGCTTTTCCTGACCAAGGTGCCGGGCTAGCCACTCGTCTCGGATGTTGTGTTTGAAAGCCACTAAGGCCTCTGCATCCGGACAGTCGACGATTTGATTTTTCTTTGTAAGGAACCGAGTCCAGAATTGCCTGGCCGACTCTTCTGGCTACTGAATTATGTGGCTCAAGTCATCGGCGTCTGGTGGTCGCACATAAGTGCCCTGAAAGTTGTCGAGGAATGCTGCTTCCAGATCTTCCCAACAGCTAATGGAGTCCGCTGACAAGCTGTTAAGCCAATGCCGCGCTGGTCCTTTGAGCTTTAGTGGGAGGTATTTGATGGCGTGTAAGTCATCACCGCGGGCCATGTGGATGTGGAGGAGGAAATCCTCGATCCATACTGCGGGATATGTTGTGCCGTCGTATGATTCAATATTTACAGGTTTGAAACCTTCTGGGATTTGATGGTCCATTACTTCGTCTGTGAAGCATAAGGGGTGTGCGGCGCCTCTGTATTGGGCTATATTGCGACGCAGCTCGAATGGGTCTTGCCCGCTGTGTTCGGCCCGGCTGGATTTGCTTTTACTATATCCGGCGTGACGTTTATCGTATCGCAGAGTGGTGCGCCCTCGTGATCCGTAGATTGATCTTGCATGCTTTGCTTTGTCCTCCAATATGTCTCGCAGGTCTGGCGTATCTCCCAATGCCTTTTTATTTGGATGGCATCGGGGTGGAGGCTGAGTTTTTGGCTGGAATGCCTCCCTATCGCGGCCACAAGGTGGCCGATCAGCCATATCATACGCTTCTTCCTCCAGTCGAGGTAGCAACCTGCACTTTGGGTAACTCTTGGAGGGGCGCTCGAGTTTATATTCCTCGGCCGCGAGGACTTCAGTCCATCTGTCAACTAGCAGATCCTGATCAGCTTGAAGCTGCTGCTGCTTTTTCTTAAGGCTATTTGCCATGGCTATAAGCCGGCGTTTGAAGCGCTCTTGTTCAACGGGATCCTCTGGCACAACGAATTCGTCGTCGCCGAGGCTTGCCTCGTCCTCAGAGGGGGGCATGTAATTATCATCCTCCTCCTCTCCATCTGCCGCTCTCTCAGGAGGGTTGGCTCCGATATCCTCCTTCTCTAAATCTTGCTGGAGGGGATTATTGTTGTCTTCGGCATTATCCGGAATGTTATTATCTCCTGTGTCAGTATCACCACTTTTTCTATGGCGGGACTTAGAGCGGCGCCGCTGACGTTGGCGCTTGGGTTGCTTCTTGGAGGTGTCATCCTCCGCTATCTCATCGACATTGCCTTCTTTGGGTGTATCCACCATGTATATATCGTATGATGAAGTGGATGTCTAGTGCCCCGTAGGCAGTGGTTCCTCTTCGTCTCCCGCAACGTCGTCCATAACATCAATGTCTTCGGAGTCGA
The DNA here is from genome assembly GCF_056163025.1 of Triticum urartu. Classification (NCBI taxonomy): domain Eukaryota; kingdom Viridiplantae; phylum Streptophyta; class Magnoliopsida; order Poales; family Poaceae; genus Triticum; species Triticum urartu. Next base: position 114,689,927 of record NC_141877.1, read on the forward strand.
AGTCGAGCATGTCGGTTAAGTCATCGACAGTGGCTACTAAGTGGGTGGTGGGTGGGTCGCGACTTTCTTCGTCGTCCGCATCCCAGTCCTGCCAGACATAGTTCGGCCAGGATCCTCCTGACAAGGATAGAGACCTTAATGAGTTCAGTATGTCGCCAAAGGGCGAGTGCTGAAAAATATCCGTGGAGGTAAACTCCATGATCGGTGCCCAATCGGATTCGATAGGAACAAGCGCAGGTGGTTCGGAGTCCGTGGCCGGAGAAGGATCCGGCAGTTTATCAACACGGCTCTTGTGCAAGGTAAGGTCGATGTTCGGCTTGATCGCCGCTGAGGGTAAGGCCTCCGTGGCAGGGTCCATCCACCCGTCCGCGGAAGGCGCAACTGGCTCCGAATCGAGGGTCGGAGCGGCTGCTGGTGCGATCTCCTGAACACTGTCCGATGGTAGAACTAAATCGTACTCATCATAACCGCGTGGCGCACAAGGCAGAGGCTCGAATCTGTCGAAGATCAAGTCTCCGCGGACATCGGCCATGTAGTTTAAGCTTCCAAACATGACCTGGTTGCCAGGGGCGTAACTTTTGATCTGCTCCAGATGGCCAAGGGAATTGGCCCGCAGTGCAAAGCCGCCGAACGCGAAGATCTGTCCGGGGAGAAAAGTCTCACCCTGGACTGCATCGCTATCGATGATAGTAGGAGCCATCAAGCCTAATGGCGACGACACAGAGGAACTCTCAATGAAAGCACCAATGTCGGTGTCAAAACCGGCGGATCTTGGGTAGGGGGTCCCGAACTGTGCGTCTAGGCCGGATGGTAACAGGAGGCAGGGGACATGATGTTTTACCCAGGTTTGGGCCCTCTTGATGGAGGTAAAACCCTACGTCCTGCTTGATTAATATTGATGATATGGGTAGTACAAGAGTAGATCTACCACGAGATCGGGGAGGCTAAACCCTAGAAGCTAGCCTATGGTATGATTGTCTGTTCGTCCTATGGACTAAAACCATCTGGTTTATATAGACACCGGAGAGGGCTAGGGTTACACAGAGTCGGTTACAATGGGAGGAGATCTACATATCCGTATTGCCAAGCTTGCCTTCCACGCCAAGGAAAGTCCCATCCGGACACGGGACGAAGTCTTCAATCTTGTATCTTCATAGTCTAACAGTCCGGCCAAAGGATATAGTCCGGCTGTCTGGAGACCCCCTAATCCAGGACTCCCTCAGCAGGCCACTACAAATCCAATTCCTATGTTTACAAGATCCTACGAATCAAAGAGGCTCAAAGTGTCCATCACAACCGACCGTATAGACCTCTACACTGCAAATGTCCCTGCTCATCTTCAGTACAAGGAACATACTGGACTACTATCATACTCCCTCCGTTCCAAAATATAAGTCTTGGTAGAGATTTCCATTATGGGTCACATACAGATGTATCCAGGTACATCTTAGAGTGTAGATTCACTCATTTTGCTCCATATGTAGTCCTTGGTGGAATCTATACAAAGACTTGTATTTAGGAACGGAGAGAGTACATATTAAAGAAGAACGGAAGAGGAACATGGTAAAGAAGAGCAAGCAGATTTTGGATAATAAAATGTTGGTTGTGTAGTGCCCACACACGATGAACCAGAGCGCATTAAGAATGCAACTCCTAGCTGTCTATCGACCATTTCATGCGGTTGGATGAAGATCCTATGTCTCCTAACACTTCTTCTTCCTCGTCTCTGATTCTTCCCATACAGAACACCGCACGGGCCGCTGACCGGACCACCAGCCCCCACCGCCTATGTTCCTCCGCCACTCCCAGCCCCAGCACCACCCCAACCCCCACCCCCGCCCCTTAGATCGCACCGGCGAACTCCGCCGAGCTCTGAAAAATCGACTGACCCAATTTTGAAATTTAGTCTACTGTGATTTAACTAGTGTGGAATATAAAAGAGGAAAACCATAAGCATTGCGAGTATGGTGTTGAGCATGCCATGGAGGATATGAAGATGCAAACTGAACAAAGGCAACTTCGCAACCAAGACAAGAAATCAGAGTAAAGCAGTGGCGATCTATTTTCTTGCTGCGATAAATAAGTTGAGCGGATACGAAAGAGTACCGCCTCTAGTGCGGTGCCGTGTACGCATCTGCTGAGAATTTGACGATGCTGCGGTAGCGATGGCTGTCGGCGGCGTGGAAGCGTATCTAGGAGGGTAGACAATGGCGTCGGGGCACGGTGGACGAGACGGTCGTAGGAGCGGTGCCGGCGAGGTAGATGACGGCGGGGATGAAGCGAGAGGACGGGATGCAAGGATCCCGGTCCGAAGCCGTGGATGAGAGAGGTCGATCTCTTGTAATGGACGGCGGCGTCGGGGTATCAGCTCCGGCATGGTGGAGGAGGACGGTGGTGGATGGGGTGGCGGACGGCGGCGGACGGAGGAGGGTGGGGTGGAGAGGGTGTTTTGGCGCCCATGGAGTATGAATGGGGAAAAGGGAGGTAGAGAGGAAGGGGGGAACCATGTATTCAGGGTGCGCTTGTCTCAAATGCGAGGAAATTTATGAACTTAGCCCCCGTTTCAAATTTCTACTACATCACAACAACACTAGTCGGTTAGGGATAGGATGGTAATCTCGCATACACTGAATATTTGCCGATGAGAGATTGTTTTTGGCGCCCACTGTGTATGAATATGAATCGGGGAGGGAGTCGATTTCGGCCGAGGATACACTGTGTTTTGGCGCCCACCATGTATGAATCCGGGTGAGAGGCGGTTACGTCACGTTTGGGTGAAATTACAAACCTACCTGAAAGCACAAGTGCTCCCTAGGTGGTTTTGATAATTGATGACAACATATCTCTTGTTGGACTAACACTTCTATCTAGCATGTTTTAGATAAGTTCAATAATGGAGTGGCATGGACTAAAGGTTGTGGGAACTCCTTCAAGATGCTAAGGACAAGGGATTGGCTAAAGCTTCAAGCTCAAGACTCTTCACTTTTACATTTTAGTGATCCAAGATCACATTGAGTCCATAGGAAAAGCCAATACTATCAAGGAGGGATGAGGTGTTTCTTAATGAGCCTCTTGCTTCATGTGCTTAATGATATGCTCCAAAATCCTCAACTACTTTCCCATATCCACATATGACCTAAACCCTAAGCCAAACTCGATCCTACCAATTCTTCCTATCCGGTGCCACCGAGTTTCAACTGTCATAAGCCACTGCCAAACCCTAATCAGTTCGGTCTCACCGATGGGATCTCGGTCTCACCAAGATGGGCTTGCAAACTCTCTGTTACCCATTGCAATATTCTCGGTCCCACCGAGATATGCAATCGGTCCCACCGAGTTTGCTTGACCAAATCTCAGTTTCACTTATTACCCAAATCGGTCCCACTGAGTTTGAGTAATCGGTCAAACCGAGTTTTGGATTTACCCTAACCCTAGCACATCGGTCCCACCGAGTTGATCCAGTCGGTCCCACCGAAATCTCTAACGGTCACTAGGTTTACATTTTCGGTCCGACCGAGTTTATTGATTTGGTCCCACCGAGATTGGAAAACTGTGTAACAGTTGGATTTTGTGTGGAGGCTATATATACCCCTCCACCTCCTTCTCATTCGATGAGAGAGCCATCAGAACACACACACCATTCCAACTCATATGTTCTGAGAGAGAACCACCTACTCATGTGTTGAGATCAAGACATTCCATTCCTACCATATGAATCTTGATCTCTAGCCTTCCCAAGTTGCTTTCCACTAAAACCCTCTTTCCACCAAATCCAAATCCTATGAGAGAGAGTTGAGTGTTGGGAGACTATCATTTGAAGCACAAGAGCAAGGAGTTCATTACCTACACACCATTTGTTACTTCTTGGAGAGTGGTGTCTCCTAGATTGGCTAGGTGTCACTTGGGAGCCTCCGACAAGATTGTGGAGTTGAACCAAGGAGTTTGTAAGGGCAAGGAGATCGCCTACTTCGTGAAGATCTACCGCTAGTGAGGTAAGTCCTGTGTGGGCGATGGCCATGGTGGGATAGACAAGGTTGCTTCTTCGTGGACCCTTTGTGGGTGGTTGCTTCTTCGTGGACCCTTCGTGGGTGGAGCCCTGTGTGGACTCGCGCAACCATTGCCCTTGGGTGGAGCCCTGTGTGGACTCGCGCAACCGTTACCCTTCGTGGGTTGAAGTCTCCATCAACGTGGATGTAGGATAGCACCACCTATCCGAACCACGGGAAAACATCCGTGTCTCCAATTGCGTTTGATCTCTCCAAACCCTTCCCTTTACATTCTTGCAAGTTGCATGCTTTACATTCCGCTGCTCATATACTCTTTGCATGCTTGCTTGATATGTATTGTGTGTGTTGAAATTGTGCCTAAACTCCACTTAAACCGAAAAAGCTTAAAAATTGCAACTTTAGCACTAAGTGTCTAATCACCCCCCCTTCTAGACACATCTACTTCTAGATCCTACAAGTGGTATCAGAGCTTTGGTCTCCATTGCCTTGGTTTAATCACCATTGGAGGAAGATGGATGTGTCTACTCTAGGGAGTCTTAGACATAGAGTGCCTATTCTTGATGGAAAGTATTTTCATGAGTGGAAAAATGAGATGCTTGTAATCTTCAATCAATATCATTTGAACAAGTATATTGCTAGCCCTTGTGCACCCCATATTGATCCCTTGCATCCTACCCTAGATGAAGATATTGACATGATTCGCAATCTTAGAACTATTGAGCTCATCATTAGAGGATTGCCCAAAAATTTGATTGCTAGTTTGCCTACTCAAAATTGCGCCTATACTATATGGAAATTACTTGAGGAACGGTTTCCCAATCATTCCTTAAAAACTTTGGATGAAATTCTCCATAAATCTATTGCCTTGAGTAAGATGAACTCTAGTGATCCTAGTTTTGGTAAATGTCTTCTTGAACTTGCCAATCTTAAGCATGCTAAAGGAGATGTTGGAATCATTAATGGTATCATATTCAAAGCTATAAGAATTCATAAAAGTAACCACTTTGATCATTTATCTAATGAATTGCCCTCTCGAGGAAATGATGAGTCACAAGATCATGATGAACATGAATATTATGATGATGATGATAGTGACTTCGATCTCGATGATGCAATGAGACATTTTGGTCTTATGGCAAATCTTCGGGGATATGAATCAGGAGGAAAGGAATGGGTTCTTGATAGTGGATGTACTGATCATATGACCGGAGATGAAGAGATGTTTCGTGAGCTTGCTGAAAACAACGGCCCTCGAAAATATGTCACCTTTGGTGATAATTCAAAGGGTAAAGTGGTTGGGCTTGGTAAGGTGGCCATCCCACATGATAGTTCCATTCAAAATGTCATGCTCGTTGAATCTCTTGGCTACAACTTACTTTCAGTATCTAGACTTGCTGATTTCGGTTTGAATGTCCTATTTACTGAGGTAGATTGCCAAGTATTTCATCGAGACAATCATAAAATGGTCTTTACGGGTATGTGTAGAGGTGATCTTTACATTGTCGATTTCCCTAAAAAGGCACAACCTAAAACTTGCTTTGTTGCTAAATCCTCAAAAGGTTGGTTGTGGCATAGACGACTAGGTCACGTTGGCATGAGAAACCTTGACAAGCTTATTAAAGGAAATCATATCCTTGGAGTTAACGATGTCATATTTGATAAGGATAGACTTTGCAGTGCTTGTCAAGCAGGTAAACAGGTTGGAGGAAGACATCCCGTAAAGAACATCATGACCACAAGGAGGCCACTCGAGCTACTTCACATGGATCTTTTTGGTCCCAACGCCTACAAGAGTCTCGGTGGAAATTCTTTTGGTCTAGTTATAGTTGATGATTTTTCAAGATTTACGTGGGTGTTCTTTCTTAATGACAAGTCGCAGGTCCAGAAGATCTTCAGAAACTTCGCTAGGAAGGCCCAAAATCAGTTTGATGTGAAGATCAAGAAGGTTCGGAGTGACAATGGAATGGAGTTCAAGAACGCAAATGTGGACACCTTTCTTGACGAAGAAGGGATTTCACACGAGTTCTCGGCCACATACACACCTCAACAAAATGGAGTTGTTGAGAGGAAGAAACGGACGCTCATCGAAATGGCAAGAACGATGCTTGATGAATACAAGAGGCCAAAGCACTTTTGGGCAGAAGCGGTCGAGACAGCTTGTCACACAACAAATCTCTTATATCTTCACAAGCTACTCGGCAAGATGGCATACGAGCTTCTCACCGGTAACAAACCCCAAGTTGGATACTTTCGAGTATTCGGCTCAAAGTGCTACATTCTTGATAAGCATCGTCGTTCAAAGTTTGCTCCTAAATCTCATGAAGGTTTTCTACTTGGTTATGGATCAAACTCTCACACTTACCGTGTCTACAACAATTTCACCCAAAAGGTTGAAGAGACGGTAGATGTGAAGTTTGATGAATCTAATGGCTCGCAAGTAGAGCAATTGCCAATTGATGTAGGAGACAAAGACCCTTCAGAAGCAATTCGAGACTTGTCCATTGGCAAAATTCGTCCAACGGAGGTGAAGGAGAGTACTTCATCCGTCCAAGTGGAAGATTCTACTTCACGACAAGGTGAACCAAGAATCGACACGGAAGCATCCCCAAGTGGGACACATCAAGATGAAGAAAACGAGGAAATACGTCAAGACGAACATCAACAACCTCCTTCTCCACCACGACAAGAGAACGACGACGTCAACAATGAAGAAGGCCAAGAAGAAGAACAAGATGAAGAAGATTTTCAACGAAGACCCAAGCAAAATCTCTCACGAGTTTGAGCAAGAATTGCCAAAGATCATCCCGTCGAGCAAATCCTCAATGATATACAAACCGGGAGAATCACTCGCTCAAAAACTCGTTTAGCTAACTTTTGTGAAAACTATTCATTCATCTCTAGCATTGAACCAATGAAGGTTGAAGAAGCATTGGAAGATCCGGATTGGATAAACGCTATGCATGAAGAGCTACATAATTTTGAGAGAAACCAAGTTTGGACATTGGTTGAGAAGCCCGACAACAACCACAACATCATTGGTACCAAATGGGTGTTTCACAACAAGCAAGATGAAGATGGACAAGTGGTCCGCAACAAAGCACGTCTCGTCGCCCAAGGATACACACAAGTCGAAGGTATGGACTATGGTGAGACGTATGCTCCCGTTGCTAGACTTGAGTCCATTCGCATCTTACTTGCCTATGCTAATCACCATAATATCACCTTGTACCAAATGGACATTAAGAGTGCTTTTCTAAATGGAGAAATAGAGGAGGAAGTTTATGTCAAACAACCTCCCGGCTTTGTCAATCCTAAGAAACCAAATCATGTTTACAAACTTCACAAAGCTCTTTATGGTCTTAAACAAGCTCCTAGAGCATGGTATAAATGCTTGACCAAGTTCCTTACTACAAGTGGTTTTGAAATTGGTAAAATTGACTCTACTCTTTTTACTAAAAGGGTTAATGGAGAACTATATGTATGCCAAATTTATGTTGATGACATCATATTTGGTTCAACTAACCCTCTCTTTAGTGAAAAGTTTGGAAAGCTAATGTCAGAGAAGTTTGAGATGTCTATGATGAGTGAACTCAAATTCTTTCTTGGGTTGCAAATCAAGCAAACTAAGGAGGGTACATTTGTCTCTCAGACAAAGTACACCAAGGACTTATTCAAGAAGTTCAATATGCAAGAATGCAAAGGTATGTCTACACCCATGCCTACTAGTGGACATAATGATTTAACCAAAGATGGTGAACCAGTTGATCAAAAGGTTTATCGCTCTATGATTGGTTCATTGTTATACCTATGTGCTTCACGTCCCGATATTATGCTAAGTGTATGCATGTGTGCACGATATCAAGCTGCTCCTAAAGATTGTCATCTTAAGGCTGTGAAAAGGATAGTGAGATATTTAATCCATACACCAAATTTTGGCATTTGGTATCCTAAGAGGTCTTCTTTTGATCTTGTTGGCTATTCCGACTCGGATTATGCCGGAGACAAGGTTGATAGAAAGTCCACTTCGGGTACTTGTCAATTACTTGGTAGATCTCTTGTGTCTTGGTCTTCCAAGAAACAAAACTCGGTATCCTTATCCACCGCCGAAGCTGAATACATTGCCGCTGGTTCATGTTGCGCTCAATTACTTTGGATGACTCAAACTCTTAAAGATTATGGGATTTATGTGAAACATGTTCCACTGCTTTGTGACAATGAAAGTGCTATCAAAATTGGTCATAATCCTGTACAACATTCTCGAACTAAGCATATTGAAGTTCGTCATCATTTCATTCGAGATCATGTTGCTAAGGGTGACATCAATCTTAAGCATGTTCGCACCGATAAGCAATTAGCGGATATATTCACTAAACCGCTTGATGAGAAAGTGTTTTGCAGGTTGAGAGGAGAATTGAACATCATTGATGCTTCGAATTTGGAGTAGAAACTCCATTGGATACATGCAAGACGTTAGCTTATGACTAATCCATGATGTATCTCTTATGATAACTATCTTATGTCTTAGATATATTTGCACCTTGCATGTTGTCTAACCCATGTAGGTGCTTGGTTGAATCTAATTCCATGAGATTGTGACTCACTCACATCTTGAGCAATCTCTACAAGAGCAAGACTATACACAATAGTGGTTGAAGACAAGGAAGCACAAAACCATTCAAACATATCCTTTGACAAATTCTATATTAAGCTTCATGATTGTCATTTTTGGATACACAAGTGCTCTTCCTTGCAAGAACTAACCCATGTAGGTAGATGAACTCAAACTCCAAGTGGTGCTCCCAACTCTTGATGAACTACATCAACCTTGAGCACCCACACAAGTTCAACTACATGAGCAAGAACTACATCACTACCCAAGGTATGTTATTCCATCTTTGAGAAGCTTTACTCCAAGACATGAGTCAAAGCAACTCAACAAGATGTGAATACAACAAAATGCTTAAACAAAAAATAGTAACCCCATTTTGAGCTTAAACGATGAGTATGACCTATGATCAAGTGTTCTAACTTGACTCCTAAGTCAATATACTCTAACATAGGTGACTATGTCACCGCCCAATTCTAGATGAAGTTCTCTTGTGTTCCTTTCTGAGTTATTGCATTTGTCCCTTGCATATTTGTTTCTTTATTTTTCAATCAAAAAAACTTCATCTAGAAACCTTTTACCCTTTTTGTTCTGCATATTTCTGCATCAAATTCCTTGCAAATCCTTCAGCTAATTCATTGCAAATCTTTGTGAGATCTTACCTGACTAGTGAGCTGAGGTGACAAGTGTTTTTCTCTATGATGAACTCGGTTTCACCGAATTGCCATTTTCGGTCCAACCGAATCCCTTCAGTACTACCGAAATATGCCACTCGGTGCCACCGATTTCACAACAGGAAAAACAGTCTGCCACATATTCTATATTTCTTCTGATCCAGCTCCACTCAATGAATCTTGTCCTCTACAAGCATCACAGTTTTATTCCCTGCTTTGTACTGAATCTCAAGGACCAAACCTATTCGACGGATTCCAGGAGAAACCTTCTTGGAAATTGATGTCAAAGGGGGAGAGAGAGATCGCATCAAAGCTTGTAGGAGAGAGAGATCACATCAAGGGAGAGAAACAGTCTCAAGGACCAAACCTACAAGAGAGACCTCAAGGGGGGAGAGAATACTCAAGGATCCCATATATTAAGGGGGAGAAAGAAATCTCCATGGGGGGAGAGAATACTCAAGGATCCCAGATGCTTGATGTTCAAGAGGAGAGATGCCACATGTCTTTTTTTTGGGGGAAAGACACATGTTCATATGAACTCATTTGAATTTAGTTCTATTCATAACCTTCAGCTCTGATTCTCTGTTTCCTATCTTCTCCCATTAACCCATGTAAGATTCAGGGGGAGCAAGACACCTAAGGGAAAAGAAATCAGCCAAATTCATTGCATATCTTTATTCTTGGGGACATGTTGAATCCAATGTGGTACCTTGTACTCACTCTCTACATGTCATCCCAGTCTTGGTATTCTTGTGGTTTCTTTTGTTTTCTCTAGCTAGTGGACATACCTGTTTTATCTAACCTTGTTTGTGCAGGTTCATTCCATCCTAAGCCAACTCGAGACCACAAGGTAAGTATATGCATCAAAATCATGAGTATGAGGAGTTCTTGCTTATGTACATACTGTTTGCAAGAAGGACTCATGAGCATGAAGGTATTTTCCTTGATAATCTTTTGCTCTGATGCATATGGCCAAGATACATGTAACACATTTCCTACTCTGTCATGTTTATGCTCTCACATGCCTCTATATTTCATATTTACATGAGTGCATACATGTAGGGGGAGCCTATGCTTGCTACATGTTCTTCCAAAGCTTTACTTGCTGTTCTTTATATCTTTATCTAAAGCTTTGATGTATGTTGCCATCAATTACCAAAAAGGGGGAGATTGAAAGCACAAGTGCTCCCTAGGTGGTTTTGATAATTGATGACAACATATCTCCTGTTGGACTAACACTTCTATCTAGCATGTTTCAGATAAGTTCAATAATGGAGTGGCATGGACTAAAGGTTGTGGGAACTCCTTCAAGATGCTAAGGACAAGGGATTGGCTAAAGCTTCAAGCTCAAGACTCTTCACTTTTACATTTTAGTGATCCAAGATCACATTGAGTCCATAGGAAAAGCCAATACTATCAAGGAGGGATGAGGTGTTGCTTAATGAGCCTCTTGCTTCATCTGCTTAATGATATGCTCCAAAATCCTCAACTACTTTCCCATATCCACATATGACCTAAACCCTAAGCCAAACTCGGTCCTACCGATTCTTCCTATCCGGCGCCACTGAGTTTCACCTGTCATAAGCCACTGCCAAACCCTAATCAGTTCGGTCTCACCGATGGGATCTCGGTCTCACCGAGATGGGCTTGCAAACTCTCTGTTACCCATTGCAATATTCTCGGTCCCACCGAGATATGCAATCGGTCCCACCGAGTTTGCTTGACCAAATCTCAATTTCACTTATTACCCAAATTGGTCCCACTGAGTTTGAGTAATCGGTCAAACTGAGTTTTGGATTTACCCTAACCCTAGCACATCGGTCCCACCGAGTTGATCCAGTCGGTCCCACCGAAATCTCTAACGGTCATTAGGTTTACATTTTCGTTCCGACCGAGTTTATTGATTCGGTCCCACCGAGATTGGAAAACTGTGTAACGATTGGATTTTGTGTGGAGACTATATATACCCCTCCACCTCCTTCTCATTCGATGAGAGAGCCATCAGAACACACACACCATTCCAACTCATATGTTCCGAGAGAGAACCACCTACTCATGTGTTGAGATCAAGACATACCATTCCTACCATATGAATCTTGATCTCTAGCCTTCCCATGTTGCTTTCCACTAAAACCCTCTTTCCACCAAATCCAAATCCTATGAGAGAGAGTTGAGTGTTGGGAGACTATCATTTGAAGCACAAGAGCAAGGAGTTCATTACCTACACACCATTTGTTACTTCTTGGAGAGTGGTGTCTCCTAGATTGGCTAGGTGTCACTTGGGAGCCTCCGACAAGATTGTGGAGTTGAACCAAGGAGTTTTTAAGGGCAAGGAGATCGCCTACTTCGTGAAGATCTACCGCTAGTGAGGCAAGTCCTGTGTGGGCGATGGCCATGGTGGGATAGACAAGGTTGCTTCTTCATGGACCCTTGCGGGTGGTTGCTTCTTCGTGGACCCTTCGTGGGTGGAGCCCTGTGTGGACTCGCGCAACCGTTGCCCTTGGGTGGAGCCCTGTGTGGACTCGCGCAACCGTTACCGTTCGTGGGTTCAAGTCTCCATCAACGTGGATGTAGGATAGCACCACCTATCCGAACCACCGGAAAAACATCCGTGTCTCCAATTGCGTTTGATCTCTCCAAACCCTTCCCTTTACATTCTTGCAAGTTGCATGCTTTACATTCCGCTGCTCATATACTCTTTGCATGCTTGCTTGATATGTATTGTGTGTGTTGAAATTGTGCCTAAACTCCACTTAAACCGAAAAAGCTTAAAAATTGCAACTTTAGCACTAAGTGTCTAATCACCCCCCCCCCTTCTAGACACATCTACTTCTAGATCCTACACTACCCCTATCGAAACCTATAGAAATCCAGCTCATAGGCTTTGCGTGGCAGGGATAGGCATTTGTGATTTCCATCTCGCAGATTTTGGTTTCAGGAGGTTACTGCGACTTTCCCCTCATCGTTCGAATTTTGCAGAGTGCACGTTTACCGTGCCAACTCAATTGGAATCCCATTTGTATTCTATTTTTTTCCGGGCGGGATCCATTTTCAATTGGAATTACATTCTATATACATCATTTTTTATATATACTTTCAAAAGCACCAACACCATTTATACATAAATATGGTTTACAAATGGCATGATCTCAGATTCATAAGGTTGTATCCATCAATTTGGATTTTCAAATATTTGAAACCACTTTATGTTGAAATCCAATGTATGCATTCCTCGCTAACTGTCTCCAATTAATGTGTGTTTCATGCGGGTTTTTTTACTTCTCAAACATGTATAATGTGTTTCACACACACAACATATAGTGTAATCCCGTTTAGACATTAATTGCATACAAACCATGCATTGTTTGTAATTGAAGAATCTATGGATCACCAATATTGATAAACTATATAACATTACACGTGTGCCCAAATTCAAATGAATATGCATGTTTGATACACCAATTTGCGTTATGATATTATCGATGTCATGATCTCCAGTTTAAATATTTGAATCCCCTTTAATCCAGATATTTGTCTCATATAGCTATCACTCATGCTTATATAGGACTATCTCTCTGGACCTATACGCGTTCATCGTCTCTCACGTATCTCTCATGCTACCTGTATGTCGACAATGATCTTTTATCTTCGTAACACACTGACGGTACTCTCACCCTCGACCTTCATCACTCTATCTCTCTCTAAGTATATCTCGCTCCCTGCTATGTGTCTCTAACTATGATTCTCCATTTGGAATCTCTTTCTCTCACACAAACACAAAACTTTGTCTCCCGGGGTCTCATTTCTCTCTACTATTCCCATGTGTGCCACTCTCACACCCCTCATACAGAGATGTCTTTCGCTCCTTAGATATGAGAACCTACGACTCTTCCTCTTCAATATCTCTTTCTCACACACAAACACAAACTCTGTCTCCCAGGGTCTCATATTTCTCCATTGTTCTCTTGTATGTCGCTCACACACACCCTCTCTCCCTAGAGATATCTTGCATTCCCTCGTAGGTCTCTCTAGCTATCACTCTCGTTGTGAAATATCTTTCTCTCTCACAGACACAAAACTCCATCTCTCTGGATCTCATTTCTCTCTGATATCTGTTTGTATGTGACTCACACGCACCCTCTTTCTATCTCTCTCACACTCACACACATAACCCAGCCTTTTGATCCACTCGACTCCTGTCTCTAATGCACACTAGCTAGAATCTTTATCTTTCTATTTATCTATTTCTCCATCAACCTTCTTTCTCGCCCTCACTCTTGATTCCTATCACGCACACTACATATGTTTCTCTCTACATGCAGTCAAGTGCCCTCTCACACACATATATAACTTCACCCTTTGAACCACCCGACGGTCATCTCCAACACCCAAACTAGCGGATATCCCTCTAGCTAGCATCTCCATCTCTGTATCTATCTGTAGTTTCTCCGTCAACATTTCTTTCTGGCACGGAGTCTTGCTTCCTATCACCCACACTATATATGTCTCTCCATACATATGCATTTATAGTTTGATCTCTTTTGCACAATCGTTGCGCCTCACTCCCTCTGCTCGCCATAGATGCATGCTCCAGCCCACGCCACTATCTCTTAAAGACAAAAACACATGCTCAATTGTCGGGACTTCTTCCATGCATTCTCACATGCATGCATATTGTCATACCGATCCGTCTCTCCCATGTCATTGATCTTATGACTTATGTCTTCTTTCTTTTATCTCGATCATGCGCGCGCGCACACACACACATCCCACGTATACATGTATACCTCTCACACATGCACGTTCAAGGTCTCTATGTCTCCATACGTAGTTAATTACCCTCAATCCTAACGCCACATGGAATCATTCTCCTCTTTTGTGCACATAACTTCCGCCTGGATGGGTAAAACACACACTCACACTTACCAATCTCCTTCTAGCTACCCCCACCCGCCTCTCACTCTTCCCCTATATCCCTGAAACCAATAAGACCATCCATTAGTTTAATTCCCGCCTACATGCACCATTGATATATAGTAACCCTAAACCCCTATATCCCTGAAACCAATAAGACCATCCATTAGTTTAATTCCCGCCTACATGCACCATTGATATATAGTAGTCTTCCTCGGTGTCTCTCGAACAAACACGTTCTTCGTAAATTTCTAGGTTCCATGCAAGAAATGGGAATGAAATTCAAAATTCTGGGCGTCGTGGCTGGGTTGGAAACATTGAGAAACTAAGTTTTTTAATTCCTCTAAATCCAAAACACGCATGAAAATAATGAAACTTGGCTTGGTGCCATGACATGGCACCAACATGCTGTGGTAAATTTGCAGTCTGATTTGCGAAGGCGCACACATTAACAATCAACAAAGTCATTTTGGAACAAGTGCTGTCACATTACAATCGGAAACACAAGTATTATTGAAACCGTGGGTGTTCTACTTACTAGTACCATTTACGTGCCGCCATGCGTCCCCATTTTTTATTAGCTAGGAGGCGCCGTGCAGGGTAGCTATTTGAGTACGGGAGGCGTGCGTTCAGACCCCTGCGCGTGCTTATCGGGAGGAGAGCCCTTTGACCTCCATCTTCCGTCCACCTCTCTCCCAAGGTCTCCATTAATGGCGCCCGAGCCTCTATTTAATGGCGTGGCTATGTCTCACTCGACTGAGATTTAAGAGAGAAAAACAAAAATCTGAAAGCACGGATCTTGATGTAAGATCCGACGGACCTATATAGCATCTACTGCAACTTATAGCAAGACTGATGAATATATAAGGACGATTAAATTTTTTTATCAAAGAAGAGCTTGCCCCTTCCGATTTTCATTACTGAAAACCACCACAATTCACAAGAAGTTCAGCACAACTCCAGCCTAACACGAAGGACTAAAAGCTACCAGATTGAAATTGCAACATCCCAAGAGGCCAACAAAGGCCAAACATCCGCGCTAGAACCCAACATTTCACAACCGACGACACAATCCACATCCTAAACCAATTATTACATCAAAGGAAACCAGGAAACTAGTCTCCGCAGTGAGCGGCAATAAGCTCTTTCGTGTCCTCAAGACGCTGCTTGAGAACATCCACGGATTCCTCCACTAGCCTTTGGCGCTCGTTACGGAGCATGTCATTCTCGTCCATAATTTTCTTCAGCAGGTCGCGCTCGGCCCGGAGCCTCTCATTGCCCTCCCTTAGTGGCCGGATGACGCCGGTAGCCTGTTCAAATGAGGCTATCATGTCGTCCTGCAACCTCGCCGAGCGGGAGATCTGATCCGTCTGACTATGGACGATCGCATGCATGCGCCTGTAACAGTCGTCGCGTGCCCGCGAGAAATTTTCCTAGGCCGCCGTGGCGCGGCGGGACATCTCTACTGCATTCGTGGCACGGCGGGACATCTCTGCTACTTCCGCGGCGCGGCCGGACCAGTCTGCTGCATTGATGGCGCAGTGGGACCTCCATGCTGCTTCAACAGCATGACGGGACCTCTGTGCTGCTACTTCCGCGCGGCGGGACATGTCGGCTGCTCTCGCAGCGAGGCGGGACATCTCTCGTGCTTCCACTTCCATGCTCGCCTCTCCCTGGTGGCAATCTCTCGACCCAGAACTCAAGCTGGCCATGGCAGACGCAAGGGAAGGATGCTGAATGACTTGTTTATTTTTGTGTATGAGGAGTTGAGGAGGAATGTGCAGTCATCTTGGCATACTAGTATTCATAACCGAGTACTAATACGCTCCTAAGTGGGAAACCGTTTAGGTTGTGATCGGTGTGAACAGGTTTGCAATTCACTATAGCGTGGAGTAATTTGGAATGTGACGAGACGCAAGTTCAAAATTTATTGACGGTTCTAGTTTTGAAGTGCGGCACTATTCCCGGATGGAGTACTTCTTTTTCTACTCCCTCCTTTCCGGTTTTATAGGGCTTATCTCAAAATTTTAGTTTTTCCATTTTATAAGGCTCAATTTAGTTGTCCCCAACACATGTTCAGATTCCAAGGTGCATTAAATCATTGCATGCAAGTATTAAGAGAAAATTGACCAATGCATGTACTTTATGCATGCATGCATGCATTAAACCTATCTCTCAGGACTTCTCGCATGCACCATCGTGGCACCCACAAAAACTTGTACTCTAAGTTTAGTAGTATGTTATACAGGAAGAGAAGAGGTGCATGCACGCACTCGTCCTCTCACACACGCGTCTATTTTTTTCTCGAAAAGGAGGATGATGACCCCCGGCCTCTGCATCTGGGAGTCACACACGCAAAATATTGAAATATATCGAGTGCAGTGCTTTGATGTGTCGCGTCAACTCGTACATCAACAAGAAGTTTGATTATCCTCTCCCTCATGGACTTAACTGCACATGCCTTTGACTGTATGACAGGTTGGCCACACACCTGTAGGGCCCACCTGTCATACACGCAAAGGCAGGAGCGTCCCTCCCTCGCCCATGAGCGTGGTGGCTGGCAAGACTAGGAGAAGCTTTCGCTACACGCTCTCCCTCCCGCACATGGTGGACATGAAGCAGTTCAATCGGTGTCAGATGGCCAGAAGCGTACTGTAGTACTCCTCCAGTGCAGTAGTATTCCATCATTGTTCAACTTCCTGAAGAGGCAAAGAGCCAAGCGTAGTCCAGACACTCGTGTGGCATTTTCATGTGTATAGTAGTCTAGGATAGCGTGTACCGTGCCTTTAAGCTTAAAATCGTTGGGGTCAGCTCCATGCTATGTGGTCGTCTCGAAGTTTTAAAAAAATATAAAATAGTCTTCTGGCCCTACCCGAAAACTGCCGCGCGTACTGCCCAGGAAAAGCCCCGCCCTCAACTTTTAACTACGCGAAAACAGTTCGAGCTTGTTCGTTCTATATAAATACAATACTTACTGTATGTTTATTCACCCGCGGGGTTGTTCAATGAATGGAGGGGCGGGGAGCACAAGTGAACAATACTGTAGTACTACTAGTAGTAAGTAGGAGTCGTACAGTAGTCACCTTAAATAGAGAGTTTCTATTCTTTAATGCCACATACACAAATTGAAACGCTTGTTGTGGAGAGAAAAAAGATAATCACTCCACTATATATGGACGCAGGGGACTGAGCGCTTGCTTTACTAGGGTTGCTCTCTTCATTCTCTCATCCTCTCCAGATATAAACAATATAGTGGTAGCGACATTTTCTCTCTGCTCACCGCTGGTCACAGATCCGGTCGGATCCCTTCGGCCGGTGTGCGTAGAGCACTAAAAGGTGCATTGTTCATGCGGTCATCGCCGCCCAGGGAGGAAACCCACAGCTGCCGGAGGGGCCCGATCCTCTGCCCGTGTCGTTCTCTCCGACACATGGCCGGCTCAGGAGGTCCTCCGACCCTTCTTCCTCCCTGCCGTATTGTTCGCAGATCCGACCTGCCGCCGCCGACATCTCGGCGACCCTCAGGTATAAGTTCTTCGAAAGCGACCTTGCTCTACTGCCCCAACTCCCCACGTGTCTGCATGTGCATCTTTTTCTACTCCCATCAGCTCTTCCAAAGCCACCTAAATTTTTAGTATTATTAGAGGTAAAGCTACTTAATGCATTCGAATCTAGGGCTTTGTTCAAACAACGAAGAAAGGGGGAAAGTTGTAGCATGAATCTAGGACTTGATTCAAAGAGGAAATAATATGGTGAAAGTAGTAAAGACGGGATACCCAACCGGTCTCTTGGTTGAAAAGGGAAATAATGGGAAGACGCAGTACATACTGGATAAGGAATAGATCTATTATTGGTTGAAAAAAAGGATAGAAAGTGGCGGCTGTTGGACAAGTCAACAGAGTATGTCCAGGATTAGATTTGCTGCTATCACATAGTAAAAGGTCTCCAGGATTAGATTTGCTGCCCTCACATAGTAAAGGGTCTTAAGATTAGATTTTCTGCCCTCACATAGTAAAAGGTCTCCAGGATTAGATTTGCTACCCTCACATAGTAAAAGGTCTCCAGGATTAGATTTGCTACCCTCACATAGTACAATGGCACTCCTGCTGTTTTCCCCAGTATGATAAGTAAGTTGCTCCTTTATGCTGCTGAGTGTCCTGGTGTCCCCATGGTCCCATGCCCTTAAACCAACTCTTTAGCTGATGTTGATTTACTGTGTCTGGTAAACAAGCAATGCCACCATTAAAGTAATCCCATATTTGAGGAATCTCATTGTTGATCGTAATGCTTCTTGTAACATGAAGCATCACTAACGTTTTAAAATTTCTATTGTCCTTGCGTGATTACCATGAACATAATTAAGATGCTTCTTTTCATTTTGTATATGTTTCATATATTCTTATTGACCAGCAACTGTTTACTTTCTATCTTTTTGTGCATATAGGGATATCCATTTCACCTTGTTGCTATTGTGACCTTTTGGTGAACTGCAGAAAACACTTTTTTTGGAACGAGTGTCCTGTGCAGTTCAACTAAAATGTCACGTGGGAAACATCTCTCAATTTTGGTGGAACTGCACAAAATGGTGATTGGAGTTTCCAAAATCTCTGTCAAGTTCTGCTGGTAATCTCGTGCAACATTTTATTAGCCTTTGCAAGATGGAGCCGTCACTGTCACCACAATGACACTTTATTTTAGTGGAACTGCACAAAATGATAAGAAAATTGTAGTTGCACCTTACATGAGCCGGACAGCCAACCATGATGTTCATCAATTTTAGTTCAACTACTAAAGAAGAACCTGCCAGCTCACAAGAGCAAGTACTTCTTGCTAGCTGAATGATGCAATCTTTGCTTCATTTCAGGTGAACTGCAGAAAAAGGCGCATGAATTGAATCATGGAACTCCAGGCAGACCTCATCCAAGTAGAGCTGGAGGTTGAGTTCAAGGAGGCCGCTATTAAAGAGAAATCATGCTCCCCTGTCTCCTTGTTTGTGCTGTGCAATCATGCTGTGCAAATAGGAGTACTCAACTACAGATGTTGTGACGGTCAAGAGGATTCGCCAAGTTCTTCGATTGTATCACATGGGTAGCCAAGATGGATTTAATCCCGATATTCACTTTATCAAAAGGCTCTAATGGGTTGGTTCTGGATCTTGCAAGATGGGAATTAGTGAGATGTGTAGGCATCTTTGTTGTACTTATTATTTGGATCTTATTTGTTGGTTCTGAATCTTGCAAGCCGGGAATCAATGAGATGTGTAGGCATCTTTGTTGTACTTATTATTTGGATCTTATTTGTTGGTTCTGAATCTTGCAAGCTGGGAAACACAGCATGATGATGCAGAGGACAACAACCATAACAAACAGTTCAAACTCGGTAGTATTATCTTTGTGAAAGTGTGACAAATGTGGTGATCGTGTGCGTCCTGAGAATAATAATTCTAATTGTTGTGCATGTTGATCCTGTGGCACTGATAGAACGAGCAAATGCATTGCTTGTTTTAAGTACAAATTTCTATTAAAGCTAATTAAATTTAAGTAAAGTGAGCACTAACTCCTGTTATTACAGTACCAATATAGACCCGCTCGTGAACCAACGTGTGGCCGAGGGTGCATCTTCTGCCGGGCGTGCAGCGGACGAGGGAGGGGTAGTAACTGTTGTCGCCTGTACACACTCAGCTTACTGTTGAATCCAGTTCCCAAAGAGCTGAAAACGAACTGCTGCCGCCGCCTACACACTCGTTCACTCGAAGAGACTCCAATGGCGATCCGAGGGGTGAGCCTACTGGATATGGACTTCAGCAAGGAGTTCCCCTCTGAGTTCGCCGTTCAGTCCTATGGCTGCACCAAGTTGATTGTGATGTACATACACCAACGATACGGACTCGGTGAAGCTCTGCCTCGCCTTAGTCCTATGGCCACACCAGGTTCTGGAGCATTCGCCCATTTCATCGGCAGCGCCGACTGCACCTTTGCTACGCTGGAGAGAAGGAAGAATGCGACGATTCGGCCATCTGGTGCAACAAGCTTGTCGACATCTAGAAGCAATACAAGATCATCAACAACGGGCAGGAGAAGGACTCTGTGGTTGACCTCGCTGAGGCCATCATCGACCCCTGATATGCCAACATGAAAGAAGACGACTTGAACATGTGGGACGTACCTCTGAATCTAGCCTACATAACCTATGCAGCCAAGGGCGCATACGCATGCTACGACATGTACATGCAGATCTTGGACATGAGGGCGTGTCTGCTTCCTGTAACCGACGAGTACATGGACAGCCGCAATGTCATGATCAAGCGTGCCAGGAAGGTCTAGATGTTGTACTTTATCTGTTTATAAGCACCTTTATCATGTGAGTGTTTCATGCATTAGCCTATGTGTCGTAATTATCTGTTTTGTCCGAAATATTTCTTTTAAGAACCCATTAACCTGATTGCTTTTTTTAGTGGCAATTTGCTTATGTATGTAAACTAGTTCACTTGTCCATAAAAAAACTAGTTCACTCGGCCGCCGTGCTTCGAATCTCCTTCCTCCCAACATATTCCCCTCCTCAGGTGGACCCAGCAGGTCTCTGAATTTTCTCCCACTTTCTTTTTTGATGTAAACTGAGTTTTCTCCCAGTACTTTCCCCTAGAACCAACTCAACTGTCCCACGTCTAGCCTAAAAAATAATAATACCCCACATACTATTAAGTCATCAAATTAAAATGATATTTTATTTTGTAAGTTGAAAGTTCTTACAAAATAATAATAACAATTGTTTATATATAACTTGGCAAGTTAACTCCTAGTGATTGCGTACATAAGCTTGCAAAGATTTTACTGACGTGCAATCATGTGTTTATGTTTTTATAACATTTCTCCGTCTAGCCCAACATGATATTTCCACCCAGCCCAGCAAGTCCGCGGCTTTCGAGAAAAATGCAAATGGGATTTAAATGGGCTGCATAGATGCTACATCATTGTTTCACCCAGCCCACCAAATGGACTAAAAAACAAATGGACTAACAGCTGGGTCCACGGCCACAACCCAGTTTTTTTGTGATTTGCCAAGTAAGTCGCTTTGTCAGGCCTGTTGGGCTGCAAATCTTTCAAGACGAGGAGAGCTTTCATTGGTTGGCCGAGAAAATGGCCCATCAGTAATGAGAAATGGGCTGTACATTTTTAAAACACATCAAACCGACAATTAGTTTCAAACATCTTTTTTTTTCATTTTGATATTTTAAATTACATTAATTTTTATGCGTGGAGAATTTGTTGGATTTTATATTGATATACATTTATTTTTAAAATCAGTTTGAATGTGATTCGAAATTTCGGGATTAAAAACAGTTCGGACCGCACCGAAATATGCAAAATTTCGTATAATTTTTTAACCGTGGCCACAATATGGGCTGTAATGCTAACAAAAAGAATATGGGCTCCAAAAAAACCTTAAGAATTAGCAAATGGGTTGTATGCTATTTTCCACAGATTTGAGGCTTTCCTAAAAAAAAGGTTGACGCACAAGCAGTGACTGTTGGATGGCCATCCAACGGTCGTCGTGCTTCTTCAATCTCTGCTCTCCCCTGACGTTAGGGACCCACACAAAATAATGATTCCTCCACCTGACATTAGGGACCCACCGAAAGGGCCTCTGTATTTCATGAAAAAACGTTACCGCCACTGACAGATCGGACCCACCAGCTATATCTTCGCAGCAAGGAAGTGCCTCCTTATTACGCACAAAAAAATGAATACTCCCCCTGTTAGCTGGGACCCAGTATAGTGGCAGGCTGACTTGTGGGCCTACTAAGTTGACGGGGACGGAGGGCTTTGTCAACTTAGTCAATATGCACGATTCTAGCTCAAGTGACCATACGATGTCCATCCAACGACCGTAGTGCTTCTTCAACCTCTGGTCTTCTTGCTCCAGCCGCCCAAACCAGCGCCGGTCGTGCCTCGTGCTCCTGCCTCCCGTGGTCGGCTGTGATGCGGCGGAGGCCTCACCGCCCCCTACTACTCCCACCGCTGGCCCGGCCATCCCTCTACTCACCCACACCCCCTGTTATTCTGCGGCGACGGTAGCCTGACACCGCAACGAACGAGTGAACCCTCGTACTCCTCTACGCGTGGGCATCCACTGCCGCGTCTTCCCCGGCTCCGCGTTGTCCCCTTCCTAGGCCTCGCCGTCGTCCACCACCCTGGTGCTCTCAGCGCCGCGTGGTCAACGTGGTCAAGGAACGGCTTCCATCGGACGTGGACTGTACGTGGAGAGGCTGACAACTGGGTCTACGGCCGCAACAAGGAAGTGCCTCCTTATTACGTGCAAAATAATTATTCCTCCACCTGACAGCGGGACCCACCGGACGGGCCACCGTATTTTGCAAAAAACGATCCCCCCTGACTGCTGGGACCCACCAGCTACATCTTCACACGCAAGGAAGTGCGTTCGGGCAAAAAAATAACGATTCGCCCCGTCACTGCTGGGACCCACCAGCTACATCTTCGCAGGCAAGGAAGTGCCTGACAGTCGGGACCCACCTGGTCGAAGCGTATGTAGCGTTGTCATTCTGGTCGCGAACGTGTACGTACATACTAGTCGATGTAAAGGCGCACACATGTCATAGTAGAGGCGCGCATGTGTCGTAGTAGAGGCGCGCACGTAGCATTTACACGTATGTACAACGGCCAGGGTGCAAGAAAGAAAATACAGCCACGTATGTGTACATACGGGTGGGGTCTTGAACGCCTACTCGCGCATACATATGGCCAGGGCTCTTGTACATGGCTGGGTCGGAACGGAGAAACAATGTCGTCGTCGTGTTCATGGGGAGGCAACGGAATGCGTCGTGTTCATGGGGAGGCAACAGAATGCTCGTGTTCATCGGGAGGGCTCGGACAGAACATGCGATGGAAATGAGGCCTGGCGTACCGCACAACGGAGGAAACGGCCTTGTGTTCGACCGGCCATGTTTGAAACGGGATCCTGTTCATCGGGAGGGGTCTGGCGTACCGCAAAACGGAGGAAACGGACCTCCTATGGTCGAAACGGGGGTCCTGTTGATCTAGAGGGGTGTGGCGTACTGCAAAACAGACGAAACGGACTTGTGTTGGAGCGCTACAGTCGAAACGGGGGTCCTGTTCATCAGGAGGGGTGTGGCGTACCGCAAAACGGGACTCCACGGGATACTGTTCATCTCCACCGTCGACCCCCTCCAGCCTCCACGAGCTACCGTACATCCACGGTCGACCTCCTCCAGCCTCCACCTGCGACTGTTCATCCACGGGCTCCAGTTCATCTAGCCTCCACCGCGCGCTACTCCACCGGCTACTGTTCAACCATCCCTCCACCGTCTACTGTTCATCCAGTCCTCCACACCACGGGGTCCTGTTCAAGCACCCCTCCACGGGCACCCCTCCACCGTCTACTGTTCATCCAGCCCTCCACACCACGGGGTCCTGTTCAACCATCCCTCCACCATCTACTGTTCATCCAGCCCTCCACACCACGGGGTCCTGTTCATCCACCCCTCCACGGGCACCCCGCCACCGTCTACTGTTTATCCAGCCCTCCACCACACCACGGGGTCCTGTTCATCCAAAGGCAACGCCACCGCTCACTGTTCATCCAAACCCCCCCGCAACGCTCACTGTTCATCCCATCGATCGGCTTCAGTTAGCAGAAGTAGCGAAGGAATCGCTAGATCGGGTTCATGTCACACCCTAGCTAGTTCAAGCATTAGAGTGTGCATCATGTTTAAATTTCTCTTAAATTTGAAATGGGGAAAGAAGAAACCCCCAACACCCCCCTGGAAACAACTAGGGTTTACTAAAATTATTTTCAATGAACCTGAAATGCCCTTCTAAAAAGTTCATCCTCTTTGTCTTGGGTTAAAACCTCTAGCAAAATTGGTGCACAATTTTCTAGGTCAATAGAAGGTCATTGAATTAAATCATAAGTATTTGAATTTGGGCATTTAAATGCTATAAAATAATTTAAATGCTCAAATAATTCTGGAAATAAATGTTTGATGTTGGAAATATTCTAAACAGAGCCCAAAATTATTTTCAGGATTTTTGGAAACGTTTTAGTATTTTAATTAAAGCCCAACATTTGCAGTTAAATAGAAAAATAGAAAAAATAAAAATAAAAGAGAGAGAGGGAAGCTACCTGGGCCTTACCTGTGCTGGCCCAGCCACCTGGCTCGGCCCAGCCGACTGGCTTGCCAGTCGTCGTCCACCTCCCGCCAGGAGGACACGGAGCGCGTGGCCGGCGCCCGCGGCCACACGCCGGCCACCTCCTGCTTCTGTCGACGTCCTGGAGACATCTAGGGATGCCACGCGACCCCCACGTCCCCCTCTCATCCTCGCTCACTCTCCCCCTCGTCTCCCTCACTCTCTCCCGTGATGCCCGAGCGCGTTCCTCGCCGCCGTTCGCCGTAGACGACGCCAGAGCCACCCCCTCGCCCCTCCGACAAGCCAAACTGCTCCGCCACGACGCCCTCGCCCTCCCCACCGAGCCATGCTTCACCGGAGGCCCTGCATCGCCGCCATCGGGCCGTCTT
Organism: Triticum urartu; assembly: GCF_056163025.1. Taxonomy (NCBI): domain Eukaryota; kingdom Viridiplantae; phylum Streptophyta; class Magnoliopsida; order Poales; family Poaceae; genus Triticum; species Triticum urartu. The sequence goes on from NC_141877.1 coordinate 114,714,680, forward strand.
CAACCTCGGTACCTGCCGGACGCCGTTCATCGATTCGCCTCGCTCCGGTCGCCCCGAGCCCACTGATCTGCTCATCGACCTCCTTGTGAGCTCCACCGCTTTTCCCCTCTTCTTTCCCACGCATTTGCACCCTCTAGGCCACAGTTCCACCATGGCCGAAGCTCGTCTCCGCTCGAGCTTGTCACCGGCGTTGCTCCGGCCACCATTTGGTCCTCCCATGCTACGCAACATGCTTGCCGCATCGCGTAGTGCCACGCTAGCGCCTTAGTTTTCGCGTTTGCACGCCGCAGCCAACACCCCGCACATGGCCGAACTCCGGCCGCCGCCTTGGAGCTCGTCGTCGTCGTCTCCGGCCACCGTAGGCCCGGCCTCCACCACCACTAGATGCGCGACTGCAAGAGCTCTCCAACGAGCCCAAGAACGGCCTCGCCCGTGCCCTGTGGGCGTTTTCCGAGCTGCACCACCGTCTCGGGCCTCGCCGGCATCGAGTCGCCGGCGAGTTTGACCCAGTTTGACTCCTGGGTGGGCCCAGGTAGACCCCCCTGAGTCTATGACAGGTGGGGCCGGTCGGCTAACTAATCTAGGATTAGTTTTAACTAATTTTAATTAAATCAGTCACTGACATGTGGGCCCAGGCCCCACTGACAGGTAATTAGTGTTAATCTAATCTTGTTAATTAGCTGAGAGGCTGACAGAAGGGGCCCACCAGTCAGGTTTGACCTGGGCTGGTGCCTTTGACCTGCTGAGGTCAGCATGACGCAATGTTGACGCAGTAATGCATTTTCTGGATTTATTTTTATTCAGGAAATTCTAGAAAATAGTCAAAACTTCTAAAAATCATAGAAAATCAACCATAGCTCCAAATGCAAAGATTTATATATGAAAAATGATCAGAAAAATTCAATCTATCTATCTGTAATGGTTTCATGCATGCAAAACATTTTACCTTGCTTTTTAAGCAGAATAAGGAAATGCACTATTAAAGCCATGTTTAATAAGCTAATAATTGAATCTTTGATTCAAATAAGCACATTCCTTTCTATTATAGCTTGCATTAGGCCAAGACACATTCATATTGCCATGTCATAGCATGCATCATATTGTTGCATATCGTCATGTGTTGATTGTGTTCCTATGTGTTCTTCGTGGTAGGTTCTGCCTTCGAGGATATTCACGAGTATCCAACTGAAGGGCAGTATCCCACTACCACTCCATCAGGAAAGCAACCCATTGATCATTCCGATATAAACCCATGTTCTCGCTTCTGCTCTTGTTTACTGCATTAAGACAATGCGATTCAAACTGCTGTGTGCTACGGTAGTTGAACCCTTATCCTCTGCATGACCTGTCATTGCCACAGTAACTAGATGAAACCCACTAGCATGTGTAGGAGTTGATTGAGCCATGTATGTGATTCCTACCTTGCTATGCCTGCTATGCTTAGAGTTGTGTCAGGTCTGGTTCATCTGGGTGATGGGCTAGAGTGAAATGCTTATGTCGGTAGTATGAGGGATGTGTTGAACATGTTTTGGTAAAGGTATCGATGAGAGGCCATGTAGGAGTACATGGTGGGTTGTTTCATTGAGATCATACCTAAGAACTGAGATCAGTATGTGTGATTTAAGATTTAGCTACTACCATGCATTGGGATCCTTAATTGACCCTCTTGGCTTCTTAATCACCCTAGTACTCTGTCCAGGAGTTGCAAATAGTTTCTGGTGTTTGTAAGTTATGTGTTGGGGGCCATGCGTAGCGCTGAACCTAGGGGTGGGCTATGTTGCGGTAGATACACCATGGCACGGTGTACCGAGTCACCCATTTGGTGTCTCGGGAACCCTGTTCACATCATTCGGGGCCGTATGTGGAAACCTCGGCCGAACTCCCTGCGGATGGAACCTGGATAGGCGATAAACCTGGACTAGAGACTTAAGTGTTTAGGTAGGCCGTGGCCGACACCCTCGCTGGGCTTCCGCTTGAAGGTTGCCGAGTACATGTCATGTAAACGGCAATAAGTGGTGAAAGCGTGTATGACAAAGTACACCCCTGCAGGGTATAAAACTATTCGAATAGCCGCGTCCGCGGTAAAGGACTACTTTGTTGCCTATACAGTTCATAGACAAGTTAATGGATACTACTAAAAGACTCAAGATAAGTGTGAGTACCGAGGATGGCCCTCTCGTAGGATGACGAGGGAGGATCCATGGTGGAGTATTGTGTTGGTGAGTAGTGGACTCGTGTGCGAAAACTATTTTACTAGTGAAGTTCCGTAGGATAGCTTAGCCAAGAGTCAAAGCTAGCTTGCTGCAATAACCCCACCACCTTCTTGAGAATGAGCATGTATATTAGGTTCTGATGTAAGACTTGCTGAGTACCTTGTACTCATGTTTGCTTATTTATTGTTTTCAGACGACAACACTGCCCCCACCGATGGATTTTATGTAGACCTTGACGTCCACGAGTGACTAGCCACCCAGGTGGTGATCCTGGCCATGGAGGGCCCTATGTAGATAGACAGGCTTCGAGAAGCCTTCTTTCTTTCTAGTTTCTGTACTCAGACCGGTTGCTTCCGCATGTGCTTGTATGATTGTATGACTTGAGTGTCGGGTCATGTGACCCCTATCTGTATGAACATGTTATGTATGGCTCCCTGGAGCCTTTTAAAGAAAGTACTTGAGTTGTAGAGTTTTGTTGTGATGCCATGTTGTATGTACTCATATCGGGCATATTGTGTGTATGATTGAAATGCTTGGTATGAGTGGGATCCGAAAATCTAGTTGTTTATCCTTGGCAGCCTTTCTTATGGGGAAACGTAGTCTAGTGTTCCTCGAGCCATAGTAGTCCGCTACAGCCCGGTTCACCGGAGTCCTGCTAGCCCAGCACTACTGTTCAGGACACTTGACTGGTCGGCATGTGTTTCACTTCGTTCCTATGTCTGTCCCTTCGGGGAAATGTCAAGCGGTGACTTCCGGAGTCCTGCCTAGCCTGCTACAGCCCGGGTCCCCCGGAGTCCTGTTAGCCCAGTGCTACAGCCCGGAATCACTCGCTGATGACCGACATGCTCGATGTGATTCATGTATGCCTGTCTCCATAGGTCTGTGCCGCTTTGGGTTCACGACTAGCCATGTCGGCCCGGGTTCTCTGTCATATGGATGCTAGCGACACTATCATATACGTGAGCCAAAAGGCGCAAACGGTCCCGGGCCATGGTAAGGTAACACCCGTGGGATACCGTGCGTGAGGCCGCAAAGTGATATGAGGTGTTACCGGCTAGATCGATGTGACTTGGAATCGGGGTCCTAACAGCGTTGGTATCTGAGCCGGACTGCCTGTAGGTTCGTTGAGCCAAACTGGTCGACGTCGAGTCTAGAAATGCTTTAGTTATATGTAGGGGAATTGATTGTGGGAGGGAACGTAAGGCTCTTTTACTCCTTTACCCTATGCCTCTGATCTGAGTCATTCTCTTCTCATTCAACGTGGGTTAAGGACTAGGCTCTCTTCTTCTATCAGGTTCACGTGTTACTAATCCGTAGTAGCTTATAGGATTGTTGTTACAAATCCCAGTTCAGTTTCTACTATTCTTAGTATGTTGCTAATTGGATCAGAACCTTGATATGATGTTGTTGAGTGGTATTGCGAACTATTGTGGATGTCTCAAATCTTTTTCTGAGCATTTACAACTGTTATGCTATCCAATTTTCCCTAGAAATTCTGATGTCTTTGCATTGTGGTTGTGCTTTCAGATGGCCAGCTGTGTTCAAAACCAAGTGGTTCGCCTAACCCGGTGCCTCGATGTGACCGGTCATACTGCTATGTTAGTCCGGGTAATGATCGAGACGGGTTACCGTTGGTATCCCGAATACACCGTCGAAGAGGAATTCCGAGACTTTAATCAAAGCTAGTATCTCTGCACCGTCAGGATATTTCCTTCTTATCCTGGATCTACCGAGCCCCTTCATGGTTCCTATGGACTCGGGGTTACTGTTGAGATGGCTGTGCAGGATGCTGCCTATTCCATGATGACCATCATGCGAGTCCGGACTGGCCTGCTTCGGAACACCGACTTCTGTTACATGCTAGCTTCAGCCTATTCCATGATGACCATCATGCGAGTCCGGACTGGCCTGCTTCGGAACACCGACTTCTGTTACATGCTAGCTTCACTTCTGGGAGCGCAAGAGTATCTTCAGGCTATCTATGCTGACTCCACTCAGGAGGACTCATTAACTCGTACCACTGCTGAGATGCTTGAAGATAAGGACCGAGAGAATCGGGCCTTGAGACTGGAGCTTTTCAATACCCGTGCTGATCATTGGGCCACATTGACTTGGTTTGCACCCGCGGTGCAAGCTGGATGTATGGATACAAGGGATCTGTATCCTGTGAGATCTGCTCTGCTAGACATGGTAGATTGGCATGATGTGGGAGGCATCACCCCACCCCATGGTCCCCGCAGGCCACCGTTTGTTGGTCCAAGACCTCATCCTAGCCCCTATGGTCCATAGGCTCCTCAGGACCGTCTGTTTCCGGATGGTCACGTTGAACTTCCAGGCTATGGAGGTGACTTCTATGAGGACTACTACGGAGCTGTCTGAGTTAGTAGTAGTACCACTAGTATTGTAATAGTTGTATCTTCATTGTCCTGCGTGACTGGTGGACTACGACTTAGTGTGTAATCAATTCTGGAGGTGTAGACAAATAATGTATAGGAGCTTGGAATGCCTCCGATGAGATGTAACGTCTTTCATCATAGTTGTACTGTAGCCTGGGCTTGTACTAAACTATGTATGATGTGTATGACCATTGGTATATATATGGCAGTTTTATATTACCATGACATACAGATGAACATCTCTGCATTCTGTGTTATCCATTACATTCTGCACTCCTTGCTAAGTTTGAGCCATCCTTATCTAAACCATTGTCTTGTTTTCTCCTAGGATGGTCAACACCCGTAGCAACCCTGCTGCCTCGGAGCAGGGGGAAGCCAGTGTAGCTAGGGGTGAAAATCTGCCTCACCCGCCTTCTCTGGCCGAAGTGATGCTGGAGGCGGAAAGAAACAAGCGTGAGACTAACCGCCTGCTGGAGCGGATTGAGCAGAACACTGCACGCCACCCACAAAATGACTTGGTGTCAATCAATGACTTTATCAAGCTGGACCCACCAAAGTTTAACCATTCCGTCGAGCCCCTCGACGCGGATGACTGGCTTCGTAGCATCACCCACAAGCTACATTCTGCCAACGTAGCCGAAGCCGACAAAGTTACTTATGCTGCCTATCATCTTGAAGGCCCTGCTAGCCTCTGGTGGGAGAAATTTGAAGCTATGCGCCCGGTCGGCCAAATCACTACTTGGGCTGAATTCAGTGAGGCTTTCCGTGAGCATCACATTCCGGAAGGTCTCATGGATCGCAAGAGGGAGGAGTTCTGCAACTTCACCCAAGGAAGACTGACTATGGATGCTTATAGTCGTGAATTTGGGAATCTGGCACGTTATGCACCTGAAGAGGTATCTACTAACGCTAAGAAGCAGGCAAGGTTCCGCAAGGGACTTAGCCCTGAGCTTCGCCGCGATCTCCGTCTGCACGAGTGCACATCCTTTTAGAAGTTGGTCAATAAAGCCATCAGTGCTGAGACAGGTCAGACTGATTATGACGCTTCACGCAAGCACTCCCGTGATTTTGGCTCTTCATCCGGCTCTGGAGCTCAGAAGCGCCGGGTGTGGATCCCAAGCACGGCACTGCCACCCAGGTTCATCCCGAGGCCATCCTTTGAGGCGCCTCGTCCCAACCAGCAATTTGCACCGCCCAAGTCCTATGGTGGCCCCGCTGCTAATGCTGCTCCACGCCCCAATGTGGTGACATGCTTTAAGTGTGGAGAGCCGGGTCACTATAGCCGAGAGTGTCCCCAGAACAACAATCCCATTCAAGCTGGAAAGTCCGTTGGCCGTGGTAAGTCCGCGGGAAAAACATTCTACGCCAAGCCAGTCACCACTGCCCGTGGCCATGTCAACTATGTTTCAGCCGAGGAGGCCCATGAGGATCCTAACGTCATCCTTGGTACGCTCCTTGTTAACTGCCATCCGGCATCTGTTCTTTTCGATACTGGAGCATCTCATTCATTCATATCCGAGAACTATGCTCGATTGCACAACACGACATTCTGTGACATGCCCACTTCCATGGTCATTCAAACTCCGGGTTCCAAATGGCAAACTTCTAGAGTAAGCCATGGGAACGAAATTCTTGTCGATAGACTTGTCTTCCTTGCATCCTTAATACCTCTCAAGTCCTCGGACATAAACATCATCTTTGGTATGGACTGGATGTCAGCTCATTATGCTAAGATTGATTGTGCCACTAGAACCGTTCAACTTACTCACCCATCGGGCAAGACAGTCAATGTCTTAACTCGAGTGGCCAAGCGCCAGCTTTACTCCTTAAATGCCAACCCCCTTCCAGACCTTGAGGATGTTCCGGTAGTCCGAGACTTTCTGGATGTCTTTCCAGAAGAACTGCCAGGTGTTCCACCTGACAGGGATGCTGAGTTTGTGATAGACCTTGTTCTAGGAACCGTTCCAATTTCTAGAAGACCCTACAAGATGGCACCATTAGAACTAGCTGAGCTTAAGAACCAACTCGATGAGTCCTTGAAAAAGGGTTTCATCCGTCCTAGTTCCTCTCCTTGGGCTTGCCCCGTCCTCTTCGTCAAGAAGAAGGATGGAACGGATCGAATGGTTGTGGATTATCGACCTGACAATTTGGTCACCATCAAGAACAAATACCCGCTTCCCAGGATCAACGATCTGTATGATCAGTTCGCTGGATCCTCAGTCTTCTCCAAGATGGATTTGAGGTTGGGCTACCATCAACTCAAAATCAGAAACGGGGACATTCCCAAAACGGCCTTTGTTACTCGTTATGGCCAATACGAGTACACCGTTATGTCCTTCGATTTAACCAATGCCCCAGCCACCTTCTCCCGGTTAATGAACTCGGTCTTCATGGAGTATTTGGATAAATTCGTCATAGTATACCTCCATGACATACTCATCTACTCCAAGAACGAAGAGGAACATGCCGAACATCTAAGGCTGGTATTGATGAAACTCCGAGAGCATCGCCTTTATGCCAAATTCTCCAAGTGTGAATTTTGGTTGCCAGAAGTGACCTATCTAGGCCATGTAATCTCTGGTAAGGGTATTGATGTCAATCCCGAGCGAGTTCAAGCCGTCCTTGATTGGACTCCACCTAAGACGGTCAAGCAAGTTCGGAGCTTCCTTGGCTTAGCGAGCTATTGCCGCCGCTTCGTCGAGAATTTCTCCAAGGTTGCTAAACCTCTAACTGAACTCCTCAAGAAAGATAAAAAGTTCGAGTGGACTCCACAGTGCGAGTTCAGATTTCAGGAACTAAAAAGACGCCTGACATCTGCTCCCGTACTGGTACCCCCAGATTTCTCCAAGGACTTTATTATCTATTGCGACGCCTCGCGACAAGGACTAGGTTGCATACCCATGCAAGATCGTCAGGTAATTGCCTATGCTTCACGGCAATTACACCCACATGAGGAAAATTATCCCACACATGATCTAGAGCTTGCAGCTGTAGTCCATGCACTTAAAACTTGGCAACATTACCTTCTCGGTAATCGTTGCGAGATCTTCACCGATCACCAAAGTTTGAAATATATCTTCACCCAACCAGATTTGAATCTCAGGCAAAGACGTTGGGTTGAGTTGATCTCGGATTACGATTTAGGAATAACTTACACCCCGGGCAAAGCCAATGTCATGGCTGATGCGCTAAGCCGTAAGTCCTATTGTAACAACCTGATGTTACAACAAAGTCAACCACTTCTCCATGAGGAATTTCGTAAGCTTAATCTTTACATTGTTCCTCGAGGTTTTCTATCCACCCTGGTAGCAAAACCTAAGCTTATGGATCAAATCATAACCGCCCAGCGGTATGATAAGGGCATATCCCGAATTAAGGAAAACATCGTTAGCGGAGTTGCTAAATGTTTCTCCATGGATGAGCGAGGTGCTGTCTTCTTCGAGAACCGTTTGGTGGTTCCCAACAAACAACATCTATGCCAGTTGATCCTTAAGGAAGCTCATGAATCCCCTGTCACCATTCATCCCGGTAGTACTAAAATGTATCAAGACCTACGCCAGAGGTTTTGGTGGACTAGGATGAAGAGATAAATCTCTCAATACATTGCTAATTGCGACGTTTGTCGTCATGTTAAAGCAGAGCATCAACGGCCTGCTGGCACCCTTCAACCTTTGGCTATCCCTGAATGGAAATGGGATAAAATCAGTATGGATTTCATCACTGGGTTTCCCAGAACCAAGAGAGGGAATAATGCCATCTTCGTCGTGATCGACCGACTTTCCGAAGTAGCCCATTTCCTACCTGTTCGTGAGAGTATCACCGCTAGCCAGCTAGCCGATTTATACATCTCCCGAATAGTGTGTCTTCATGGTGTTCCATTGGAAATTAACTCAGACCATGGGAGTCTCTTCACCTCTCGATTTTGGGAAAGTTTCCAAAATGCTATGGGAACTCGTCTCTCTTTTAGTATCGCCTTCCATCCTCAATCAAGTGGTCAAGTAGAGCGAGTCAATCAAATTCTGGAAGATATGCTCCGAGCTTCTGTCATCTCGTTCGGAATGAGTTGGGAGAAATGCCTTCCCTTCGCGGATTTTGCTTATAATAATAGTTATCAAGCTAGCTTAGGCAAGGCTCCTTTCGAAGTTCTTTATGGACGAAAATGTCGAACGCCTCTTAACTGGTCAGAAACTGGGGAAAGACAACTCTTTGGCCCGGATATGATTCAGGAAGCAGAAGAGCAGGTTCGCGTTATTCGTGAGAAATTGAAAATAGCCCAATCTCATCAAAAGAGTCAATATGATCGTAAACATAAACCTATGATTTATGAAGTCGACGAGAAGGCTTACCTTCGGGTTACTCCGTTAAAGGGAACCCATCGTTTCGGTATCAAAGGCAAATTGGCTCCTCGTTACATTGGACCCTTTCGCATTCTTTCCAAACGAGGAGAAGTTTCCTACCAATTGGAACTACCTCCGCATCTTTCCAGAGTTCACGATGTCTTCCATGTTTCACAACTCAGGCGTTGCTTCGCGGATCCTATCCGTGGAGTGGACCACGAAACGCTTGATCTACAAGATAACCTCTCCTATCGGGAATATCCCGTTCGTATCCTTGATCAAGCCGAGCGTACCACTCGACGTCATAATATCAAGTTTCTCAAGGTTCAATGGTCACACCATTCCGAGAAAGAAGCCACTTGGGAAAGGGAGGATCGTCTTCGACTCGAGTACCCCACCTTCTTCCCGGAGGATCCTAAATCTCGGGACAAGATTCTTTTGAGAGGGGGTGAGTTGTCACACCCTAGCTAGTTCAAGCATTATAGTGTGCATCATGTTTAAATTTCTCTTAAATTTGAAATGGGGAAAGAAGAAACCCCCAACAACCCCCCTGGAAACAACTAGGGTTTACTAAAATTATTTTCAATGAACCTGAAATGCCCTTCTAAAAAGTTCATCCTCTTTGTCTTGGCTTAAAACCTCTGGCAAAATTAGTGCACAATTTTCTAGGTCAATAGAAGGTCATTGAATTAAATCATAAGTATTTGAATTTGGGCATTTAAATGCTATAAAATAATTTAAATGCTCAAATAATTCTGGAAATAAATGTTTGCTGTTGGAAATATTCTAAACAGAGCCCAAAATTATTTTCAGGATTTTTGGAAACGTTTTAGTATTTTAATTAAAGCCCAACATTTGCAGTTAAATAGAAAAATAGAAACAAATAAAAATAAAAGAGACAGAGGGAAGCTACCTGGGCCTTACCTGTGCTGGCCCAGCCACCTAGCTCGGCCCAGCCGACTGGCTTGCCAGTCGTCGTCCACCTCCCGCCGGGAGGACGAGGAGCACGTGGCCGGCGCCCGCGGCCACACGCCGGCCACCTCCTACTTCTGTCGACGTCTTGGAGACGTCTAGGGATGCCACGCGACCCCCACGTCCCCCTCTCATCCTCGCTTACTCTCCCCTCGCCTCCCTCACTCTCCCCCATGATGCCCGAGTGCGTTCCTCGCCGCTGTTCGCCGTAGACGACGCCAGAGCCACCCCCTCGCCCCTCCGACAAGCCAAATCGCTCCGCCCCGACGCCCTCGCCCTCCCCATCGAGTCATGCTTCGCAGGAGGCCCTGCATCGCCGCCATCGGGCCGTCTTCAACCTCGGTACCCGTCGGACGCCGTTCATCGATTCTCCTCGCTCCGGTCGCCCCCGAGCCCACTGATCTACTCATCGACCTCCCTGTGAGCTCCGCCGCTTTTCCCCTCTTCTTTCCCACGCATTTGCACCCTCTAGGCCACAGTCCCACCATGGCCGAAGCTCGTCTCCGCTCGAGCTTGTCGCCGGTGTCGCTCCGGCGACCATTTGGTCCTCCCGTGCTACGCAACATGCTTGCCGCATCGCGTAGTGCCTCGCTAGCGCCTTAGTTTTCGCGTTTGCATGCCGCAGCCCACATCTCGCACATGGCCGAACTCCGGCCGCCGCCTTGCAGCTCGCCGTCGTCGTCTCCGGCCACCGTAGGCCCGGCCTCCACCACCACTAGATGCGCGACTTCAAGAGCTCTCCAACGAGCCCAAGAACGGCCTCGCCCGTGCCCTGTGGGCGTTTTCCGAGCCGCACCACCGTCTCGGGCCTCGCCGGCATCGAGTCGCCGGCGAGTTTGACCCAGTTTGACTCCTGGGTAGGCCCAGGTAGACCCCCCTGAGTCTATGACAGGTGGGGCCGGTCTGCTAACTAGTCTAGGATTAGTTTTAACTAATTTTAATTAAATCAGTCACTGACATGTGGGCCCAGGCCCCACTGACAGCTAATTAGTGTTAATCTAATCTTGTTAATTAGCTGAGAGGCTGACAGAAGGGGCCCACCAGTCAGGTTTGACCTGGGCTGGCGCCTTTGACCTCCTGAGGTTACCATGACGCAATGCTGATGCAGTAATGCATTTTCTGGATTTATTTTATACAGGAAATTCCAGAAAATAGTCAAAACTTCTAAAAATCATAGAAAATCAAACATAGCTCCAAATGCAAAGATTTATATATGAAAAATGATCAGAAAAATTCAATCTATCCATCTGTAATGGTTTCATGCACGACAAAACAAGTTTACCTTGCTGTTTAAGCCGAATAAGGAAATGCACTATTAAAGCCATGTTTAATAAGCTAATAATTGAAGCTTTGATTCAAATAAGCACATTCCTTTCTATTATAGCTTGCATTAGGCCAAGACACATTCATATTGCCATGTCATAGCATGCATCATATTGTTGCATATCGTCATGTGTTGATTGTGTTCCGATGTGTTCTTCATGGTAGGTTCTGCCTCCGAGGATATTCACGAGTATCCAACTGAAGGGCAGTATCCCACTACCACTCCATCAGGCAAGCAACCCATTGATCATTCCGATACAAACCCATGTTCTCGCTTCTGCTCTTGTTTACTGCATTAAGACAACGCGATTCAAACTGCTGTGTGCTACGGTAGTTGAACCCTTATCCTCTGCATGACCTGTCATTGCCACAGTAACTAGATGAAACCCACTAGCATGTGTAGGAGTTTATTGAGCCATGTATGTGATTCCTACCTTGCTATGCCTGCTATGCTTAGAGTTGTGTCAGGTCTGGTTCATCTGGGTGATGGGCTAGAGTGAAATGCTTATGTCGGTAGTATGAGGGATGTGTTGAACATGTTTTGGTAAAGGTATCGATGAGAGGCCATGTAGGAGTACATGGTGGGTTGTTTCATTGAGATCATCCCTAAGAACTGAGATCTGTATGTGTGATTTAAGATTCAGCTACTACCATGCATTGGGATCCTTAATTGACCCTCTCGGCTTCTTAATCACCCTAGTACTCTGTCCAGGAGTTGCAAATAGTTTCTGGTGTTTGTAGGTTATGTGTTGGCGGCCGTGCGTAGCGCTGACCCTAGGGGTGGGCTATGTTGCGGTAGATACACCGTGGCACAGTGTACCGAGTCACCCGTTTGGTGTCTCGGGAACCCTGTTCACATCGTTCGGGGCCGTATGTGGAAACCTCGGCCGGACTCCCTGCGGATGGAACCTGGATAGGCGATAAACCTGGACTAGAGACTTAAGTGTTTAGGTAGGCCGTCGCCGACACCCTCGCTGGGCTTCCGCTTGAAGGTTGCCGAGTACATGTCGTGTAAATGGCGGTAAGTGGTGAAAGCGTGTATGACGAAGTACACCCCTGCAGGGTATAAAACTATTCGAATAGCCGCGTCCGCGGTAAAGGACTACTTGGTTGCCTATACAGTTCATAGACAAGTTAATGGATACTACTAAAAGACTCAAGATAAGTGTGAGTACCGAGGATGGCCCTCTCGTAGGATGGCGAGGGAGGATCCACGGTGGAGTATTGTGTTGGTGAGTAGTGGACTCATGTGCGAAAACTATTTTACTGGTGAAGTTCCGTAGGATAGCTTAGCCAAGAGTCAAAGCTAGCTTGCTGCAATAACCCCACCACCTTCTTGAGAATGAGCATGTATATTAGGTTCTGATGTAAGACTTGCTGAGTACCTTGTACTCATGTTTGCTTATTTATTATTTTCAGACAACAACACTGCCCCCTCCGATGGGTTTTATGTAGACCTTGACGTTGACGAGTGACTAGCCACCCAGGTGGTGATCCTGGCCATGGAGGGCCCTATGTAGATAGACAGGCTTCGAGAAGCCTTCTTTCTTTCTAGTTTCTGTACTCAGACCGGTTGCTTCCGCATGTGCTTGTATGATTGTATGACTTGAGTGTCGGGTCATGTGACCCCTATCTGTATGAACATGTTATGTATGGCTCCCTAGAGCCTTTTAAATAAAGTACTTGAGTTGTAGAGTTTTGTTGTGATGCCATGTTGTATGTACTCATATCGGGCATATTATGTGTATGATTGAAATGCTTGGTATGAGTGGGATCCGACAATCTAGTTGTTTATCCTTGGCAGCCTTTCTTATGGGGAAATGTAGTCTAGCGTTCCTCAAGCCATAGTAGTCCGCTATTGCCCGGTTCACCGGAGTCCTGCTAGCCCAGCACTACTGTTCAGGACACTTGACTGGCCGGCATGTGTTTCACTTCGTTCCTATGTCTGTCCCTTCGGGGAAATGTCACGCGGTGACTTCCGGGGTCCTGCCTAGCCTGCTACAGCCCGGGTCCCCCGGAGTCCTGTTAGCCCAGTGCTACAGCCCGGAATCACTCGTTGATGACCGACATGCTCGATGTGATTCATGTATGCCTGTCTCCATAGGTCTGTGCCGCTTTGGGTTCACGACTAGCCATGTCGGCCCGGGTTCTCTGTCATATGGATGCTAGCGACACTATCATATACGTGAGCCAAAAGGCGCAAACGGTCCCGGGCCATGGTAAGGCGACACCCGTGGGATACCGTGCGTGAGGCCGCAAAGTGATATGAGGTGTTACCGGCTAGATCGATGTGACTTGGAATCGGGGTCCTGACAATTCAGTTAACAGCCATCGATCGATCGCTCGGGTTCAGTAACGCGTAGCCTGTAGTGCAATCGCTCGGGTTCAGTTAGAGCCCAACGCCTCACTTGGGTTCAGTTAGAGCCAACGCCTCGCACACACGCGCGTACGTGTACGAGAGAAACATGCATCGCTCGGCCCCCGACCTCCCACCGTAACTGGGAACTCCCCGAAATTTTCCTCGCCCTCACTTCTACCATGGTTCTTTCTGTCATGGACGGCCCAAAGAATGTCATGCAGCTGCGTCTCCGGCCCGCCCAGGACGAAAAGCCCATTTTCTGTCATGATTTTTTGTCATAGAAGTAGGAGCCCACCACATCTATGATGATACCGGGTTTTGTCACAATTATCGTCATAGAAGTGTCATATGTATGACAAATTTTTTTTGTTCGGCCCGAAATGTCACGGATGTGTCTTTTTTTTGTAGTGTGATGCCTATCTTTGTTGGGCTTGTCACTGGCTTGGCCAGTGACCTGACTAGCTATTTGTCTTTTGGTGCTCACGGGATGGTGGTTCATCTAAAAAATATCTTTCCTTATCTTAATGACTTCGGCCTTTCGAATACAAGCTAGACACCATCACTACTAGGAAAAGGCCTAGTAATGGCGCACCAGTTTTGCCTACTAATGGCGCATCACTGGTGCGCCATTAGTATCACGCCACTAGTATTTTTACTAATGGCGCACCACTGGTGCGCCATAAGTATCTGGTATACTAATGGCGCACCACCAAGTGCGCCATTAGTATATAACACCATGCGCCATTAGTATGCCTCCCAGGGGCCATATTTAACCATGTGCTTTGGCACACTAATGGCGCACTGCGGATAGATGCGCCATTAGTATACTTGGCATACTAATGGCGCACTCTGTCTTGATGCGCCATTAGTATCCTTTGGCATACTAATGGCGCACCTTGTGGTGATGCGCCATTAGTATGAATATTTGGTTTTTTTTACTTTTCTGATTTTTGCACAGGTTACAAAATATATTATTTGACAGAATATAGACAGTAGCACACAACAATAGCAGATTCATCGAATACAGTAGAAGATTAGTCTCCGAATACAATTCATCATATTAGTCTCCGAATTCAAAAGACCAAACAAAGATAAAACATTACAAGTCTCGAGACCACGAGTATCGAGTTTGTCTTCACATTACAAGTCGATATCAATCATCTAAACTACCATCACATAGAAGAGAGCTGCGGTCATCACGATGAGCATCATCGCGATCAAACTGGTCTTCATCTGATTCCTCCAACGCTCCCTCCTCTCTCCCGCTAGATAGTGGGCGTATCTAGATTCGGCCTCCGCCCTAGTGGTGTACCCTTTGTAACTGTTACCGGTGAAACGGTGAACCTGTCTCCGACACTCCTCCCAGTCGTCGTAGACTCCGGTAACCTTACCCTTGTACACGACATACGACGGCATCTCTATGCACAAGCCAAACAACAGACAATACATACATAAGCAATATATAAGTATGCAACAAAAGGATCGGAAGAGAAAAGCAAGACATTAATAGCATGATTCATGGTCCTACTAATAAATAGCATCGATGAAATCTAAGTTGAACGACTGTCCAAACCAAAGAGACATACAATTCATTAAAGTTTAATTACAACATGAGCCAATCAATGTTTCAGAACTACACATCACTACTTTCGACTCGACTCATGGACAGGAGCGTGAATGAAGCCGCCGTCTGTCATGATGGTCATGAAATCGCGGGCGTTGTCAGCCTGCATTTGTAGCATTCCGTCTATCTCAATGTTGGACGGTTGATATCTGAGGAAGAACTGCCTCGAGGTATGAAGGACATCTTGATGGATGATGTCCGCAAACTCCGACTGGATATGAAAGAATTCTTGTCTGATGTCCGCGTCCTGGATTGCCGACAAGCTCGCGGCCCAATCTTTGAGATTATTTGGCAGCAGAAGGTGATGATGGTCCCTTACGATCGCCCGCATGTGATGGAGGGCGTAGTAGGCATCCTTCTGACCTCCAGGTGGCTGCTTGACGCAGCAGAACGTCGTATTGTGGGAAAACACGTGCTTGCCGTACTTACGAACTGCCCTGATCAAGGTGCCTCCAGATTTGGCGTAGCCAGGGAGAACATCATCAAGAACTTTCTTGATATTTGTGTAGTCTATCTTGGAGTTACGGTTCGGGTCGAAATACGTGGCCATGGAATATTTCGGGCTTAAGAGGATGAGTGTGCAATGTGTGTCACTACACAGAACACGGAATGTTAGTAAAAAAAGAACGATCGAAATCTAAGAAATCATATGTTATGGGGCGATTAAGGGATGACTTACTCGGGAAAGTAAGGCACAAGGAATTTATCCTTATCTGGGTTTGCCAGAATGACGTCTTCGAGGTGTGAACTCGCGACTTGGAGGTCCCCAGCGCTGCTCAAGAGCTTGGCACACATGTATAAGGGGTCGACGATCACGATGTCCAGGGTCTTGTCTCTAATGATCCGCATCTCCATACTCAGCGAAAATAGCCGAACGAAGCTGTAGTGCAGCGGATGAAGGTTGAACATAGCAAAGATGTCATCAAACCGCAGGACGATCGTACCCCCGATGGCGCGATCCACAAAGCCCTTGCCCTCTGGCACCTTGGCCATGAAAACTGGGTATGCCACATCATTCTCTCTGAGACGCCGCTTCTCCAAAGAAAGAACATTGTCGTGCAGACTCCGCATAGCACCGGTTGCAGCATTGAGCATATATGTCGGTAGCATTGCCCTACCCGCCACATGCACCCTCCTCGATATATCCTTCGGTGAAGTTAGCCCGTCCTGAGCACGGATCGTACTCATTGCCGGCTGGCTCACACCAGCGGCCTTTTTAGTCGGCCGTTTCCGGCCCTTCTTCTTGATCTGCTGTAATGGGACCGAGTTCTGCTCACAGACCGCCTTCTTGACCGTGTTGGGGCTGATAATATTTGGCACCTCTGCTATCTGAGGCTCGGTGAAGGCGGCAGCTGGAGGCGTCTCCTGAGAACTGAATGCTGGACGACGCCTGTTGCAATTGGGTTTCTCCGCCGTACCAGCTAGATCGCGGTCGTCTTGTTTGGGTTCTTGAGAAGGAGGCTTGCAGAACTCGTCACCGTACCCATGTTCGGCAAAGTACTAATCGTCGTTGTCGTCGTCGTCCGGATCTTGTGCCATATGCATGTCCAGATCCTGTGCCATAGGAATGTCCGGCATGTCCGGTAGCGTTGCGGCGTTCTTGCCATGGCTTGGCGCCGGCATGACTGGTGGTCTTGTCTGTGAGGTGGTGTCGCCTGCCCCCAAATGAATCTGGCTCTTCGGCCAAAGCAGGGGCCAGCTTACGCAGGCGCTGAGGGTCATCTCATCTTCTTCGTCGGCCCCAGTGGGTCGAATCGGAGGTAACAGCTCGTGGCAGCCTGGCAGCACCCGAAACACTTCAACCCTATACATTGTGGGTGGCATCGGATTACCGTGGAACACGGGGTTGCCCGGTTGAACGATTCTGCCCTTGGCGACATCGACCAACTCGCCGCCCACGAAGTGCAGGAGAGTGCAAGGAACATTGGCGGCGCCCTGCGAAAACATGTAGGGCGTCAGGGATGCCCAGTCAAAGGCAAGGAGATGAAGTCCTCGGCCGAGTGGCTTAGTTACCGTGATGCCGTCGAGCTCGGCTAATGTCGAGGCAGCGCCAATGGTGGGCGTGCAACTGACGGAGGGGACGCTTGCTGGCGAGGAGCCGGTCGGCGTACACTCGGGTGCATTAAGCTCCAATGCCGGCGCCGGAGACACCAATACCGCCGCCGCCAGAGACACCAATGGTGCCGCCGCCGTAGACACCAATACCGCCGCCGCCGGAGACACCAATGGCGCCGCCTGCACGTTGTGTGAGTTGCTAGCCGTGAAGCTGGGAATCGGGGGCGGCCCCTGTTGGCCACCCGCAATCCACGTCGTTATCTCATGAATCAAGGTAGGCATAATGCCGGTAAGCGTCGATCCCAGTTGTTGTTGCACTTGCTCTTGGACCATCTCCAGAATCCGTGCCACCTGCGCCTTGAGTGCTTCAACCTCGCGCGACTGGCTTTCCGAGCTGGTCTTTTTCTCCTTTCGCCCACCAGCGCCATAGTATGACGACCATTTTGTGGAGAAGCCTTTGCCGGCCACACGACCAGCTGACGTCGGCTTATTGAGCTTATCCCTGTTTTTCATTACGTTCAATGCCCTATTCAAAGGGGTGTCGAAAGGGGAGCTCTGAGACGACCCCGCGCTACTGCTTTCTTTGTCCTGCGTGTCGGGGAACGTAGTAATTTCAAAAAATTTCCTACGCACACGCAAGATCAAGGTGATGCATAGCAACGAGAGGGGAGAGTGTTGTCTAAGTACCCAATGCAGACCGACTGCGGAAGCGCTGAACCGACGTAGAGGAATTAGTCGTACGTCTTCACGATCCAACCGATCAAGCACCGAAACTACGGCACCTCCGAGTTCGAGCACACGTTCAGCCCGATGACGATCCCCGGACTCCGATCCAGCAAAGTGTCGGGGAAGAGTTCCGTCAGCACGACGGCGTGGTGACGATCTTGATGCACTACAGCAGTAGGGCTTCGCCTAAACTCCGCTACAGTATTATCGAGGAATATGGTGGCAGGGGGCACCGCACACGGCTAAGGAATAGATCATGTGGATCAACTTGTGTGTTTTTGGGGTGCCTCTGCCTCAGTATATAAAGGAGCCAAGGGGGAGGGGGGCGCCGGCCTAGGAGGAGGGCGCAGGAGGAGTCCTACTCCTTCCGGGAGTAGGACTCCCCCCCCAATCCTATTCCAACTAGGATTCCCAAGGGGGAAAGAGGGAGAGGGGTGGCCGGCCACCTATCCCAGTCCTAATAGGACTAGGGGAGGGGGGAGGATCGCAGCCCTTATGGGCAGCCCTTTCACCTTTCCACTAAGGCCCATTAAGGCCCATATGTCTCCCGGGGGGTTCCGGTAACCTCCCGGTACTCCGGTAAAATCCCGATTTCACCCAGAACACTTCCGATATCCAAACATAGGCTTCCAATATATCAATCTTTATGTCTCGACCATTTCGAGACTCCTCGTCATGTCCATGATCACATCCGGGACTCCGAACAACCTTCGGTACATCAAAATACATAAACTCATAATATAACTGTCATCGTAACCTTAAGCGTGCGGACCCTACGGGTTCGAGAACAATGTAGACATGACCGAGACACGTCTCCAGTCAATAACCAAAAGCGGGGCCTGGATGACCATATTGGCTCCTACATATTCTACGAAGATCTTTATCGGTCAGACCGCATAACAACATACGTTGTTCCCTTTGTCATCGGTATGTTACTTGCCCGAGATTCGATCGTCGGTATCCAATACCTAGTTCAATCTCGTTACCGGCAAGTCTCTTTACTCGTTCTGTAATACATCATCTCACAACTAACATC
This sequence comes from Triticum urartu, assembly GCF_056163025.1. Taxonomy (NCBI): domain Eukaryota; kingdom Viridiplantae; phylum Streptophyta; class Magnoliopsida; order Poales; family Poaceae; genus Triticum; species Triticum urartu. Next base: position 114,733,721 of record NC_141877.1, read on the forward strand.
TTAGTTACAATGCTTATGTGATGTGTATTACCGAGAGGGCCCCAGAGATACCTCTCCGACAATCGGAGTGACAAAACCTAATCTCGAAATACGCCAACCCAACATGTACCATTGGAGACACCTGTAGTACTCCTTTATAATCACCCAGTTACGTTGTGACGTTTGGTAGTACCCAAAGTGTTCCTCCGGTAAACGGGAGTTGCATAATCTCATAGTTATAGGAACATGTATAAGTCATGAAGAAAGCAATAGCAACATACTAAACGATCGGGTGCTAAGCTAATGGAATGGGTCATGTCAATCAGATCATTCAACTAATGATGTGACCTCGTTAATCAAATAACAACTCATTGTTCATGGTTAGGAAACATAACCATCTTTGATTAATGAGCTACTCAAGTAGAGGCATACTAGTGACTCTTTGTTTGTCTATGTATTCACACATGTATTATGTTTCCGGTTAATACAATTCTAGCATGAATAATAAACATTTATCATGATTATAAGGAAATAAATAATAACTTTATTATTGCCTCTAGGGCATATTTCCTTCAGTCTCCCACTTGCACTAGAGTCAATAATCTAGATTACACTGTAATGATTCTAACACCCATGGAGCCTTGGTGCTGATCATGTTTTGCTCGTGGAAGAGGCTTAGTCAACGGGTCTGCAACATTCAGATCCATATGTATCTTGCAAATCTCTATGTCTCCCACCTGGACTAGATCCCGGATGGAATTGAAGCGTCTCTTGATGTGTTTGGTCCTTTTGTGAAATCTGGATTCCTTTGCCAAGGCAATTGCACCAGTATTGTCACAAAAGATTTTCATTGGACCCGATGCACTAGGTATGACACCTAGATCGGATATGAACTCCTTCATCCAGACTCCTTCATTTGCTGCTTCCGAAGCAGCTATGTACTCCGCTTCACATGTAGATCCCGCTACGACGCTTTGTTTAGAACTGCACCAACTGATAGCTCCACCGTTTAATGTAAACACGTATCCGGTTTGCGATTTAGAATCGTCCGGATCAGTGTCAAAGCTTGCATCAACGTAACCTTTTACGGTGAGCTCTTTGTCACCTCCATATACGAGAAACATATCCCTAGTCCTTTTCAGGTATTTCAGGATGTTCTTGACCGCTGTCCAGTGATCCACTCCTGGATTACTTTGGTACCTCCCTGCTAAACTTATAGCAAGGCACACATCAGGTCTGGTACACAGCATTGCATACATGATAGAGCCTATGGCTGAAGCATAGGGAACATCTTTCATTTTCTCTCTATCTTCTGTAGTGGTCGGGCATTGAGTCTTACTCAACTTCACACCTTGTAACACAGGCAAGAACCCTTTCTTTTCTTGATCCATTTTGAACTTCTTCAAAACTTTGTCAAGGTATGTGCTTTGTGAAAGTCCAATTAAGCGTCTTGATCTATCTCTATAGATTTTAATGCCTAATATGTAAGCAGCTTCACCGAGGTCTTTCATTGAAAAACTCTTATTCAAGTATCCCTTTATGCTATCCAGAAATTCTATATCATTTCCAATTAGTAATATGTCATCCACATATAATATCAGAAATGCTATAGAGCTCCCACTCACTTTCTTGTAAATACAGGCTTCTCCGAAAGTCTGTATAAAACCAAATGCTTTGATCACACTATCAAAGCGTTTATTCCAACTCCGAGAGGCTTGCACCAGTCCATAAATGGATCGCTGGAGCTTGCACACTTTGTTAGCTCCCTTTGGATCGACAAAACCTTCCGGTTGCATCATATACAACTCTTCTTCCAGAAATCCATTCAGGAATGCAGTTTTGACATCCATCTGCCAAATTTCATAATCATAAAATGCGGCAATCGCTAACATGATTCGGACAGACTTAAGCATCGCTACAGGTGAGAAAGTCTCATCGTAGTCAACCCCTTCAACTTGTCGAAAACCTTTCGCGACAAGTCGAGCTTTATAGACAGTAACATTACCATCAGCGTCAGTCTTCTTCTTGAAGATCCATTTATTCTCAATTGCTTGCCGATCATTGGGCAAGTCAACCAAAGTCCATACTTTGTTCTCATACATGGATCCCATCTCAGATTTCATGGCTTCAAGCCACTTTGCGGAATCTGGGCTCACCATCGCTTCTTCATAGTTCGTAGGTTCATCATGATCTAGTAGCATGACTTCCAGAACAGGATTACCGTACCACTCTGGTGCAGATGTTACTCTGGTTGATCTACGAGGTTTAGTAGTATCTTGATCTGAAGTTTCATGATCATTATCATTAGCTTCCTCACTAACTGGTGTAGGTGTCACTGAAACAGTTTTCTGTGATGTGCTACTTTCCAGTAAGGGAGCAGGTACAGTTACCTCGTCAAGTTCTACTTTCCTCCCACTCACTTCTTTCGAGAGAAACTCCTTCTCTAGAAAGGATCCATTCTTAGCAACGAATGTCTTGCCTTCGGATCTGTGATAGAAGGTGTACCCAACAGTCTCCTTTGGGTATCCTATGAAGACACATTTGTCCAATTTGGGTTCGAGCTTATCAGGTTGAAGCTTTTTCACATAAGCATCGCAGCCCCAAACTTTAAGAAACGACAACTTTGGTTTCTTGCCAAACCACAGTTCATAAGGCGTCGTCTCAACGGATTTTGATGGTGCCCTATTTAACGTGAATGCGGCCGTCTCTAAAGCATTACCCCAAAATGATAGCGGTAAATCTGTAAGAGACATCATAGATCGCACCATATCTAGTAAAGTACGATTACGACGTTCGGACACACCATTACGCTGTGGTGTTCCGGGTGGCGTGAGTTGCGAAACTATTCCACAGTTTTTCAAATGTACACCAAACTCGTAACTCAAATATTCTCCTCCACGATCAGATCGTAGTAACTTTATTTTCTTGTTATGATGATTTTCAACTTCACTCTGAAATTCTTTGAACTTTTCAAATGTTTCAGATTTTATGTTTCATTAAGTAGATATACCCATATCTGCTTAAATCATCTGTGAAGGTGAGAAAATAACGATATCCGCCACGAGCCTCAATATTCATCGGACCACATACATCGGTATGTATGATTTCCAACAAATCTGTTGCTCTCTCCATAGTACCGGAGAACGGTGTTTTAGTCATCTTGCCCATGAGGCACGGTTCGCAAGTACCAAGTGATTCATAATCAAGTGGTTCCAAAAGTCCATCAGTATGGAGTTTCTTCATGCGCTTTACACCGATATGACCAAAACAACAGTGCCACAAATAAGTTGCACTTTCATTATCAACTATGCATCTTTTGGCTTCAACATTATGAATATGTGTATTACTACTATCGAGATTCAATAAGAATAGACCACTCTTCAAGGGTGCATGACCATAAAAGATATTACTCATATAAATAGAACAACCATTATTCTCTGATTTAAATGAATAACCGTCTCGCATTAAACAAGATCCAGATATAATGTTCATGCTCAACGTTGGGACCAAATAACAATTATTTAGGTCTAATATTAATCCCGAAGGTAGATGTAGAGGTAGCGTGCCGACCGCGATCACATCGACTTTGGAACCGTTTCCCACGCGCATCGTCACCTCGTCCTTTGCCAGTGCCCGCTTATTCCGTAGTCCCTGTTTCGAGTTGCAAATATTAGCAACAGAACCAGTATCAAATACCCAGGTGCTACTGCGAGCTCTAGTAAGGTACACATCAATAACATGTATATCACATATACCTTTGTTCACCTTGCCATCCTTCTTATCCGCCAAATACTTGGGGCACTTCCGCTTCCAATGACCAGTCTGCTTGCAGTAGAAGCACTCAGTTTCAGGCTTAGGTCCAGACTTGGGTTTCTTCTCTTGAGCAGCAACTTGCTTGCCGTTCTTTTTGAAGTTCCCCTTCTTCTTCCCTTTGCCCTTTTTCTTGAAACTAGTGGTTTTGTTAACCATCAACACTTGATGCTCCTTCTTGATTTCTACCTCCGCAGCTTTCAGCATTGCGAAGAGCTCGGGAATAGTCTTGTTCATCCCTTGCATATTATAGTTCATCACGAAGCTTTTGTAGCTTGGTGGCAGTGATTGGACAATTCTGTCAATGACGCAATCATCCGGAAGATTAACTCCAAGTTGAATCAAGTGATTATTATACCCAGACATTTTGAGTATATGCTCACTGACAGAACTGTTCTCCTCCATCTTGCAGCTATAGAACTTATTGGAGACTTCATATCTCTCAATCCGGGCATTTGCTTGAAATATTAACTTCAACTCCTGGAACATCTCATATGCTCCATGACGTTCAAAACGTCGTTGAAGTCCCGATTCTAAGCCGTAAAGCATGGCACACTGAACTATCGAGTAGTCATCAGCTTTGCTCTACCAGACGTTCATAACATCTAGTGTTGCTCCAGCAGCAGGCCTGGCACCCAGAGGTGCTTCCAGGACATAATTCTTCTGAGCAGCAATGAGGATAATCCTCAAGTTACAGATCCAGTCCGTATAATTGCTACCATCATCTTTCAACTTTGCTTTCTCAAGGAACGCATTAAAATTCAACGGAACAACAGCACGAGCAATCTATCTACAATCAACATAAACAAGCAAGATACTATCAGGTACTAAGTTCATGATAAGTTTAAGTTCAATTAATCAAATTACTTAAGAACTCCCACTTAGATAGACATCCCTCTAATCTTCTAAGTGATTACATGAACCAAATCAACTAAACCATAACCGATCATCACGTGAGATGGAGTAGTTTTCAATGGTGAACATCGTTATGTTGATCATATCTACTATATGATTCACGCTCGACTTTTCGGTCTCCGTGTTCCGAGGCCATATCTGCATATGCTAGGCTCGTCAAGTTTAACCTGAGTATTCTGTGTGTGCAAAACTGGCTTGGACCCGTTGTAGATGGACGTGGAGCTTATCACACCCGATCATCACGTGGTGTCTGGGCACGATGAACTTTGGCAACGGTGCATACTCAGGGAGAACACTTCTTGATAATTTAGTGAGAGATCATCTTATAATGCTACCGTCAATCAAAGCAAGATAAGATGCATAAAAATATAAACATCACATGCAATCAATATAAGTGATATGATATGGCCATCATCATCTTGTGCTTGTGATCTCCATCTCCGAATCACCGTCATGACCACCATCGTCACCGGCGCGACACCTTGATCTCCATCGTAGCATCGTTGTCGTCTCGCCAATTTTATGCTTTCACGACTATCACTACCGTTTAGTAATAAAGTAAAGCATTACATCGCGATTGCATTGCATACAATAAAGCGACAACCATATGGCTCCTGCCAGTTGCCGATAACTCGGTTACAAAACATGATCATCTCATACAATAAAAATCATGCCTTGACCATATCACATCACAACATGCCCTACAAAAACAAGTTAGACGTCCTCTACTTTGTTGTTGCAAGTTTTACGTGGCTGCTACGGGCTTTAAGCAAGAACCAATCTCACCTACACATCAAAACCACAACGATAGTTTGTCAAATAGACTCCGTTTTAACCTTCGCAAGGACCGGGCGTAGCCATACTTGGTTCAACTAAAGTTGGAGAGACAGTCGCCCGCAAGCCATCTATGTGCAAAGCATGAAGAGGGAACCGGTCTCGCGTAAGCGTACGCGTAAGGTTGGTCCGGGTCGTCTCGTCCAAAAATACCGCCGAACCAAAGTATGACATGCTGGTAGGCAGTATGACTTGTATCGTCCACAACTCACTTGTGTTCTACTCGTGCATATAACATCAACATAAATAACCTAGGCTCTGATACCACTGTTGCGGAACGTAGTAATTTCAACAAATTTCCTACGCACACGCAAGATCATGGTGATGCATAGCAACGAGAGGGGAGAGTGTTGTCTACGTACCCAACGCAGACCGACTGCAGAAGCGCTGAACCGACGTAGAGGAAGTAGTCGTACGTCTTCACGATCCAACCGATCAAGCACCGAAACTACGGCACCTTCGAGTTCGAGCACACGTTCAGCCCGATGACGATCCCCGGACTCCGATCCAGCAAAGTGTCGGGGAAGAGTTCCGTCAGCATGACGGTGTGGTGACGATCTTGATGCACTACAGCAGCAGGGCTTCGCCTAAACTCCGCTACAGTATTATCGAGGAATATGGTGGCAGGGGGCACCGCACACGGCTAAGGAATAGATCACGTGGATCAACTTGTGTGTTTCTGGGGTGCCTCTGCCTTAGTATATAAAGGAGCCAAGGGGGAGGGGGGCGCCGGCCTAGCAGGAGGGCGCAGGAGGAGTCCTACTCCTTCCGGGAGTAGGACTCCCCCCCCCAATCCTATCCCACTAGGATTCCCAAGGGGGAAAGAGGGAGAGGGGTGGCCGGCCACCTCTCCTAGTCCTAATAGGACTAGGGGAGCGGGAGGCGCGCAGCCCTTATGGGCAGCCCTTTCACCTTTCCACTAAGGCCCATTAAGGCCCATATGTCTCCCGGGGGGTTCCGGTAACCTCCCGGTACTCCGGTAAAATCCCGATTTCACCCGGAACACTTCTGATATCCAAACATAGGCTTCCAATATATCAATCTTTATGTCTCGACTATTTCGAGACTCCTCGTCATGTCCATGATCACATTCGGGACTCCGAACAACCTTCGGTACATCAAAATACATAAACTCATAATATAACTATCATCGTAACCTTAAGCGTGCGGACCCTACGGGTTCGAGAACAATGTAGACATGACCGAGACACGTCTCCGGTCAATAACCAATAGCGGGACCTGGATGCCCATATTGGCTCCTACATATTCTACGAAGATCTTTATCGGTCAGACCGCATAACAACATACGTTGTTCCCTTTGTCATCGGTATGTTACTTGCCCGAGATTCGATCGTCGGTATCCAATACCTAGTTCAATCTCGTTACCGGCAAGTCTCTTTACTCATTCCATAATACATCATCTCACAACTAACATCTTAGTTACAATGCTTGCAAGGCTTATGTGATGTGTATTACCGAGAGGGCCCCAGAGATACCTCTCCGACAATCGGAGTGACAAAACCTAATCTCGAAATACGCCAACCCAACATGTACCATTGGAGACACCTGTAGTACTCCTTTATAATCACCCAGTTACGTTGTGACGTTTGGTAGTACCCAAAGTGTTCCTCCGGTAAACGGGAGTTGCATAATCTCATAGTTATAGGAACATGTATAAGTCATGAAGAAAGCAATAGCAACATACTAAATGATCGGGTGCTAAGCTAATGGAATGGGTCATGTCAATCAGATCATTCAACTAATGATGTGACCTCGTTAATCAAATAACAACTCATTGTTCATGGTTAGGAAACATAACCATCTTTGATTAATGAGCTACTCAAGTAGAGGCATACTAGTGACTCTCTGTTTGTCTATGTATTCACACATGTATTATGTTTCCGGTTAATACAATTCTAGCATGAATAATAAACATTTATCATGATTATAAGGAAATAAATAATAACTTTATTATTGCCTCTAGGGCATATTTCCTTCACTGCGGAAGGAACGTGAACCATTTAGAAATATTGGGGATTAATTAGAATGCAACCATATGGAGCTAATTACACAGGGGTGTATTCCTTACCAGAACAAGCTCAAGCTCCTTGGTCTTCGGATCCGTGGTAAGCTCCTTTGTTATTGGGTCCTCCTTGTACTAGGCCCTGAGGAAGTTCCTGGTCTGCTTTTCACTGTATTTCTCGAAGCGGGGCGGTAGGCCTTGCTCGGCACACTCCGCGTCCTCCTTGTCCCATATAGGCTCCGCCACTCTGTAACCGCCGGGACCAAGTTGGTGGACCCCTATGTTCAACTGCCGCATTTCCTTCCCCCACTGACTTGATTCGGAGGTTGCGGGGCTCTCGCACTTGATCTTGAACTCCTTGTAGTCATCTTCGCTCATCAAAGGATATTTCTCCTTGATCTTCTCATAACTATCACCTTTGTCAATCATTGCCTTCACCGTGCTTTTCCAAGTAGACAGGGCCGTGCTCATCGTCGTGAGGGCGGCGCCGTTCACTTTATTACCTGAGAGGCGTGTGTTTGCGAACTCGGCGGGGAACTTGTATCATTCGTGCAGCTTCGTGAAGAGGAGGCTATGCAAATTCGCTCGGTCCTTATGCCTTAGGTTCTCGGTGTTGATCGAGGCGGTGCTCCGGAGAATGCACCCGAGCTGAATCGAGTACCCCTTGACTACGTGTTTGGGCGCCGTCGGATGCCCGTCGGAGTTCACTTTAGTAAATTCCTCCCTGACGGTGCCGAGCACGTTCGGGCACCGGTCCTTCCATTGCCTCTTCGGTTGGCTGCCATCTGTGCATGCGCCGCCATCATCAGTGGTGGTATCCGCGGCGCCATCATCAGTGGTGTCATCCCCGATGCCACTAGGGGTTGTGTAGTCAGGATCGGTGTCTTCCGCGGCGTCCTCATAGCGGTGAGGTTCTTCCTCCAACTCCTGGGACAGCTCCCAGAATTGCTTGCCGCCCGAACCGCCGGCCTCATCATTGTGGGCCATGTTTCGCTCTAAACAGGAAAAAAGTTTGGTCAAAAAGTTGGTTATTGTCAAGGAACAAGATCATGGTCTCATCATTTAGGGTTTGTCGACACCGAGGCATCCTAAAAGCTAAGCTTTTATCATTTAGGGTTTATCGACGCCGAGGCACCCTAAAAGCCTAAGCGTACATCATTTAGGTTCTCACCGACACTGAGGCACCCTAAAAGCCAAGGTTTCATCATATAGGGTTTGTCGACGCCGAGGCACCCTAAATGCTAAGTTTTCATCATTTAGGGTTTATTGATGCCGAGGCACCCTAGGTTGGGCCTAATCACTTGGCACTAATCAGTTGTCTCTATTGCCACCTATGTTGGGTTTATCATCTAGGGTTTATCGATGCTGAGGAGAATTTCTAAGTTGGGCCTAATCACTTGGCTCTATTTCCACCTATGGTTTAATGCAGCAAGAATAAAGGGGCAGTTGATCCTACTTAATTAAGTACTAAGATACCCCGGCCCATGCATTAGTAGCAAGTACCTCATATGTCCGATTTTTAGCAAAGTCATGCTAAAATTCACGGAAAATTTTAGCATGACCTTTGCTGAAAATAGGACATATGGAGTACCCGAATTTGCCGAAATGGAAGTTAATTGACATTCCGGCAAACTCAAGGGCCTCTCGGGGTACCTGCAAAATCATCACGACATGAAGGACCACTCAAGGGCCTCAAGCAGCAGCGGCGTCTCCCAGGACCCCATTTTTTGCTAAATTTCTTTGAGCAACAATCAGAGCAGAAAATTCAGCATATTTCTATACAATTTTTTTGGTATATATCAGGTTTTGGCTGCATTTGCAAATGCATTCCATGTACTACAACCCTCGAGAATTCCTAGCATGAGGTTTGTCCATCACTTTTGGCTCACTTATTAATCTACTCATCCTATGTCAATATCCACATGCTATGTCATCTGATGTTCCTGAATCATTGTAGTTTCGGCACCATACAAGATTGTTAGTTCAATGTGCTTTATATCCTAGTTATACTACTGCAGGAAAGGAGGATCATCATACACATATATATGTATAGCAATTGACAGGAGCTTCATCTTTTTTAGTAACAACAATACATATATAGCAATTGGAAGCAAACAGATGTACACATAAGATAGAAATGTAGTGCTGAAAGTTTAATGCTTACAAAAGACTTGCTGAAATAGTGAAAAATATGGAGTCACCAACCTGGCTAAGAAACTCCCAAAGTCCACTAGCAAATCCAAGATCTAATCCTGTTACACACATCATAACAATTTAAGATAATTAGGATAAGGATAGTAGGAAATGAAAAAGAAAGAGCTCAAAAAACAATCACAACAGAAAAATAATAAAAACCTAGTCCTAGAAGAAAATAAATCCTAAAAGAAAAGAAAACCTAAAATCTGGAGCAAGTCCTAGCAGTAGTGGTCCAACTAGATGGCCACCACTACTACTCCTATCTCTGTTTAGCATCATCAATACAGGCTTTGTACACACACGCACACAAAGTCCATACGGCTTTGTACACACACGCACACAAAGCACACAGCCATGGCCATAGGCGGCGCTAGCAACATTAGCAAGCAGCGGCCGCGGTGCAGCTAGCAATAGGCGGCGGCAATAGAGCAGCAGCGGTGACGGGCACAGGTGACTACAGGAGGACGCGGGCGAAGCGGCTAGAGGGCGCGGGGGCGGAGCGAGTTCGGGTCAGGCGGGCAGCAGCGTCTACGGCGATGGATCCACGCGAAGGAAGAAGGGGATCGACAGATGGGCTCACAGGGGGGGCGTAGGCGAACTCGGCCAGGTCAGGGGCGGTCGAGGCGGCGCGGATCGAGGCGAAATCGACGACGGCAGAAGGAAGAAGACGATCTCGATCCCGTCGTTCGGCGGTGCCCTGGCTCGATCTGGACTTGTAGACGACGTGGAAGACGACGGTGAAGCCAGGGGACACACTATCTTGGCGTGGGGACGAAGGTGGCCGCGACAATGACGACGGCGAGCACGGTCACCGCACGAGCTCTCGCGCTCGAGTACGAGCCGAGGAGGTGGCGGCTCGATGGGGAAAGAGGGGGAATCGGGCGAGGGGTGGTCTCTCTGGAGGCGGCGGGGGTGTGGAGTCCGGCGAGGGTCGGGCGGCGGGGGTGGGGGCGCGGGGGCACGGGGGCGGCGGGGGTGGAGTCCGTTGAGGGTTGGGGCGGTGGCGTCGTGGGTCAGGGCAGCGCGCTGGTGGATCTGGTGGCGAGGGAGAGAGGGTCGAAGGGGATCTGGCGAGGGAGAGGGAGGATAGCTAGGGGAAGCTTACTAATGGCGCACCACACCTCGGTGCGCCATTAGAAATCTTTTTTTTAGATAGCAATGGCGCACCCCGCAGCAGTGCGCCATTAGAATGTTTTTTTATTACAGTTCGAGCACAGGTTATATTGCACCTAACCCAATCAACATCAGAACCCGCCCACTAGCCCGACTGGTCAGCACGCAGCACCCACACCAGGAGGTCCTGGGTTTGATTTCCAGGCTCCGCAATATTTTTTTTTGCATTTTAAATGTTGTTTGATATTTATTTGTGTTTAAATATGTTCAAACTTGTTTAAATCATAAGAGTAATATTTTTTTATAAAAACAGTAATAATTTTTTTTTAAATATGTTCAAATTTGATACTTGAAAATATCATCGGCGGCGGCGGTGGAGCGGGGGAGGGTGCGGGGGGCCGGGTTCTCGTCAGCGGCGGTGGAGGGGGATCGAGATCGAGTGTCCTCATGAATTCAAAAAGTGCCCGTGAAATTTAAAAATATTCATGATATCAAAAAGTTCCCATGAAATACAATCGAGAAATGAAGACTACGATTTAAATACAATCGATCTTAGCTAGCTATCTGTTCACAATCTTCTTGCCCTTCTTTTTCGCAAATGGAGTTCTTTTGTGGAACGGACGTCCTTTAGGTAGGGTGGTCCCGCTTCTTCTTGTGGTGTGTGTTGCTACTTCATCGTCGTCGTCATGTTCGATCTTTGGGTCGCCGTACTTGTCGAAGTCTTGCTCATTGGCTACTCCATCCATTCCGATGATCTTCCTTTTGCCTCTCCTCATGACAACACGACTGGGCTTTGACGGGTCGGTAATGAAGAAGCATTGGTCCACTTGGGAAGCCAGTACCCATGGCTCATTTTTCGCGGTGACGTTTGCGCCCGCGGTCTTGGATTTGGCTTCGGTATAACCATGGTGGTGAAATACCGGTCTTCTTTTAGGACGCTCTTGGCCCATCTGACACGAAACATCGGGACCTTCTCTCCAGCGTAGCTCAGCTCCCAGATCTCCTTGATCCTTCCATACTATCTATCCTTGTCGTTACCGGTGTAGGATTCCATCGTTACCCCAGAGTTCTGATAACCATCGCTCTTCATGTCCTTGTTCTCGGTGTAGAATGTGTAGCCGTTGATATCGTACGCCTCATAGGTCATCAGTTTGTGCTCGGCGCCCTGTGACAAGGCGAATATGAGTTGTTCTTCCGCGGAAGAATCCTCATGTAAAGGGTACGACAGAATCTTCTGCTTGAACCAACACGTGAAACATGAGTTGTGCTCTTTGATTATATCTCCGTCCGTCCTCTGTTGGCCTCGGTCATTGTACGTCTTCTCAATAAAGGTTTTGTGCTCTACCACCCAAGGATCGACCACGTCTATGTGTTGTAGCGCGACTAGGTTTGCTCTTTCAAAGTCGGTGAGTCGACCCTCGAAGTCGACATGCATTTCGCGGTGACCCTCACGGTGACCCCATCCAGCGAGCCTGCCGAGGTGCCTGTTGACGGGCAGACCAACGGGGTTCTTGATGCCTAGATAATTCGTGCAGTAGGAGATGCACTCTTCGGTCAGAAAGCCCCTGGCTATAATTCCCTCTGGACGTGACATGTTGCGAACGTATCCTTTGATGACACCATTCATCCTTTCGAACGGCATCATGCTGTGCAGGAACGTCGGCCCGAGTTGGATGATATCCTCCATGATATGGACTAGCAGATGCACCATAACATCGAAGAATGCGGGCGGGAAGTACATCTAAAGCTCGCATAGTATCACCACGATCTCTTCCTGTAGCCTTCTGAGTTGCCTCACGCCAATCGACTTCCGAGAGATGATGTCAAAAAAGTTGCATAGGCCAAATAGCGTTTCACGGACGTGCGCGTCCATGATCCCACGGGTTGCAACTGGAAGTATCTGCGTCATCAGCACGTGACAGTCGTGAGACTTCATCCCGCTGAACTTCTGCTTCGCTGGGTCTAGGTATCTGCTTATCTTCCCCGCGTAACCGTAAGGAAGTTTTACTCCTACGAGGGAACTGAAAAACTGCTCGATCTCCTCCTGACTTAGAGTGAAGCATGCGGGAGGGTAGTCACTTCCAATCTTCTTGGCCTTTTTGCCTTTGCGACGAGTTTCTGTGTCCTGCTTCGCCTCATCATCATCATCATCATCATCATTAGCGTGAAGCTCCTGCCTGATGCCCATTGATTTCAAGTCTGCCCTTGCTTTCGGCCCATCTTTGGTCCTCTCTACCATGTTGAGCAGGGTACCAAACAGACTCTCGCACACGTTCTTCGTGATATGCATGGCATCAAGGCTGTGAGGCACACGGTGGATCTTCCAGTACGGCAAGTCCCAGAAAACAGACCTCGTTTTCCATACCTTCAGCAGCGGCTCTGGCGCCTTTCGCTTCTTTCCCGACTCTGGCGCCTTTTGCTTCTTTCCCGGCAGTGGGCAATCTTTCCAATTTTTCAACGGCTCGTCTATTTCCTTGCCGCTCCTCGTACGCGGGCGTTTTCGGGGTTCGGTTTCACCATCGAACAGATCCTTGCGTTTCCTCCACGGGTCATCGTCGCGAAGCCACCTTCGATGTCCCATGAACACGGTTTTCGAAGACCCGGGATCTCTATCTAGCTGGCGATACGTTGTGTCATCCATGCACCTTACGCATCCAGAAAATCCATGGACTACCTGCCCCGCGAGATATCCGTAACCGAGATAGTCGTGCACTGTCGTGAGCAGTGCGGCTCTCATAGGGAAATATTCTTTCTCTGCCGCGTCCCACGTATTGGCTGGCATTTTCCACGGCGTGTCTAGCTCCTCTTTCAGCAGCCCCAGATACAGATTGATGTCATTCCCTGGTTGTTTCGGCCCTTCAATTAACATACTCATGTGAATGTACTTCCTCTTCATGCACAACCAGGGGTGAAGGTTGTACATCCACACAAACACAGGCCAGGTTCTATGTGTGCTTCTCTGGCTGCCAAACGGATTGACTCCATCGGTGCTCATGCCCAGCACGATGTTCCTTGGATCCTTCCCAAATTCTGGGTATTCGAAGTTCAACGCTTTCCACTGGCTCGCATCCTTAGGGTGACTCAACATCTTTTCTTTCTTATTTATCTCTAGATCATTTCCGTCATCTTCCCGCTTCTTCTCCTCCCTATCCGCGTGCCAACGCAGGAGCTTTGCTACCTTAGGGTCCGCGAAATACCGCTACAGACGAGGAGTGATCAGAAAGTACCACACCAATTTTCGAGGAGATTTCTTCCTCTTCTTGTATCGAGTGACGCCGCACACCAGACATATGGTAGACTCCGCATGATCGTCCCGATAAATGATTCAATTGTTCATGCACACATGGTATTTCACGTGCGGTAAATCCAGAGGACACACGATTTTCTTCGCCTCCTCGAAACTGGTTGGGCACATGTTCCCCTTGGGAAGTCGTTCGTGCCAGAATGACGTGTTCTCATCGAAGCATGCGTCGGTCATTTTGTGTTTTACCTTCATCTCCAGAGCCATGAGCGTTACTTTCAGGAGGTTATCCTCGGGCCTGCATCCTTCATACAATTGAGTAACCACGTCTATCTCCAGTCGATCCAGCTTGGCTTTCTCTCGGGCGGCAACTCTTGCGTTATCCGTCTGCTTGAGAAGCAGCTCTTGAATATGAGGGTCCTGCACCCAGCCTCCACCGTCGTCTGCTCCAGCATCTTCATCTTCATGATCATGCCCTTCATCTTGATCTTCCTCATCATCATGTACGACATCTTCTACAAGATGACTGTGTATAGCATCACCGTCGTGATCATGTCCTGGAGATTCTTCGTCTTCTCGCCCGCCCTAGCCGCGGTGGTACTTGTCTTGTTGCCCTTCCTCATTTCTTGCCCGGCCCCCATGGACGACTTCATAGTCATCTTCACCACCTTGCCACCGATAGCCATCCATGAAACCATGCAAGAGCAGGTGGTCCTGCACCTGCCCGGAATCCGGGTCCGCAATAAGGCTCTTCAGCTTGCATCTTCGACACGGAGATCTTATCTCCGTCTCGTTCTTTTGAAGCATCTCGGCCTTCGCGGAGCTCAAAAACCTATTCACGATGCCTTCGGTCATCGTGCGGACCATGGTCGCCTGCGGGGTAGAGAAAAACGATATTTTAGAACCAAAAAAAATTTGGCATGACCTTCCCTAAAAATAGGACCAAAAAGAATGAATAGTGCCAAAATTCTCGCCGAAACGGAAATGAATCAACATTCTGGCAAAATATTGGCAACTATCGCATTTCAAATACCGGTACCTGCAAACACAAACATATATGCAACACCACAAACACATGCAACACCACAAACACACATAGATCTAGCTAGGCCACAAAAAGTGCATGTGCACGTTGTTACGTTGGAGCGAGCTAGGGAGAAAAAAAGTAGATCTACATCATGAAGATAGCTTTCCCCTTACTTACCTATCAAAAAAGGTAATTTCACCACTTAATTTTGATGAATCTATGGTGGAAATGAGGTGAGGAGGAGGAGGCAGCCGAAAGCTTGGAGAAGGAGGTGGAGGGAATGAAGTGGGGAAAGTGAGTGGGTAGGTGTGGCTGTCTAAACTATCTTGTTGGGGTCCCAGGTTACTAATGGCGCACCACCTGCAAATGCGCCATTAGTAACCCTGGTTACTAATGGCGCACCTGCAGGTGGTGCGCCATTAGTAATTTTGCACAAAAGTAAAATATATATATATACTAATGGCACACTTTTACAGGGTGCGCCATTAGTAGTTTAAACTAGTAATGGCGCACTATGAGGCGGTGCGCCATTAGTAGTTTTGCAAAAAAAATAATAAAAAAATTCAGTACTAGCGCACTCCCTGTCTGGTGCGCCATTACTAGTTAGAACTAGTAATGGCGCACTTCGGTAGGATGCGCCATTAGTATGTATGTAAAAATGAAAAAAAATTATCACTAGTAGCGCACCTATTTTCTGGTGCGCCATTAGTGTCTTCCACACTAATTGTGCATCACCAACTGGTGCGCCATTAGTATATAGTAGTGGCACACTACTTCCCTGGTGCACCATTAGTGTCAATCCTATCTATAGCCCTTTTCCTAGTAGTGCATATGGAACATGCAACTACATATGACACCGCGAAGTTAAAGCAAGCACCTAGGAAGGTGGTTCATTGCGAGCGAGGTCATCGACTCCAGAGCTATGTTCCCCGTCTCCATCTGCTGACACTACACCATTTAAAGCGTTGAAACGTGTCTTGCCTAGCCGCACACCAAACTGGAGCGACTTCTCTCTTTTCTTTTTGGCTTCTCTCATGGCAGCAGAGTCTGAAATACCCTTGCATAAAAACACAACAGTGAGAGTAAGGGTGAAGTGTGTGCAGAACTAGTGCACTGTAAAAGTAGCAGATAGCAGGTGGATGAAAAATAAATGACAGGAGACATATGATAGCTCTACAACATTGCATGGCAAACAAAGTTAGATTCTACTATGTATGATTTTGTAATATATGAGCACAGGAAATGCAGGTACTCCTCCAGCACACCACCACATGTGGTCATATCTAAGATAACAGTCGACTGAAAATAAATAGGTAAGTCAATTTTTTTAATGAACCGTCCGATCTATAAGGAACGGGAAGATGGCCTTCGTCTACCTCCCGCCAGTCACTGTTGACGATCTTTCTCGAACCGCCAGCGACCACCGGCCCAGACCCCTGCCTCCGCCGCCCCGCCCTCCCATCGACCTCGCACCACCGCCGTGCTTGGCAGCGCCCCCAGGCCATCCCTTTAATCCCGGACAACCTCCAGATCGGGCGCCAGTAGCTCTAGGGCGCACACGCCCCTAAGATAAACACCAAGGTGCTACTTCCCCGGCGTAATAGGCGTACTAGCGCCTGTTACACCGGGGAATGCATCCATTAATTGGGAATCAAGTGGCCAGAAATTGAAATTCAGGGGGGCGACGGACCTCTAGCTAAGGTGAAATAGTATATGAGGAGAAACCTTGTGCATCGCGAGTTACTAGGAACATCTAGTATCAAGAAGAAGCGGTCAACTAGTGTCTTCTGTGGGATGAATACCGTGCAAGCTGAGACGTAAGATTTGCACGAATAAGGGAAGAGGAGTACCTTTTTCGGTTCCCGGTGTGGTCACCTCCACAAGTTGCACCGATTTTCTTCTTTTTACAGGGGAAACCGATGTTCTGGAGGGTGCAGGCTTGGACGAACCCATGGCCAAATTGTTGACTATGTTGCCGTAGCCGTATGTCGGCGGAGGGGAAGCAGATCCGAGGCGGTGAAGGACGGCGTAGCAGGAACAGCTCCAGCGCGGTGGAGGGTGGCGAAGTTGGAGCGGCAGCGGTGAGGCGCAGGACGGCGTGGTTGAACTGGCTCGGGTAAGGACGGCTTGGCCACGGCTTCAACTACTAGCCGTGGAGGGCGTTGCGGTTGAGGTTGCGGTGGACGACGACGTCGGCGTATCGGCTCCGGCATGATGGAGGAGGGCGGCGGTTGATGGGTGGGATGGGGTGGCAGACGGAGGACGCCGGGGTTTCGCAGCTGGTGGAGAGGTAGTTTTGGCGCCCACGGAGTACGAATGGGGAATCAGACGGGTGGGGGGAACCATGTTTCGGTCTGGGAGGTCCTTGTTTTTGGCTTTTTTGAACAGAAGATGGGACGCGCTTGTTTGAAATTTGGGGAAAGTACAAACTTTTCCCCCCTCCTAAATTTCGGACCTACTGTGGGTCGGGGGTAGGATGGTAATCCCAGGTGTCCCAAATAGTGGGCGGGAGCGATTTCAGCCGTGCGCATGTGTGCTTAGGTAGCCATTGTGTATGAATGTTTTTCGGATGCGGTTGCGTGGCGTCTAGATGAAGCTACAAACCTACCCCGGTTTATACCTTTGGACGTCGGGCCGGTAGGTTTCACGGGTCAGAGTTATTAGAAAAGTAATTTCCTTGTACTACCAAACATTGGTCTCACGCGGTTTCAGGCGAGTAGAGGCTCTTTTGGCGCTTCGTTCGAAATTTTGAAACACAAGCATTCACGTTTAGAGTACTCTTGAACTATGAGGATTGACCTAAATATACAACGTTATATTTGACCTTGTATGTTTGAAAACCTCATTAAATTATCCGCTTCTTTTTGAAATTTTGACACTTGAAAATCCTATAACTACGACTATTTTGGAATGGAGGAGCTAAATTTGAATCTATTTTGTACACGACTACATATGCTATTATGTACAAAATCAGAGCAAAGATTGGTGCCCCCATAATTTAGGTATGGTTTACAAATGCCATGATATCAAATTCAAATAATTGAATGGTCTTCATGTTGAATTCGATTTTTTTAAACCACCTTAAGTTGAATTCAAATGTATGCTAGTTCATAGGTAGTAGCTATTTATAATGTCCATTGTGTAAATTTCTTATGTATAATGTGCTTCACACACACAACATGAACTATACTCACGTTTATATTCGATTGCTAAAGCGATGCATTGTATGGAGTTCAAAATACTAACTATGTGGATCAATTGTGTTGAATAATAACATAGACATGCTCAAATTCGATAGAATCTAGATGTCTGATGGATCAATGACCGCTCCTTACGCGAATTGCAAATATCATGATCCCATCCTAATATTTGGATACAATTTATATCTTTAATCAATGGGTAGAGCAGTCTTTTACGTGTAGTTTCACTCTCCATCGGTGGTCTCTCACACATGCTCACACACTCTCTCCTAAGGTGTCTTTCTCGCACACATGCTCTAGATATAACCCTTCCTCCCTCTTGTAACCATTTACAACTATTTTTACTAACCTTTATCACAAGCACTCTTCCTCTCGAAAACATACACATGCACAATCCTCATCGACCCTTTCTATATACATGGACCTTCCTACGTGTCTCATGTACGCACATTATCTTTACGCCTGTCTCTCACGCATTGTCTCACACCTCTTTTCCTAATCGACTAGTATGATTCTAGCAAAGCATTCTGTAGGATGCCCCTTAAAGTTAGGTTGGATGAATAGTAATATCAGAGATAAAGGGGTTACCTTAGTCCGAGAACCTAGGGTTACAAATCCTAGCCGGCTTTGTCAGTGGACACAGAGTCCTTCACAATTCTGCTATCTTTGTCTTGTACGACTAGTCATCCATGGGTCTTCCTAAATGCATCACGGGCCGACCAATGTGGCGCAGGACGAAACAGAACGAAGGGCCTCACCTCGACCCACCGGACCTCACGCGGTGACACACCCTCTGCCCCCACGTCTCATTATCTTCTCACACCCACACATACCACCACAAACACCACACACACAGAAAATTTCTCCTGGTGCCTCTATTCCCTCCCCCCTTGCATATACAGACTCAAGGGAATGGAATCTCTTGTCGTAACGTCATATTCGTCTCTCTCTCTCTAGACCACTCTCATTTCTCGTGCTATCTCTCCCACGCCCCCCATCAGCCCCTCTATCCATGCCTCTCTCGAATACGTAATACACACACATACCTCTCTAGGCCCCGCCAAATGCATCAACTACACATTCACACATGTTACATCACGTACCCCATTGATCTCAAAAGCCCTCTCTCCACGTTTATTTCGCATACAACATTCCTTTTGAATAAAGTGTGGCCACAAAATTATTTTAGAGTTTCTACATATATACAACATTATAAAGTTATATGGAGGAGTACGAACGCTAATTTGCATTGCATGGTGCCCACAATGATATTTATTCCGCACTATGAATTTGTATATTTTTATACTATATACAAAGTTTGTCATAATAAAGAGAAACGGAGAGCATCTCTCTCTCCATCTCATACCCCCCCTGTACGCCCTTTCACGTATGCACACAAAACTATCTCTAGGTCCTCTAAAAGTAAGCCCCCAGAAAATTCACGCATGTTTCATCTTTCTCTCGCGATATATGCAATGACGATCATTGTATTTGAAGCGAAAGCACGATACGTACATTGGACTTCAGAATCCACTCATTACGGTCACCATTTACGTTTAGTGGTTATTATGGAGTCACGGGCTCACCGTACAACTCTGTATTTGCTCATGACATGACTAGTTGACCAGTTAAACGCTCCACGTGGCACCTCTAGTGTTGCATCACATTATCTCACTACCATCATGCCCACCTGTCGACTTGTATCTACTCTACATCTACACTCTTATAAAATACATCAAATACACTCTTATCAAAAACAGAGTTGGTGATGATGGTGTGCCTGCCATCCTGCAATATAGGTCGTCCGATTTATATCTGACGGATAGGAAAGAAACTATGGCAATTTTGCAAAAAGGTACCCACACACCTCTCCCCATTTGCAAATAAGGCCTTCCCTCGTTCATCCTTCTCTCTCACAAGATAAACAAGTCATACAAATGCATCTTGATGTTACATGCAACACACGGGCATCTTGCCAACAAGAATGAAAACAAACAACAACAAAATATTTGGACGGTGGTTCGAAGTCATGACCGCGGGCACAGCGGACAAGGTGGCCTTGTATTGGTGTGCTGAGCCGTCTGTTTTAACACAAAGGAGCTGGTGTGGTGATTATACACACATGCATGCATGCACACGAACTGCATCCACGCAACACTCACACAAACACATGCACCCACGCACGCACGCAACACTCACACGTACACACGCAGCCACGCATGCATGCAACACTCACACGCACGCACGCAACACTCACACGCACACATGCACGCATGCATGCACACACCAGTACACCACACGACCAACACACACTCTCATGCTCAAGTGCTCAACCTACACGTGCATGTGCACACATCAGGCCCTGACAGACACATACACAACCAGGTGATTCGCGCGCACGGGTTGGAGCCTTGTCGCGCCTGCGTAAATTTGTGTTTATCTGACCTTTTGCCTATGCGAACTGACAGGTGGGACCCACAACGAACATGGTCAATTTAACTAGTCAACATGGCACCACGCAGACTATTTGGCCGGTCAACAGAGTGCAATCCGGTGCTGAGCTGTGAGCAAGTGACCGTATAATCACCGCAAAACGTATATAGTGACCGTAATCAGCTTATTCTGAAGTTCGGTGACCGTATTACGCTTTTCTCTCTGTAGGCCCTCCAAAACTACATCTCTACATGTTCTCGCATGTTACATCTAACAACTATGCAATACAGCACTACTACTACACTCTAACACAATAAATCATATGTGTTTTTAGTTTTACTAGATATCATATTGTTACTTATAATCATTCAGTTTGCATACATTAAAATTGCCTTTGAAATGTATGGCCAGTATCATCTACCGCGCGGGAAAAATCCCGCCCTTTCCTGTTTAATCGGGTTTGTATCGATGGATCGTGCGAAACAACAAAACTATAGTACTATACAGTACAAGTGACAGTTCACTGGGCCGTCGTGTCGTCTACTCCTCCGTTGTAAGGGTGGAGCACTCGCTTTCATAAATCTTCTAGTCCCTTTCGCTGACATGTGGGACATCAAGCTACCGGGTCCATGTGCCATACCGGAATACAGTGCAGAGCAGCCGGGGTGAAGCACCCCAGTCATGGCGCTGGCGTAGTAATGAGGAATGAGGCGTCAAATCACAAAGCTGCA
This sequence comes from Triticum urartu, assembly GCF_056163025.1. Lineage (NCBI taxonomy): Eukaryota > Viridiplantae > Streptophyta > Magnoliopsida > Poales > Poaceae > Triticum > Triticum urartu. The sequence goes on from NC_141877.1 coordinate 114,755,223, forward strand.
CCTTTCCTGTAGTTAAGTTGGAGGGACGAAGCAACCATCATTTCACTCGTTGCTGAATCCGCTTCTCCCTCATCTTCTTCAACTTAACCACTGTTCTTTCTTCCGATGTTCTACCTCATGTGGGACGCGGATCGGCTTGGTAAAGCACTGACACGTGGGACCGCATGTTAGAAAACCGCCAGGTCAACGTCCTCCGAAAATAAGAAGCCTAATCCTAGACTTACAAAGGGCTACGTAGCTACTACGTATACTTTCCATCTAATCTATATATGCCCCCCTGATTTTCAGGTGGGGGTGGGCCTAATCCTCTCCTTTAATCCAATCAAATAGTCCCACATCACGTCAGTTCGTAACTTTACGTAAACCATTATGTGGATGTAGCGTTGCTCAAATAAGAAACCTCCCCCGCCATCCACGTGGCAAAATCACCTCCTTTTTACTCATCTCGATTCTATAATTTTTTAGATCAATATAATTGAGATTTGTATAGATAGCACACAGGAGCAAAACCAAGTGGTACAGTTAAGGGCAACCACAATGTGTAGCCAAATGTGAAAATAGGTTTTGGCATCGTGGGAACCATTGTGGACGGTGTTGCCAAAGCCAAAAAGATGGAACCGAAGCTCCCTGATTGATTGATTGAAGGAATAGAAAAATGCAACCTCTCTCCTCTGTCTCCCATGCTTGGACGCATGTAGTACAGTATAGAGCACAGAGTCTACTCCCCTGTCCCTTCTATCACAAATCACAAAGCAGTGAGGCGTCAAATCACAAAAGCACGGACGAAGCAACCATTAGTTCACTCTTCGCTGACTCCGCTTCTCCATCGTCTTCTTCGAGAAGCCATCTCACCGCATTAGTTACTCCTAGTAGTACTAGTAAAGGACTTCCTGGATGCAAATAAGGCGGTTGTCTCGGCTTGCAGGCGACACTTGCGAACGACTTATCGTGGTCTCCCTCAATGGTGTTCTCCTCGAACGCACTTCGCCAAACCACCCAAAAAAATATCGTCGACATCACCGCAATGGGGAAGGAAGTCAAATTTAGTTACGACCTCCATTTTTTTGTACACAAGGCCAGTATATCAAAATTACAATTTGCAAATTGCCACTAACACTAATCGAGGCAAAATTGATGGGGTTAGCAACCAAGGACATTAATATCCCCTGCATGCATGCGGAAGTGAGAAGGTTGGTTTGCCTGGCGCTGCATTAATCAAGCGATGAGGAGTGAGATGGTTAGCTCTTTTGTCTTTGGAGAAAAAAATACGCATTAATTGACACGTGAGATGAGGATTTGTATCGATTAAATCCCGCGAAGGAAAATCCAGCCTTTCTTTTTTAACACTAGTACTCCTAGTACGTACGTACTTATCCGGTTTGGGTCTAGGCCTTGCATTGCCAAACTTCGCCACACATTTTTGCCAAGCTTGCCTAAAGTTTTCAAAATGAGAAGGAGGTACACTTGTGCACGGCTATCGCGGTCGCACCGCACCCTCACACGGTCGCTCCTACACGCCGCGGTTGCACTGCACCCTCACACAGTCGCTCCTGCACGCCGCAAACCCAACCAAGGGAACGCACCCTCACTAACACATGATGTCGCATGTGAACACACCAAACTCAGCCATCCTATCGCTGACACATAATTTTCGTTCATAGAATATGTTTATCCAACCGCATGTTGGGGAGTATCCGTACGGCCCGTGCGGTGGTCTGTTGGGGAAGAAGAAGAGGTGAGGAAGAAGGAAAGAAGGTTTAGGAGACGTAGGATATTCATCCAACCGCCTGAAATGGTAGACTGACCCAAGTCAGGCGACTTGCATAACAAATATATGTTTTTACACAGCAAAAGATCCATAAAAACGACAACATAAAGAAAAACTATCACTGCTCGCAGAAAGAGACGACCTCGTCGTCTATGGCTGCCGGCGCAAACCAGCCGTCGCTGCCGACGTGTGTCTCTGCACCATGGTTGTCCTCGACCTCTAGCTACTCGTTCAAGCGGAGCGTGCGGGCGCTCTGCACGGACGAGAGAACATCCCGGTTCAAGTCGAGGACGTCCGGTTCCGCCTGCAGGAGGGCCTCGATGGCAGCGGCATCCACGCGCTCCGCGTCGAGTCAAGCCTCCATCGCCCGATTCAAGTCCAGGACGTCCGGTTATGCCTGCAGGAGGGCGTCGATGAGAGCGGCATCCACGCACTATGCGTCGAGTCGAGCCTCTGCCGCCCGGTTCAAGTCCAGGACGTCCGGTTCCGCCTGCAGGAGGGCCTCGATGGTAGCGGCATCCGCGCGCTCCGCCTCAAGTTGAGCCTTCGCCGCCCGGTTCACATCCACGACATCTGGTTCCGCCTGCAGGAGAACCTCGATGGCAGCGGCATGCGCGCGCTCCGCGTCGAGTTGAGCCTCTGCCTCCCGGTCCTCCTTTAGTATCGCCATGTTGAGCCGCTGGTCCGCCTGCACCATGGGGGACTCGGACGCCGGCACGAAGTTGACGTCCATCGTCTCATACCCATCGGGGGCCTTCTGCGCCGCAACCGCCGCCATGAACATTGGATCGACTTCCTCCTCCTCATAGCTTGGCTCCAGAGAACTCGGGGATTGGCCCGCCGCAAAGCGAGCTTGGGAACGGAGGTCTGTGGCGCCGACCGCTGCCGCGATTTCTGCGCGGCGCTCCGGCGTCAGCATCTTGTAGTAAGTGATCTTGAGACGCACCATGGCTTTCCGGCAAACTAGGGGACACTTGATGCAGGCTAGGGGATCGAAAGGTGGGGGGAATGGGCTGGAGATTTGGTGTGGTTTTAGGGCAGTGGCTGGCGTAGGCCGAGCAGCGAAGGTTCTGGTGTGAATAGTGGTTCCGGTGATGATCGGTCAATCGGTTTTGACTGTACATCGCTCTTGTCGCATTCGTGTTGCAGCCCCGCACGCTGGACCCTCCACATCGCTCATCGAATGGAATGCGTTTCGTCTTGCGTTTTCGCTCGCTTGTGGGACCGCAGTTGAGAGCAAACCAACATCCCTCCCCCTCCTCTGGCCGTGTAATTTATTATACCACCACTCCCTCCATTGTATGCGGAATAAATAAAAACAGAGGGAGTATACTACGGATGAAGATCCCCTGACGTGGCCGAACCCATTGAGTAACTGACATGCGGGGCCTAGCAAGCATGGGGTCCGCCAGTAAGTGACCGAAAGGGAGGGTAAGGCAGGGATACCTACGTCAGAGGATCCACTTCCACTATACTACTTTGACCAAATGTTAGAGTAATAATATATGACATGCAACTTACACAAATTTTAGAGTAATAATATATGACATGCAACTTACACAAAGCATACAGGGTCTAATGCGTTTTTCGAGGCTAACTTTGACCAAATGTTAGAGTAATAATATATGACATGCAACTTACACAAAGCATACGGTCAAATTCGTATGTGAAAGGAGTTTCCAATGCTATAATTTTCACATTATACATCTCATGTACTATTAATCTTGTCAATAGTCAAATTGGAAACCATCTCGAGTACAAATCTAGGAGTACGTACGAATCTTACAATATTGATTGGGCGTTGTTGAATGTCGATACCTTTTTGATCAAAGTAGATATACTTTGACTACACAAAAAACTTATATGTAAACTAGAAAGGATAGGAGGGAGTATATTGTACGTTCAAAAACGAAACGAACATTGAATACCCTTTGTATGTGATTTGCGGATGCTATGATCACCGGTTCAAAATTTTGAATCCTCCTTAGGTATCACGTGCCCCCACTCGTTCCCTCTCGATTTCATCTCGGGGTCCGGAGATCTATTGAAAGAGGACTAGGGTGGGTACATGCGAATGATACTCGGCGGAATGTTCAAATGAGGCATGCGGGAGGATGGACTCGACTGGAGGGTGACATGATCGATGGAGAAGAGGGTTGGAGAGGAATGAGAAATAAGCAAACGCCACATGATTATACTTGAATGGCTCAAATAAACAATAAGTTGTCTCACTTGGCCTACATAGTGAAAGGCCTAATACGCAACGCGGAGCACTGACGCTCGAATATGGCCGGGAAAACAGGGAAACAGACATGTGGGGCACACCCCGTCGGGACGACGTAGCGCAGACTAGTCCAATGGAGGAGCTGGCCCACGACCTGCTCGCCACCGACAACCGTTCATGTGGGTCGTTGGGGCCAACAACGGGGTGCAACTCCAGCACCGCCTCTGGACACGGCGACCGCGGTGAGCGACACGCTCATATCGTCGCTAGACACAATTTGTGTCAGTTTGCCGAGGGTGGCGTTAGTGCTGTGGCACGACCAACGGTATGTTTGGTTTGTGCCCAAGGTTGCCCCATCAAAGCATTGGGTAGCCAAAATTTTGGTTGAGGTTTGGTTGCCCATGATTTGGTCGACATTTGCAAGAAAAATGAACTTGAGTTGGCTAGAGTTCATTGGCATGCCAAAGAAATGGCAACCATCCAAACAAAGACCAATCTCTGGGTCATGACCAAAATTTTGGTTGAGGTATTGGTTGCCCATGATTTGGCCGACATTAGCAAGAAAAATGAACTAGAGTTGGCTAGAGTTCATTGGCATGCCAAAAAATGGCAACCATCCAAACAAAGACCAATCTTTTGGTCATGACCAAAATTTTGGCAAGGTGCACTTTGGCCACAATCCAAACACACCCCAACACCCGGCTCGTCGAGGATGCACGGGGCACCGCGACGCATCCACGTAGTGGTGTAGCGCGGCCAACTGCATCCTCTGGACCTGAGACCATGCCGGGTCATCTTGTTTTTTCAATGACATGCAGCGATTGCATGTGAGCAAAGGGCATCTCCAACATTGCCACGACCGCAACAGACTACCTGGGCACACCAAAACCCTCGTCCCTCGCGCCGTCGCGCGGTGCGTTCCCATCCGGCGCCAGCTACCCGCATTCATTCCGTCCATTCGTATGTCGTCATTAAGAGGCTCGGTGCCCGCAGAACCAACTCCGGCGACTTAATGATGCACCCGGACGCTTGGCCTCACTGGAATGCGCCTACATAAAGCGGCAACGCCCAGCTAACCTCCACACCATAGCACATCATCCTCCTACCTGGAACCTCATCCGCCATGACCGCAAGCGCGAACGCTCTGCAGGAGAGCTTGTCTTCGTGGATGGAGCTCGAGGTCGCCGCCCTCGCTCAAGTCATCGCACAAGCAGTGGCCACGCTGGCGGACGACGACGGGAGCACCGTCAGCCATGCGTCCTACTTGTCGCCGTCCAACGTTCGGCACCGCCAAGGTCGGGGACTCCTCCGAGGATGAGTAGGGCATGGGAGGCGGCAGGGCATGGTGTGCCAACTGGCCGGTCCGTCTCCCGTGTTCTACTTTTCCTCGCCGGAGACCGCACCTTCACTTCACGGGTCTTGAACCCCGCCCCCGTACATGGAGATCACAAATGGAGGACGTCGGTCGCCACCGTAGAATAGGTTTATGGTCGGGTTTATTGTATTTTTTGTCCTATAAAAGTTCGGAATGTAATGAAAATCTGTCGTGTTTGCATTAATCTCGGCCAGTGTATATGAACTTTCACAATAATATACATATTGTGGGAGAAAAGGATGAACGAGGGAAAGCCTTATCTGCAAATGTGGAGAGGAGTCAGGTAAATTGTCATAGTTTCCTTCCTATCCGTTACATATAGATCGGACGGCCTATATTGCAGGATTGGACACATCTTTCTATATCTACGGGAACCTATGAAAGGGTTAACGTAAATTGCCTCTCTCTCTCCTCCCCTGATTTTCATGGTGGTGGGCCCCTCCCTCCCCCCAATCTACAATCAACAGCTCACACGTTTCACATTACGTTAATTACGTAACTGGGATTACGTAGGTGTAGCATTACTCGTCCTAAAAAACCCAACTAAGCCAACCTCCCAGCATATCGCGCGGGAAAAGCCCCGGCCGCGCCGTTTTAGTCAGGATTACCGGATTACTAGTAGTAGTATCGATGGATCGCGCGAAGCAACAGATTTTTTTTGAGGGGGCGAAGCACCTAGTTTAAAAGGAAAAAATGCGGTACACTCACATCACTCCTGTCGCGGTCGCATTGCACCCCACACACGTTCGGTCCTGCACACGGCTCACGCAAATGGAACGCGCTTCAGCTTGCCTCTTCACTGACACGTGGGACTGCACTTGGAGAAACCGACCATGCGCCAAAGTCCCCCCGCCCACCGTGCGAAAATCCTCCCCCCGCACACACCCAAATTTTCCCCCCAAATTCGATTCAACCGCCCTTCGGCCAACTAGCCAATAATATTCCCTAAACCCCCTCCCCCTGTCCCCCTCCACTCCATTCGCTCCGCCAAAGCCGCCCTCCCCGCTGCGCCAATACATCGGCGCCACGGTTCGGCGATCCTCTCGCTCCCACAGTACGCTCTCGTAAAATGTCATCCTCTAGCCGTGCCGCCACCTCTGGATACGTTCTTGTGGAGGCGCACGACGGTCAGCGCCGCCACCGCTGGTGACGTTCATGTGGAGACGCACGGCGGTCAGCTTCTCCCATGGTACCCGCATTCTAGACTGAGGCCCCGTTCATGTCGGTGTAGCGCTGAATGTTAGCTGATAGATGTTGTTAATCTCACTGTTTTCCGAAGTAGTTTACTGTCAATATGCTCTGCTTAAGAAGCTTCCTTGCCCTGTTCTGCACTCAATCTGCTTAGCTGAGATGGCATGCCAAGGCCGATTAGTTGCTAAAATATCCTGCCATATATTTATTGTGACGTAGATTGCCATGGTCTAGTAGCCAATCTGTTAGCTGAAATAGCTCTACACCGTTTTATACTCGATCTTTGTTGCTGCGATGGCCTTCGATAGTTCGATGGCTATGTGCTCGGCCTCATTGACTGCTGAAATAGCCTGCCATAATTTGGCACTCAAATATGTTTGCCGAATTAGCTTTACATATATTTCATTACTTAGATCTGCTCGTCCAAATATCTTGCCATAGCTTTAGACATCGACCTACTTCAAAGGGTTTTACCTGTTATCCTTAGAGGATTGGGCCACCCTGACTTATACAGAGCAGTTGCAGAGTTGGGACAATTCTTCAGGGAACTCTGCAATAGGAATATCAAGATAGATGTTTTGGAGCGTCTTAGAGACAAGATACCAACTATCCTATGCGACCTTGAGAAGATATATCCTCCAGCCTTCTTTGATGTGATGGTGCATTTGGCTGTTCATCTACCTGATGAGGCACTACTTAGAGGTCCAGTACAGTATGGCTGGATGTACCCTATTGAAAGGCGGCTAGGCACTTTCAAGGGCTATGTTAGGAACAGAGCTAGACCCGAGGGTTCCATTGTAGAGGCCTACATTGCTACAGAAGTGTTGACATTCTGCTCAAAATACATTGAAACAGCTGATCAGCTTAGCAAAGAGGTGAGTGAAGACAATCCCGGGCTCAATGTTTTTGATTATTCTATTCGAGTTACAGGGAAGAGTCGACAAGAGGACAAACCTAAAGATTTGGACAAAATGGTTTGGTATGTGTTGAATAACTGTCCTGAGATACTACCTTATATCAAGTAAGTGCAGTACTGCATCTTATACATCGTAATCTACTAAACTTCCAGCACATTCTTATATATTTAGATGTTTGATGCGGTCACTATGTTGTGCAGCATCTAGAAATAGGAGTTACTGCCGCAAAATCCAAGAAACATTGACAAATTGGTTATGGCAGGATTTGCAAAATGGTTCAAGAACCATGTAAGCTTTTGAAGTGCACTGTCAGTTTTTTTAATATATTGAGTACATAAGATGATCAGCTTGTCTATTTTCTAACCATAGGTTAAGAAGATGCGGGAGGATGGGCAGGCAGTTGATGATGCCCTTTACTCTCTAGAATGGGTCCTGATACTCGGGTAAGACATTATGAATCTTGCGTTGTTGGAGATGTGTGCTACAACACCCTTGCACGAGACGAAGGCAGGAAGACACAAAACAGTGCCACCATGAGCACAGATACGTATGACAAAGAGACAACTAAAATGTATGCTAACATGTCAGACATTATTCAGTTGCAATATATCTCTAGTTTTGAGGATCATCGGTGTGTGGTTCTGCTGTGCTGTTGTTGGTATAACCTGTTTTCCAGGATCGCAAAACCTAGAGCTGATGATTATTTCAAATCCATCAATGTCAAGGCAGCGTACCAGACCAACGAGCCTTTTATTTTGGAAAATCAAGCAACACAGATATTTTCTTGGAAGACACATTTGCACGTAGCGATGACTGGAGAGTATTGCAAAGGTTTGAGCAGAGGAATTCGTTTAATGAAGTTGCACAAGAAGATGATGCTTACACTGCTCCTGATGTACAAGATAACACAGATGTTCCTAATATCTTTGAGAACCATCCCGTCAATGATGCCGGTGAAAAGATTGCTTGTCGTGCTGTGGACATACAAGAGTTGATCAAGAAGAAGCCAACATTTGAGGACGTTGAGGACGAAGAAGAAGATGACACCGTGGGGAATTACGATTCAGACTGATACACATGGCGAAGATGTTGACACTGCTATTGCGGATGATGATTACATTGCTTTTGTCGTATTTGCCTGTCAGAAGACATTTTTTTATCTACTATGTGAAATTGTGTTTGGTATGACAACTGAAACCTGATGAACATGTTGTTTAGTATTTTGCTGTGAGAACATCACTTGTTATGTATGCTGATTTGTGTTTGGTGATTGTATGACAACTAAAACATGATGACATTGTTGTTTAGTTGTACTCATATTTGGCTGTGAAACTTGAATTTGATGACATAGTTTGTTGTTGGACTACAATTTGCTCGACGTCTTCGAATGAGAACAAAGCTGACCCGATAGGGCCTCTGCTATTTATTTATTTATATGAGCAAAAGGGGATACCCCCTGATTTCGGTTAATAGAAATCATTAGATGTTCACAACACTACGCCCAACCTGCTACACAGGTTTCATTCATTACTAGTTTCAGCAAAGTGCTCATGTCGTAGCCACTGAATACATCACGAGTGCTACATACACTGCAAATAAAGAGACAATCATCCTACAGAGCACATCAATTTTGCCCATTATCTTCACAAGCTCTTTCATCTCCTCATTGCTGTCAAGGCCGTTTAGCAGCTGTTGCTTGGCCATGATCAGAGGAACTACATCTTTAACCTTCTGCTCTGCATCTTCCTCTTCTGTCGTTCCTTCAGTTACTTGTCCAACACCCCAACCTGCTGGTATTGGGATTCCTCGGCTAACCAAATAATCAGCGTAGTTGCATTCCCCCACATCAGCAACTTCCCAGAAATACAAATCACACGAATCTTCCCTTTTCTGCACGAATCAAATTGGTAGATCATCAACCAAACTATTAAAAAAATCAGCAACTGAAAGCAGCAGAACAACACTTAAACATATTATTACCCCATGATTCGGGCATTTGTAGAAGACTCGGCCAGGGTTGCGGATTGTGGTTGAGACGCGACGAATGACTCTGCGTGATTTGCAGCAGTGGCACCACACCAACGGCAGCGGGTTGCGATGAGCAATCGGCTGCGGTATGCATGCCGGCGAGGGTGTGATGAGACCCACAGGCGATGGTATGGGTTGCGACTTGGTGCATATCTGGTTGTTGCCTGCTGAAGAGCAGGTGGACGAGCAGCCAGCGGACATGGTTGCTGTGGCCAGAGCTTTTGATGCTAGGCAGAGTAAGTAGAGAAGAGGAGAAGCGAACGTTGGATATGTCAGTTTCATTATTTGCAGAGTAGCATAGCACCATATATAGTCATAGTCTTGGTTTGGATTCGAACCAGCTACAGGAGCACGTCTTTCTTTTTCCTAAAACTCGCCAACGTCTCTTTCCTGCTACACTAGCTTGTTCTGTACGCCTTCCCAAGTCTTTGATTTTCTTTCCCTTTTTTTGCGAGGAAGGAAGGAGGACAAAATTGAGAGTTCCTGGGACTCGAACCCAAGACCTCTCGGTTGAAAACCAAGGGTGCTAGTCACTTATGTGGCAAACGTTCCCTGTGAGGAGGACGGCAGACGAACGCATTTTCCTCGCAGTTTTCTTCCTATATATAAAAAAGTATGCTACTTGGTGTCCGCTTAGTCAACAAACGATTGTGCCAACCTTGACCGTTGAATTGACATTCAACGTCTGTCGCGTTTCTTCAGTCTCTTCTTCCTCGAGCCGCCAAAGCCAAACCAACGCCGGCGGGACCGCCTGCTCCCGCCTCCCACGGCTGGCTATGATCTGCCCCGGCTCCTGTTCGTTCCCTTCCGAGGCCTCACCGTCGTCCTCCGCCTTGGTTCGCTTGCCGCGGCGCCGCCCTCCGATGTTGTCAACATGGTCAACAACCGAGAGGAATAAGGAGATGACTGTACGTGGTGAGGGTGACAGTAGGGACCCAGCAGCACGCGCAGTAATTTTGTTTTTTCGGGATGGAGAAGGGTATCAATTGGGTTGTGCGGGACCCATGGCCCATCTAGCCCAGGCTTTTATTTCATATGTTTAGCACATGACCAGCCCAGTTTGTTTTTTTTCCTTTTTGAAAATTGCTAGCCAGCTATTTTGTTTTTTGCAGAATAACCAATGTAGGCCTACTTGCTTTTCTACGCCCTGCTGGGCCGGAAATCTTTCAAGACGAGGAGGGATGCATTTTGCCCAGAAAATGGGTTATAAGTAATAAGAAATGGGCTATAAGTAATAAGAAATGGGCTATAAGTAATAATAAATGGGTTGTAAAATGAAAAAATACAGCAAACAGACAATTAGTTCTAAAATATTGTTTTCTTTCGGATTTTGATATTTTAAATTTCATTGTTTTTGTGCGGGTAAAATTTCATTGAATTTAAATTAAGGTATATTTAGATTTAAAATTAATTTGAATCTGGCTAGAAATTTTGGGTTGTATGCTGTTTGGGACAGATTTGGAGGCTGACTTGTGGGTCTACTAGGTTGACGTGTACTTTGGCTTTGTCAACTTAGTCCACAAACAATTCTAGCAGCAGTGACCGTTGGATGTTAATCCAACGGCCGTGCTGCTTCTTCAATATCTGATCTTCTTGCTCCAGCCGCCCAAACTAGCTCCAGTGGCACTGCCTGCTCCCGCCTCCCGTGGCCGGTTGTGCTGCCGCACAGGCCGCACCGCCCCACCCTACATGTCGGACCCACCAGCTATATCTTCGCACACAAGGAAGTGCCTCCTTATTATGCACAAAAAAATGAATACCCCCTGCTAGCTGGGACCCACCATAGTGGGAGGATGACTTGTGGGCCAACAAAGTTGGCGGGGACGGAGGGCTTTGTCAACTTAGTCAATATGAACGATTCTAGCTCAAGTGACCGTACGATGTCCATCCAACGGCCATAGTGCTTCTTCAACCCCTGGTCTTCTTGCTCCAGCCGCCCAATGCTGCGCCGGTCGTGTCGCATGCTCCTGCCTCCCGTGGCCGACTGTGCTGCCGCGGAGGCCTCACCGCCCCTACTATTCCCACCGCTGGCCAGGCCCTACGGCGACGGCAGCCTCACACCGCAGCCAAACCAGTGAACCCTCGTACGCCTCTCCGCGCGGGCTTCCACTGTCAGGGCCCCGATTCCAAGTCACATCGACCTAGCCGGTAACACCTCATATCACTTTGCGGCCTCACGCATGGTATCCCACGGGTGTCGCCTTACCATGGCCTGGGACCGTTTGCGCCTTTTGGCTCACGTATATGATAGTGTCGCTAGCATCCATATGACAGAGAACCCAGGCCGACCTGGCTAGTCGTGAACCCAAAGCGGCACAGACCTATGGAGACAGGCATACATGAATCACATCGAACATGTCGGTCATCATCGAGTGATTCCGGGCTGTAGCACTGGGCTAACAGGACTCCGGATATCACCGCGTGACATTTCCCCGAAGGGACAGACATAGGAACAAAGTGAAACACATGCCGGCCAGTCAAGTGTCCTGAACAGTAGTGCTGGGCTAGCAGGACTCCGGTAAACCGGGCTGTAGCGGACTACTATGGCTCGAGGAACACTAGACTACGTTTCCCCATAAGAAAGGCTGCCAAGGATAAACAACTAGATTGTCGGATCCCACACATACCAAGCATTTCAATCATACACACAATGTGCTCGATATGTGTAAATACAACATGGCATCACAACATAACTCTACAACTCAAGTATTTATTCATTAGGCTCCGAGGAGCGAGATGTTACAAACATGGGTCTCATGACCCAACAATCATAGCATACAAATCAAGGCACAAGCGGAAGCTTAACATGTCTGAGTACAGACATCTACAAATGGAAAAGGCTAAGAAGCCTGACTATCTACCAGATCCTGCCGAGGCACAAGATCGTAGCTGAGGTATCAAGCTAAACGTCGAAGTATAAGCGGAACTACTAGCGGGACTGAAGTCTCTCTGCAAAACATAAATTAAGCAAACGTGAGTACAAATGTACCCAGCAAGACTTACATCAGAACTAACCACATATGCATCGGTATCAACAAAGAGGGTGGTGGAGTTTAACTGCAGCAAGCCAGCTTTGACTCAGTGGCTAACCTGAACCACGACTGCAAGTAATTCTTTTGAGGTGGCGCACACGAGTCCACATATTCACCATTCAATACACCACTATGGATCCACTCCCGTCTCCCTATGAGAAGGCCATCCATAGCACTCACGCTTATCTTGCGAGTTTTAGAGTATCCACTTTCACTTGTCTATGAACTATTATAGGCAACCCAGAAGTCCATTACCACGGACACGGCTATTCGAATAGATGATGTTAACCCTGCAGGGGTGTACTTCTTCACACACGCTCTCACCACTTACCGCCGTTTACACGACATGTACTCGGCAACCTTCAAGCGGAAGCCCAACGAGGGTGTCGGCCACGGCCTACCTAAACACTCAAGTCTCTAGTCCAGGTTTATCGCCTATCCAGGTTCCATCCGCAGGGAGTCTGGCCGAGGTTTTCACATACGGCCCCGAACGATGTGTACAGGGTTCCGAGACACCAAACGGGCGCCCGGCATGCCCGGCCATAGTGTATCTACCGCAACATAGCCCACCCCTAGGGTCAGCACTACGCACGGCCGCCAACACATATCCTATAAACACCAGAAACTAGTTGCAACTCCTGGACAGAGGACAAGGGTGATCAAGAAGCCGAGAGGGTCCATTGGTTTCGGGCCCAATGCGTGGTAGTAACTATTTCATGGATCACAAACACAGAACTCAGTTCCTAAGGACGGTTTCAATGAGACAACCCACCATGTACTCCTACATGGCCTCTCACCGCTACCTTTACCAAATCATGTTCACACACTTAGCTCACACACAGTAGGACTTGTTCATCACTGTTCCAATTCATTCCCGATGAATCAGACCTGACTCAACTCTAAGCAGTAGCAGGCATGACAAATAAGCATGAATAAGTAGGCACATCAGGGCTCAAACAACTCCTACTCATGCTAGTGGGTTTCATCTATATGGCAATGACAGGTCATGCAGAGGAAAGGGGTTCAACTACCGCGACATGTAACAGTTGAATCGTTGTTGTCCTAATGCAGTAAAAGAGAGCAGGAGCGAGAGAGTGGGTTTGTATCGCAATGAACAAGGGGGTTTTTCTTGCCTGGAACTTCTGAAGATAACCATGAGTCTTCATCAATGTCAACGATCACTGTGTCGGAGCAACGTCTACCGAGAGGGGACAATCACCGGCAATAGAGAAGGAACACAATCAATGCAATGCACAACATGATGCATGATAATGACATGGCAATAAGTTGTTGGTTGAGCTAATGCAACTAGCAACACAATTAAATGAAGTTGGTTTGAATACAAGATTCAAATTCAAACTCCATATATGATTAGTTAAATTCCATTTATTTGTTTTGTCCAAAACAGAGGACAACCATTGTTCAAACATGCATGAAAATGCCATAAACAGATTCCTTGAATTTTTCTGATAATTTTTCATATATAATTTATTTCATTTGGAGTTACGGTTGAATTTCTATGATTTTTAGAAGTTTAAATTGTTTTCTGGAATTTCCTGAATTAAATTAAATCCAGAAAAGTAATACTGCATCAGCATTAGGTCATGCCGACGTCAGCAGGTCAACAGGCCCGGTCCAGGTCAAACCTGACCTGTGGGACCCATGTGTCGGTGTCACATCTAACTAACAGTGCCTGTTAGTGCTAAGTAGGTGATTAACTTAACTAATCTAGGGCTGGGCCCGCATGTCAGTGGCTCATCTGGTTAACTAAGTTAATTAACACTAATTACCTAGCACTAATTAAACAGGGGCCCGGGCCAACACGTCAGGATGCCGGGGAGGTCAAACAGGGGTCAACCTTGCCGGCGTTGAGTCGCCGGCGAGGCCGAGATGGCGGAGGGCTCGGATTTTGCCCTCCGGTGACCAAATTAGCTGCCGAGAGGCTCTACATGACGAGGGGACTCGTCCGCGTCCAGTGGTGCTCACAGCAGCAACTCTAGTGGCCTAAAACGACGGCGGCGGCGACTTGCGCGGCGGCCGGAGTTCGGGAGTTGAGCGGATCGGCGTTGCAGGGAACTGCAGGAGCCGCGGTTAGGCGTGTTGGATTCATGGGGGTGCGGTGATCTCAGCGGTAAGCTCGGGCGCGTGCTTGCCCGGCCGTAGCCGCGGTGGCGACATGGTCGGCGGCAAGGAGCAATCGGCTCCGATGGCCACGGGGGCTAGAAGGCGCGGGCGAGCACGGGGAGAGAGGGGAAAGAGGCAGGGGCTCACGGCGATTTTAGTAGAGGCAACGGCGAGGCCGGGGACGAGCTGAAGCTCATGAATTCCTGAAGAGTTCGCCGGCGGCCAGAGGTTGAAGACGATGTCAAGGACGGCGCTGCAGGGCTTCCGGCGGGGCGCGGCGCGGTGGAGAGGAAGAGGGGGTCGAGGCGGAGCGTCTGAGCACATCAGCGAGGCGAGGCAGTGGTCGTGGCCACGGCAGCAGCGAGCGGCGGTGACGATGGCTCTCGGGTGCGTGCGGGAGGAGAGCCAGAGGAGGGATAGGAGCACGGGGAGAGGCTGAGAGGGCCTGGGGGGCGCGTGGCGTCTCCAGGGCGATGTCGGGGAGGTGGCCAGGCGCGTTGTCGGCGCTCGCCACTGAGCTGCTTCGTGCGCTGGCAAGGGGAAGAAGACAAGCGTGCCCCTGGTGGGCTGGGCCAGTTGGCTGGGCTGCCAGCTGGGCCGGCCAGGTGGGCTGCAGGTGAGGTTACTCTCTCTCTCTCTCTCTTAATTTAGTTTCTATTTTCTATTTTTTTCTTTTCTGTTTTGAATTAGTAAAAATACTAATTCATTTTGTAAAATCCTGAAAATAATTGTGGGCACTTTTGAAACTATTTCCAATAGCCCTCAAATGCTTTCAAGATTATTTGGACATTTAAAATATTTTATAGAATTTAAATTTCCAAATTCAAATACATATGATTTAATTCAAAAATCCAGAATAGCCTCCAAAAATATGAAACCATTTTTGGCAGAGGGTTTAGCCAGGACCAAAGATGGTGGACATTTATGAAGGGCATTTTGGGTTCATTGAAAAGTTTTAAGTTTGAACATAGTTAAATCCTTTAATGCTAGGGTTTAGGCAATCCCCATTTCAAATTTTAATGGAATTCAATCATGATGCAAGATGAAGATGCAAAGACAAGCAAGGGCTAAACTGGGGCTGTGACATCCACTGCCACGTCTTCCCTGGCTCCGCGTCGTCCCCTTCCTAGGCATCGCCGTCGTCCACCGCCATGGTGCTCTCCGTGCGGCATGGTCAACGTGGTCAAGGAACGACTTCCATCGGAAGAGTACTGTACGTGGAGAGGCTAACAGCTGGGTCCACGGCCACAACCCAGTTTTTTTGTGATTTTCCAAGAAAGTCGCTTTGTTAGGCCTGTCGGGCTGCAAATCTTTCAAGACGAGGAGAGCTTTCATTCGGCTGGCCGAGAAAATGGCCCATCAGTAATGAGAAATGGGTTGTACATTTTTAAAACACATCAAACCGGCAATTAGTTTCAAATATCTTTTTTTCATTTCAAGATTTTAAATTACATTAATTTTTATGCATGGAGAATTTGTTTGATTTTATATTGATATACATTTATTTTTAAAATCAGTTTGAATGTGAGTCAAAATTTCGGGATTAAAAACAGTTCGGACCGCACTCAAATATGCAAAATTTCCTATAATTTTTTAACCGTGGCCACAATTTGGGTTGTAATGCTAACAAAAATAATATGGGCTCCAAAAAAACCTTAAGAATTAGCAAATGGGCTGAAAATTATTAGAAATAATGGCAGATGGGCTATATGGTGTTTTCCACAGATTTGAGGCTTTCCTAAAAAAAGGTTGACGCACAAGCAGTGACTATTGGATGTCCATCCAATGGCCGTCGTGCTTCTTCAATCTCTGCTCTTCCTGCTCCAGCCGCTCAAACAAGCGCCGGCGGGACTGCCTGCTCCCTCCTCCCCGCGGCCGGCTGTGCTGCCGCGCAGGCCTCACCGCCCCACCATACTCCCATCGCTGGCCTAGCCATCCCTCTACTCACCCACACCTGCTGTTATTCTCCGGCGACGGCAGACAAACCAGTAAACCCTCGTACAGTCATACTCCCCTCCGCGTGGGAAACAACTGCCAAGTCTTCCCTGCCTCTGTGTCGTTCCCTTCCTAGGCCTCGCCGTCATCCACCGCCCTAGTGCTCTCGGCGCGGCCTAGTCAACGTGGTCAACGACCGACATGCATCTGAAGTGGACTGTACGTGGAGAGGCCGACAGCTGGGTCCACTGCCACACGCAAGGAAATGCCTCCTTATTATGCACAAAATAATGATTCCTCCACCTGACATCAGGAACCCACCGAAAGGGCCTCTGTATTTCATGAAAAAAATTGTACCGCCGCTGACAGCTCGGACCCACCAGTTATATCATCGCACGCAAGGAAGTGCCTCCTTATTACGCACAAAAAATGAATACTCCCCCTGTTAGCTGGGACCCAGTATAGTGGCAGGCTGACTTGTGGGGCTATTAAGTTGACAGGGACAGATGGCTTTGTCAACTTAGTAAATATGCACGATTCTAGCTCCAGTGACCGTACGATGTCCATCCAATGGCCGTAGTGCTTCTTCAACCTCTGGTCTTCTTGCTCCAGCCGCCCAAACCAGCGCCGGTCGTGCCTCGTGCTCCTGCCTCCCATGGCCAGCTGCGATGCAGCGGAGGCCTCACCGCACCCTACTACTCCCACCGCTGGCCAAGCCATCCCTCTACTCACCCACACCCCCTGTTACTCTGCGGCGACGGCAGTCTCACACCGCAGCGAACTAGTGCCCTCATACTCCTCTACGTGTGGGCATCCACTGCCGCGTCTTCCCCGGCTCTGCGTCGTCCCCTTCCTAGGCCTTGCCGTCGTCCACCGCCCTGGTGCTCTCAGCGCGGCGTGGTCAACATGGTCAAGGAACGGCTTCCATCGGACGTGGACTGTGCGTGGAGAGGCTGACAGCTGGGTCCATGGCCGCAGCAAGGAAGTGCCTCCTTATTATGTGCAAAATAATTATTCCTCCACCTGACAGCGGGGACCCACCGGACGGGCCATCGTATTTTGCCCCCTGACTGTTGGGACCCACCAACTACATCTTCGCACACAAGGAAGTGCCTGATAGTTGGGACCCACCTGGTCGAAGTGTATGTAGTGTTGTCATTCTGGTCGCGAATGTGTACATACATATATAATGGTGGATGTAGAGGCACGCACGTGTCGTAGTAGAGGCGGCCAGGGTGTAAGAAAGAAAATACGGCCACGTATGTGTACATATGGGCGGGGTCTCAAACGCCTACTCGTGCATATGTACGGCGAGGGCTCGTTGACATGGCTGGGTCGGAACGGAGAAACAGCGTCGTCGTCGTGTTAATGGGGAGGCAACGGAATGCGCCGTGTTCATGGGGAGGCAACGGAATGCGTCGTGTTCATGGGGAGGCAACGGAATGCGTCGTGTTCATCGGGAGGCAACGAAACGCGTGGGAGCCAACTGGCTGGGTCGGAATGGAATGCGTGGTCGTGTTCATCGGGAGGGCTTGGATGGAACAGGCGATGGAAAAGAGGCCTGGCGTACCGCACAACGGAGGAAACGGACCTCCTACGTTCAGAACGGGGTCCTGTTGATCGGGAGGGGTCTGGCATACCGCAAACGGAGGAAACGGACCTCCTACGGTCGTAATGGGGGTCCTGTTGATCGGGAGGGGTGTGGCGTACCGCAAAACGGAGGAAACGGACTTGTGTTGGAGCGCTACGGTCTAAACGTGGGTCCTGTTCATCAGGAGGGGTGTGGCGTACCGCAAAACGGGACTCCACGGGATACTGTTCATCTCCACCGTCGACCCCCTCCAGCCTCCACGAGCTACTGTTCATCCACCGTCGACCCCCTCCAGCCTCCACTTGCGACTGTTCATCCACGGGCTCCTGCTCATCCAGCCTCCACCGCGCGCTACTCCACCGGTTACTGTTCAACCAGCCCTCTCCACGGGCTCCTGTTCAACCACCCCTCCACGGGCTACTGTTCATCCTGCCCTCCACCGTCTACTGTTCATCCCGCCCTCCACGGGGTGGTCCTGTTCATCCAACTCTCCACCGGGTCCTGTTCATCCAGCCCCAACCGGGTCGATCGATCGGGGTCCTGTTCATCCAGAGGCAACACCACGGGGTCCTATTCATCCACCCCCACTGGGAACTGTTCATCCAAACCACCCGCAATGCTCACTGTTCATCCAGAGGAAGCATCGATTGGCTTCAGTTAGCAGTAGTAGCGAAGGAATCGCTCGATCGGGTTCAGTTAACAGCCATCGATGGATCGCTCGGGTTTAGTAACGCGTAGCCTGCAGTGCAATCGCTCGGGTTCAGTTAGATCCCAACTCCTCGCTCGGGTTCAGTTAGAGCCAATGCCTCGCACACACGCGCGTACGTGTATGAGAGAAACGCGCATCGCTCGGCCCCCGACCTCCAACCATAACCGGGAACTCCCCGGAATTTTCCTCGCCCTCGCTTCTACCATGGTTTTTCCTTCATGGACGACCCAAAGAATGTCATGCAGCTGCGCCTCCGGCCCGCCCAGGACGAAAAGCCCATTTTCTGTCATGATTTTTTGTCATAGAAGTAGTAGCCCACCACATCTATGGTGATACCAGGTTTTGTCACAATTATCGTCATAGAAGTGTCATATGTATGACAGAAAAAAATTTCATTCAGCCCAAAATGTCATGGGTGTGTCTTTTTTTGTAGTGACTATAGCAAGTGGCTTGGAGAGCATGGCAAGAAGGCCGGGAATGCTGCTTCAGGCAAAGGTACACTTGTTGCATATGTTATAGACATTTACCTTGCTGACATACCTAGCAGCTCTTGGGTATTTGATACCGGATCGGTTGTTCACATTTGCAACTGGATGCAGGGGCTAGTAAGAACTAGGCGTGTGGCACAAGGGGAGATTGACATCAGGGTCGGCAACAAAGCAAGAGTTGTTGCATTGGAGGTCGGCACGATGCAGCTCCAGCTTCCTTCTGGATTTATTTTGGAATTGAATAATTGTTATTACATTCCTGCACTTAGTCGGAACATTATTTCTGCCTCATGCTTGATGAGTCAGGGTTATGAATTCAATTTAAAGGACAATGGTTGTTCGATTTATTTGAATGGTATGTTCCACAGCTATGCACCCATTGTTGATGGGTTATTTATATTGAATCTAGAACAGGAACCGGTCAATAACGTGAGTGTCAAGAGGCATAAGCCTAATGAGATAAACCTGACATACTTCTGGCATTGCCGGCTTGGACACATTAGTCTGAAATGCATGAAGAAGCTCCATGATGATGGACTCCTAACTTCGACCGACTTTGGGTCATTCGAGACATGCGAATCATGCTTGCTCGGCAAGATGACTAAGTCTCCTTTCGCAAAGGGTTGTGAGAGGGCATCCAAGTTGTTGGAACTGATACACAGTGATGTGTGTGGACCAATGAGCACAACTGCCGGAGGTGGCTATCAGTACTTCATGACTTTTACCGACGACTTGAGTAGATATGGATATATCTATTTGATGAGGCACAAGTTGGAAACTTTTGAAACGTTCAAAGAGTGTCAAACGAGGTTGAGAATCAGCTCGGCAAGACTATAAACTTCTACGATCTGATCGTGGAGGTGAGTACATGAGCCAGGAGTTTGATGATCATCTGAAAAGCAGAGGTATAGTACCTCAGCTCACACCTCCGGGTACGCCACAGAGAAATGGTGTATCGTAACGGAGGAATCATACCTTGTTGGACATGGTTCGATCTATGATGAGCAAATGGGATTTACCCTTGTCATTCTGGGGATACGCTCTAGAAACTGCAGCTTTCACACTTAATTAACAGGGTACCATCAAAATCCGTAGACAAGACACCACATGAGGTGTGGACTAGGAAGAGTTCCAGTTTGTCTTTTCTAAAGATTTGGGGTTGTGAACTATTTGCCAAGAAACTTATGTCAGACAAGCTTACAACCAACTCGGATAAATGCATATTCGTGGGATATCCGAGGGAAACCTTGGGATATAGCTTCTACAACCGGGAAGAGAACAAAGTGATTGTTGCTCGAAACGGGGTTTTCCTTGAGAAAGAGTTTCTCAGTCGGGAGGCTATAGGGAGGACGGTCCGACTCGAACAAATTCGAGGACCACTCGGGGACAGCTCGGCTGGTGATGAGATCATACCGGAGTCTGTGAGGGTACCCGTAGTGGAAGCGGCACCAGAACCACGGAGGTCGGAAAGATTGCACAGAGGTCGGAAAGATTGCGCAAAGTGACGAGCCGACCACGTATGCGGAAGCGATGGTGAGCCCAGATTCCGAGGCATGGCTGGAGGCCATGAGATCCGAGTTAAAGTCCATGGATGAGAATCAAGTCTGGGACTTGGTTGATCTGCCGCCTGGCGTAACAGCCATTGGTTGCAAATGCGTCTTTAAGAAGAAAACCAATGTGGATGGAAATGTTCAGATCCACAAAGCTCGGCTTGTCTCTAAGGGTCATGGACAAGTTCAAGGAATTGACTACGAAGAGACTTACTCGCCGGTAGCAATGCTGAAGTCGGTGAGGATCGTACTATCTATAGCTGCATATTTCGATTACGAGATATGGCAGTTGGATGTCAAGACGGCTTTCCTTCATGGAAATTTAACCGAGGACGTGTATATGATATAGCCCGAGGGTTTTTTCGATCCGACTAGCACTAGTAAGGTATGCAAGCTCAAGAGATCCATTTATGGATTGAGGCAAGCATCTCAGAGCTGGAACATTCGTTTTGATGAGGTCGTCACTGGTTTTGGCTTCATCAAAAGCGAAGAAGACTCATGTTTATACAAGAATTTAAGTGGGAGCTCAATAGTGTTTTTGATCTTGTATGTGGATGACATACTGCTGATTGAAAATGATATTTCGATGCTGACTCGGACAAGGAGTCATTGAATGGCAAGTTTTCGATGAAGGACCTTGGTGAGGCAATGTACATTTTAGGCATAAAGATCTATAGAGATAGATCAAGGAGGCTGCTCGGCTTAAGCCAGAGCACGTACATAGATAAAGTGTTGAAGTGGTTCAACATGAGTGAGGCAAAGAAAGGGTTCTTGCCACTCTCACATGGTCTAAGGCTAAGAGAGAATTAGAGTCCTTCGACATCTGATGAGCGAAGCAGGATGAGTAGGATTCAGTATGCCTCGGCAATCAGATCCATCATCTATGCCATGATATGTACGCGGCCCGATGTTGCTTTTGCAATAAGCCTAATAAGTAGATACCAGGGCAACCCAGGTGAGAGTCACTGGGCAGCGGTAAAGACTATTTTGAGGTACCTGAAAAGGACTAAAGAGATGTTCCTAGTTTATGGAGGTGAGGAAGAGCTCGTTGTAAGGGGTTACACCGATGCTAGTTTCCAAACCGACAAAGATGATTGTCAATCATAGTTCGGATTCTTGTACGTCATAAACGGAGGAGCAGTGAGCTGGATGAGTTCCAAGCAAGATACAGTGGCCGATTCTACTACAGAAGCCGAATACATTGCGGCTTTTGAAGCTGCAAAGGAAGGTGTTTGGATCCGGAACTTTCTGGATGATCTTGGTATTTTCCCAGCCTTGGTAAAACCGTTGGACCTTTATTGTGATAATTCTGGTGCCATCACACAAGCCAAGGAGCCGAGGAATCACCAAAAGGTCAGACACATAGATCGGAAATATCACCAGATACGAAAGATCGTAAAGAGTGGTGATGTAGAGTTATGCAAAATTCACACGGATGCAAATGTTGCGGATCCATTGACTAAGCCGCTTCCACAACCCAAGCATGAGGGGTACGTTAGAGTTATGGGCATCTGATGTCTATTTGATTGACTCTAGTGCAAGTGGAAGACTGTTGGAGATATGCCCTAGAGGCAATCATGTATGATGATATTTCCTATGTGTTTATGAATAAAGATAGTCCTTGGACATTATCAATGATGTGTATCAGCAAGTACGTGCCTTGTTTGTGGGACTATGCATTGTATGATGACTGTCCTAAAAGGTCCCTAGTCGAAAGGGCTGTGTGGACGCACAGCCGACTAGACTAGCATATGACACGGTCGATGGCTTGGTCTCACTAGCCATGGAGCATTGGATGCTAACCGGATAATATGGACTTGGAAGGATCTGGTCGGATTCGACGTAGTCGGATCCGAGTCGAGATAAGGTCCGAATCGGACAGGCCCAACTATGAGACGCAGCGATATGTCATCTGTGAGTCTCTAGTACAACATATGTTCGATGTCCTAAGGCCTGAGCTGACGCATGTACTCGGGATGGTGACAGGCTCGCTTTGGGCCGACCAAACGCTACTCCGTAACTGGGTAGTTATGAAGGTAGGTTTCGGGTTTGTCTTGACCCATGCTGCAAGACGTGGTCGAGCAAGATGGGATTTGCCCCTCCGATCAGGAGAGATATACTCTGGGCCCCTCGTGTGATCCGACCAGGATAAGCATGGCCATGCGACAAGGATTATGAGATAATCCAGTTTATGGTCGGCATCACTGCAACGAGAAATAGGTCGGGCTAGCACAAGGATAACAGACTCGCCTTGAGCCCGACAACATATATCGTGTGGCAAAAGGAATGGAAGTATGATGTACAGGTTCGCCTAACCAGCTTCATAGTCTGTTTGGTGTTCGGCATGCCTTGCTAGAGGCCGCTACCAACTGTGCAGTTCGGAGGTGATCCGAACTGCGACCAAGCCGACTTGAACCTAAGGGGTCGCGCGCTTAAGGGAAGGAACCTGCGAGGTCGGATCCGAGGACACTGGTCGGATGTGATCCGAACTGTATTCGGATTGTGGACGAGTAGACTGATGGGCTTTAGGGTCCGTGCGAGGCCCATGTGTTGAGCCCGTGACGGACGCCTATATATAGTGGAGGTGCCGCACACTCACGGAGGTTGATCGCTTTGGTGTTGTCACTAGGGTTTGCATGTGTTGCGAATAGACACCTCCACTCACCGCCGGTTGTGTGATCGGACCTAGCAGTCCGCCGCACGACGTTCCTCCTGCACGCGCGGATACCGTTAGACGCGGTGCACTTGCGCCACTCCGGCGAACCTGTACATGGTAACCGACCACCGGCTGTACGAGGGAGATCGCGCGAGGAGGAGATGATCCATGCGGACGCGCTGCCCCAACTCTTCTTCCGCTGCACGACACTGCGCGTCTAGTGGTAACAAACTGTGATCCATCTCCCGTAGCATGTTCTTGGTTGTTCTGCGTGTAGGAAAATTTTAATTTGCAGTCAACGCACCCTACTATAGATCCCAACACCGGGTGTGCCTTCCTATGCGATGGAGGGAGGCGTCCCTGGAGCAGGCGCAGATCCTGATGAGGCCCCTGTCGCGACGCCGTCCTCCTGAGGTTCTGCGCGGCACGACTGCTGCTTCTTGGGGATGGCCTCCGGATTGCCTTCACTCCTGCTGTTGGGGTCGTCGATTGCTGCGGCTTGAAAGTCGCGCTCGAGGGAGCACACCACATCCCTCTCTTCACACGGGACCGTGATGATTCCTCCGCTTCCTGACATCTTGAGAAGGTTGTAGCCGTGATGACTGATTGCCATGAACTTGGCCAGGGTCGGATACCCGAGGATGGCATTGTATGGCAGGCGGATGTGCGCGACGTCAAAGTCGATGAGCTTAGTGCGGTAGTTCTTGCGCTCCTCGAAGGTGACAGGCAGGCGGACCTTCCCTATCGGTGTGGTGGAGCCGTCGTCACTCCTGAGAAAGGCTTGGTGGGCTGGAGCTGTTCATAAGGCACTTGGAGGTTGTCGAACGTGTCGACGGACAGGACGTTGAGCCCTGCGCCGCTGTCGATGAGGGTCTTGGTGACCTGCAAATTGCTGATGACTGGGGAACACAGCATAGGGAGGGTGCCAGCGGTGGCTGCGCACTTGAGCTGATCCGCCGAGTTCAAAGTGATGGCGCATTGGCACCACCTGAACGGACGCGTGGCCTCAAGCTTGGGGAGTGCCATGTTAACCTCGCGAGCAAACTGCTTGAAAATGCGCTGAGAGGCTGGGGCCTGGGCACCGCCCAAGATGCAGGCGATCGCGCGCGGCTCCTGGAAGCCCCCAGCCCCCTCGTCCTGGTGGTGGTCCTCATTCCTTCTTGGTGGTGGCAGCGGGGGAAGACCAGCGTTGCCCTGGGGGCAATCCTCACGCGGCGTGTCCCTCCAGGCGCCCTCACGAGGTTGGTCCAACCAGCGGTCCTCACGAGGCCGGTCACGCCACTCCTGGCATGGGCCACGGTCATCCCAGCGTCCGCCTCCACGTCCTCCTGCACGGCGTAGCCCCGATTGTTGCGCTCGGGGCGTCGACCGTAGCGTCCTTCTCGTATGGCTCTGAGCTCTTGACAGTCGCTGGTGTTGTGGGTGTTCAGGTTGTCGAAGGCGCAGAATGGTCGGCCGTTCTTGAATGACTTAGGATGATCTCTGCCCCGCTTGATGTCAGGCTCCACTGCGAACACAGCTACCTCCTTGCGCTTCACGTCCTTGGCCTTGGCCTTCTTCTCCTCTGCGCCTACGGCTGGCAGCTCAAGGAGAGAGAGGCACCCCTCCTCAGCTCTAGTGCACTTGGTCGCCAGGTTGAACAACTCCTGAGATGTGCTAAGCTCCTCGTGGATGGCGAGCTCTTCCTTCATCTTGACGTCGCGGACGCCATCGGAAAATGCGGAGATGATGGCCTCGTCCATGACCTTGGGGATCTTGAGGCGGGTGTTGTTGAAGCGCTGCATGTACTTCTGGAGGGTCTCTCCTGGCTGCTGCCTGATGCGGCGTAGATCACCCGCGGCCGGTGGGCGGTCACGAGTGCCCTGGAAGTTGGCGACGAAGCGGTCGCGCATCTCGTCCTAGGAGGAGATCGAGCCGTGCTGAAGGTTCAGGAGCCAGGAGCGAGCTCCATCATTGAGAGCCATGGGAAACGAGTTCTCCATGACCTTTTCGTTGCCGTTGGCCGCTTAGATGCTCAGCTCATAGAGCTGCAGGAACTCCGCGGTGTTGGCGGTACCGTCGTAGCGAGGAGGCAGATCTGGCTTGAACTTGCCTAGTCAGCCGACACTACACAGCTCGGGGGTGAAGGCGCGGTAGCCAGCCGTGGTAGCCGGGGCCCGCTTCGAAGGTGGAGCTTCGTCTTGACGAGGTCTGCGCTGCACCGCTGCGGGCGGCGCGCGGTCTTAACGAGGTGGCACGGGGAGCGCGGGTACAGCTTCTTGGGGCCGTGGAATTTCTTGGGAGCTTCTCTCTTCGCGCGCGGGCACCGGGCGCGGCGGATCATGCCGCGGAGCCGCGCGGCTTCGTGCCAAGGCGGCGTCTTGGGGCTGATGCGGTGGATGCACGCCACAAGCCCCATCGCCCGCGGCTGGTTAAGGGGGAGAGAGAGAGTGGACGGCATCGGAGAGCCCCCTGCGGCGCGGACGAGCTCGGCGACGCATTCGAGCCACTCCTTGTAGAGGTCGTCGATGGGGCGGTAGCACATGAGCTCGTTCGCTGCGAGGAGCATGGCCCGTGCCTCCATGGGAGCGCACTGCGCGTGAGACGAAGAACCAGCAGGGGTCGGCGATGGAGTGGCGGTGCGGCCGTCCTACCGCACCGAAGGATGCAGCAAGGACGCCTGCTGCTCGTTCCCTGCCGTGCCGGTGGCAGTGTTGGCAACGGGAGACGGAGAACGGCGATGTGGCCCGCCAACAGGAGCCGTCTGAGAGACGCGGGCGGTGAGGGTAGCCCGACGCTCAGCTCGAGCACGGCGAGCATCCGCCATGGAGATGACGGAGCGACGAACTGATGGAAGAGAAGCTACGGCGCGCCCCTACCTGGCGCGCCAAATATCGGATGTGGGGTTCCGGCAAACCCTTAAGGTTCGAACACTGGGGTGCGCGCGAAGTCTTTTCCTCCCACCGATCTACGCCCTAGCTCGCTAGGATCTCACGGACGAACTCGACAAACTCGCAACACAGAAAGACACGAGGTTTATACTGGTTCGGGCCACCGTTGTGGTGTAATACCCTACTCCAGTGTGGTGGTGGTGGATTGCCTCTAGGGCTGATGGTGAACAGTACAAGGGGAGAACAGCCTCCTGAGGTTGAGGTGTTCTTGAGCTCGGTGAGCTTGTGTGTGTGAGGATGGTCTGAATGATCCGTCCCTTACTAAGGTAGTGGCTAGTCCTATTTATATTGGCCCTGGTCCTCTTCCCAAATATCGAGCGGGAAGGGAGCCAACAATGGCGGGCCAATTCGAAGGGGGACAGCTAGTACAAGCTATCCTGACCAAAGTGGTCTTCGCCTGCAAAAGACTCTGGCGGTGATGCCGTCTTGGGCTCCGCGATGACCTCCATCTTGCCGTCTTCCTGGTCTTCGTCTCGTTGCACCAATATAGCAACCTTTTCCTGATGCCTCGGTACTCTTCACCTGCGCTTGCCTCCTTAGCACCAAAGAGGAAACAAGGACGCGCTGGCGCCCGCCTAGCGCCCGCCTGGTGTCGTGCGTCATGGCTCACGTCACGAGGGCCTCGCGAGGTTTGCCCCGCCTTGATATCTTCGCTCCGCATGAGGTTGCCTGGCCAGGCTACTCCATAGGAGGTCTTGCATCGTCCGCCTAGCGAGGCTTGGACCCTCGCGATGGTCTTGGATGCTTTGTTGGTGAAGATGGGCCATACGGCCTGCTGGCTCAGCCACGCCGCGGGCCGTAGGCAGGCAAGTCTGGGGACCCCCGTTCCCAGAACACCGACATGGACGACGTCGTCATCAAAACTAGGCACGTCGAAACACTAATAGACGATTTACGTCTCACATTCGACAACCTCCGCCTGTATGACATTAAGCTCAATCCGGAAAAATGCGTTTTCGGCGTTTCCGCTGGAAAAATGCTGGGCTTCATCGTTTCCAATAGAGGAATTGAAGCAAACCCAGCCAAAATCCAAGCTTTGTCACAATTGGCTAAGCCAACAGACCTTAAACAAGTTCAAAAGCCCGCGGGTTGCGTAGCAGCTCTAAGCCGCTCTATCTCCAGATTGGGAGAAAAGGCACTACCACGCTATCGCCTTCTACAGCGAACCGACCACTTCGAGTGGACGGATGCGGCAATAGCCAGACTGGAGGAAATAAAAGCCCTTCTTGCGAGCAATCCAATCCTGGCCGCACCAAACACCGGCGAACCGGTGTTGTTATACATATCGGCAAGTCATCAGGTGGTGAACACCGTACTCGTCGTTGAACGAGAACAGGATGGGCATAAATTCCCGCTTCAGAAGCCAGTATACTACGTACCTACTGTTCTTACACCATGCAAATCCTGGTACCCTCATTACCAAAAGATAGCATACGCAGTATTCATGGCATCCCGAAAGCTCCGTCACTACTTTCAGGAGTGTTTGATCACGGTGGCCTCCGAAGTACCACTCAATGACATTATAAACAACCGTCATGCTATGGTCCGGATTGCCAAATGGGCCATTGAGATCCTCCCATTTGACATATCATATAAACCACGTCGAGCTATCAAATCCCAAGTACTGGCCAACTTCGACGCCAAATGGACAGAGGCCGAACGCCCTAAAGAGTACGACACATACCCCAATTGGGTCATGTATTTCGACGGCTCCAAAATGCTAGCAGGGTTAGGAGCGGGCGTCATTTTAACGTCCCCTACTGGAGATGTCGTTCAGTATGTCCTCCAAATACTATACACAAACTCCAATAACGCAGCCGAATGCGAGGCCTTATTACATGGTCTCCGGATGGCTGTCTCCATGGGCATACAACGCCTAGAGCTGCGCAGGGACTCAAACCTGGCAATATCTCAAATAAATGGAGACTTTGACGCCAAATATTCGAAGATGGCAGCGTATCGTAACGTAGTCATAAAAATGTCGGCCCGGTTTGAGGGGCTCGTGTTCCATCATGTGGCTCGAGAAAGTAATCAAGCGGCGGATGTTCTTGCACGTATCGGCGCTAAGCGCGACCCCGTCCCACCTAATATCTTCCTGGAAAGGATTTTTAAGCCATCCGTAGTGTGGCAGGGGGAAAACGGCAATACTAGTCCGGATCCAAACATAAGCCTAGATCCCGGAAACACCGACGTCGTCGGGGGCTCAACCGCCAAGATAACACCGTCGGCACATCTCATCATGGCAGTCATCGCCCCATGGACCGAACCCTTCCTGGCCTACCTTAATAGGAAGGAGCTTCTTGAGGATGGAGAGCTCTATAAGAAAAGCGCTACCGGAATCCTTCAACGATGTATATCCGAGGAAGAGGGGCGGTAGCTCTTGGCTGAAATTCATGCCGGACTCGGCGGTCACCACGCCGCAGCTCGGGCCCTTGTTAGAAAGGCCTTCCGCACAGGGTTTTATTGGCCGACGGCCCGAGGAGATGCATAGGACCTTGTCCAACGTT
Source organism: Triticum urartu (assembly GCF_056163025.1). NCBI lineage: Eukaryota > Viridiplantae > Streptophyta > Magnoliopsida > Poales > Poaceae > Triticum > Triticum urartu. The sequence continues at coordinate 114,784,248 of NC_141877.1, forward strand.
GCGTCGGATGCCAACTCTTTGCCAACCAAAGCCATATGCCCCCCACTGCCTTACAAACAATCCCCATCACTTGGCCTTTTGCGGTGTGGGGGCTCGATATGGTCGGACCCCTTAAAGGAGGAAGACATAAGAGAAAGTATCTGCTAGTCATGGTGGATAAATTAACTAAGTGGATAGAGGCCAAACCAGTCAAAACGACCGAAGCGAGGCCAGTAATAGATTTCATATCCGGTGTTCCGCACATTATAATCACTGATAATGGCTCCAATTTTACAGCCGATGAGGTGAAAACTTGGTGCGCTAATCTAGGCATTAAGCTCGATTACGCCTCTGTCTATCACCTACAGACAAACGGTCAAGTCGAACGGGCTAATGGTCCTATTATGAGCGGCAACAAACCCAGACTAGTGCGGTCTTTGAAGGAATCAGACAAGCACTGGGTGGAGGAACTTGACTCCGTACCCTGGGCGCTGCGGACCATGCCCAACCGCACTATCGGATATACACCCTTCTTCATGGTGTACGGTGCGGAAGCAGTGTTACCCTGCGATATTATTCATGATTCACCTCGAGTGCGTATGTACGAAGAGAGAGAAGCCAAGCTTGATCAGCAGGACAGTTTAGATGCCTTGGAGGAGGAGCGCGACATCGCAAAAGCCCGTTCCGCATTTTATCAACAGCAGGCTCGCAGGTATCAAAGCAGAGAAGTGCGGGCCAAGACGTATAACATCGGTGAACTTGTTCTATGCTTGGCAGAGAAGAAAAAGGACAAGCTCAAGCCAAAGTGCGAGGGTCCCTTCATCATTGACGAAGTTCTCACCGGAGGAGCCTACTGCCGACGTGATGCGTCGAATAATCACCTGGAGCCGAACCCTTGGAATGCGGACAGACTACGACGATTTTATGCCTAACGCCGAACTCTGTGTTCGTTTCCTCCCTCCTGTTATTACCATCATTTTTTCCTCTCTTTTTGTTTTTTTACCTTTTTTCGTTTTTTCTTTAGCCCTGCGGCTTTAGTACGGCTAGATTATCCCTACCTGATGTGTACATCTCTAAATATGTACGTTCATTATACCGGGGGGCTTCTCGTACAGAAGCTTGCGACTATTTTTCGAGCATCAAGCTCAGCACATATGCGTTTTTTATTTCCATGTGTACCTTTTCTTTGCCATTATATGCATCGATATGACTTAAGTTTTGGCCAAGCTGGGTTGCCTGGCTCCTGTGCTTATTCCCTATGTTCCCGTTAGGTCGGCTAGGGCATAAAGGGAGCACAGCTGCGATTGTTACTGCTGGGTCATCCAGATGTGTGCCTCATACCAGGTGAAGCCAAAAGCTAGCGTTCTTAAGGGAATATTCGGTCGGCGAATTAAAGGTGTTTCCGCATTCACTCCATTGTGAACCCCAGATGTTACTTACCCCGTGATTTTTTCAATCACAGTTCGGATATGCACATTAAATGCATGAACACCCAGGGAAAGGAACCCTTAACGGAACTATTATCTCTGGAAGATGTTTCTTACATAATGTAATATAACATAACTAGACGGATACACATTGTGTGTTCGAGCAATTATGACCCCAACGCCTGGTTTCCACGCATACCCCGGTATATTCTACCGCTAGGGTATTCGGAAACACTCTGCACCTTCGGGTCCAGAGGTTGAAGCGAAAAGGTCGGCGATGACAATTGTCTTTATTATCCAGCTGGAAGGAAAGTACATAGTCACTCACGACTCAAACACTTCCTCTTCTATACCATCCAAAAGGCGGTCTAATTTATAATCCTGTTGGGAATATTTGGCGACCACCTCTACTTGGTCATATACTAAACTAACGGGAATTTCTTCCCCATTCGGCCCTAGCGGTCCAACACGAGCCATGTGATAATGATCCAGCTTGGTATATCGCGTCTTCACCATGGCCCAGGCCTCTCGCGCACCCTCTCGGCAGGCCGATATCTTCCACAGTCGGATACGCCACCGCGCTCCCTTGAACAACTCTACCAGCTTCTCCATGCTTCCTGGAGGGGAGTCGGATGGCCATAAGGCCTTGGCTACACTCTGCATCGCCTACCGAGCTTGCTCGTGCAACTGCGACATCCCTTTCAGAAGATCACTTGATGATCCGGACACCTCCTCTTTGGGGTGGTTCGTCAATACACCTGCAATTACATCTATATCAGCTACTGTTACCTCCAAACTGTTATAAGATAAAAGCGGCCACGTACGGAATATGCCGCCTCGCAGCTTCTTGTTATCCTTCATAGAGTCCGCTAGCTGAGCTCGCACATCTTTCAGTTCTTCGCCCAGTTGGGTGGTCGAATCCTGGAGTTTCTTTTTCTCTTGAACGACTTTTGTCAATACACGCTCGACTGCTGCTAGTAGCTTTTTGGCTCCGTGTTCTTCGCTTTGAGCGGCATCCAGCTGCTCTTGTAATTGGTCTAACAACCAAACACAAAGATAAGCACCCAGATTCGCACTATCATTGTATCATTATGAATTCTCGATACAGGGAAATATTACCGGGGGATGCCTTGTATTTCTCCAGTTCAGCATTGGCAGCAAGCAGCCGGCGCTGGCACTTTTCTATTTCCTGAGCTAGCAGGGTGTTCTTCTCCGTAAGCACCTGGTTGTACAGTGATCCTTAAATCAGTTGTTTCAACTCCTTTATGTCTCGGGGGCTACTGGCATATGGTTATCATAGTCAGACAAAACAAATTTACCTGCACATCTTTCAAATGCTGCCTTGTGGCCCTATTAAGCCCATCTCGAGCAGCTCAGATGTATGCATCGGCCAAGCTGAAGGCGTTAAACGAGTCTTCTGAAAAACCAGGGTCTTGTAAAATGGCCCGGTGGCACCTATGATTCATGGCACTCTCCACTTCCGAGTTGGTGACGGATACATCATCCGAGTCCTCGGCTGGAGGACAGTTTGGCGTCGCCCCCGCATCAGCCCACATCTTCACGGCAGGATTTGACTCCTGGCTGTGGGAAGTACGGCCGCTCGAGCATCCTGATATAGTCCAGGGCACGTTTTTCCTAACACATGGAAAACAGGAAGGTCACGGTTGGACGTGACTGCCCACGTGCACATTGGCAAATTCATACCTCTTCGATGAAGGCCCGACCGTGTCTTCGTTTGCTTTCCTTTTGGAAGGCTCGCCTAGTGTGGGGGACGCCTCTACGGAGATACCCCTGGTGCGGTACGGCGTGCCGAACCCTTCCCCTTTTGAGCACATGATAGTGCGGTGGGTGAGAAGGAAGGAGGTGTCTCTTTTGGATAAGGTGTCTTTGGATTACTTACGTGTGAAGCTGGAAGGAGGTCGGGGTAATCGGCGATAATGGGTACATGTGTACCTTCGTAGCTCATCTGATAGAATGTTCCCTCCTCAAGCTCCACGAATATGTCCGAATCTTCTTCATATCCGAGGTCAAGATCTCGGTTGCGATTCTCTGGCTGAGGGGCAGGGTCATGGATCCCCTCGACAGCCTTTTGCCATTCCTATTAGGAGCAGATAAGATGCTGCCTGTTAATGAATGATCCAGGGACAGGATAAAATAAGTGGGGCCGAACATTACCCAGCTGGGAGGATTGTACATGGAAAGTTCGTCTCGATATTGGAGATGGCTGAACTCCTCCTTCTCCCATTTATACAGCTCGGCCAGAATCTTGGCTAGAGCGGTGGGGGTCTTCGGGCCCTTTCGGCTGTAACGTGAGGTGTCATCTTCTCTGTTATAATGCCACATGGGCAGTCCTCGGTATTGGAGTGTCTGGACCCCCCGCGTTATAGAAATCTCCATCACCTCGACTATTGACAATCCGGACTGGGCAAGCGTTTTAATCTTGCCCAGTAGCAAGCTGATCTCCGCGCTATCCTCTTCCTCGAGGCTCCGAGGACGCCAACTATGGTGCTTCTTCAGCGGAGCATTTGAAAACTCAGGGAGGCTTATGCGGACGGGGTCGGGTAGAGCGACATCGTCGATGTAGAACCATTCATAAGGCCACTCTTCGGGAGCTTTCTTTGGCATGCCGAACAGGTATCCGGTCCCGGCGATGCACCACACTTCGGCTCCTCCCATTTCAAAAATGGATCCACCTTGATTGCGAGGGATGAGGCAGAACAGTCTTCTCCATAAATTAAAATCAGCCTCGCAACCCAAGAATAGTTCACATAGGGCGACATAACCCGCCATGTGGAGGATGGAGCCGGGGGTAAAATTGTGCAGCTGGAGGCCATAGTACTCCAGCAGCCCTCGGAGGAATGGGTGAATTGGAAACCCCACTCCCCTCAGCAGATAGGGGACGAAGCACACTTGTTCTCCCGCAGACGGATTGGGAAAATCCTCTGCCTGGGTTTTGCCGTTAAAGAGGCCAACCCTGCTCGAACAGGGACCAGATCTGCTGGACAGAGAAATCCCTGTGTTTGGAGCTTCGCCAATCTGCTATGGGACATAGAGCACCTCTCCCACTCGCCTCTCTCTAGGTTGGAACGGGAAGAGGAGGTGGGATTGTTGGCCATGTTGGAATGGTCTTGCCTGGCAGTCTCTGAGGATTTTCTCCGCTTGGTGCCGAAAGGATCTGAGGTCCAATCTCTTTAAATAGATGCTCTTCCTTGCAGGATTGGCGTGTTATTTGCAAAAAATACCCTGACTATCCGCATTCGCTCGACACGTGGAAAACGAGGACATTAAGCGCGCATAAGCCGAGGGGAGACATCGAATCTACGGCCGAATACACTACATGGAAATCATTAAAGGAGGAACCCTCCTTGCAATACCGAAGACAATCTGGATGCCGAACACCTCACTATTGAAGACTGGTTTGGGGGCTACTGAGGGAGTCCTGGACTAAGGGGTCCTCGGGCGTCGGCCTATTATCTATGGGCCGGACTGATGGGCTATGAAGATACCAAGAACGAAGACTATACCCGTGTCTGGATGGGACTCTCCTTGGCGTGGAAGGCAAGCTTGGCGACGGAGTATGTAAATTCCCTTCTTTGTAACCGACCTTGTGTAACCCTAGATCCTCCCGGTGTCTGTATAAACCAGAGGACTCGGTCCGGATAGGGGATACTCAATACTGTAGTCATACAAGCTAGACTTCTAGTGTTTAGCCATTATGATCTCGTGGTAGATCAACTCTTGTAATACTCATATTCGTCAATATCAATCAAGCAGAAAGTAGGGTATTACCTCCATAGAGAGGGCCCGAACCTGGGTAAACTTCGTGTCCCCTGTCTCCTGTTACCATCAACCTTAGACGCACAGTTTGGGACCCCTTACCTGAGATCCACCGGTTTTGACACCGACAGCCGGACCGCCCCACCCAACTCCATCGCTGGCCAGACCATTCCTCTACTCACCCGCACCTCGTGTTATTTTCCGAGGACGGCAGCCGAACCAGTAAACCCTCATACTCCCCTGGTGCTCTCAGCACGGCGTGGTCAATGTGGTCAACGAACGACATCCATCGGAAGAGGACTGTACGTGGAGAGGCTGACAGCTGGGTCCATGGCCTCACACAAGGAAGTGCCTCCTTATTATGCACAAAATAATGATTCCTCCACCTGACAGCAGGGACACACCAGAAGGGCCTCTGTATTTCGTGAAAAAATGTTCCTCCCGCTGACAGCTCAGACCCACCAGCTATATCTTTGCACAGAAGGAAGTGCCTCCTTATTACACACAAAAAATGAATACTCCCCATGCTATCTGGGCCCACCATAGTTGGAGGCTGACTTGCGGGCCTACTAATGCGGACGGAGGGTTTTGTCAACTTAGTAAATATGAACGATCCTAGCTCCAGTGACCATACGATGTCCATCAAACGGCCGTAGTGCTTCTTCAACCTCTGGCCTTCTTCCTCCACCCGCCCAAACCAGCGCCGGTCATGCCGCCTACTCCTGCCTCCTATGGCCGGGTCTGCTACTGCATAGGCCTCACCCCCCACCCTACTCCCATCGCTGGCTTGACCATCCCTGTACTCACCTAGACCTACTATTATTCTCCGACGACGGTACCCTCACACTACAGCCCAACTAGTAAACCCTTGTACACCCCTCCACGTGGGAAACAACTACTGAGTCTTCCCCAGGTTCAGGTCATTCCCTTCCTAGGCCTCACCGTTGTCCACCACCTTGGTGCTCTCGGCGTGGCATGGTCAACATGGTCAAGGAACGACTTACATCGGAAGAGGATTGTACGTGGAGAGGCTAACAGGTGGGTCCACAGCCGCATCAAGGAAGTGCCTCCTCTAAGTCACCAACTGGATACATATTTATATTGAATGGTGGAGCTGTCAGTTGGTGCAGTTCCAAGCAAAGCATCGTGGCGAGATATACGTGTGTAGCGGAGTACATAGCTGCTTTGGAAGCAGCAAATGAAGGAGTTCATATCCGATCTAGGTGTAATACCTAGTGCATCGGGTCCAATGAAAATCTTTTGTGACAATACTGGAGCAATTGCCTTGGTGAAGGAATCCAGATTTCACAAGAGAACCAAACACATCAAGAGACGCTTCAACTCCATCCGTGATCGAGTCAAGGAGGGAGACATAGAGATTTGCAAAATACATACGGATCTGAATGTGGCAGACCCATTGACTAAGCATCTTCCACGAGCAAAACATGATCAGTACCAAGACTCCATGGGTGTTAGAATCATTACAATGTAATCTAGATTATTGACTCTAGTGCAAGTGGGAGACTGAAGGAAATATGCCCTAGAAGCAATAATAAAGTTGTTATTTATATTTCCTTATATCATGATAAATGTTTATTATTCATGCTAGAATTGTATTAACCGGAAACTTGATACATGTGTGGATACGTAGACAAAAGACAGTGTCCCTAGTAAGCCTCTACTAGACTATCTCGTTAATCAAAGATGGTTAAGTTTCCTAGCCATGGACATTTGTTGTCATCTGATGAATGGGATCACATCATTAGGAGAATGATGTGATGGACAAGTCCCATCCATTAGCTTAGCATGTTGGTCGTTCAGCTTTATTGCTATTGCTTTCTTCATGTGAATTACATATTCCTTCGACTATGAGATTATACAACTCCCGAATACCATAGGAACACCTTGTGTGCTAACAAACATCACAATGTAATTGGGTGATTATAAATATGCTCTACAGGTATCTCTAAAGGTGTTTGTTGGGTTGGCATAGATCGAGATTAGGATTTGTCACTCCGAGTATCGGAGAGGTATCTCTGGGCCCTCTTGGTAATGCGCATCATGATAATCCTTGCAAGTAATGTGACTAATGAGTTAGTTGCGGGATGACGCATTGCGGAACGAGTAAAGAGACTTTCCGGTAATGAGATTGAACTAGGTATGAAGATACCGATGATCGAATCTCGGGCAAGTAACATAACGATGACAAAGGGAATAATGTATGTTGTCATTACGGTATGATCGCTAAAGATCTTCATAGAATATGTGTGAACCAATATGAGCATCCAGGGTCCGCTGTTGGTTATTGACCAGAGAGGTGTCTTGGTCATGTCTACATAGTTCTCGAACCCGTAGGGTCCGCACGCTTAACGTTCGATGGCGATTTTGTATTATATGAGTTATGTGTTTTGGTGACCGAATGTTGTTCGGAGTCCCGGATGAGATCACAGACATGATGAGGAGTCTCTAAATGGTCGAGAGGAAAATATCCATATATAGGACGATGATATTTGGACACCCGAACTATTTTGGAGCATACCGGGTACATATCAGAGTACCAGGGGGATTACCGAAACCCCCCGGGGGAATAATGGGCCTTATGGGCCATAGGAGGGAAGCGCACCAGCCCACAAAGGGTGGTGCACCCTCTAAGGAAGGAGGTCGAATAGGAGAAGGAGGTGGGGGTTGATGTCTGCTAGAACTACGTCTGTATTTCCCCAAAGGAAGGGATGATGCAGCACAGCGACGGTAGGTATTTCCCTCAGTGATGAGACCAAGGTTATCGAACCAGTAGGAGAACCAAGCAACACTACATAAATAGCACCTGCACACAAATAATAAATACTCGCAACCCGACATGTAAAAGGGGTTGTCAATCCCTTTCGGGTAACGGCGCCAAAAATTGGCAAACAGACGTGAGAGAGTTGTAAATATTGATAGATCGAACACCAAATAAAATAAATTTCAGCCAGGTATTTTTGGTTTAATAGATCTGAAAATAAAAGGCAAATAAAATAGATCGCAAAGGCAAATAATATGAGAAAGAGACTCGGGGCCGCAGGTTTTACTTGTGGCTTCTCTCGAGAAAAATAGCAAATGGTGGGTGAACAAATTACTATTGGGCAATTGATAGAACTTCAAATAATCATGATGATATCCTGGCAATGATCATTATATAGGCACCACATCCAAGATTAGTAGACCGACTCCTGCCTGCATCTACTACTATTACTCCACACATCGACCGCTATCCAGCATGCATCTAGTGTATTAAGTTCATGGAGAAATGGAGTAATGCAATAAGAACGATGACATGATGTAGACACGATATATTTATGTAGAAATAGACCCCATAGTTTTATCCTTAGTAGCAATGATACATACGTGTTGGTTCCCCTTCTGTCACTGGGATCAACCACCATAAGATCGAACCCACTACAAAGCACCTCTTCCCATTGCAAGAAAAATAGATCAAGTTGGCCAAACAAAACCAAAATATCAGAGAAGGAATACGAGGCTATAAGCAATCATGCATATAAGAGATCAAAGAAACTCAAATAACTTTCATGGATAAAAAAGAGGTAGATCTGATGATAAACTCAAAGTTCATCGGATCCCAACAAACACAGTGCAAAAGAATTACATAATATGGATCCCTGGTGGGTTGTGCTGCCCTTGGAGCACCTCCCAGGCGCTTCTCCGGCCCATTGGATGTCTTCTGGTCCAAAAAATCCACAAAAAAATTTGTTGTGTTTGGACTCCGTTTGGTATTGATTACCTGCGATGTAAAAAAACATGCAGAAAACAGCAACTGGCACTTGTCACTATGTCAATAGGTTAGGACCAAAAATGATATAAAATGACTATATGATTATAAAATATCCAAGAATGATAATATAACAGCATGGAACAATCAAAAATTATAGATACGTTGAAGACGTATCAGCATCCCCAAGCTTATATCCTGCTCGTCCTCGAGTAGGTATATGATAAAAGTAGAATTTTTGATGTGGAATGCTACCTAACATGTCGTCTAATATTATTTTCTTTATAGCATGGACATTTGTACTTTTATATTGTTCAAAGCAATAGTCTAGTTTTGACATGATAATTTTGATACTCAAGCATACCAACAAGCAACCATGTCTCTAAAAATATCAACGCTAAAATAAGTTATCCCTAGCCCATCATGCTCAATCATTGATCCATTCATGAAACACACTCGCATATTAACTACACTCAATGCTCAAGTACAATCATAGTGCCCCCTAGTTGGTGCTTTTATAAGAGAAGATGGAGAATCAAATTAAAAATAAAAATTGCATAAAGTAAAAGAAAGGCCCTTTGCAGAGGGAAGTAGGATTTGTAGAGGTGCCAGAGCTCAAAGTGAAAATTGAGAGGTAAAAACATTTTGAGAGGCATACTTTTCCCACCAACGAAAACGACTTAGAGTTCCCAACACTTTCCATGCTAGATATATCATAGGCGGTTCCCAAACAAAAATTAAAGTTTATTCCCTTTTCCACCATACTTTCACTCTCCATGGCTAATCGTATCCATGGGTGCCTTCCATACCAACACTTTCCAAGGAATTTATTATTTGACAACATAAAGTAAATTCATTTTTCATTTCGGGACTAGGCATCCCTAATACCTTTGCCTTACTCTCGTGCAATGACAAGTGAATAAACACTCATCGTGAGAATAACACATCTAGCATGGAAAATATTAGCCACCCCTCACCGCCTCGTGAGCGGTACGAGTGCACAAAAGAGAAATTTATTTTGAATATTAGAGATGGAACATGCAAATTTTCTTAGAACGGCAAATGAATACCGCATATAGGTAGATATAGTGGACTCATATGGCAAAACTAGGTTAAAGGTTTTGGATGCACAAGTAGTGATCATACTTAGTGCAAAATGAAGGCTCGCAAAAGATTGGGAAGAGACCAACTAAGAAACATATAATCTCATAAGCAAGCATTAAGCATAAATAACACTAAATAATGCACCATAAGTAGGATATAATTTCATTGCATGACTATGGACTTTCGTACTTACATAGGGAATCACAGACCTTAACACCAATATTCTTACTAAAGCATAATTACTCACCAACATCACTCACATATCACATCATCATATCTGAAAACTATTACTAAGAATCAAGTTTATTTTGTCCAATGATCTTCATGAAAGTTTTTATTATATCCTTCTTGGATATCTATCACTTTGGGACTAATTTTCATGTGTTGCTTTTGGCAAGCTCTAACAAATATAAGTGAACATCATGAGCATAATAAAATTTTCTTTCTCTCAAATTAATTTAAGTGAAGCAAGAGAGAATTTCTTGAAAATTTAGTAACTCTCAAATAAATCTAAGTTAATCAAGGGAGCATTTATTCAAAAATACTAAAGCACACCGTGCTCAAAAAGATATAAGTGAAGCACTAGAGCAAGTCCATAGCTCATAAAAATTTAAGTGAAGCATAGAGAGAAATTCTAACAAGTCATGACATAATTTTGGCTCTCTCAAATATGTGTGTCCAACAAGGAACCAAAACTTAAAACACAAAATAAAACAAGAAAAAACTCATATCATACAAGACGCTCCAAGAAAAACACATAGTATGTGACAAATAAAAATATAGCTTCGAGTAAAATACCGATGGTCGTTAGAAGAAAGAGGGGATGCCACTCGGGGGCATCCCTAAGCTTAGTTGCTTGCTCTCTTTTGGATAATAGCGGGGGATTCTGGGGCATCCCCAAGATTAGGCTCTTCTTACTCCTTATTCCTTCATCCATTGTAAGATAACCCAAAACTTCAAAACTTCAATCACACAAAACTCAACAATGCCTCCGTGAGATCTGTTAGTATAAGAAAACAAATCACTACTATAAGTGTTGTATAAAACCAATTCATATTTTATTCTTGCATTATATCTATTGTATTCCAACTTTTCTATGGCAAAAACTCATCAAAGAAAACCATAGAATCGTCAAAACAAGCACACAATGCAAAGAAAACAGAATCTACCAAAAACAAAACAGTCTATAGCAATCTATATATTTTGAAGACATATCTAACTCCAAAAATCTTCAGAAATTAGGAAAAGCTGAGAAATTTGTATATTAAACTTCTTCAAAAAGAATTGGTATTTTATGATGCTCTAGTTAAAAATAGGAATTGTTTTTGTGAGTGCAAAAGTGTCTGTTTTTTAGCAACAAAACAACTATCACCCGAGAAGATCCTAAAGGCTTTACTTGGCACAAACACTAATTAAAACACAAAAAACACAATCATAACAGTAGCATAATTGTGAAAACACTCAATAACAGGAATCAAAAGTCAAAAATAAATTTTATTCATTGGGTTGCCTCCCAACAAGCGCTATCATTTTACGCCCCTAGCTAGGCATAAAGCAAGGTTCTAAGTTTGTCATCTTTGGTCCTAGATCCATAAGATGCCCTCATGCATCTAGTGTATTAAGTTCATGGAGAAATGGAGTAATGCAATAAGAACGATTACACGATGTACACAAGATCTATTTATGTAGAAATAGACCCCATCGTTTTATCCTTAGTACCAACGATACATACGTGTTTCCCCTTCCGTCAATGGGATCAAGCACTGTAAGATCGAACCCATTATAAAGCACATCTTCCCGCTGCAAGACAAATAGATCAAGTTGGTGAAAACAAACCCAAATATGGAGAAGAAATACGAGGCTATAAGCAATCATGCACATAAAAGATCTAAGAAACTCAAATAACTTTCATGGATAAAAAAGAGATAGATCTGATCATAAACTCAAAGTTCATCGGATCCCAACAAACACACCGCAAAAGAATTACATCATATGGATCTCCAAGAGACCATTGTATTGGGAATCAAACGAGAGAGAGGAAACCATCTAGCTACTAACTACGGACCCAAAGGTATACAAAGAACTACTCACGCATCATCGGAGAGTCACAAATGGAAGTGGTGAACCCCTCCGTGATGGTGTCTAGATTGCATCTGGTGGTTCTAGACTCTATGGTGGATGGAATTGATTTTTGTCGACTTCCCTAGGGTTTCTAGAATATTGGGGTATTTATAGAGAAAAGAGGAGGTCTGGGGGGCACCCGAGGTGGGCACAACCCACCGGGGCGCGCCTGGGCCTCTAGGCGCGCCCTGGTGGGTTGTGCTCCCCTTGAAGCACCGCCAGGCGCTTCTCCAGCCCATTGGATGTCTTCTGGTCCAAAAAAATCCACAAAAAGTTTCGCTGCGTTTTGACTCCGTTTGGTATTGATTACCTACGATGTAAAAAACATGCAGAAACAGCAACTCGCACTTGGGACTATGTCAATAGGTTAGTACCAAAAAATGATATAAAATGACTATACAATGATTATAAAACATCCAAGAATGATAATATAACAGCATGGAACAATCAAAAATTATAGATACGTTGGAGACAGATCAGGGGTTCGCCCCCCTTTCCTTCCTCCCCCCTCTCTTCCCTTTTCCACCTTCCGATAAAAGGAAAGGGGGAGGCCGAATTGGACTAGGGGCCCAAGTAGGATTCCTCCTACTTGGGCGCCCCCTCGGCTGCCTATCCTCCCCACAGACCTATATATACGTGGGGGCACCTCTAGAACACACAACATTGATTCCTAGCCGTGTGCGGCGCCCCCTCCATAGTTTACGCCTCCGGTCATATTGTCATAGTGCTTAGGCGAAGCCCTGCGCGGATAACTTCACCATCACTGTCACCACGCCGTCGTGATGATGAAACTCTCCCTCGACACTTTGCTGGATCAAGAGTTTGAGGGACGTCATCGAGGTGAACATGTGCAGAACTCGGAGGTGCCGTGCGTTTGGTACTTGATCGGTCGGAACGTGAAGAAGTTCGACTACATCAACCGCGTTGTCAAACGCTTCTGCTTTCGGTCTATGAGGGTACATGGACACACTCTCCCCCTCTCATTGCTATGCATATCCTAGATAGTTCTTGCGTGAGCGTAGGAATTTTTTTGAAATTGCATGCTACGTTCCCCAATAGTGGTATCCGAGCCAGGTCTATGTGTAGATGATATGCACGAGTAGAACACAATGAGTTGTGGGTGGTGATCGTCATACTGCTTCCCACCAATGTCTTATTTTGATTCGACGGTATTGTTGGATGAAGCGGCCCAGACTAACCTTACATGACCATGATCATGAAATTGGTTCCACCAACAGACATGCAACTAGTTTTGCATAAAGGTGGCTGGCGGGTGTCTGTTTCTCCAACTTTAGTTGAATCGGATTTGACTGCGGCTGGTCCTTGTTGAAGGTTAAAACAGTAAACTTTATAAATCACCATTGTGGTTTTGATGCATAGGTAAGAACGGTTCTTACTAGAAGGCCGTAGTAGCCACGTAAAACTCGCAACAACAAAGTAGAGGACGTCTAACTTGTTTTTGCAGAGCATGTTGTGATGTGATATGGTCAAGATATGATGTGATATATGTTATTGTATGAGATGATCATGTTTTGTAAAAGTTATCAGCAACTCGCAGGAGCCTTATGGTTGTCGCTTTATTGTATGAAATGCAAACACCATGTAATTGCTTTACTTTATCACTATGTGTTAGTGATAGTTGTAGAAGAAATAGTTGGCGAGACGACGGCGATGCTACGTTGGAGATCAAGGTGTCAAGACGGTGACGATGGAGATCGTGATGGTGCTTTGGAGATGGAGATCAAAGGCACAAAATGATGATGGCCATATCATGTCACATATTTTGATTGCATATGATGTTTATCTTTTATGCATCTTATTTTGTTTAGTACAGCAGTAGCATTATAAGATGATCCCTCACTAAAATTTCAAGGTATAAGTGTTTTCCCTAAGTTTGCACTGTTGCGACAGTTCATCGTGCTGAGACACCACGTGATGATCGGGTGTGATAAGCTCTACGTTCACATACAATGGGTGCAAGACAGTTTGGCACATGTAGAGTGCTCGGGTTAAACTTGATGGACCTCTAGCATGTACATGCATGGCCTCAGAACAGAGACCGAAAGGCGAACATGAATCATATAGTAGATATGATCAACATAGAGATGTTCACCATTGAAAACTACTCCATCTCACGTGATGATCGGACATGGTTTAGTTTTTTGATGAACTATAATATGCAAGGGATGGATAAGACAATTCCCGAGCTCTTCACTATGCTCAAAGTTGCGGAGGTAGAAATCAAGAAAGAGCATCAAGTAAGACCACTAGTTTCAAGAAAAATGTCGTGGATTTGTCATCACAGATGTCCTTAGTGTAAGGACTTAGTCGTCAGGCCAACGCATCTATGTGGTAGCTTGAGTGGGATTGAGTGGGACGACAGACGCGAGGTTTTACCCAGGTTCGGCCCCTCATGGTGGAGGTAAAAGCCTACATCCTGCTTCATTGATATTGATCATGGTGATGCTCACGATTACAAGGGTGCTCTTTCGCTACCTCTATCTCGAGGGCTATTAATTTGTCTGCCTCAACTCGTGAAACTTGTCCCTCTTGGGGTGCCCTGCCCCTCCTTATATAAGTTGGAGGGGCGGGTTACATGTGGAGTCCTAGTAGGACTAGAACTACTCTAGTACAAGTGGAATCTTAGTATTGCTTCCCATGTAAGGGAAAACTCCTTATGCCTTCCTTATCAAGCCGGCCCACCATAATATGAGTTGGTCTTCCATGAACCTCCTTCTGGGGCACCGGGTCTTGTTTCTCCTTTGACCCACCTACCGGGTAACTAATGAGTCGCCCACTCTGGGCGGGTTACTAGTGAGTCGTCGGGTCAGGGTGGATCACGAGTGAGTCGCCAAGTCCGGCCGGTTCATACACCCGACCAGGTTACACCGTGGGGTATATTCCCGACATTAGCCCCCAATTTAATTTGGATTTATCCATGTTTAAATTCATCCTGTAAAATAAACACAAGAACAAATTTGACAGGTTGTGCATCGGGTTAAACATTCTTCTGAGCCGACAACTGATCATCCTTAAGTCCTTTCCATTTCCTTCTTGATTCGTGTCCATGATTTCATAGAAAATCTCCTTTAGCAGATATGTTCGACCTTTGTCAATGCAATAAATCCAGGTACTTCTTCTAAAAAGTCTAGGTCAATAGGCCATCTTCATAGTCAATTTGTTGACATTGGTCTCTTGTAGAAAAATATTGTAAAAAAACAACCCATTTGAGTCGGTTTCCAAAGCTCCGGCTTAATAAAAATATTGGACTCAAGATATTCATCTGATGATCTGTCGGCTTGAGGATGTAGAGGTTGGCGAGTTGTAATCACCAAATTTGTCGGGTTATAGAATTTGACCATACCGGGTCATGATTGCTACAGACACCGGGTCACATAATTGGTCTTCCTGAGTCTTTTTAGGCCAAGTCCTTATTCCCTATGATGACTTCGTGCTTGCACTTGTAAATATAACTTCCAATCATTGATTTGGCTACTAGGCCTTTCTTATGAATAGCTTTACAGGAGATAAACTTTGCCAATTTCTCCACTAAAAAATATGACACCTGTCGGATTTCGGGTTCCGGCAAAACCCTTGAGGTTCGAACACTGGGGTGCGCACAAAGATCTCTCCCCCCTCTAGCTCGCACACATCATGATCTCACGGCCTAGCTCGACAAACCCAAGGAACAGGAGACACAAGAGTTTATACTAGTTCGGGCCACCCATGTGGTGTAATACCCTACCCCAATGTGGTGTGGTGGATTGCCTCTTGGACTGAGGATGAACAGTTACAAGGGAAGAACAACCTCCTGAGGAGATGTGCTCTTGTGCTTGGTGAGTGTGGTGGCTTTGGTGGAATGAATCCGGTCCAAGATCAGCTGCCTCCCTCTGGTGGTGGCTAGTCCTATATATAGAGGCCCGGGTCCTCCTCCCAAATATTAGGCGGCAAGGGATCCCACAACGGCCAATTTGAAGGGGGGCAGCTAGTACAAGCTATCCTAACAAAAGATGGTCTTCGCCTGCCAAAGGCTCTGGTGGTGACGTCGTCTTGGGCTCCACGGTGACCTCCATCCTGCTGTCTTGCTGGTCTTGGTCTTGTTGCACCGATATGGAAACCTTTGCCTGATGCCTCGGGACTCGTCGCCTGGCTTGCCTCTTTAGCACCAAAGAGGAAACGAGGACACTGCGCACGCTGGCGCCCGCCTGGCTCCAGTCATCATGGCTTGCGTCATAGAAACCTCGTGAGGTGTCCCTTGCCTTGATCTCTCTGCCCCTCACGAGCCAGCCTGGTAAGGCTGCCCTGAGGAGGTCTTGCACCGTCCACCTCATGAGGCTTGGCCCCTCGCGAGGGTCTTGAGTGTTTGCTGGTGAAGATGGCCCGTACAAGGCCGCTGGTGGACCCATGCTGTGGGCCGCAGGCAGGCAAGTTTGGGGGCTCCCGTTCCGAAAACACCGACAGTAGCCCCCGAACCCAAGGCACGCTCAGACTTGGCTTCGAGGCGAAGCCCAAGGGGCAAGTGCGGAGCGCGGCGGGCCCCAAAAGCCTGCGGCCATGGTTGGCGCGTGGCGACAGATTGGACATGGGCGTCTTCCCTTCCCCACGCTGCCTCGGCAACTGCCCGACTTGACGGGTCCTTGCTGCATGCAGAGAAGATCATTATTACCTTAGATCGTGGAGGACAGCGGTTGGCCTCCCCTTGGTTATAAATGGGAACAGGGGGCAGAGCCCCTGTCACCCATCTCTTCCTTCACTTCTCCCTCTATTTCTTCTCCCTCGCTTCATCGCTTGTTGCATCAACCATGGCGCCGATACGGAGGTTCTCGGCCGCGGAGAAGGGCAAGACTCCCCTTGACGAGCCTGAGCAGCTTCCGCCAAAGAAGAGGCTGTCTCATCATCGCGACATCGTCGTGAGGCCGGAAGTGTCGCGGCCATGGTACGAGCGGCCACCTCCCGGGTATCCGCTGCCTTTGTACACTCGTGCTGAAGACTCCGGAGGGAGGGCGACGAGCGCCGCCGCCGCGCCAGGGCTGTGGTCGCCACGCCACGGTGACACACGTCGTCGCCCCAGGGGTCCATGCCGTGGACTCCTCGCACGAATTCGTGTTGTGGGCGGCGATGCCTCCGCGCACTTGTATTCGCTTCCCGCAGTTCTTTGCCGCTGAGATGTCGTCGAGGGGCCCCCTCGAGCTTTGGCTGCAGCATGCCAATTGTGATCCCCTGGCGACTGGAGCGGAGGTTGAAGCCGTCTCCTCCGGGAGGATCTTCATGACTCGTGGGTGGGGCGAGGTCGCCCGAGTCTGTCGTGCGGAAGGCGCCCTCGCCATCCACTTGAAGTATGACGGTGCCTCCACGATGTTCTTCAAGGTCCTCAGCGAGGAAGGCCGCCGCTCGGAGTGCTGCCCTGAAGGGGGTCATCAGGACGACGCAACGGCCAACGCCAAGCCTGCCGCTGGGCTTGCCAGTAGCTCCTCCAGCGACAGTGGTGACTCTTGGTGGTCCAGCAATTCTCCTGAGCTCGTCGAGACTCCGGAGACAAGAGACGACAGCTACGTGCCCTCGATTTCTCGCCAGGCCCAGAGCAAGGCTGCAGCATCCGGTCGCCGCTGATCTGGATGGGGTTGGCGCTGGCCTCCCATGGCCCACTATTGATGATGGCGTCGGCGACGTTCGACGCGTGTAAGTAGGGCTCCGAGGAACTCCCTCCTTTTTGTTCCCTGCGAGGAATCGAAACAGACCCCGTGGGGGCATGTAAAGGGTCTGTAATGTCTTCTGTTCATGTTATCCCTATTATAAAAATTTGTGAATGCATGTCCTGGTAAGGCTCGGTCTCCCCTTTCCAACCACGTGGCAGCTTGGTGCTCTACGCCGACAGGTCCCGATCCCCAGGCAGGCTGCAGCCGTCACTGGTATGCCAGGTCGCGATGTCGTGGTCAAGGCCAGGAGGTGAGAGGCCCGAGAACCAGTAAGAGCTCCTGAGGCACGATGCTAAAGAGGTCCCCTTTAGCGCGGAAGCAGCTACCTAAGGAAGGGAAAGGGAGGCGATGTTGCCGCAGCAGGGTAGCGAAAGGCGAGGATCTTATGCCGTAGCGCTGGGTAGATCCAGTCGCGTGACTTATATTGACATTCTAGAGCTGGTTCCTTGTGTTGCGCTAGGCTTGGGCGTCGACCACTGTTGGGTAGCTAGGTTAGGCCCATGCGAGCCTCCCCCTCTTCTCCATGCTCTTCAGTGTGCCTAGGTCCTCAGGTCCCGGCCCTCAAGCGAGCTCAGCTGCTGCTGGTATGCCTGGTCGTGATGCTGTGGTCAAGGCTAGTTGTGAGGTCTGGAGAGCCAGTAAGAGCTCCTGAGTTGTGATGCTCAGGAGCCCCCCTTTTAACGCGCAAGCGAATCACATGGGAGAAGAGAGAGAGCCCGTTGTAGTCCTCTAGAGGTTCCTGCAAGTTAGCGCGAGGGAGGGCACAAATTGCCATGGTGATTGCCGGTCTGCCACTAGTTGCTTTGCAAGGAGGTGAAGGCACTGAGGGTCTATTGAGGTGACGTGCACGGGCGTGCCACGAGCCAGAGCTCGACCACTCAGATTTTCAGCGTTGCAGGGATGGACCCAAGCACAAGCACCGTGTCGGCATGAGAGGTTCCCGTGGATGGCGATAATCAAGCAGACAGTGGTGATAGGTAGCTTATGCATGAAAAGAAAACTAGCTTAGGTAAATGCAAGAACGATACATGCCACTGGGTCAGACCCGAGCGGCCTGGGGATGATGCAGCCCGAGGGGCGCCCCTAGCAGGGTGAACTAAAGATGCAAGTAGATACATGCCACACGGATAGACCCACGCGGCCTGGGAATGCTGCAGCCCAGGGGCGCTCCTAGCTAAATAAACTTGGAAAATGTCACCTGGTTTGGTTGTCGAAGGAGTGTTGGGGTAGCTGAAGACACGTGGCGAAGAAGTCGCTCCTCACGAGCCGTCGAGTCCCAGAGCCTCGGGAGGCTCTGGAGGCTCTAGTGGCTTCCTGAGGACCATCTCCATCTCCTCCAGGACTACGTGATGCCTGGCCTCCTGACCTGCCAGGATGCTCCGCAGGGTGCTCTGGAAGGCGGCTGCCACGCTCGGCAAGCCGAATGGCATGCGAATGTAGCTATGAGGTGGACCCTCACACCGGCCAACATGCGAAGGCCAGAAGCTCTCCTGAGATGTGGCCCTATTGAGCCCTGGGATGTCGATGCAGACGTGCAGCTCACCACCCTCAATTGTATGGGGAGCAGCGCCAGGTGGGCGCTGGTCGCTGCGTATTGCTCTTGCTTCCTGAAGCTCCTGAGTGGTCTCAGTGATGAACTCCTGAGCGCCGGGTGAGGGAGTCCTGGACTAAGGGGTCCTCGGGTGTCCGACTTGTTAGCCATGGGCCGGACTGATGGGCTGTGAAGGACACGAAGACCAAAGACTACACCCGTGTCTGGACGGGACTCTCCTTGGCGTGGAAGGCAAGCTTGGCGACCAAATATGTAGATTCCTTTTCTTTGTAACCGACCTTGTGTAACCCTAAATCCTCCCTGTGTCTATATAAACCGGAGTACTTAGTCTGGAGGATATATTCATTACCATAGCCATACAAGCTAGACCTCTAGGGTTTAGCCATTACGATCTCGTGGTAGATCAACTCTTATAATACTCATATTCATCAAGATCGATCAAGCAGGACGTAGGGTATTACCTCCATAGAGAGGGCCCGAACCTGGGTAAACATTGTGTCCCGTGTCTCCTATTACCATCGACCTTAGACGCACAGTTCGGGACCCCCTACCCGAGATCCGTGAGTTTTGACACCGACATTGGTGCTTTCATTGAGAGTTCCACTGTGCCGTCCCCAAAAGGTTTGATGGCCCCTTCAATCGTCAACAATGACGCTGTCCAAGGAGAAACCTTCCTCCCCAGACATATTTTCATGTTCGGCGGCTTCGCACTATGGGCCAACTCATTTGGCCATCTGGAGTAGATCGATAGCTACGCCCCTGGCCATGATGTCAGATTTGGGAGCTTGAACTACATCGCGAACATCCATGGATATTTGATCTTCGCTGGATTCGAGATCACGGCGATCGCTCCTGGTCACCTCGATGAACATGACCTAAATCTGTCATCGGACCACATTCAGGAGATAGCTTCTGTAACTGCTCTGGCCTTAGATCCGGAGCATACGGCGCCATCTAAGGACTAGAGGTTCAACCCCACCATGGAGGCCACATATTCCCTGGTGTGGGAGCCACACATGGACTTAAACTCACACAATATTTGTGTCACCGGAACCCCGGACTCGTCTCTGGGTGTATGTTCCGAACCATGTGAGTCCACGGATGCCGAACTGTCACAACCCTAGAATTGTTTGCAATAGTTGCATTAGAGAGCATCCATGCATCATGTCTAAATTCAAGAAACTTGAATTGAGGAAAGTTGAAAGCCTCAAAACATTAATTAAAAGAAGGGCAAAGAACCCTGGAAATCTCATTCTTTGTTTCCAAGATGTCCTTTTGAAATGTTTGAGAATTTTGGCAAGGGTTTTGGTCCAAACCAAAATTACTGAACATTTTTAAGGATTTATTTTTGTGACTTTGAATTTAAATCACTAGCTATTTGAATTTAAACTTATATTCATATAACTAGAATATATTTTAAAATGTTTCTGAAATAGTTTATGTGCCTTGGAAAAGTCCATGAAGCAACATAAATAAATTCAGAGGAAGTTTGGCACTTGTTTGAATTTTGTTTAAATTCAAAATAGTGGCAAATGAACTAAATGAAATAACAGAAAACTAAATAAATAGAAAAAATAGAAGGAAATAGGAAAGCAGAAGAGAGAGGGAGTAACTGGGCCACTTACCTGGCCTTACCTGTAGCCGGCCCATTAGGCAGCCCGGCCCACCAGGCAGTCGTCCCATCTTCAACCTCTACCAGTAGGCAGAGGCGAAGACACACGCGCTCGCTGGGAGGCCTCCACCTCCTGTTTCCACCGAGGCGTTCCCGAGCCCCCCCCCCCCTCACACCACCCCGATGCCACAAACCCCCTGCACCTCCCCCCTCTCACCCTGGACCCCCTCCTGCTTCTCAGCTCTCTCCCCGCAGCACCACCGAACACGCTCGTCGCCGCCGCTCGCCGTCACTGCGGCCACCAACCACCACCCGCCTTGCTACTGCATCAAGAAGAAGTTCATAGACTCCCTCTTCATCACTGAGGAGCCACTCAAGCCGGGGAGCTCTGCTTCACCCTCTCCGTTGTCGTCTTCCTCGTTAGCTGCCGTGGATTGCCGTCGTCGATTCGCAAGCTCCAGGCTATCCCCAGCCTAGCCGTTGACTTTGCTGGTTCCGCTGTGAGCACCATCGTTTTCTCCCTCCCTCCTCGCAGTCTTTCGCACGTTGTAGCTGTGCTAACCACCGGGGCCGAGAGCCACCGCTGCCGTGGTTCCTCACCGTCGTGGTCTGAGCCACTGCAGCTCGCATTCGCGCGTGCCACCATGCTCACCACCTCCCTAGCAACCTAGTGCCACCAGCCACGCCTCATGCCGTGCACCACAGCTGTTGCCTACCTCAAGCCCGTGGCTCTGCCACCGCCAAACCTCAACGCCGACGAGATTCCGGTGACCCCGTGACCTCCCAGTTGGTCCTTTAGATGCGCGAGAGCAAGGGCTACGCCCTAGTTCCCTCAGCGCGCCAAGCCGGCGCCTTTAGCGCAAGTCCGGCGTGCCCTCGCCGTGTCCTATGGTCGCCGCCGTCTGGTCTCCGATGTGATGATGTGGCACCGTCATTAGGCACTAATTACCCAGCTTCATTACCCCCTGACCCACTTACACATGGGCCCCACACCCTTAATTAACTGCAGTTTAATTCCTGTTTAGTTATAGTTAACCGCTGTGGCCCCACGCGTCAGCGTTGACCGCGCTAACATGGCCCTTGACCGGCCCCACCCGTCAGTGAACCAAGCCAGTACCGTGACACTGGCCGGTGGGACCCACTGGTCAGGTTTGACCCTGGTCAACCCGGTTGACCTGCTGGCACAGTAGTGACACAGTGCTGACATCATTAATGATTTTCTGGATTAAATATAATCCTAGAAATTCCATAAAATGTTTAAAACTTCTAAAAATCATAGAAATTAATCTCTAACTCCAAATGAAATAAGTTATATATGAAAAATTATCAGAAAAATCAAATCTATTCATATGTACCTTTTTCGTGCATGTTAGAGCAACTTTTAGCTACTATTTAGGACAAATCAAATGAATGGCATTTGAATAATCACATATGGAGTTTGAATTTGAATCTTTGATTCAAACCAACTTCATTTAATCTGGTTGCTAGTTGCATTAGCTCAAATCGCATCATATTGCCATGTCATGATCATGCATCATATTGTTGCATTGCATTGATTGTATTTCCTCTTTGTTGCCAGTGATGTTCCCCCTCAGTAGACATTGTTCCGACGATGAGTTCGATGACACCGAACCAGGCTTCTATGACGATGAGTCCGGCGCGCAGTATTGTCCTCGGCATTGCAAGGCGGGTTCTTCTCCAAATTTTGAACGTTTGTTAAGCAGTGTCCGGCCCCATAAATGTTGGACCTCTTGGCTTCTGCGCCCAATAAGGTCTATCTTCCACGCGTCGAATGAATACGAGGCACCAGGGCGTTTTTACATTTGCCCCCCTAGCCAGATAAATAAATTGTCTACTAAAGGGACGGGGATTCTTAGATCCAATCCATATCATCCTCCCCCAGCGAGAATCCATCGGAGCGCGCTTTGGAAAAATCCACTCCAGCATGGCCGACCTCCGCAACTCCTCCTCCCACCCCCGTAGCCCTAAGCCCGGTGATTGGGAGAGGTGTTCAGTCCCACACAATCGATTAGTCGAACTGCAGACTAAGGGATTTCTCCCTCCAGCGTATATGGTTCCCGTCCGAGCCGGGCTCGCCACCTACAATGGCGGGGAGCAAGCGGAGAGCTTCCACAGCCCCTCTACGGGGGAGGGGTATGCCTTGTTCCTTATTTATTAAGGAGACTTGGATTTCCAATTCATTCGTTCCTCCGCGGGCTCCTGAAGTTTTACGGCCTCCAACTGCATAATTTCACCACTGCTTCCATATTACACATCGCCGGCTATGCTGCCCTCTGCGAGTTATTCCTGGGCTGCGAGGCTCATTTCAAGCTGTGGAAAAGGTTATTTTGCCTCGTCCCCCGCACACAGGAGGTGTCACTTTATCAAGTGGGCAGAGCCGAAATATGGCGCATCGCCGAAACCGGATACTTGTCTGGTACTCCGAAGAAGACATCCGAGGACTGGCCATCAGAATGGTTTTATATGGAGGACGTCCCCCTTTCGGACCCTATTCGGCGGGGTCTACCCGAGTTCAATAATGCTCCTCTGAAGAAACGCCGAAGCTAGCGCCCACGGAGCCCCGAGGAGGAAGACGATGGGGAAGTCCTCTACCCGATGAACTGGATTAAAGCGCTGGCTCAATGAGGATTGACAATAATCGAGGTTATATCAATATTCATAATGCAGGGAGTACAGCCACTTCAATATCGAGGGCACCCCCTGTGGTGTTTTAATAGGGAAGACGATGCCACCTGTTGCGGGCGCAAGGGTCCGGACAACGCTGTTGCTTTAGCAAAAATCATGTCCAAGCTGTTCAAGGGAGAGCAAGAGGAGTTCCTCCGCATCAAACCACGGGATGGATTCTCCATGTACAACTCTCCAAGCTGGGTGAGTTATATCTCCTTACTCCCGTTCTTCCCGCATTCTATGTTGCAGGTACTCACCTTGCCATTTCACGGCAGGAACTGCGAAAAGCCATAAGGGAGGTCAACAGCCCATCCCCACAACCAGAGGACCCCGATCGGGCCCTCGGTCCCGGACTCGAAGAAGATCCAGACTTATTCGTGGAGCTGATAGACCGCCAGCTCTATCAGTTGAGCTGTGATGATGCCATGGTGGCCATTACGACCGACTATCCCGGACTACTCCCTGCGTCGCTCGTAAAAAAAACCAAAATCCCAACTCCGAAAACTAGGATCCCCTTTTAGATACTTCACCTACCATATACATATGGTGTTTTACAGGGAAGGCATTCGGGACGCCGTGCCGAACCCGCAGCAACTCGCCAACAAGAGGCGCCGAGGCCGGGTAGGCCAAAAATGAAGGCGGTTAGGACGGAGACGCCGGCGTAGAGGTATGGCAAAAACCCTGCTCCGTGGTTGTCGTCTTTCTCAAAATGTAATGACGTCCATGTTTCTTTAACATAAAAAACGCTCACCGAAATATGTCCGGTGAGGCTGCCGATCATGCTTCCACCATTCGGGCTCCAGGACCGGACATAGAGGCGGAAGCCAACATGGGGCGGACGCCGGATACTCCCCCTACAGAGGATGCGGATAGACTATCCGCTACAAATTCAGAAGTGGAGAGCGCCATGAATCATAGGCGTCGCCGGGCTGTACTCCGTGACGCTTGCTTCTCACCAGAGGCATTTGATGCCTTCAATTCTGGAGACGCGTAACTCCGTGCTGCTCAAAGTGGTCTAGCCAGAGCCAAGGACCAGTATGTAAGGGATGTACGGGTAAGCAACTCTGACGATTATATGTATCAGTAGCCCCTGAGACTTGAAACAGTTAGCAGAACTGATTTAAGGATCATCTATTGTGTAGGTTCTTACAGAGAAGAATACTCGACTGTCACAGGAGCTGGATGAATGCAAGACCCAACTTCGGGCCGCCGTTGCCGCATTGAAGGAACCTAAAAAGTCCCCAGCTGGTAACATTTCTTTCAAAGAATGATAGGTACCATATAGCGTGTGGCGTGGCTGCAGATCTAACAATACATATTGCAGATGAATCCAGAGAGAATCCGGAGGACCAGCATGCCGTATGACAGCTAAAGGCTGGCGAATGTGTGCTGACTGAGGTCAGGCGACAGAAAAACAATCTCCAAGACGCCAATACCAAGCTGAGCGTGGAACTGAAAGATGTTCGAGCTCATCTTGCGGACTCCGAGAAGGAGAATAAGCGGCTTCGACGCGGCATTTTCAGTAAGTGCTTGAATGAACCCTTAAAAAGGGGACGGCGGAGAAGCCAGCTAACAGAGTTATGTCTGCAGGTATGCTGACGGGTCATCCCGCGGAGGAGATGCCCGGGTCTGTGGGTGATCTTCTATCCGAGCTCTCACAACTGCACGAACAAGTTCGGCAGGTGATGCAAGGTAGTGCCCAGGCCTTGTGGCCATCCGTCTCCCTGCCAGAAGGCATTGGAGAGCTTGCGGAGAAGCTCAAGGGAGCACGGCGGCGCTTCCGATTATGGAAGATATTGGTCTGCCGTCAAGGTGCCCGGGAAGCCTGGGCCATGGTGAAGACGCGGTATACCAAAGCTGACCCAAACCACATGGCCGAGGTCGGACCTGTGGGGCCCGATGGCAAAGAGATCCCCGTTAGCTTAGTGTATGGGCAAGTAGAATTAGCCGCAAAGTATTCCCAACAGGATTGTAGGCTAGACAGTCTGTTGGATGGTATAGAAGGAATTTAGTCAGTCTACATGACTATGTAATTAAAGTGACATGTATAATGCCTTCTAGCCGGATTGTAAATCATTTGTCATGGTGGACCTTTTCGCTTCAACCTCGGGACCCGATAGTCCGGAGTGTTTCCGAATACCCGCTCAGTTATATAAGAACCGGGGTATACGTGGAAACCAGGTGTACACTACTAGGGAAAACCCTAGTGGTAGCGCGGGTTTAAATCCCACTTGTAGCGCGGGCAGCCGCGCTACCAATAAGGCGCTATAGCTATTACTTAGCAGTAGCGCGTGCGACAAGCGCTACTGCTAAGACACATAGCGGCAGCGCTTATTCTGTCCTGCGCTGCTGCTAATCTAGCTAGTTGTAGTGTGTTTCTTATCCATCGCTACTAGTACTCTTTTTTTCATTTTTAGTTTATTTATATGATGTTATACAAATTTTGGTACAATACCAATTATGAGGTTTATAACATTATGTCCATAACAGTGTGTCAAATGAAGGTGGATTAGGTTCAAGTGGAGGCAATATGTGGTGCATGTCAAAAGTATACTACTAATCCAAACTTGATCTAGTTTGGACTAGTAGTACTTTCGATCTGCACCACATGTTGCCTCCACTTGAATCTAATCCGCCAGCACAAGCTATTTAATCATCATCATAGTCATTACCACCAACAGTATTTATTTAATCACCATAGTCATAGTGTAGCACATCATCATCTTCAAACTCATTCTAGCTAGCTAATCACCACCAACACTAGCTATGATAGCTATCTAATCACCACCAACACTAGCTAATAATAATCATCATAGTCATTACCACGAACACTAGCTATTTAATCACCATAGTCATAGTGTAGCACATCATCATCTTCAAACTCATTTCTAGCTATCTAATCACTCCTGCTGCTCTCTCTCAGGTAAAATAAGTAGCGGTAGCGCCTTTGTTCGTAAATGCGCTGCTACAAAACAAGTAGCGGTAGTGCGGTTCTACATAGATCGCTACTACTATGTGTAGCCTATCGGCTAAGCCGTGGGAATTTTAGTAGTAGCGCTTTTGTACTCTGGTGCGCTACTGCTATAAATGTATCTGTAGCGCGGTTTAAAACACGGCGCTGCTGCTAATTAGCACCAACATGCATTTTTAGCCCGCGCTACTGCTAATGTTCTGTGTATAAGGTTTTCCCTAGTAGTGGTAGGTGTCATTAGTGCTTGAACAGACATGTACCCAACTAGTTATGTTATATTACATGGGTAGTAAGAAACATCTTCCAGGGAGAATAGTTCCGTTAGGGGTTCCTTTCCCTGGGTATGCATGCCCTAAGGTGCATGTCCGGACTGCGAGAGGAGACAAACATCTAGGGGCATATGTGGAAAATAAATAAAAATCATCTTTTGTTCGCCGACCAAATATTCCCTTAAGAATGCTAGCTTTCGGCTTCACCCAGTCTGAGGTACACATCCGGCTGACCCGGCAGTAACAATCGCAGAGGTGCTCCCCTTATGCCCTAGCCGAATTAATGGGAACGTAGGGCATAAATACAAGAGCCAGCCAACCCAGCTCGGCCAAAACTTAAGTCATATCGATGCATATAATGGCGAAGAAAAGGTACATGTGGAAGAATAACACATGTGCGGGGCATAAAGCCCAGAAATATAATTAAGCTTCTGTGTAAGAAGCCCCCAGGTATAATGAGCACGGTTAGCACATCTATAGTGTGCAAGCGAGGCACAAGTTGGCCCTTGAAGGCCTTGAGAAAGAATAAAAGAAAGAAAGAGAAGAAAGACAGATAATGTATATGCAAAAAATGGACAGAAGAAGGAGACGAACATAGAGTCCGGCGCTAGGCGTAGAATCTTCGGAGCCTGGCTGCGTTCCATGGGTTCGGCTCAGGTCGATTATTCGACGCATCCCGCAGACGGTACGCTCCACCGGTCAGAACTTGGTCAATAATGAAGGGACCTTCCCATTTGGGCTTGAGCTTGGTCTTTTTCTTCTCCGGCAGGCGTAGAACTAACTCGCCAATGTTATAAGTTTTGGCCCGTACTTCTCTGCTTTGGTATCTGCGAGCCTGTTGCTGATAGAATGCGGAACGGGCTTTTGCCACGTCTCGCTCCTCCTCCAGGGTGTCCAGACTGTCCTGCTGATCGAGCTCGGCTTCTCTTTCTTCGTACATGCGCACTCGAGGTGAGTCATGAATTATGTCGCAGGGCAGAACTGCCTTTGCGCCGTACACCATAAAGAAGGGTGTATATCTGGTACTATGATTCGGCGTGGTCCGCAGCCCCCAGTGTACAAAGTTGAGCTCCTTTAAGGACCGCACTAATCTGGGTTTAATGTCGCTCGTGATAAGACCATTTGCTCGCCCAACTTGGCCGTTGGTTTGTGGGTGATAGACAGAAGCATAATCGAGCTTGATGCCCATGTTGCTGCACCAGAGTTTTACCTCGTCGGCCATGAAGTCCGTGCCATTGTCAGTGATGATGCTGTGGGGGACGCCATAACAGTGTACAACCTTGGATATGAAGTCTATCACCGGTCCGGATTCGGCTGTTTTAACAGGTTTGGCTTCTATCCATTTGGTGAATTTATCCGCCATGACCAGTAAGTATTTTTTCTTATGGATTCCCCCTTTAAGGGGTCCAACTATGTCAAGCCCCCAGACCGGGAAGGGCCAGGTAATGGGGATTGTTTGGAGGGCGGTGGGTGGCATGTGGCTTTGGTTTGCAAAACGCTGGCAACCGACGTAGCGTTGGACCAAGTCTTGTGTGTCTTCCCGGGCCGGCGGCCAATAAAAACCTGTACGGAAGGCCTTGCTTACAAGGGCCCGGGCTGTGGCGTGGTGGCCGCCGAGTCCGGCGTGAATTTCTGCCAAAAGCTTCCGCCCTTCCTCTTCGGAGATGCACCTTTGAAGGACTCCGGTATTGCTTTTTTTATACAGCTCTCCCTCGTGGACCCTGTAGGCTTTAGATCGCCCCACTATGTAGTGTGCCTCATTTTGGTCCTCGGGAAGTTCCTGCCTAGTTAGGTAGGCCAAGAATGGTTCTGTCCACGGGGCAATGACGGCCATTATGACGTGGGCTGAAGGTGTTATTTCGGTGGCAGAGCCTCCGATTACGTCAGAGTGTTTGGGATCAGGAATTTTGGCCGGGTCCGGACTATTGTTACCGGTGTCCCCTTCCAATACCACAGATGGCTTAAACAGCATCTCCAAAAAGATGTTGGGGGGACCGCATCGCGTTTTGCGCCGATGCGGGCGAGGATATCCGCCGCCTGATTGTTTTCTCGAGCCACATGGTGAAATTCGAGCCCCTCGAACCGAGCTAATATCTTTAGGACGACGTTTCGATAGGCCGCCATCTTCGGATCCTTGGCATCGAAGTCTCCATTTATTTTGGATATTGCGAGGTTCAAATCCCCACACACCTCCAAGCGTTGAATGCCCATGGAAACTGCTATCCGAAGACCATGTAGCAGGGCTTCGTATTCGGCTGCGTTGTTGGAGTCTGTATACAGTATCTGCAGTACGTATTGACCTGTATCTCCGGTTGGGGACATCAGGACGATGCCAGCCCCCAGACCAGCTAGCATTTTGGAGCCGTCGAAGTGCATGATCCAATTGGAGTATGTGCCGTACTCTTTAGGGAGTTCGGCTTCCGTCCATTCGGCGACAACTCGGCCAATACTTGCGATTTATTGGCTCGCCATGGTTTGTATGTTATGTCGAACAAGAGGAGCTCAATGGCCCATTTGTCAAGCCGGCCCATGGCGTCGCGGTTGTTTATAATATCATTAAGTGGCACTTCCGAGGCTACTGTAACCGAACACTCTTGAAAGTAGTGTCGCAGCTTCCGGGATGCCATGAATCCCGCATAGGCTATCTTTTGATAATGTGGGTACCATGATTTGCATGGAGTGAGGACAGTGGATACATAATATTCCGGCTTTTGAAGAGGGAATTTATGTCCGTCCTCTTCTCGTTCGACGACGAGCACTGCACTTACAACCTGATGAGTTGCCACAATGTATAACAACATTGGTTCGCCAATGTTTGGCGCGGCCAGGATTGGGTTGGTTGCCATTCTGGCTTTTATTTCTTCCAATCCGACTATGGCAGCGTCCGTCCACTCGAAGTGTTCGGTGCACTGAAGGAGGCGATAAAGGGGCAATGCCTTTTCTCCTAAGCGGGAGATAAAGCGGCTTAGAGCCGCCACACATCTAGTTAATTTTCTGGATTTGTTTGAGGTCTGTTGGGGTAGCCAACTGTGACAAAGCTCGGATTCTGGCTGGGTTAGCTTCAATTCCTCTACTGGAGACAATGAAGCCCAGGAGCTTTCCGGCTGGTACGCCGAAAACGCATTTTTCCGGATTGAGCTTGATGTCGTATGTTCGGAGGTTGTCGAATGTGAGCCTCGGGTCGTCTATTAGAGAGTCGAGGTGGGTTTTGACGACCACATCATCTACGTATGCCTCTACTGTTTTGCCGATCTGTTTTTCCAGACATATCTAAATCATGCGCTGATATGTTGCGCCGTCGTTTTTGAGCCCAAAAGGCATTGTGTTGAAACAGAAGGGGTCGTATGGTGTGATAAATGCCGTTGCAGCTTGGTCGGACTCCGCCATCTTGATTTCACTACTAGGAAAAGGCCTACTAATGGCGCACCAGTTTTGCGTACTAATGGCGCACTACTGGTGCGCCATTTGTATCACGCCACTAGTATTTTTTTCTTAATCTCGGGTCCCGATGGCTTAATCTCGAGTCAATATGCTTAATCTTAGGTGAAATCGCACTCTGTGGTCAAACTTCCCGGAAGGTCACCCATCCTCACACTACTCCAGCCCAAGCACGCTTAACTTCATAGTTCTGTCCAACCCCAGCACCACCTCACTTCACAGGCACTTGTTGATATATCTATCATATCCATCCTATTAAACCTTGCTGATGTCTAGGACTTTGTTCATGTTCATGAGTATGATGAAATTTTGAAAAAATATTTCAAACTTCCCGGTTATATTACGTATCATATTTTGAAAAATAATTCAATTTTTTTTCGAAACCAATTTTTTCTGTTACTAGTGGCGCACCTAGCATACGGTGCGCCACTAGTAAGTTTGAAATTTTTTGAATTTTTTTCCCTCCGAATCTTAAAAGCCCTGTAACTTTTTTTGTTAGGTTTTTGGGGATTCTGAAAATGTTTAACGGGGTTCCCTCCCATTAAATTTGGATGTAACTTTTCGAGTAGATGATTTTTCATATAAAAAACTTTTTAATCCGAGTTCGTATGCAAAAGTTATGCCCATTTTACAAATTTCAGAGAGATTTTGCAAATAAAGTCGAAATTCATATTTGTAAATTTTCCCAACAACTAGACCACATATCACATAGGAAACTTATTTTATTTTATTTTTTGGACATTTCCATCATTTTCTTTTATTTTTTTAAAACTGAAAAGGCGGTCCACACCCACGGTGCGCCATTACTAGTTTTGAAAAAACAATAAAACAAATTCTGAATTTTTTTTAAAAAAAACATAGTAATGGCGCACCAGTTGACAGTGCGCCATTACTAGTTTTAGAAAAATAAAAAAAATTGGAAAAAAATATGAAAATAATTTACTAGTGGCGCACCGTGGATGTGGTGCGCCATTACTAGTTTTGAAAAAAAATGAAAAAAAAATTGTTACTAATGGCGCACCGTGGATGTGGTGCGCCATTAGTATTTGGACACTAATGGCGCACCAACACATGGCGCGCCATTAGTATATACTAATGGTGCACCACATGTCTGGTGCGCCATTAGTGTCATTTCCATCTATAGCCCTTTTCCTAGTAGTGTTTGGTGGTAGCCGGAGTATGCGTCGAGGAAACACAATGACTCATGTCCTGCAGTAGCATCGATAATTTGATCAATGCATGGGAGGAGGAAGGGATCCTTTGGGCAAGCCTTGTTGAGGTCCTTGAAATCGACACATAGGCGCCAGGATTTGTCCTTCTTTGGTACCATCACCAGGTTTGCTAGCCAGTTCGGGTGTTTTATTTCTCTAATGAATCCGGCCTCTAATAACTTGGCTAGTTCCTCTCCCATAGCCTGTCTCTTAGGTTCAGAGAAACGCCGAAGAGCCTGCTTGACCGGCTTGAATCCCTTTAGGATATTGAGGCTGTGCTCAGCCAGCCTACATGGGATTCCTGGCATGTTTGAGGGGTGCCAGGCGAATATGTCCCAATTCTCGCGCAGGAACTCTCGTAGTGCGGCGGCCACGGCGGGGTTTAACTGTGCCCCGATGGAGGCTGTTTTTGTATGGTCCGTTGGGTGGACTCGGAATTTCACTATTTCATCCGCTGGTTTAAAAGAGGTGGACTTGGATCTCTTGTCAAGTATCACGTCGTCCCTGTCCACTTTGGAGCGTAGTGCAGTTAATTCCTCGGCCGAAAGGGCTTTGGATAATGCCTCGAGGGCCAATGCGGCTGTTTTGCTTTTGGTGCGGAGTGTTGTGTCCGGATCACTAGCGAGAGCGATGATTCCGTTGGGCCCGGACATTTTGAGCTTCATGTACCCATATGGGGTATGGCTTGGAAGATCGTGAATGCCTCCCGTCCTAAAAGGGCGTGGTATCCACTACTGAACGGGGCCACTTGGAATGTAATTTCTTCAGACCTATAGTTCTCCGGCGTGCCGAATAACACATGTAGTGTGATTTTCCCAGCACAGCGTGCTTCCTGACTGGGGATGATTCCTCTGAAGGTTGTGCTGCTTTGCTCAATGCGGTTCCAGTCTATTTCCATTCTTGAAGAGTTTCCTCATAGATGAGGTTTAATACACTGCCGCCGTCCATGAGTACTTTGGTGAGTCAAAAGCCGTCCACAATTGGACTAAGGACCAGTGTAGCTGGTGCTCGGGCTGTTCGGAATTTAGGTTCGTCACTGGCATTGAAGGTAATAGCCGTGTCACTCCATGGATTAATTGCTTCCACGTGGCAGATTTCGGCGAGGCTGCGGAGTGTTCGCTTGCGCCTATTATTTGATGCGAAGGTTTCAAAGACTTCTAATACCGTATTGTTATCCATGGGATGGTGCTCTATGGCATTTGGAATGAGAAGATCCTCACCACTTTTGGCCACCTGCCGGAGTATCCAACATGCTCTAAGGCTATGTGTTGGTATGGTATCCGCTGTACTATGACTTTTGCAGGGTCCGTTAAGCCATCCCTCCAATACGGTTCTATGCCCTGTAGAGGGTTTTTGCTTCTTTGTAACTAACTCGGGTGTCTTATGATAGTGCACCCTTTTACTTCGGACTGGGTGTATATTCCGAGCCGGATAATCCCAAAATTTCATTTCGGTTTTCCAGGCGCTTTCCATCGCATAGTACTTTCGTACTATGGACGTAAAGTCAGTGAAGCATGATATGTCATGGCGACTTACGACGTTAAGGATTCCCTTGTCCGTGCAATTATTGCAGAAAAATGAGACTGCACCTTCCTCGCGACAGTCCTTAACCTTGTTCATCACAAGGAGGAATCTGGCCCAATAATGATGTACTGTTTCATCGGGCTCTTGCCTGATGTGGGAAAGATCGTTTATGTCTGGGTGGGTGGGTGGATTTGAGTCCGAACCCCTACCCGATCTGAGACCCAGGGGCCGAGGAGTTTCCTCCACCACCGCATAGAGGAAGAATCGCCGCATTGTTCCTCCACCACCGCAATATGATGGGTGACCGGTGGAGAATTAATCTCCCTTTGATCGGGTTTAAGCCCAATCCGATCAAAGTTTGTAGCGACTCCCAAGGCGGCCATACGATCCAAGAGCTCGTTTAGGGAACAGAGTTCCATTGGATCCATCTGCTCGGCGAATTCCGAGCCGACGTGGAGGCTGTTTTTGATGACCCGAGAGGTCATCGTTGGTGCAGCAGCCGAACGCGCGGTCATGATGAAACTGCCAAGCCGGAGAGTTTGGCCGACAGCTAGGGCTCCCTCGGCGGTAACGTTGTTTTTAACAACGAGACGAGGCATCCTTCCTTATGGCGACGACACAGTGGAACTCTCAATGAAAGCACCAATGCCGGTGTCAAAACCGGCGGATCTCGGGTAGGGGGTCCCGAACTGTGCGTCTAAGGCGGATGGTAACAGGAGGCAGGGGACATGATGTTTTACCCAGGTTCGGGCCCTCTTGATGGAGGTAAAACCCTATGTCCTGCTTGATTATTCTTGATAATATGAGTAGTGCAAGAGTTGATCTACCACGAGATCGGAGAGGCTAAACCCAAGAAGCTAGCCTATGGTATGATTGTATGTTGTCCTATGGACTAAAACCCTCTGGTTTATATAGACACCGGAGGGGGCTAGGGTTACACAAGGTCGGTTACAAAGGAGGAGATATACATATCCGTATTGCCTAGCTTGCCTTCCACGCCAAGTAGAGTCCCATCCGGACACGGGACGAAGTCTTAAATCTTGTATCTTCATAGTCCAACAGTCCGGCCAAAGGATATAATCTGGCTGTCCGGTTACCCACTAATCCAGGACTCCCTCAGTAGTGGTGAGAGGCCATGTAGGAGTACATGGTGGGTTGTCTCATTGAAACCGTCCTCAGGAACTGAGTTCTGTGTTTGTGATCCATGAACAGTTACTACCACACATTGGGTTCCGGTAACTCGACCCCTCTCGGCTTATTAATCGCCTCGATCTCTGTCCAGGAGTTGCAACTAGTTTCTAGTGTTTGTAGGATATGTGTTGGAGACACGAGGCACGGTGTACCGAGACGCCCTTTTGGTGTCTCGGGAACCCTGCTCTCATTGTTTGGGGCCGTGAGCGAAACCCCAGCCGGATCTCCTTGTAGATGGAACCCGAATAGGCGATAAACCTGGACTAGAGACTTGTGTGGTTAGTCAGGTCATGGCCGACGCCCTAGCTAGGCTTCCGCTTGAAGGTTGCCAAGATACACGACATGTACATGGTGGTAAGTGGCGAGAGCGTGTGTGTGAAGAAGTACACCCCTGCCGGGTTATGAATGATCTATTCGAATAGCCGTGTCCACGGTAAAGGTCCTCTGGGTTGCCTGTACAGTTCATAGACAAGTGAAAGTGGATACTCTAAAATGCGCAAGATAAGTGTGAGTGCTATGGATGGCCTTATCGTAGGGAGACGGGAGCGGATCCATAGTGGTGTATTGATATGGTGAATATGTGGACTCGTGTGCGCCACCTCAAAAGAGTTACTTGCAGTCGTAGTTCTGGATAGTCACTGAGTCAAAGCTGGCTTGCTGCAGTTAAACCCCACCATCCCCTTTGTGGATACTGATGCATATGTAGCTAGTTCTGACGTAAGTCTTGCTGGGTACATTTGTACTCATGTTTGCTTAATTTATGTTTTTGCAGAGAGACTTCAGTCTCACTAGTAGTTCCGCGTGGACTTCGATGTTTAGCTTGTTACGTCAGCTACGATCTTGTACCCTTTGGAGGGTCTTGTAGATAGATAGGCTTACTAGCCTTCTCTCTTTTTTTAGATGTCTATACTCAGACATCTTTATGCTTCTGCCTGTGCTTGTTGCTTGTATGACTTGAATGCTGGGTCATCAGACCCATGTTTGTAATATCTAACTCTTCGGAGTCTTATGAATAAATACTTTGAGTCGTAGAGTTTTGTTGTGATGCCATGTTGTATTTACACATATCGAGCATATTGTGTGTATGATTGAAATGCTTGGTATGTGTGGGATCCGACAACATAGTTGTCCATCCTTGGTAGCCTCTCTTATGGGGAAACGTAGTCTAATGCTTCCACTGAGCCATGGTAGTCTGCTACAGCCCGGTTTACTGGAGTCTTGTTAGCCCAGTTGCTACTGCTCCGGAACACTTAGACTGGCCGGCATGTGTCCTTCTTTGATCCTATGTTTGTCCCTTCGGGGAAATGTCACGCGGTGTCTTTCGGAGTCCTGTTAGCCTGTTACAGCCTGGATTCCCGGAGTCCTGCTAGCCCTGTTGCTACAGTCCGAATTCACTCGCTGATGACCGACACGTTCGTTGCTGGGTCATGTATGCCTGTCCGTGTAAGTTAGTGCCACTTTGGGTTCACGACTAGTCATGTTGGCCTGGGTTCTCTGTCATCTAGATGCTAGCGACACTATCATATACGTGAGCCAAAAGGCGCAAACGGTCCCGGGCCAGGTAAGGTGGCACCCGTGAGAATACCGTGCGTGAGGCCGCAAAGTGATATGATGTGTTACATGCTAGATCGATGTGGCTTAGGATCGGGGTCCCGACAGCTTTGGTATCAGTGCCTGACTACCTGTAGGATTACCAAGCCAAACTGGTCGAAGTTGAGTCTAGAAATGCTTTAGTTATATAAGGGAATTGATTGTGGAAGGGAACGTAAGGATCTTTTTACTCCTTTACCTCATGCCATTCTGATCTGAGTCACCCTTTTCTTTTCTACGTGGATTAAAGACTAGGCTTCTCATCTTTCTATCAGGATCACATGTTACTAATCTGTAGAATCTTAGGATTGTTGGTTCCAGGCCTCAGTTCAGTTTCTACTACTTTTAGTATGTTGTCAGTTGAACCAGAACCTTGATATGATGTTGTTAAGCGACTATGCAAATCCTTGCGAATGTCTCAAATCTTTTTCTGAGCATTTACAGTCGTTATGCTGTTTGAGTCATCCCAGGTTTCGAGATAGTCTGATGCATTTGCAAATTCCTTCTTTCTGTTCCTGATGTTCCTTTGGGCCAGAATAACCACACTAACTAGTGCGTTCAGTTACTCTGTTGCCTTGACATATATGTTGGAGTTATTATTATGACCTAGGTGTCTTAGAGTGCCACCTAGTAATCTAGCCATGTTTTGTGTTCCCAGTGTGATGATTCTGGCCATTATTCTCGAAAGCATCCTGTGATGCCATTTCGTTAGTAGGCATTCTATTCCTAGGTTCTTGAACCCGAGTTTCACCCTACTTACTTCGTGTTGATAGTGTTTGTTCATTCCTTTAGGTTATTAGTAACCTTTGCGATAGTCCTCAAGGTCCGTGGTATTTCCTTCCTCCAATACCATGAACTGCTTATGGCAGAAGTTCCTCGTTGAACCAAAGAATCACAACAATAGTGCTCTTGATGAGTTCTCCATTCTATATTGTGACTCTACCAATTCTACCTCTCCGCATGGATTATCCGGAAGAAACCTATTGAACTTGGTTCGACATACTAATCTATGCATCCACAACTCAGAAAATCATACATTCCTTTGAGTTGTCCCTTCGCAATTGCATTCTGACCCTTGTGTAGCAATTGATAGTCAGGAATAATTGTGCATTCATGTTCATTGATGCCTTATACTCTTGAAATCTGTCAAGTCGTTCTATTTCAGAATGACTAGGAGAAACAAACTCCAGTACCTTGTCCATTCCGAGGATTGGGTCAAAGTAGTGGTATTCCATGGATCAAAATGTGAATCTAGCTTTTGATTTGTTCTACCTTGGAGTGTCACCCTCTTTCTTATCAAGAATGACGTGAGAATTGCACAACCTCTTATGAATTCTTGATACGGTGATACTTTCACCATCATCATTCATTTCTTGGTATTGTGTTGTTGAAGCCAGAATGCCGACGAATGAACCGCAATGTGTAAAATCGATACTCCTAGCAACTCCGTTGCTTGGTAGTTAATGGACAATAATCTCATTCTTAGCGTGTTGGTATTGAATTATCATTCTAAGATTGATCGTGCTACCTAGTCCATTTTCCCTGGTGCACTCCTCGATCAATTTGATAGGATTGTGTCAATCCATCACTCTCTTGATCACATCGTCTTGCCCTAGTGAGCAAGATTGTTCTCGAGCTTAGTAACATATCGGTGGTTCGTAATTTTCTGAATATCTTCTCAGAACTGTTACCAGGTTGTCATATGACCGATATGTTGAGTTCGTGACCAAGTTGGTTTCTTATAAACCACCCCTTCTCCAAGAATCCGTGTTGGATACCCCTGAGCTAGTTGGTTAAGACAAACAACAACTTGGAGAGTTGGAAGATAAAAGCTTGCCTAGCTTAGTTCATTTCAAGGGATATATTTGTGTGTGGAAGAAAGATGATATCTTCATCGATTGGTCCCTGTGATCATTTGTTGAACCTATCATCTTGCCAAACCTTGATTTGAGTGTGGGCCATCGTCAAGTCAAATCAGAACCAACAATGTTCATAATGTTGTCTTACTCGTGGTTGATCCCTCGAGCATACACCGTTACCTCTATTGGTCTGACCAATGCTATCACCGTGTTCACATAATGGTGGAAGTCCAGTGATATGGAAAATCCGATGAGCTGCTATTGAGCCATCAACAACATTTTGTCTCCTCCATGATTCATGTTGAACATCAAGCTAGTGTTGGAAACTTTTGTAAGCATTATCTTCGTGTTTCGTTCATGAAGCCTATGTTTGGATGAAAGGAGTGACTTCCTTTGATTCACGTGCATTAGATGTAAGTTGCCACCGTGAATTCGAGAAAGTTTGTTTTTGCTTCCTCTGGAATCATCCGAAGTCAGTCATGCATGCGCAAAGTATTCTATGGTTTGATAGACTAATCATCTTCATTCCATATGTATTCCCTAACACGCCAAGCCACTGATTGATTTGTTCAAGGATAATAAGTTCTAAGTGCTAGTCCTAAAGGTACCACACGGATTTGTACAAGATTCCGTTATCCTCGATGATGGTTCCCAACCTGAACGCAGTAGTGTTTCGTTGTAAGACTACTAGGTGGTCATGCTTGTCTGGGACAGCGTGCTCACATGTGTGTAGCAGAACCAGCTCATGTTTGGAGCTTGCTATTGTAGTTCACTCCCCGAGAATCTTGCAATGCCATCTCATCGATTTGTGTTGCAAACTTTCATTTTTCTTTCTAGACTTGATGAGTCTGGAATATCCTGACACCAACCAGATCTGAATCTCAGGCAGATATGATGGTTGGAACATTCCAACATTTGCATTTTGTTCCCAGCCTGTACTCGCCTTTATGCCATTTTACTATGGTCTGCCTTCTCAGTAATTATTGTTCAGGATTATCTTCAAAAGTGTTCCAACCATGGGTCCCTTCAATTTCTGATGATAAGCAAAATCATCCATTACGTTGTCTTCAACAAGGTAGTCCACATCGTCCATCCTGTCCAAGTATGTCATTCTTTCGAACTCCTTCAAACGATCCATTGTGAATTGCCTCAGGCTGGTATGAAGAATTTCAATGATCTATGAATCAAAAGTAATTCTTTTTGCCACTTAAGGGAATATTTCTATGATTCACCTCCCCTGAGGTGTCCCGTTATGGAATCATGGCAGTTATCTCCTCCCTACTTTGGAACCATGCACCATCCCACTCCAGCTTGGACTTCTTGCTTACCAAATTAAACCTTCATCATCAAATCCTTACCATCATCTCTAATGTGTGTTTTGTGTCTCAGTCCGGGAGATGTTTCAATGTCTCACTCCATGAGTTGATCTTGAGTGCTCAACCTTCGAGGAGATCGTTTCCTATAGAGTTTCTTTCTGTCGTCATCGTGTTGGATGAAGATCTTGAAAGCAAAGGCGTCAAGATCAATGTGAGGCAATGAATCAACATCTTCGAGAAGGGCAGTTGGATCAAGAAGACTGTGATAGCTTTGTGACCCCTATTCTTCTTACCTCACATCTTGAATCTTGGGACGAGATTCTTGTTTAGTGGGGGTGAGTTGTCACGGCCCTAGAATTGTTTGCAATAGTTGCATTAGAGAGCATCCATGCATCATGTCTAAATTCTAGAAACTTGAATTGAGGAAAGTTGAAAGCCTCAAAACTTTAATTAAAAGAAGGGCAAAGAACCCTGGAAATCTCATTCTTTGTTTCCAAGATGTCCTTTTGCAATGTTTGAGAATTTTGGCAAGGGTTTTGGTCCAAACCAAAATTACTGAACATTTTTAAGGATTTATTTTTGGGACTTTGAATTTAAATCAATAGCTATTTGACATTGAACTTATATTCATATAACTAGAATATATTTTCAAATGTTTCTAAAATAGTTTATGTGCCTTGGAAAAGTCCATGAAGCAACATAAATAAATTCAGAGGAATTTTGGCACTTGTTTGAATTTTGTTTGAATTCAAAACAGTGGCAAATGAACTAAATGAAATAACAGAAAGCTAAATAAATAGAAAAACGGAAGGAAATAGGAAAGCAGAAGAGAGAGAGAGAGAGAGAGAGAGAGAGTAGCTGGGCCACTTACCTGGCCTTACCTGTAGCTGTCCCATTAGGCAGCCCAGCCCACCAGGCAGTCGTGCCATCTTCAACCTCTGACAGTAGGCAGAGGCGAAGACGCACGCGCTCACTGGGAGGCCTCCACCTCCTGCTTCCACCGAGGCGTTCCCGAGCCTCCCCCTCGCACCACCGTGATGCCATGAACCCCTACACCTCTCCCCTCTCACCTTGGACCCCCCCTCCCGCTTCTCTGCTCTCTCCCCGCAGTACCACCGAACACGCTCGTCGCCGCCGCTCGCCGTTACCACGGCCACTGGCCACCACACGCCTTGCTACTGCGTCAAGAAGAAGCGCATAGACTCCCTCTTTGTCACTAAGGAGCCGCGCAAGCCGGGGAGCTCTGCTTCACCGTCTCCGTCGCCGTCTTCCTCTTCAGCCACCGTGGCTTGCCCTTGTCGATTCACAAGCTTGAGGCCGTCCCCATCCTCGCTGTTGATTCTGCTAGTTCCGCTGTGAGCGCCATCGTTTTCTCCCTCCCTCCTCGCGGTCTTTCGCACGCTGTAGCCGTGCTAACCACCGGGGCCGAGAGCCACCGCCCTCATGGTTCGTCACCGCCGTGGTCTAAGCCACTACAACTCACATCCGCGCGGGCCACCATGCTCACCACCTCCCTAGCAACCTAGTGCCACTAGCCACGCCTCCTGCCGTGCACCGCAGCTGTTGCCTGCCTGGAGCCCGTGGCTCTGCCGCCGCTAAACCTCAACGCCGGCGAGATTCCGGTGACCCCGCGACCTCCCAGTTGGTCCTCTGGATGCGCGAGAGCAAGGGCTACGCCCTGGTGCCCTCAGCGCACCAAGCCGGCGTATTTAGCGCAAGTCCGACGTGCCCCCGCCGTGTCTTGTGGCTGCTGCCGGCTGGTCTCCGACATGATGACGTGGCACCGTCGTTAGGCACTAATTACCCAGCTTAATTACCCCTGACCCACTTACACATGGGCCCCACGCCCTTAATTAACTGCAGTTTAATTCCTGTTTAGTTATAGTTAACCACTGTGGCCCCACGCGACAGCGTTAACCGTGCTAATGTGGCCCTTGATCGGCCCCACCCGTCAGTGAACCAAGCCAGCGCTGTGACACTGGCTGGTAGGACCCACTAGTCAGGTTTGACCCTGGTCAACCCGGTTGACCTGCTGACATAGTAGTGACATAGTGCTAACGTCATTAATGATTTTCAAGATTAAATATAATCCTGCAAATTCCATAAAATGTTTAAAACCTCTAAAAATCATAGAATTAATCTATAACTCCAAATGAAATAAGTTATATATGAAAAATTATCAGAAAAATCCAATCTATTCATCTGTACCTTTTTCATGCATGTTAGAACAACTTTTAGCTACTGTTTAGGACAAATCATATGAATGGCATTTGAATAATCACATATGGAGTTTGAATTTGAATCTTTGATTCAAACCAACTTCATTTAATCTGGTTGCTAGTTGCATTAGCTCAAATCGCATCATATTGCCATGTCATGATCATGCATCATATTGTTGCATTGCATTGATTGTATTTCCTCTTAGTTGCCGGTGTTGTTCCCCCTCAGTAGACGTTGTTCCGACGATGAGTTCGATGACACCGATGAAGAGCTATACTATCTTCAAAAGTGCCAGGCAAGCAAAACCCCCTTGTTCATTCCGATACAATCCCACTCTCTCGCTCCTGCTCTCTTTTATTGCATTAGGACAACAACGCTTCAACTGTTACATGTTGCGGTAGTTGAACCCCTTTTCCTGTGCATGACCTGTCATTGCCACAGTAAATAGATGAAACACACTAGCATGAGTAGGATTTGTTTGAGACCTGATGTGCCTACTCATTCATGCTTGTTTGTCATGCCTGCTACTGCTTAGAGTTGAGTCAGGTCTGATTCATCGGGGATGAATTGGAATGTGGTCAACATGTCCTACTGTTGAGAGATAAGTGTGTGAACACGATTTGGTAAAGGTAGCGGTTAGAGGCCATGTAGGAGTACATGGTGGGTTGTCTCATTGAAACTGTCCTCAGGAACTGAGTTCTGTGTTTGTGATCCATGAACAGTTACTACCACACATTGGCTTCCGGTAACTTGACCCCTCTCGGCTTATTAATCGCCTCGATCTTTGTCCAGGAGTTGCAACTAGTTTCTGGTTTTGTAGGATATGTGTTGGGGGCCGTGCGTAGCGCTGACCCTAGGGGTGGGCTATGATGCAGTAGAGACACGAGGCACGGTGTACCAAGACGCCCGTTTGGTGCCTCGGGAACCCTGCTCTCATCGTTTTGGGCCGTGAGAGAAACCCCGGCCGGATCTCCTTGCAGATGGAACCCGAATAGGTGATAAACCTAGACTAGAGACTTGTGTGGTTAGTCAGGTCGTGGCCGACTCCCTTGCCAGGCTTCCGCTTGAAGGTTGCCGAGATACATGACGTGTACATGGTGGTAAGTGGCGAGAGCATGTGTGAAGAAGTACACCCCTGTAGGGTTATAAATGATCTATTCGAATAGCCGTGTCCGCGGTAAAGGACCTCTGGGTTGCCTGTACAGTTCATAGACAATTGAAAGTGGATACTCTAAAATGCGCAAGATAAGCGTGAGTGCTATGGATGGCCTTCTCGTAGGGAGACGAGAGCGGATCATAGTGGTGTATTGATATGGTGAATATGTGGACTCGTGTGCACCACCTCAAAAGAGTTACTTGCAATCGTAGTTCAGGATAGCCACTGAGTCAAAGTTGGCTTGCTGCAGTTAAACCCCACCATCCCTTTTGTTGATATTGATGCATATGTAGCTAGTTCTGATGTAAGTCTTGCTGGGTACATTTTACTCATGTTTGCTTAATTTATGTTTTTGCAGAGAGACTTCAGTCTCACTAGTAGTTCTGCGTGGACTTTGATGTTTAGCTTGTTACCTCAGCTGATGACAGGGTATTTCGCTCCCCACCCGCCACCCACTTTATAGCCACTGTCGAAGACTTAACTGACATGCTCCATTACGGCTCTGATGACATTGACGGTATGGATGACGATGCCGGAGAAGAAGAGGCCTAGGACCCACCGTTCACCGAACATTGGACGGCCACTTCCTCGTACAATGTGTACATGGTGGATTCACCAAAGGAGAATAGCGGCGATGACAAAGAAAATCAAGTTGAGAATAAACCTCCTGAGACACAGCAAAAACGCCGGCGTCCTTGGCGCCGCTCTAATTCACGTCGTTCAAAGGACAGCAATACCGGCACTGGAGAAGACAATACTTCGGACGATGCCGAAAACAATGAAGACCTTGCTGAGGTAACATCCGAACAGGAGGAGCAAGAAAACGGGCAAGCCAGCCTTGACGAACAAGCCAGGCCCAACGACTCGGAGGACGGTAGTTATCATCCGCTCTCTGAGGATGAGAAAAGCCTCGGCAATGAAGATTTCATCGTGCCTGAGGAACCTCTCGAGAAGGAGTGATTCAAGCGCCAGCTAATAGCCATCGCAAGGAGACTGAAAAGAAGCAGCAGCAGCTTCAAGCTGACCAAGATCTGCTCGTCGACAGGTGGAGTGACATTCTGGCAGCCGAAGAATACGGCCTCAAACGCCCAGCCAAGAGTTACCCAAAACAAAGATTGCTACCTCAGTTCGACGAAGAGGCGCAGGAGCCCATACTTCCCTCGCGTAATGCGGCGGACCGAACACTACGTGGTCGGGACAGTGCGGCGGACTGACCACCTCGTGGTCGGGATAGAGCGGCAACTCAAGCCGAACAGCAGCCTGCCCCGCCGCCACAAAAAACAGAGACAAAACAGTTTAGGGTCATACACACGACCTCTGGCAGACCCTGGATAGTAGAGCAGGATATACCCGATCGATTTACGGATCGCGAGGACGTTCCTCGACACATGATGATGGCTACCTATTTGGACGTGACAAACCTAGTCACACCCGAGCCGACAACCCCAGACGGACTCCATCAGAGCTATGTCACGACGCGGCCTGATATAGAGGCGCCGCACACCCTCTTTGCTTCACCGATGAAGTAATGGATCACGAATTCCCCGAAGGGTTCAAACCCGCTAACATTGAATCATAGGACGGAACAACCGACCCCGCGGTATGGATCGAGGATTTTATTCTCCATATCCACATGGCCTGCGGAGATGACCTGCACGCTATCAAATACCTCCCACTAAAGCTCATAGGGCCAGCTCGGCACTGGTTAAACAGCCTACCTGAAAACTCTATTGGCAGCTGGGAGGACTTGGAAGAAGCCTTCCTTGACAACTTCCAAGGTACATATGTCCCGCCACCAGACGCCGATGACTTAAGCCACATAGTCCAACAACCTGGAGAGTCAGCCAGGAAATTTTGGACTAGGTTCCTAACCAAAAAGAACCAGATCGTCAACTATCCGGATGCCGAAGCTATAGCGGCCTTTAAACATAGCATCCGCGATGAATGGCTCACCCGCCACCTCGGCCAAGAAAAGCCGAAATCCATGGCAGTCCTCATGGCACTTATGACCCACTTTTGTGCGGATGAGGATAGCTGATGGCTTGTAGTAAAAATACGGCCAGCGAAGCAGGCCCCTCTGAGGCCAA
Source organism: Triticum urartu (assembly GCF_056163025.1). NCBI lineage: Eukaryota > Viridiplantae > Streptophyta > Magnoliopsida > Poales > Poaceae > Triticum > Triticum urartu. The sequence continues at coordinate 114,828,802 of NC_141877.1, forward strand.
AAATAGCAACGGCAAGCTCCGACGTGACAGACACAAACGCCGAAGCAATGGTAATAATACCGACAACACTATAGTCAATGGCGGATTCAGCGGCTCCAAGTCCAGCCAGCGGAAGAAACCGTACAAGAGAAACAATCAGGGACCATCCAGCCTGGACCACATACTCGACCGTCCGTGCCAAATCCATGGCACCCCAGACAAACCAGCCAACCATACCAACAGAGATTGCTGGGTTTTTAAGTAAGCCGGCAAGTTAAATGTCGAGAACAAGGAAAAGGGATCAGAGAGCAAGGACGATGACGAGGAGCCCCTGCAGCCAAACTCAGGGGGACAGAAGAAGTTTCCCCCTCAGGTCAAAATGGTGAACATGATATATGATACACACATCCCCAAGAGGGAGCGCAAGCGCGCGCACAGGGACATCTACGCGATAGAGCCAGTCGCCCCAAAATTTAATCCATGGTCATCATGCCCGATCACTTTTGATCGCCGGGATCATCCGACCAGTATCCATCACGGTGGTTCAGCCGCACTGGTCCTAGACCCAATAATTGATGGGTTCCACCTGACGCGAGTCCTGATGGACGGTGGCAGCAGCCTCAACTTGCTCTATCAAGATACAGTGCGCAAAATGGGCATTCATCCATCACGGATCAAACCCATAAAGACTACCTTCAAAGGAGTCATACCAAGTGTAGAGGCCCGCTGTACGAGCTCAATCACGCTCGAGGTTGTCTTCGGATCCCCGGACAATTTCCGAAGCAAGGAGTCTGCCGCACTATGCTTATCTCAAGCTCAAGATGCCCGGACCATGTGGCATCATAACAGTCAATGGAAATACGGAACGCTCCCTCCGTACCGAAGAGAACACAGCTGCCTTAGCAGCAGAAGTACAAAGCGGCCTTCTCAAGCAGAACCTTAATTCGGCTGTCGAGCCCTTGGAAATCGTCAAGAGGGTCCGAACTACCCTCACTACAAAAAAATACACTTCCGTGATGATACGTGTTTGTCACAGTAGGTCGCTTTTTTGTCATGCATGTACATCCATGACAAATTTATGATAGAATCAAGATAGTCATACATGTGTTGTCGTAGAAGTGTTCCATGACATTACCAAAATTATCATCACGGAAGTGTCCACTTCCATGACAATAAATCGTGCGTCACAGAAGTGCTTTCGTCAAGGGTGACCGACATGTGGCATCCACCGTAATGGAACGCCGTTAAGCTATCGGGTCGGATCTTGGATCCGATAACCCGTTAACAGCCCTGACCAATGGGGATTTTCCACGTGTAAAATCATCATTGGCTAGAGGAAACGCGTGTCGGCTCATCGTTGGGACAGATGTCATCCACTCACTAGACAGAAGGCGCCTATGATACGTTGACACGTGGCATGGCCCAACAGTGGCCCATTCCTGTGAAAATGCCGGCCCATTTGACTTGGTCAAAAGCTGGTGGGCCGGCCCATGGAATGCCTGTTAATGGCCTATTCGCATATAGCCCATTTACAGCCCGCTAACCCAAGGCCCGTTACGCCCTATCCGAAGTAGGCCCAGTAGCGTCATCTGGGCCGTCCAATAGATTCCAGCCCGTTTTCACTTCTGGCCCATGTATAGCCCATGACGTCTTTCAGCCCATATGAGGCCCTTTGTAACTCTTGGCCCATTAGCGGCCCGTGCTGAAACTGGCCCGTAAAGAACAGTGTATCACTTTACACTCATTAACGGCCCGTGGTGAAACTAGCCCGTAATGAATAGAGTATCACTTTATACCCATTAACGGCCCGTTATTCCATTGGGCCGTCTCCAGCCCATGTTATCTTTCGGCCTTCTCAGAGCCCATTTATTCTTGGGCTCATTTCCTGCATTCGTTTACTTACGGCCCGTTACTGTCATTTTCTGCTTGTGGGCCAAATTCAGCCCGTGGTTACAGTCGGCCCGTTTGTGGTCCGTTAATACGTTGGGCCATTTTCATAGCGTCATCAAATACGGCCTATTAACGATGGCCCGTTATGGTCAGCCCATGAACGGATGATTCCAACTCTAGCCCGTTTACGGCCAGAATGCAGTCTGTTTGGCCCATGTTTGGCCAATCGATCATACGACCCGTATAAGGCCCATTGATGATACGGCCCGTAGAAGGCCCATTGATGATACGGCCCATAGAAGGCCCATTGTTTCTACGGCCCGTAGAAGGCCCACTGTTTCTACGGCCCGTAGAAGGCCCACTATTTCTACGGCCCATAGGAGGCCCAGTGTCACTACAGTAAATATTAGCCCATGGTTATTGTGGCCTAGTTTTAAAAAATAGGTTATTGCAGCCACTAGCAAACCACAGAAAAAGAACTGCACTGACTACAAGCAAACAAATAAACAAGACAATAAGGAAATAAATAAGCAAGCAACTTACACTAGGCTATCACGGCTATTACACATATTACATCCACTGGGCATCAATGTTCGCCACCAGTGCAAATATAGGGAAGACAGCAGCATATAAACGCCGCAGCAAAACAAGTCCAGAACTGAAACCACTTCAGAAGAGCTCAAGAAACAATATCCTGGGTACCCATAATGCTGGCAAGATGCTTAGCAAGCTTATAAGTTTCTCTTGTTTGGCGCTTAAGTCCTCCAGCGCTTGCTATTGCACCAGAAAGTATGCATATAAATTCTGCAGGGACTTCCTGAGTCCTTCGGCTTCCTGTCGCATAACATCTGATCGATGTATTTCAACTTGAAGTTGAGACTCAAGAAGCCGAACTGATTCAGGCAATGAGTTCGAAGAGCTGGTGCCAGCAGTGGTAGCCAGTAACTCGAACACTACATCAAGACAAGACTTTGGGGTTGTCTCAGTGTCTTCAATATAGTTTTTATCAGCTTTCTTGGAGACCAACAGGGATGTCTCACTATCTTTAACCTTATCTGCATTACTTCCTTTACCATTGCATAACAGGGTACTCTTCTCCAATATTTTATCCATGTTCTAAAAGAGAAACAAACAAACACATCTCAGGTTTACAATGTAGTATGTGAAACTCATTTTGGTAAACCAGTTCATTAGTAAGGTGGACAGGATAACAGCATGAAACAAACATATATCTATGTAGTATGGTCACTGTATGGTCTATATCATTCTAGTTTATGTTGCCAAATCAAGATAGATACAGTTCGAATCATATCTATTTAAGACAAAGCAGCATAGACAGAATATAAGTGTGGGAAACTACACAGCAATAACAACACTTGTAATGTGCATGGCATGAGAACATAACTGTTTATTCAATTGAAACTGAAATCAACATAGAGCAAGTTACAACAGCAAACAGCCAAACACGTTGAAGAAACAGGTTTAAAACATACCTGTTGCGCCATTGGAGTTTCAATTGCATCCTTGAAATTCGAAATTAGTTGGTATCAGTAAATACAGTGATGCAAGAGCAAAGTAGTATGAACCATAGCTACGGAACTTGACCTGAGAACAATTTTTCTTTTGCTTTAAGCGTTGACTTCGGGTTCAGAGTGGTGGTCCTCGTGATTTGGGCACTGCAGTTGCCTTACTAACTGCTTGTGTTTGGGTGCTCTGTGGTGGAGACGGTGCTGTGTCAACAGGAACTGGGTGTCTATCTGTTGGGGTTGGGGTTAGAAGGGGTGTAGCTGGTTCTCTGTCCAACTGGGTAGGGGTACAATCTGCATGAGTGTGGGTTATGTGTGGTGGGGCTGGTTCTTGGGCAAGTACAACCGTGGTTCTATCTGCATCAACAGGTAGCACGATCTTGTCTGAAGATCGTGTTTTTACTCCCACAGATACTGCCATCACTCCCTCCAATTGAAATGGCTGATAAACAAGAAAAGTAATTGAATGTACAAACATTGTAAGATAGACAGGTGCAATGGATAGTAGGGAAGAAAACAGGGCATGAAATAATTCACATTTATGTTGTCTAAGCAAACAGAATAGCAGGACATAATTTCACATATATGATGCTAATTAAACAGGATAGCATGACACAATTTCACATGTATGATGGCTAACTAAACATGATAGAATGACATACTTCAAAATATGATGACTATGTAAACAGGATGACATGATATAACTATACGATGTGTCTATTAAAGTGGTTGGCATGCCATAAATCACAAACATGTCGTCGATGGAAACATGATGGCATGATATAATTCATGGATAGAATGACATAATTTAAATATGATGACTATGTAAACAGGATGAGATGATATAACTATATTATGTCTTTAGAAAATGGGTTGGCATGCCATAATTCAGATACATGCTGTCTATGTAAACATCATGGCATGACATAATTCAAATATATGATTTATATACTAAGGAAGTGAGCAGAGGGCAATCGCATATATGATGTGTCAACTAAGGAGATGGCATTCAATATTGTGTATATGATGTAAAAACTAAGCATCGCAATACAACATATGCATTATATGAGTAATATAACGCTGCCAAGTTTGAGCATACACCTCAGGGGGATAATAGGACTGGCCATCTACTTCTGAATCCTCCTCTGAAGAGTTATCTGTAACCAGCAAGATATCTGCTTCAGCAGGTAGCATTGTCTGCTCTGAAGACCTTGTTTTCACTCCAGATTTCTCCATCACCAATTCAAATGGCTGATGCACAGGAAGAGTAGTTGAATATACAAACATTGTCGACAAAAGCAATGAGAAATACAAAAAAAGGACGGCATGATATAATTCACATATATGACGCTTGCCTAAACAGCATGGCATTGCATAATTCACATACATAATGCCTTGCAACAAGATAACATTGCATTATTCACATATATACTGTCTTGCAACAAGATGGCATTGCATAATTCACATATATGGTAATTAGACACTAAACAGGTGGCATTCACACAAAGCATGTCTAAACTAAGCAAATGACATAGCAATGCAAGATACCATACGCACGATATGAGCAACATAACCCTGCCAAGTTAGGGCATGCACCTCGGGGGGGGGGGGAATATGACTGGTCATCTGTCTTTGAATCCTCCTCTGAGGATCTATCGGTAACCAGCAAGACATGCGCTTCGTCAGATAGCATTGTCTGCTCTGAAGACCTTGTTTCCACTCCAGATTTTTCCATGACCGTGCTAAATGGCTGATGCACAGGAAGAGTAATTGAATGTACTAAAATTGCTGACAAATTTAACACGTAATAAAAAAATGATGGCATGATATAATTCACATATAATATGACTGGCTAACCAGGGTGGCATTGCAAAATTCACATATATGATGCCTGGCTAGACAAGATGGTATTGCATGATTCACATATACGATAAAGAAACTAAACAGATGGCATTGACACAAAGCATGTCTAAACTAAGCAGATGACATCTTTAATGTATACAGTAAGCAATGCAAGGCACCATATGCATGATATTACCAACATTAGCATGCCAAGTTATTGCGAAGACCTCATGGGGTAAATAGGAGTGGTCTTCTCCTTCTGAATCCCCCTCATAACTATTATCTTCCTCTTGATTACAATCCGAAATGGGTGGAGGGGGGCTGCCTTTGCTCCCACCATGGAACGACGTCTGCATGAAATTTTATTGCCACGCAAGGCTCATCTCTTTTGGTCTACATGATCAGTTCCATTGTGTACAATAACTGGCATGCATAGGAATAAAACATAGTGAGATTATGTAAGGAGTGCATGCACAAATCCAGAGTGATGGTAGCAAACTGTGGATAGACCCAAAACCAATGATAGCAGGCAGATAATAGCTTTAGTTAAAAAATACAGATAATGGCTCCTTTAATGTTTGTTTGCACCCAACATCAAACTCATAGTAGACACCGGAGATTAACCAGATAGTAGACATAGTACTGATTGCTGCCCCAATATGTACCCCACAACCATTTAAAAACTCAAGTTTCAGCATTAGTTTGGACCTGACTCGGAGTCTAATAGGTGAACACGATGATAATGTAGCATGTCATCGTATTAAGCGACGCATAACGTAAGCAGACACGGAAGAGTGCAACCTCTCTTGTGGACCCGTGTAGTCCTCAAGGTCATCTGCTCAGTTGATGATGGTAATGCAGTTGCCGTCGCTACCGGTGGCGGGAAAGAAGATCTGAGGTGGCGAAAGACAGTCTGGAGAGCGGATCCCTGTTGTGGTGAACCCTTCCGTCGTTGGAGCAGCTGAGCTGGGGTGGAACACAACACCGCAGGAGCAGGACAAACCACACAAGGTTTTCTTTCACACATATCTGTAACAGAAGTAATTGAGTAAGGGCTTGTTTGAATTTGAGGATTCTAACAATGCAGGGATAGGAAATAGACAGGAATAGGATAGGAATGCATGTGCAAAATAGAGAATTTAAAAACACAGGATTCCTGCCAATCTGGGTGTTTGATTCACAACAATTGGGAAATCACAGGATGCAAAAAAGCATGGTGAGATTAAGTCAAACCACAAGAAAATGTACGGTTATAATGCTATTATGCTACTATCTATTAGTCTTGTGCTTGATGAATAGGAATATGAAAAGGAGGAGAAGTGGAAATTAGAATTCTTACGGTTTTTCTTTCAAGGAGACACTAAAGGAACAAATCCTAAAGTTTTCCTTTGCTCCATTCCTTTGCACCAAATTCATGAAAAGTAGTACCATAGGAAACTTTCCAATTCCAATGTTTTTCATTCACTTTTCCTTTCAAGCACTGGCGATTCTAGTAGGCAGGCTTGAGCAAGGAAAATCCTACACTAAAAAATGTTTTTGTGCTACTTCTATTACTTTGGACCCAGGCCACTGCCATACTAGCTCAACTCCTAGGCCCATCGACAAATGCACAGCTCAAACGCGCATAGATAAATAATGATGGCGTTCAAGAGAGTCCATCACGGATAGCTAAGTTGTCTGGTACCTCACTGCTTGTCATATAGTAGGATAAAATAATCGTATTTCCCATTACTACGAGTGCTCAGTGGACCATACATATAACATGTAGAGTAAAAAAGAGATGCAACAAGTGTACAACCTCTTTGGCAAAGCCATGTCGATCTCAGCGTGATTGGGTTGGGCGGTGAGGATGCTCCGGCTGACTTGGCTGTCGGAGGAGGGGAAGAAGATCTTAGGCGTCTGGAGATGGAGCCCGAGGTACTGCTCCGCTGTGATGGAGGGTTTCGTCGTTGGAGCAGCTCTAGTGAGTTGTACGATGCCGAGGCTAAAGCAGGACAAGAGAGACAACGAACAACGTTAACCTGAGTGGAATTCTAATAGCATCTCCAATACATGACGTAAAATACATAAACACAAAGTGCTAGACGTAAAATACACCAGCCGCTCATCTCTGAACTTAACTGTCGAAACTAAATTTAACTGTCGAAACTGAACTTAACTATCGAAATTGAATTTTGCTGTCAAAACTGAATTTTGCTGTCGAAACTGGACGCACTAGCAAGGTGAGGCTACATGTCGGTCGATTGACTTTATCATCTCTGGTCAGTCGATTTTGCGGTCGTTGGATAAGAAATCAAGGGCCCGCGGTTCATCTTCAACCTCCACCCCCCTGAGCCGGCCAAACAGCAGCCCCCCGCCGCCCGTGGCCGGCGGTGCGCCGCCCCGCCCGCCTCGAAAACACTCCCCACCGCCGGTCCGCCGCCGCCCCGGCCATCCCTCTAGGCCCCCCGGTGCCGAGCTTTTTCTCCGGCGATCCCCACGCCACCGCCCCGCCACCGTCGGCGACCACCGCCCCCATCCTGATCCCTAAGATAGATAGTGGGGTACCTCTCCGGCGAGCCCCCCTCCCCGCTGCGACTGGTTCTTCCTTCACCCCGGCGGCATCAGAGTGAAGTGTAGCTAAATCGGACTGCATCGCAAGCAAGAGCAAGAGCGAGAGCAAGAGCAATAGCAAGAGCAGACTAGGCATGGGACTGAGAGCAAGAGCAGAGCAGCAACGCGAGCGAGAGCTAAAGCAGCAGCAGGTCCTAATGATGTGGATGTCGCCGCCGAGGGAGCGACTCCGTGGAGGAAGTGGCCGGCGACGCCGCCGTGGATGGAGCCGCGCCGTGTCGGCTCGGGACCGAGCGCCGGCAGCACCGTGAGATCGAATCAAGAAGAAAATGCGGTGATTAGTGTACAACCTCTTTGGTGGCACCGATTAGGCCGCAGCTTCATCCAAGGAAACGGTGATGATGATGCTCTTCCGGTGGTGCAGGTGAAGACGGCGGTGTGGGAATGGAGGTGGCGCGAAAGACGAGGGGAACATCGGGGCAGCTCCTTGGAGGTGGAGGACGGTGTGGCTGAACCGGCAGGACGATGAGATCGATGATGGATCCTCATCCGGTATGGTGGATGAGGGACGTCGAGGTGTTGTTGTGGACGACGTCGTTGGGGAAGAGGCTCCGGCTGGGTGGCGGACGGAGCAGGGTGTGGGGTTTCGTTGCGGGTTTTCGCGGCCTCGGTGTACGAATGGGTGGGCAGATGGGATGGCAGTGGGGAACCATGGCTTAGAGACGCGCTTGTCCGAAATGTGGGGTAAGTTACGAAAGTACCCCCACCGATTTGAGGCGGTTCTTTCGGTTCAGGGGTACCACGGGCATTTCGTGTGTCGGGATTTCACAGGAGGTGGGAGTTTTCGCAAGCGTTGTAATTTCGGAATAGCAAGGCGCGGGTAGAGATGGAGGGAGTTGTTGGAGCACAACGAGACAAAGATATATCTTAAATATTTCGGGCTAACAAGGCGCGAGTTGAAGAGGCGGGAGTTTCCCAGCACGATAGACAGAGACGCTAGCTTGAATTTTCGGCATAACAAGGCGCGGCTTGAAATTTCGGAAGACCAGCTTAACGTGTACCAAAAAAAGACAATTTGCACCTCAACACGCACAACACACATTCAAACACCATTTAGACTAGAGTAAGGTACACGTGCATTGCACGCATGAGATTTGGCAACCAAATTATGAATAAATACCACATTATAGCATGCAAGATTTGATTCATATATGCATGATGTAGATGTTCATTTAATTCTTATAGTTCATTTCATTCAAAATCATCTAGTTTTTATAAGAAAGCTAATCTATTTTAAGATTCATGGAATTGTGCGTCGTAAGACATAAAGTAAAAACAAATAATGGCAAATCATGTAGAAAAACATTTGGGAAATTCAGATACAGAAGATTCTAGAACAAATAAGCAGTGCTTGTGTTTTGATGTTTGTGCATTATGCTTAAGTTCAACCATGGAGTCTTCTAGATTATACATGTGGCGAAATCTGGTGGAATCTAGATGATATCCAACGGCCAGTAGTACTCAAATTTGCCATCTTTGACCATCGGATTCGCCTCATCCAACGACCATCTTTCAAAGTTAAAGTTACCCGCACACAATATAAAAAATATATAAAATATAATATATATATATAGGGGTATAGATATAGATATGTGATGCAAAAGCCGCCCATCATCTCCAATTAGAATAGTGTGTCCATGCACGGATGCGACGTGGCCAAATGATGTCTGCCATCGGTATCTAAAATTCAAATCAGTCTGACCTTGTTCAATGTGTATACATTATATCATGCTCGTTTCCAAACCACACCACGCAGATCTCCATTATATTCATGCATGCATGGGTTTCAAACATCAGGATCTCTTATTCATATATTTGAATTCAACTTTACATTGATTGTGACCTCACCTATTCAGCTATTCTTTTACACCCACACAGTAGTCTTCTCTTTATAATTGTACCACTAACCTTCTCTCGTGCATGCATGCACACACACTACCAGTCAGCATTATCCATCGCACGCATGCAATCTTTTTCTTCAGGTCGGTCTCCCATGAAGGCACACACCAACACACATCCCCCTCTCCATCATATCGGGCATTCTTTATCTCTCACGCGTGCATGCGCAACGATCGATGTTCCTCTATGTATGTGTATATATAGCTAGGTATTTCATAGTTTTCCACACAAACCGATCAATCGATATATCCAGTGAGGTCTCACCCTCTTTCCCACGTCCACATCGATCAATCTATACCTCTCTATATAGGATTAACATATATAGCTAATACACCCACATCAATTATGTATCCAACGTCCCCCTCTTATCATCCATGCCTTCCGCTTCATCTCTCAGACGCGTGCACAATGGCGAACACAGGGGGCAGTAAGGGCCCTACCCCCTCCCCCTAACATCACTATATATCAAGGCTAATATGAATGTCATCATTAGACAATTGCTGCTAAAAATGGTTTAAGTTCATGAATTGACCCTCCTCGTAAAGGATTAGCAATGCTTGGCCCCCTAGCTCATTTATTTTTCATGGCTCCACCACTGCGCACATCAGCACATGTGTTCGCCCTCTCTCTCTAAATATCGATCTCGCACTTGTGCATTCCTTCATAGTCTCCCTCCACTCGGCCCCTCGCACCATATTCTAGCCCCCCACCGGATTTTGCCACATGTACAATCTAGCAGACTCCATGGTTGAACTTAAGCATAATGCACAAACCTCAAAACAACAGTGGTTCTCTTTTGTTCTAGAATCTTCTGTATCATAACTGCCCAAACTTTTTTCTAGTTGAGTTGCCATTATTTGTTTTTACTTTATGCTTTACAACGCACAATTCATGAATCATAAAATAGATTAAGGGCTTCTTTGATTCAAAGGATTCTCAAAGGAATTTTGGAGGATTCTAATCATTAGGAATTTTTCCTATCTTGGTTGTTTGATTCATAGGATTGTAAACCATAGGAATTTGTCCATATGATTCATTTGCACTAGATTTCATAGCAAACATCCCATCCACTCAAACCTCTTTGAAAGAATTCTGCGTTTTTTCTACGCACAATCAAACACTCGTACAATCCTGTAGGATTCAAGACGACATTCCACTATAATCCCATGTTTTTTCTATTCCCGCATTCTTAGCTTTTTATAAAAACTAATTGATTTTGAATGAGATGAACTATAAGAATTAAACGAAGCGCTACATCAGGCATATATGACTCAGAGCTTACATGCTATAGTGTGGTATTTATTCGTAATTTGGTTGCAAAATCTGATGCGTGCAATGCACGTGTACCTTACTAGTACTTTGAGTACGTGCAAAACACGTAAATTAGAATACCAATGGCACGCTACATAGTGTCTGTCTTATAGTTCATGAAGCCACGTGGCACATGTGTAGGCGTTGTCGCGACCTCCTTCTGTGGATTGATCACAGTGACGTGCTGCTGGTTCCAGAAGAATGTACTCGTCCTCCCTGAGCCATACTGGCGGTATATGCACGAAGCGAAGATGTGCACGCACGCCATGCACGCACTCATTCCTCGCACGCACACGCGGGTACACGGGCGGACGCAACTTTGTACCAAGATCCACCCCATGTGATAATTTGACGCGTGTAAAGTCATTCACTTCATTGATGGTCAATTAATACAGTGCATGCAAATTGAGTGGATGTGAGGGCAGAAGAAAGACATTATTACTCCACTACGCACATGCGAGTAGTTAAATCGTGGGTTGCTAGTAGTACTTCCATTGGTCTCCTTCGTATTTTGTGCCAATTTTTGATAGTAACATAATATTTACGCATTTGAGCAGTGTAGTAGTACTTGAAATTTATGTTCCGCTAAACTCATCGGGAGCCGTTTCGGGCCTCAAAACCAAAGCCATCAATTAATCTTTACCTTGTTCCCATCACATTCGAAAGCCTGCTCACACCTACTAGTAGTACGTACCAAACCTGAAAGTGTTCCCACTATGCAGGTATTAGTACTAGTGCTAGTACTTAGGTTATAAAAAGGGGAACTACCTAACCGAAAATCACTCTACCTTTCCTCCTCATAAGTGCTTCTTCTTCGTCCGTCGTTGCCATGGCCGGTGAGCAGAGCTCTAGGTCGAGAAATACTCGTAACAAGGGAGCAGCAACCAAGGCTGCGGAAAAAAAAGAGAGGGCTTGCCGCCACGCAGAGACCTCGAAAGATCTCTCACGGGCAGGCAATGGCTCCCAGGAGCGCCCTAGCCGCGGAGGCGAACATGCCGAGCCGGCGGAGTTGGAGTCGTTATCCCTCGACGGCATGCCCGATCAGCTCAATAAGCAGAAGGAGTTCATCCAAGGCTTGATGGAGTTGCTGAAGGAGAGCATCGAAGACATGCTCGCTGAGCTCAATCAGTAGGGGGAGTTGACCGCCGGCTTGGTGATGCTGCTGAAGAAGAGCATTGCCTCGGAGAAGAAGGCAACCGGTGAAATCCTGCGACTTCGGGAGGACAATGCGAAGCTCTGCCACGAGATCAACCTGTTGAAGGAGAAGAACGCCGGCTGGAAGAAGCTGCATGAGAATAGTAGTTCCTCGATGAAGATGCTGCAGGCCCTCGCCATGGAACAGAAGGAAGAGTTGGCGAAGCTCCACATTGAGCACCCGGCTGCTGTCAAGGTACGTAATATGGCCGTGGAACAGATGATGATGGCTGGCATTGAGAAATGCCGCATCATGGACACAATGATGAAGATGGGTGAAGGAGACGCGCAAGGAGATGGAGGTCGTGGAGGCGATGAAGAAGCAGTTACGACTCCGCGGCGAATTAGATCATTTGGGGTGATAATCTTCCTTCTTCTTTTGCTCCTGTGTTTCATCTTTTGCTTCGGGTGTTTTGCCGCACGTGTCACGTTCTCTGCGAGGCATGAATAGAACAATGTTTTTTTAGGGAATGAAGAGAACAATGCTAACAATGAGATGACTAGCAAATTAGATCATTTTTTATCGCCATATGGCACTGGGCTGCCGTGTTTCGTGCTCCTCCATCGCAGTACTACTCTAGTGGAAAACTTGAGTATACCGCACGGTTCTTTGCTCCTCCTCGATCAGGTCGTCTGCGCATTTATACAAGCAGTCAAATCCCAAGGCCCCGCCTTCCAGCAGTAGTGAGCCGTCAAATCACAAAGGCCCTCACCTCTCGTGAAACCGACCAAGCTAGACTGCCCCGCCCTCTAGCCTTTTAAAAAATGTATACTTGTGTACAATAGTAGTATCGATGGATTGCGTCATGGAGCAAAACTTGAAAATTAAAAAAGGTGGCACATATAGAGAGCGCTCGTCGCCAAATTATGCATATAGAACTATTAAAAAGGCTAGTCACAATAATGGTGTCCAGCACAACCCACCCCTCAAATAAAACTAAGAGGGTGCTTGGATACGTTTTAGTCCCATGACTAAATGTAGTGGGACTAAAACATGCTAGCCTCACCCATGCTTGGATCCAAATACTAAAAAGGCTAAAATCAAGTTAATGAGCATTTATTATCCTCCAAACCCTTCAATCCAGAACTCGCCTATGTTAAAGGAGAGGAGTTAAATGAGTAGAGAGAGGACTAATCCACATTTTAGTAGGGGTACCCCTGACTAACTTTTTTTAGTCTCAAGACTAGTTTTAGCCCCTCTTTAGTCAGGGGTGCTTGGAACTTTAGCCTCTTAAAGAGACTATTTTTAGTCAGACTAAAATAAGTCCCTTGGATCCAAGCACCCTCTAAGCATCCTGGAATTCTTTGACAAAACTAAGCACCCTAAAATTCTTTGACAACTAAACTGCTGGCTATATGATGTTGGCCATATATATTGTACGTATATAATGTGAAGAAATAAGTGGTAGTACTATACCAACTAAAAGATGAAATGTAAGAAATACTAGTATGTACGTACTGAAGAGTTAAAGTAACGAGAAGAAACATAACATAGTTCTGCTGGGGGCTCAGCACAACACACCCCTCAAATTAACTTAAGCACACCTGAAATTAAACTTTGCAACTATTCCGGTAGACACTGCATTAGAACCACCATGAGCAACAACACTGCCACCTTACTCGGAGTCCTCGTCCACATCCTCGACTTCGTCCTTGTACCTCTTCCTCTTGGCCGATACTTCTTTGCTTGAACCGCACACTTGGCTGTTTCCCTTCATCCAACCCTTGTAGATATTGAAGCAAAGGTAGCAATCCATTGCAGCATAGTGGATGTGGTCTATATCTAGTACATTCCACTGCCATGCATGACGATGAAACGTGTATGGAGGTTTCTTCAGTTTACCGTACGAAGGATGAACCATGGCTCCTGCCAAGGTCAGCAATGAAGGCTGACGAGCGGACACCAGCCGATTCTTATAGAGGTCGAAGGTGTTGCCTACAACGAGGCCTATTCGATGCAGGACGTCTTTATCGTTACCAAAGTCTACAGTAACGAATTTGACTAGGTTGCTCTCGAGGAAGTCCTTAAAATCTTGGCACTCAACGTCGGCATGGCATATGTGGTAGACCAAGCATAAGTCATGCACGCAAACCTAGATCACGGCGGGCTTCTTCCTCTCTTCGTCCTTTAGATCCTTCTCACGTCCCAGGACTGTGGTGTACTCAACATCTAGCCCAGTGACCCACTCATCATCTGAGTCTTCGAACATGCGTCTGAAGCGAGAAAGGCATCCTTTCACCGTCGCAGAAGAACGGGTGTAGATGACGTCGAACTCATCGCCGGTGATGGTTCTAACCTTGGACTCACTGCCGATCGTGGAGATTTGGGACGCCATGGATTTGGGAGGAGGGTTAGGATTAGTGGAACTGCTGTAATGTGAATGGACGGGACGACTAGGAGCGAACCACCGTAGTATTGAAGGACGTGCGGGGACGAGTAGGAGCGAACTTCCAGCATGCGAACGGCAGGGTAGTGCCTTTCCATTCTCCCATGATACGGGCTTCCGAGAGCCCTTGGATCTGAGATCAAACGATTGCATGGCGTGATTCTAGACCTATGGGTGAATATCCTATCCTGTAGGGTTATTCTGCAAATTTTCAGCAACTTAGCATGCGACCATTTGATCTCAGATCCAAGGGCTGCCAGTACCCCGTATCATGGTCGCGCCTACCACGACCGTCGTGCCGCTCGCGCGGTCGCGCCCTTGGAGATTTAACACGGTGCGTTAGGCTATCTGATGTTGGCATGTCATACATAGTCATCACTTAGTCACTCATACTACAACAAGGTTGGCTATAAGTGTATTTTTTTACTCCTCTCTATCTCTTTCTTCGTACTCAAGGAAGAAACGGTGCTAAGCGCGTGTATTTATTGCATTTGCCAAGGAGTGACCTCTTCCAATGAAATGGTGTTGCTAAGTTTGCTTCATTTAATTAGCTATAGACTCAAAATTGTCTTTTCACCTAGGTACACGCGCTTAGCACTGTTTCTTCCCTGGGTCACCAAACTAGTCTCTCTCTTCTTGATTAACTTGCCACATCAGACTTTATGCTTATGTGGCAATCTTAAGCACCTGTAGGAGCAAGTAAAAGTAAGTACAATAGTGCGCTTTACATGGCATTTTTGCATATGTGGAGGAAACAGAGGCAAGGAAAAAGTGGAGAAGTGGGCTCTCATGCAAGAGCCAGCCTCTACTACATGGTGGAGCATTGGGAGAGGCACCTATATGGAGGTGGTCAGGAATCTGGGAGACTCACGTCGGTCGTAGCGCCGCAGTTAAAATGATAATGGCAAGTCAAATCACGGGGCCCCACCTGTCCAGCAGTAACTCGCTGTCAAATCACGCAGCCCTACGTTTGTAGCGGCCTACTCCCTCGTCTTCTCGCTTCTCTATTGAACTGACTAGGCGGAACTACCCCGCCGCCTACCGCGCAGGAAAAGCCCCGCCCTCGACTTTTAAATAGTATACAGTATACTAATTTTGTATCCATGGATTGCGCCCACGCCATGGAGCAAAGCATCTAGAAAACGGAGGAGAGACGGTGGTCTTGCAATAGAGAAGTGGGAGAGGCGAGACGGTGGTTTTGGAATGGAGATGATGGAGAGGAGAGGAGGTGGTTTTGCAATGGAGAAGAGGGAGAGGAGCGTGCGGCAGCGATTTAGGATTGGACGAGACGGCCGGCGCACTCTGACTGGATCAAAATCAAAATCAATTTGGTGACATGCATTCACATTTTTCTTGTCAAATACAGTATGTGGTCAAACTTTGACCCAAAATACACGAAACAACAAAAAAATACTTCCAAGACCAGCGCCGCTCTGCCGCTCTTCTCCTCTTAAACCACCGTCGCTCCTCTCCTGTTCCAATCTAAATGCAGCGGCGCTCCTCTCCTCTTCCATTTCAAAACCACCGCCCCTCCTCTCCTGTTCCAGTCCAAAACCAGTGTCGCTCCTCTCCCGTTCTAATCCAAAACCAGCGCTGCTCCTCTCCTCTTCCATTCAAAAACCACCGCCGGCGAGTGAAGGTGCTGTGGAGAAGTATATCGATGGAGGAGTACAACCGATACGTGAGGATCGCAGACGGCGACCCTGTGAAGCTAGCTAGGATGTTGGAGATACAGTCTTGGTTTGACAACAAGGACCAACTAGCGGCGGCGACATCCATGGCCAAATATCTGCAACAGAGCGAAAAGCCCGCGATACTCCCGGAGGGAGTCGCGCCGGAGTACATAGAGGTGCTCCTCTGGGCCATGGAGCAAATAGATTCACCGAATCCGATCGTGAGGGAGCGGTAGTGGGAGTATCGATCCCAGATGGAGCATCCACCAGAGATTGAAGGATCGAGCATCTACAGGGTGCCGTTTGTGAGGGTGTCCTGCCAGAGCGAGCCGGTGGAGTCTTTGTCGACCGAACCCAACTGCAAGAGGAGAAAAGCAGTTGGCCCGATGATGCTTCCCCGCCATCGTCTCCCTCGCCGTTCACATCGTCTCACAGGGCGGCTGTCTGCCACCGAGGAATAGGAGGGGGCTGCCCCCCCCAGCCCAATAGTTGGGCAGGTTGTAAATTGTCAGAAGGAGCTTAGGTTTGTCAGTATTTGCAGGTTGTGAATTGTGTTTTGTGTTGTGTATTTTGAGAGTACTTTCAGATATGAATGTCTTTTGAATTTTAGATTTGCAGTATTGAGCATATGAAGTATTTTATGAATTCTAGATATCTATTTTTAGCACTTAAAAAATGTAGTTTCATAGGAGTATAAAAGTGCAGACAATGTGATTCTCAGAGAAGAAACTACAAGTTCAGATTCAGATAAGAAACTGCAACTTTCAGAGGCAGAGCATTTATATTAACACGGCCTTTTCAAACAGGGTTAACATCATGTTGGAAGTTTTATTCATGGTAGAAAATGGAACTACCAGCCAGTTAACATCATGCTGATCAACATTCATGCATAGCACATCTTCATATGATGCACAGTCAAAATGCCCACAAAATGTCGAGTGTGTGAAACACAGAGAAAATGAGGGACGAAGTTTGGGCAAGTGTTGGACGTGGTTTTGGGCTGCCCCGTCTAGGCTTTCATTTTTAACATGCACAGCCCACGTCCTCGGATGGGAGGTCGATAGGCCTGTTTGTATTTTCTTAGGGCCGTCATGTATCGACCGGCCTATGGACCTCCCATCCGAGGTTTTATTTTTGGCAGCCCAATTTATGTATTTTTTTGAAGAAAACGCAAAGGTCTGTTCTATTTTTATATAGGAATAGGAACGCCAGGTCCAACTTATGTTTCCCTTCTAACTATATTGTATATATTTAAATTATTTTATATGTTGACTGTTTAGTTCACATAATTCGCAAATAGATGACCACTCTCGCGATCCCCTTCACCCCCGCCACCACCTCCACCCTCGCCGCCGCCCCCGCCACTACCTCCACCCTCGCCGCGGCCATAGATCTCGCCGCCACCCCCCGCCTCCTAACTCCGAGCGCGCCTGCCCCCCTCAGCAAGTCCGCTCACGCGCCCCATGGAGTCGTCGGCCATATCCATGGCGGAATGGGTGGAAGACAGGCAGATGTATAAGATGCATCTCCCGCATGTCTACAAAGCCTTCCCGCGGATGCTCCAGCCGCTCAACTCCGTTGCGCCAGCGGTGCTGTGGGAGACTCGAGGGAGGAGATGGAGGGAGCGGGCGATGTGGATCCGCGACGACGCTCTCTCCTGGACCCAGTGCACGCGCGAATGGAGGGAAGCAGAGGAGGAAGCAGCGAGGGAGGAAGCTAAGGAGGGACCAAATCTGTTCTCTCACTCGCGCAGGTATGCTCGGATGTGCAAGGATCATGTGGATTGGGAGCTACTGAATCTAGCCCTGCGGATCTACTTCGAAGGAGATTTTTCGGAGAAGCACAGGATGCCCCACCCCAGTGAGCCGCCGATTGCGTTCGTTCGATGGGCGAAAGGAGAAGTGAATTCAGGAGATCCACGTCGTGCTGCGAGATGGGAATGCTTGACTGGACTCCTGCCCACCAGCACGCCACCGGAGCTGGAGCAAGTGGATCCCCTACCTTACCTCTCCCCCAAACCTGTAGAAGATTGAAATTAGGCTTGCAGTCTGTTTCAATTGAGCTGTCTGGTGGTTATTTCTACTTCCAAAGAGACAACATCTGGCTGGAGGATGAGAAGGAACCAGGAACTCCGATGAATTTCCCCTATCACAATGGGGGGGAGCGCCGGTTGGGCAGTGGTACGGCCCACCTCCGCCCCAAATGGGCGCACAATCAGGGCAGGCTCCTGTAATTGCCGAAGATCAATCTGCTGGTGGTTCTAACTCTCAAATCAGTGGGAAATCTCAAGTCAAGAATCAGCAAAAGAAGAGACGGGACATCCAGAAAACTGCTCCTGCCCCTGCTTCGGGCCTTATGGCATACTCTGAGGTGATCTGCTACAACTGTGGGGAACCAGGGCATCATTTGGATAAATGTGTCAATCCCAAGAATTGTTTTATCTGCAAAATGGTTACCCATAAAGTTGAGAATTGCCCTGTCAGAGGGAAAACCCACAGTTCTGCTAGATATGTTGGAAGTGCTGCTCCAGGATTATGTCCACCATTGACAGAATTTTCTATGACACAGAATTAGATAGTTTTTCCCCTTTCTAGTTGTAGAGCTCTGCCCAGATGTGGTAGTGACCACACTCCTTTGCTCTGGGACTCTGGTCTTAACCAAACTCCAAAGAGCAATAGTTTTAAATTTGAAAAGTGGTGGTTGCTTAGAGAAGATTTTACTGAGCTAGTCAGGAAAATCTGGAATGAGCCTACTGGGAGCAGCTTCCCCCTAGAAAATTGGCAGATCAAAATCAGGAGATTTAGATGAACTATCAAAGGGTGGAACTCCAATGAGGAAGCTAATCTTAGAATGTACAAAAGGCTTCTCCTCCTTGAGTTTGATTCTCTAGATATTAAGGCAGAAACAACTGACCTCTCTGAGGCTGAGACTAATAGATTAAACTTTTTCCATGGAGAGCTCAAGAAAATTTGGCTTCAAGAAGAAATCAAAGACAAACAAAGGTCTAGAGATAGGAACATTAAGGAGGGCGATAGAAATACTGCTTACTTCCATGCAGTAGCTAACCAGAGGAGGAGGAAAACCCTCATTCACTCCCTTGATGGCCCTAATGGCCCTGTTACTGAGGTAGATGAGATGCTGAAAGTGGCTAGTGACTTCTATAAAGACATGTTTAAGAAAGAAAACCCTTCTGGGTTCTCTCTACAAAACAATTTTTTCTATGTTTCTGAAAAAGTCTCTCCTGCTAAAAATGAGCTGCTAGAATCCCCTTTTTCAGAGACAGAGGTGAAGGCAGCCATTTTTAGCTCTTATCCTGATGGGGCTCCTGGTCCTGATGGGATTCCCTTCTTGTTTTACCAGCATTTTTGGGACTTGGTGAAAAATGATCTCTTAGATCTTTTCCAAGCCTTTCATAGAGGAGAGTTGGATCCAGCAACTTACTCATGGGGGGTCTGTTGGGGTCAAGTTGAATAACTATGAAAGTGATTTTTTCCTTGCCGGTAAAGCGTTAGGCAAGGTGACCCCATCTCCCCGCTTTTGTTTAATTTAGTAGTGGACGTTCTTACTAAAATGCTGAGCAAAGTTGCTGATCATAGTCTGATTGCAGGGCTCTGTCCCGAGGACTGCCCTGGTGGCATCATCTGCCTTCAATATGCAGATGATACCATCCTTTTCTTAGACAATGACTCCACACATGCTAGCAATCTGAAAACTGTTCTAATAAGGTTTGAACAAGTCTCAGGCATGAGAATCAACTACTCTAAAAGTGAACTCATCCCTATCAACATGGATGATCAGGAGTTAGCTGACTTCCTCTCTATTCTAGTCTGTAATAAAGGTAACTTCCCCATTAAGTACCTAGGTATCCCTCTCCACTATGATAAACTGAGGAGAGAGGATATCCAACCCCTTTTGGATAAAATCATTAAAAGGATTGATGGGTGGAGGGGCAAACTTCTCTCTTACAGAGGTAGATTGATCCTCATACAAGCTTGTTTGGCTAGCATTCCAGTGTATCTCCTCTCCTTCTTCAAGTTCCCTAAATGGGCAGTGAACCTCATCAATTCTCAGATGTCTCATTACTTATGGAATGATTTTGAGGGAAATAGGAAGCTACACCTTGCAAATTGGGCCCTAGTCTCTATGAAAAAAGATTCTGGAGGCCTAGGCATATCTAACCTCCAAGAAATTAACATCTGTATTCTAGGGTCTTGGATTAAAAGATTCTATACGGAAGACCTGAAACCCTGGAAGCTTCTTATTGACCATAAATACCTAGGAAATAAACCTAATATTTTTGTCCCTTCCTCCAACCCTAAGACCTCTAGATTTTGGAAAGGATTAAAATCTATTATGCATGCTGTGAAATTTGGCTATAGATGGAACATAGGGGATGGGAGCAGAACCAGGTTCTGGGAAGATACTTGGTTTGGCACATCCCCCCTAGCAGTCCAATTTTGGCCTATTTACTCTGTCCGCAATGAGCTTAACAAAAGTGTCAATGAAGTTTGGGACGGTCAATGCCTAAAACTCTCTTTTAGAAGGAACTTTAGTGATAGTCTCATGGAACAATGGTTCCAGTTGGAGGAAATTGCCAAAAGCATTACCTTTACTGCCGAGCCGAATGCCCTGATTTGGCAGCTGGACAATAAGGGGAAGTGTTCCTCCAGCTCCCTCTACCATGCTATCAACTTTAGAGGGGTTCAACCCATGTTTATCCCTGCTGTCTGGAAATTGAGAGTTCCCCCTAAAATTCATGTATTTCTCTCGCTTCTCTCCAAAAACAAATTGATGACTAGGGATAACCTTAGGAAGAGACACATCATCAAACCCCTTGATTGTGTTTACTTATTGGAACAAGAGTCTTGTTCTCACCTATTTTTTGAATGTATAGTTGCTAAACATCTCTGGTCCCACATTGAGGAATATTTCTCTAGTCAGATTGGCTCATCCTTCGAATCTGTCGCCGGATTCTGGATTGCTACCAAAAAGTGCTCAGTTTTAAACACTATTAGCTCAGCTGTCCTTTGGTACCTCTGGAAATATAGAAATGCTATGATTTTCAGTAACACCTCCTGGATTTCCATTCTGCAGGTCTTGAGGTTGATCGGGAACATGGTGAGGAAGTGGGCGATTCTCTCCTTCGGATCGGACAAGGACAAGTTGATGAGCTTCGTGGAAACCCTAACAAGATCCCTCCAGAAACCGTTGGCAATCACTTGTGGCTGAACAAGGCTCGACCTGCTCTGGGGCTGGACCCGTGGGCTCGTCTCAAGATCTCTGATGAAGATGATGGGCACCTGGCACCGAAAAAGAGGGACATCCACCATGCTACGCCTTCCAGCCCGGTGTCTCCGCTTGCTTACTAGTCGCCGCAGGCTGACACGGCCCCTCGACTGAAGACCATGAAGGCTTCGATGGACCCTCGTTGTGTCATTTGAGTGCTCTATCCGCTTTGCCTTTGGCACCGCTCGGGTGATTTGTGTTATTCAGAGAACTTGTTCATCCACCCCCCCTAGTTTGTAGATTTTCTACCTTTGCTTTCGAACTGCTCTTTGAGGTGCTGTATCAGAATATGTTGTGGTTTCGTTCTCAGCAATGGAACCGAGGAGATGCTCCCTATTTTTCTAAAAAAAATATTTTATATGTTATTATATAAAGCTTGGTAAGACTATAAATTTAAGGATGAATGTAATAATATCACTTATTATTTAAATATATTTATAACAAAATGCTCAGCCCCTTTTTATTTTTTGATAACATTGCTGGCCCAACCCAACATTATAATTACAATCAGCCCAGCAAAATCGTGTATTTTGAGAAAGTTGTGGTTTCGCGAAATAAAGTGCCCCCCGCTGACATGTCGGACCCACCAGTTATCTTCGCACGCAAGGAAGTGCCTCCTTATTACGCACAAAAAAATGAATATTCCCCCTGCCAGCTGGAACCCAGCATAGTGGGAGGCTGACTTGTGGGCCTACCAAGTTGACGGGGACGGAGGGCTTTGTCAACTTAGTCAATATGAACGATTCTAGCTCCTATTACCGTACGATATTCATCCAACGGCCGTAGTGCTTCTTCAACCTCTGATCTTCTTGCTCCAGCCGCCCAAACCAGCGTCGGTCGTGCCGCGTGCTCCTGCCTCCTGTGGCCGGCTGTGATGTCGCGGAGGCCTCACCGCCCCCTACTACTCCCACCGCTGGCCAGACCATCCCTCTACTCACCCACACCCCCTGTTATTCTGCGGCGATAGCAGCCTCACACCGCAGCTGAACCAGTGAACCCTCGTACTCCTCTTCGCGTGGGCATCCACTGCTGTGTCTTCCCCAGCTCCGAGTCGTCCCCATCCTAGTCCTCGCCGTCATCCACTGCCTTGGTGCTCTCGGCGCGGTGTGGTCAACGACTGACTTCCATCGAAAGAGTACTGTACATGGAGAGGCTGACAGTTGGGTCCACGGTAGCCGCAAGGAAGTGCCTCCTTATTACGCGGAAAATAATTATTCCTCCACCTGACAGCGGGGACCCACTGGACGGGCCACCAATATTTTGCGAAAAAAATCGTTTCCCCTGACTGCTGGGACCCACCGGACGAGCCACCGTATTTCGCAAAACAAAAGTTCCCCCTGCTATCTGCTCGGACCCACCGAAAGTGCCTCCTTATTACGCACAAAAAATGAATACTCCCCCGGCTAGCTGGGACCCACCTTGCTGGGAGACTGACTTGTGGGCCTACTAAGTTGACGGGGACGAACGGCTTTGTCAACTTAGTCAATATGAACGATTCTAGCTCCAATGACCGTATGATGTCCATCCAATGACCGTAGTGCTTCTTCAACCTCTGGTCTTCTTGCTCCAGCCTCCCAAAGCAGCACCGGTCGTGCCGCATGGTCCTGCCTCCCGTGGCCGGCTGTGCTGCCGCAGAGGCCTCACCGCCACCTACTATTCCCACCGCTGGCCAGGCCCTGCGGCAACGGCAGCCTCACACCACAGCCGAACCAGTGAACCCTCGTAGTCCTCTCCGCGCGGGCTTCCACTGCCGCGTCGTCCCCTTCCTAGGCCTCGCCGTCGTCCACCGCCGTGGTGCTCTCCACGCAGCGTGGTCAACATGGTCAAGGAACGACTTCCATCAGAAGAGTACTGTACGTGGAGAGGCTGACAGCTGGGTCCACGGCCACAGCCCAGTTTTTTTGTGATTTGCCAAGTAAGTCGTTTTGTCAGGCCTGTTGGGCTGCAAATCTTACAAGACGAGGAGAGATTTCATTCGGCTGGCCAAGAAAATGGCCCATCAGTAATGCGCAATGGGTTGTACATTTTTAAAACACATCAAACCGGCAATTAGTTTCAAATATCTTTTTTTCATTTCAAGATTTTAAATTACATTAATTTTTATGCATGGAGAATTTGTTGGATTTTATATTGATATCCATTTATTATTAAAATCAGTTTGAATGTGAGTCGAAATTTTGGGATTAAAAACAGTTCGGACCGCACAGAAATATGCAAAATTTCATATAATTTTTTAACCGTTGCCACAATATGGACTGTAATTCTAACAAAAAGAATATGGGCTCCAAAAAAACCTTAAGAATTAGCAAATGGGCTGTAAATTATTAGAAATAATGGCAGATGGGTTGTATGTTGTTTTCCACAGATTTGAGGCTTTCCTAAAAAAAGGTTGACGCACAAGCACTGACTATTGGATGTCCATCCAACGGCCGTCGTGCTTCTTCAATCTTTGCTCTTCCTGCTCCAGCCGCTCAAACAAGCGTCGGCGGGACTGCCTGCTCCCCCCTCCTCGCGGCCGGCTGTGCTGCCGCGCAGGCCTCACCGCCCGACTGTACTCCCATCGCTGGCCTAGCCATCCCTCTACTCACCCACACCTGCTGTTATTCTCCAGCGACGGCAGACGAACCAGTAAACCCTCGTAAAGTCGTACTCCCCTCCGCGTGGGCATCCACTGCCGCGTCGTCCCCTTCCTAGGCCTCACCATCGTCCACCGCCTTGGTACTCTCGGCGCGGCATGGTCAACGTGGTCAAGGAACGGCTTCCATCGGACGTGGACTGTACGTGGAGAGGCTGACAGCTGGGTCCATGGCCGCAGCAAGGAAGTGCCTCCTTATTACGTGCAAAATAATTATTCCTCCACCTGACAGCTGGGACCCACCGGACGGGCCACCGTATTTCGCGAAAAAAAACGATTCCCCCTGACTGCTGGGACCCACCAGCTACATCTTCGTACGCAAGGAAGTGTGTCCGGGAAAAAAACAAAATGATTCGCCCCTTGACTGCTGGGACCGACCAGCTACATCTTCGCAGGCAAGGAAGTGACTGACAGTCGGGACCCACCTGGTCGAAGCATACGTAGCGTTGTCATTCTGGTCGCGAATGTGTACGTACATACTGGTCAATGTAGAGGCACGCACGTGTCGTAGTAGAGGCGCGCACGTAGCATTTACACGTACGTACAGCGGCCAGGGTGCAAGAAAGAAAATACGGCCACGTATGTGTACATACGGGCGGGGTCTCGAACGCCTACTCGCGCATACGTATGGCGACGGCTCGTGTACATGGCTGGGTGGGAACGGAGAAACAACGTCGTCGTCGTGTTCATGGGGAGGCAACGGAATGCGTCGTGTTCATGGGGAGGCAACGGAATGCGTCGTGTTCATCGGGAGGGCTTAGACGGAACAGGAGATGGAAACAAGGCCTGGCGTACCGCAAAACGGAGGAAACGGCCCTGTGTTCAACCGGCCACATTCGAAAAGAGATCTTGTTCATCGGGAGGGGTCTGGCTTACCGCAAAACGGAGGAAACGGACCTCCTCGGTCGAAACGGGGGTCCTGTTGATCGGGAGGGGTGTGGCGTACCGCAAAATGGAGGAAACGGACTTTGTTGGAGCGCTACGGTCGAAACGGGGATCTTGTTCATCGGGAGGGGTGTGGCGTATCGCAAAATGGGACTCCACGGGATACTGTTCATCTCCACCGTCGACCTCCTCTAGCCTCCACGGGCTCCTGTTCATCCAGCCTCCACCGCGCGCTACTCCACCAGCTACTGTTCAACCACCCCTCCACCGTCTACTGTTCATCCAGCCCTCCACACCATCGGGTCCTGTTCAACCACCCCTTCACGGGCACCCCTCCACTGTATATTGTTCATCCAACCCTCCACACCACGGGGTCCTGTTCAACCACCCCTCAACCGTCTACTGTTCATCCAGCCCTCCACACCACGGGGTCCTGTTCATCCACCCCTCCACGGGCACCCCTCCACCATCTACTGTTCATCCAGCCCTCCACCACACCATGGGGTCCTGTTCATCTAGAGGCAACGCCACTGCTCACTGTTCATCCAAACCCCCCCGCAATGCTCACTGTTCATCCCATCGATCGGCTTCAGTTAGCAGCAGTAGCGAAGGAATCGCTCGATCGGGTTCAGTTAACAGCCATCGATCGATCGCTCGGGTTCAGTAACGTGTAGCCTGCAGTGCAATCACTCGGGTTCAGTTAGAGCCCAATGCCTCGCTCGGGTTCAGTTAGAGCCAACGCCTCGCACACACATGCGTACGTGTACGAGAGAAACGCGCATCGCTCGGCCCCCGACCTCCCACCGTAACTGGGAACTCGCCGAAATTTTCCTCCCCCTCGCTTCTACCACGGTTTTTTCCATCATGGATGGCCCAAAGAATGTCATGCAGCTGCGTCTCCGGCCCGCCCAGGACGAAAATCCCATTTTCTGTCATGATTTTTTGTCATAGAAGTAGGAGCCCACCACATCTATGATGATACCGGGTTTTGTCACAATTATCGTCATAGAAGTGTCATACGTATGACAGAAAAAAAAATTGTTCGGCCAAAATGTCACGGATGTGTCTTTTTTTTGTAGTGCCTGCAGCAGGATAGCTCAGCTCGTCAAGAGCCAGACTAGCAATTCGGCCTCCATCTCAGTCCTGGTCAACTAGTGGCATTTGCACCACGTGTACATAACTACGCACTCAAAATTCCATGAGCATCGACGGAGGCATAGCTAGTTTGTGATCCGCAATATGGCTAGACCGCCGCGGACACTCATACTTTCACTATTCCCCTTTTTTCTTTTATTTTTCCTTTTTTACAGGCCTTTTCTGGCGGCTTGACCATCGACTCTTTTCGAAGAATAAAAACACCAAGACAACAAGAAGCATGGATGCACTGGAAAACTCTTAGGTGGTCTCTTTAACGATCCCATTACCTATCTTCAGGACCCATACGCAGCTCTCTCTTCGTGAAGGCTTAGTAAATAGCCTTTCTGCTTATTGCACTACCTGTATAAATGCGCTTTAACGCACCAATGGAATTATAATAGAAATAGTTTGCGGCCCAAATTTTCACGGCTCTAGCTTACCACTGGTTCTTCTTTATTTTTTTTCTTTTTCTTTCTGGTAATTCTATCAGGTAACACCTGTCCAGTCAGGTGCATTTCAGTTTGCTATGGGCTTCATAGCACCCCACACTACGGCAACAAAAGTCCGAACACTTTTTATAAGTATAGTTCGGCACCCCGAATTTAGCATTATATGCATTGACTCCGAATCATGTCTTTGGTCAATAGTTGGGTTGTCCGGCTCCTGTGCTTTCTACCTTACGTTCCACTATATCGGCTAAGGTAGTAAAGGGAGAACTCCTGCGATTGTGCCTTGGTTTATCCAAAGGAGCACCTCGGTAGAGAAAGCCGAAAACTGACTGTCATGATGCGGCGAGAGCCGGTCAGCTGTTCGGAGGTTGCAAATCATTGGAGATTTCTTCCTCATCACGCGAAGGATCGGTACTTCCCAATTAGACGGTTGCACCACTCTAGCTCAGATACTAGGGGCTGCGCCCATGTTTTTATTGTCAAACTCCTATGGCTAAGTGAGGGCGTTAACGCCGCATAGTCTGATTGCCTGGTTCGTTGCGCTAAACAACTCCTTCAAGGACAATATAATTGGATCAAGATTGTTTAGATTCCATCCCGAACACCTCCATACTACCTACATGGGGGCATAAGCCGACGATTGGAAAACCCTCAGATTTCATATAACACGGCCGCACAGGAGGAAAAAATTAAAACATAACAAGCATTATATTACAAAACAACTTTGTTTCATCATACAAGGCAAAGACTACATGAATGTATTCATTCGAAAATAATGTCTTGCCCACACTGCGTTGCTACAATGCGAGACCCCTCTAGGACATCCGCAAAATAACACTTAGGTGTGCGGTGCTCCTTGCCCTCTGGCGGCCCCCTGGTCAGCTCGACGGCATCCATCTTCGCCCACCACATCTTGCAACGGGCGAAGGCCATGCGCGCACCTTCAATACATGCCGACCGCTTGACGACGTCTAGCCGAGGACAAGCATTAACCAGCCGCTTCCCGAGTCCGAAGTAGCTGTCGGGCATAGCTTCGGCTGGCCATAGCCGGATTATAAAATCCTTCATGGCTAGTTCGGCCACCCTATGCAGCTCCACCGGCTGTTTCAGCTAATCGGTGAAGGGCACGGGATGCTCTGGCGCAAGATATTGTGACTAGAACAATTTCTCTGTGGAATTCCCTTCTTCGGCTCGGAGGAACTCCATGGCATCGGACACACTGCGCGGCAGATCTACGAAGGCTCCTGGAGAACTCTGAATTCGGGTTAGTAATAAATACTTCTTCTTCATATACTTACTTTGCATACTAAACGCCTTACCCGCCGCGATCTTCCTGGCCTCTTGGATCTCCTGGAGGGCACCCTGGGCTTCAACCTGGGCTCCTTCCATGCTTTGACGAGCCTGGGAGAGTTTGGTCTCTCGAGCCGAAACATCACCCTCCAGGGTCTCGTACCTTTTTACTGCGTCTTGGAGCTCTTGCTGGACCTCGTTCAGCCGGGCCTTCAGCTTCTTGCGAGCGGCCTGCTCCTTGACGTCTTTCCCCTCGGCTTCGGTTAGGGCCTTCTTCAGGGCCTCGACCTCGGTTGTCGCCCCTACACATACCATAACACTATGGGAAGTATACATGATTTATTCTTTCTGAAATACATTGCGAGTCACTACATACCTCGCTGGTCTTCCAGCTGCTTCCTCGCCTGACCAAGCTCCTCTTCGGCCCGCTCCAGTCTCTGCTTTAGTCTAGAGACTTTGGCAGTATGAGCGGTCGCTGCCAGCAGCGACGCCTACTTATTCAGATTAGACACAATTTGGTTAGTTTCCTGTGAAACTTATTTGATCCTCGGTCCAGTTTTTCTTTCCGAACATCGGACAGTGTCTCGGGGGCTACTGTCTATGTGGGGATTTTTCTCGGTTAAATGCCGCTTACCTCAAAACCTGTCGGCAGGCCACTGCAGGCATTGGTCAGTCCGCTTTTAATGGACGGAACCTTCTCAATCACCGTACCCATAAGGATATTGTGTTCTTCCACAATGGAAGTACCCCGTAGCGCTTCCAATAGATTGTCCGGCGCCTCTGGTTGGGAAGAGGTCGCCGGTGGGACAGGCACGCCTCCTTCTCTTGAAGGAAGCTGCTTTACAGACTCCAGGGGCGTATGGGTCACCAGATCCGTGCTCATATGGGGGCCGAATTGAGCACAACCCCATTGTTAGGCTCCATGGGGGTCTCCCCACCATATGTCCGGCGGCCGAGGTGTCGCCCTCTGGCGCCGCCATGACGGCCTCCTGAACCTCCCTCTGGCCTGGGAAGGTCCTTTGGGAGAGAACCTCATTGTCTCCCTTGGCCATGGGAGAGTAAGCGGCCGGCGGTGTCTCGCTGGCCATTTCCTTTGAGTCCAACGAGTCCTCTAATGAGGATCGCTGGGAGCTGTCATGGGCCGGACTGCAGTAACATGATTAAACCATGTAAATATCATAAAGTGGAAGGGTCGAATAAATGGGCATGTACGAGTTCTTAGTACTCACGATGCGGCCAGGGGCTTCTTCCGGGGGCGTCGCTCCGGACTGTTGTTGACGTCCCATGCGGAGCTGCCCGCGAGAGGGCCTTTCCCCCTCTTGGGCGCCTCCGCCTCCAGATTCATGGAGGCCACCCTCTTCTTTCTCCCCCCCGTCAGGGGGAGAGTCGCTCTCCCCCTCCTCCTCGTCATCTTCGGCGGTGGAGGAACGGGTCTTGTCTTCGGACATTATGTCCAAAGTGACCTTGCGGAGGGGGCCACTCCAGACCCCCTTGGCCTTCCCCATGGCCTTCTTCTCTGGCGCCTTGTAGGGCGCTGGCACCAGCATCTTCGTTAGACGCGGGATGACTGGCTCTTCAGGCAGCGGAGCCGAACATTGGATCATTTTCGCCCTCTTCATCCATTCCTGGAGAAGCAATGATGATAAAAGTTTAGACACCCTCCTTGAAATAAACAAGTAGAGGATGTGTTAAAAACTTACCTCACTGGCGGGGTGATTAATGTCGTGCCCGCGGTCCGAATCTGTGGCCGGCGGTGTCTCGTTGCCCTTGAACAGCAACCTCCACACATCTTCGTGAGTGGTCTCGAAGAGCCTCTTCAGGGTATGGTGCTTTTTCGGATTAAACTCCCATAAAGGGAGACTTAGGCCTTGGCACGGAAGAATCCGGTGAACTAGCATCACCTGGATTACGTCGACAAGCTTGATGTCTTTGTCCACCATGCTTTGGACGCGCGTCTGCAGCACTATCAGCTCATCTGACGAAGACCAATTCAGGCTCTTCTCGACCCAAGAGGTGAGCCGCATTGGAGCTCCAGAGTTGAATTCCGTAGCTGCGGCCTAGCCGATATCGCGGGGATCTGTGATGTAGAACCACTGTTTCTGCCATTCCTTGACAGTCTCCACGAAAGTACCTTTCGGCCAGGACACATTGGTCAGCTTACTCACCATGGCGCCTCCGCACTCTGCGTGCTGGCCATCCACCACCTTCGGCTTCACATTGAAGACCTTGAGCCACAGCCCGAAGTGGGGTTGGATGCGGAGGAAGGCCTCGCACACGACGATGAACGCCAACATATTGAGGAAGGAGTTCGGGGATAGATCATGGAAGTCTATCCCGTAATAGTACATCAGCCCGCGGACGAAAGGGTGGAGTGGAAACCCTAGCCCGCGAAGGAAATGAGGGATGAATACCACCCTCTCATTGTGCTTTGATGTGGGGATGACTTCCCCTGGGCTAGAAGATGGTGGGCGATTTCCTTCGCCAGGTACCCGGCCGCCCGAAGCTCAGTAATGTCCTCTTCCTTGATGGAGGAGACCATCCACTTGACTTGACCTCCGGATCCGGACATGGTTGAGTGCTAGCTTGAGTGGGAAGAAGATGAGAGCTTGGGCGCTGGAGCTCAAGAGTGGAAGGGCAAAGGAAGAGAGAAGGTGTGGGAGAAGAAGGGGGAATCCTTATCCCCTTATGAAGGCAGTGAATATCGAATGCCTCCCCACTCGCCTTAAAACTCGCCTATTCCCAAGGGTTGTGTAAATAGGCACGGTTGGGTTACCCACGCCCGAATTGATGAAAATCCCTGTAGCGACCCGACCTCAGATGGTCAAGTCTCTATGCTTCAGTGTCATCCCTGGATCAGTAATGCTAACACACACAGTACTCGAAGGATTTATAACAGAGTAACAATCACACACTTATTACATCGAATGTCTCAAGAGAGAACTTATTACAATAATATGGCTTAAGGCCATCTAATATGATAATAGTGGAAGGCTTGGAAGATAAAGTGAGTCCATCAACTCCAATGGCATAGCTGAGCTGCACGGCAACGACCTAACGAATCTTACTCCTCGTCTGAAAAGTCTGCAACATAATACGTTGCAGCCCGAAAACGGGTCAGCACATGGAATATGCTGGCAATGTAACACAGTAGAGCAAGAACAGAATAATGCTATCACTACATGCATATTTGGCTGGTGGAAAGCTCTATGGTTACAATTTTGCGAAAAGCCAATTTTTCCCTACAACAAAGGAATAGATTTTATTTTTACTATCATGGTAGTTGAAACATCATTGAGAAGGTTCCTCCAACTCAATCCCAATTAAAGTGATTAACAACCCAACAATATTAATTAAGAGTGATGAGATACATGTGATAATCCAAGTACTAGATACTCAAGAATTGTCCATAATCGGGGAAACGGCTAATCATGATTAGTTTGTACACTCTACAGAGGTTTGCGCACTTTTCCCCACAAGACTCGATCGCCTCCGTTGGATTTCTTGCACTACATGGTGTTTGAGAAATGGATGACCGAGACACAGTCTTTCAGAAACATTAACTCTCTACTCCGGGCAGACCATACCAAACCTACAACCCTCTACCTGCTGATCCACCTCTTCAAGAGCTTCACGTAACTTACTCAACTATGCTAGAGCCCATAATAGCTTGTGGCTGCACACGGAAGTTTCTAGCATGAATAATCTTATGATCCCTTTGAGCCTGGGTGGGGGTCCATAGGAAAATCACACGGGTACTCCGGGATTTCCAAAAATACAGGCAACACTGGGTACTCCAGGTGCCTCAATCCACCCAGATGTGTATTTAAGTTGCCACCTTAAGTTGAACCATTAATTAACAATCTCACATTTGTCATGGATTTCACTCACCCAAACCACGTCTACGAGCATAGCATAGCAAATTAAGCAACGCGTAGAAGTAACTCCCAAGGGTTTGAATGTAATAGGGTAATAGGTTCTACCTCATCGACTACTTCCCAACCCACATGTTAATGACATCCTAATCATGCAATGTTTGAGGATTGAGACTAATGCATAAAAACTTGGTGATAAAAGGGATATGATCAAAGTGTTACTTGCCTTGCTGACGATCTGCGAAAACTAGGGACTCGTAGTAGCACGCTTTGCACTCCGGGTGTTCTATCGCAAGCAAACAATAGCATACATAAGTAACAAGCAACGGTGCACAAGAAAAACTCAAACAAAAGAGGTTGACCAGAAGTTTCAACTTAAGAACTCCGGTTCGCAAAAAGAATCAAATCAAATGGAGCAACGAAACTCAAACGGCGAAAGAAAGAAGCTTCATTTTACTAATCTGAAACTAGGTCAAATTTTACAGTAGAGAGAACTTGTTTGAGTTGGTTAAACGGAAAGAGGGTTTCGAGACGAAACTCTAGGCACTTGAATCGCCTGATTCCGACTAACGAGCGAAAAGAAAAACAGAAACTACGATCGGATCAGAAATCGCTATCAGAGAAAATTGTGGAATAAATCTGATAAAAGAAAACTGACGAACAGACTAACGAACGAGCGTTCATTGGCTGTTTCTAACGGGCGAAGAACCGTTCGTTAAAATGATTGTTCGGACGAACGTCCGCCAAATAGAAGAACCAAAAAAAACCTGTGAATCCTAAAAAATGGATCTAGGGTTCTAAAAAAACCAGTCGGTCTTTATAAAAAAACCTGTGGCGGGGCGCGGCAGCGGGGCACGGCGGCTACCTCCGGCGAGAGGTCCGGCGGGGCGGCGGCTTAGGGGGCGGCGGCGGCAGCAGGCGGCGGCGGCAGGCGGCGGCGTGGTGGCGGCGCGACGGCGGCGGCTTGGCTGCGGCGCGGGCGGCGGTGGTGTGGTGGGGTGTTGGGGGCGGGGGTGGCGGCGTATATAAGGGCGGGGCGGGGCGGCTTGGAGGAGGGGGCAAGACGCGGCAGCGGAGAGGAGTCCGTCTTGGACTCCTAGTCCGAGTCGGCGGCGGCGGTGGCCTGGCGCAGCTGGGCCTTAGGCCCAGTCGGCGCGGGAACCTCTTTTAAAAAAAATCGCCAACCGAAATAAATCCTAAAAGAAATAAATAAAAATCTAAAAATGCCAAAATAAATTTTCACCGTCTAAATAAAATATTTAGAACGTGATGAACATTTTCTTGGCCCTAAAATGCAATTTTGGAAAAGGTGCAATTTTTCTAATGCAAACAAAATTGCAATAAAATCCAAATAAAACAATTATTTGGTTTTAATATTTTTCCTCCAATATTTCAATTATCTTGAGAAGTCATATTATCTCCTCTCATATATTTTAGTGTGAAATATTTTTGGAGAGAAAATAATTAAAACCAAAAATCCTCGTTTTCAAGATTTGATAGAGATCAAATTTGAAAACCGGGAAATCCCCAACTCTCTCTGAGGGTCCTTGAGTTGCTTAGGATTTCGAGGATCGCAAGATGAAATGCGAATAAAATATGATATGCATGGATGCCTATGTATAACGTTCCAAATTGAAAATTTGGGATGTTACAAACCTACCCCCTTTAAGATGAATCTCGCCCTCGAGATTCGGGTTGGCTAGAAAATAGGTGTGGGTGGTCTTTGTGAAGATCATCCTCCCGTTCCCAGGTGGCTTCATCCTCGGTATGGTGGCTCCACTGAACTTTACAAAACTTGATAACCTTAATGCGGGTGACTCTGCTGGCAAACTCAAGAATCTTAACTGGTTTCTCGTCATAAGTCAAATCACTTTCCAACTGAATTGCCTCCAGGGGTACTGTATCTCTTAGCGGTACATCTGCCATCTCAGCATGACACTTCTTCAGCTGTGAAACGTGAAACACGTCATGAACTCCTGACAATCCCTCGGGTAACTCCAACTTGTAGGCAACTTCTCCCATCCGTTCCTAAATATGATACGGTCCTACAAATCTCAGGGCTAACTTTCCCTTAACTCCCAAACGTTTCACTCCTCGCAAGGGTGATACTCGCAGATATGCTCGATCTCCAATTTCATAGGTTACCTCCTTGCGTTTTGGGTCTGCATAACTCTTCCGCCTGGACTGAGCAATCTTCAGTCTATCACGAATCAATTTAACCTTCTCCTCAGACTCCTTGATCAAGTCTGGTCCAAACAACTGTCGGTCTCCTACCTCGTCCCACATCAACGGTGTTCTGCACCTTTGTCCATACAGGGCTTCAAATGGGGCCATCTTCAAACTGGCCTGATAGCTATTGTTGTATGAAAACTCTGCGTATGGCAAATTGTCATCCCAACTAGATCCATAATCTAGCGCACGAGCTCTCAACATGTCCTCCAAAATTTGGTTGACTCTCTCTGTTTGTCCATCCGTCTGCGGGTGCAATGCTGTACTAAACTCCAATCTCGTTCCGAAAGTCTGGTGCAACTGGTGCCAAAACTTTGAGGTAAACTATGTTCCTCGATTTGATACGATGGTCCTCGGAACTCCATGCAGACATACTATCCTGGACATATATATCTTGGCCAACTTTGCACTTTAGGTCGTTTTCACTGGGATGAAGTGAGCTACTTTTGTCAAGCGATCAACTACTACCCATATGGAATCATATCCTACTTTGGTCCTGGGCAATCCGGTGATAAAGTCCACGCCTAGTTTATCCCACTTCCATTCGGGTATCGGCATAGGCTGTAACAGTCCTGCTGGCTTCTAATGTTTTGCCTTCACACGCTAACATACATCACATACGGCGACATACTCGGCAATATCCTTCTTCATACCGGTCCACCAGAAACGTTCCTTCAAATCCAGATACATTTTGGTGTTTCCGGGGTGTATCGAGTAGGGTGAGTCATGGGCCTCGTGAAGTATTAACTTCCTGGTCTCCTGGTTATTGGGCACATAAACTCGGTCCTCAAACCATAGGGTATCATGCTCATCCTCACGAAAACCTTTGGCCTTTCCTTTGCCCATCTTCTCCTTTATCTCGACAATCTCTTTGTCATCCTTCTGAGGTTCCCGAATTTTGTCCAGCAATGTCGATTGGACCTCCATTGTTGCAATAAATCCTCTAGGAACAATCTCCAATCGAAGTTCCATGATGTCCTCTGCTAATTCCTTCGGCAGTCCCTTGCTTTCAAGGATATTAGCATAACTCTTCCAGCTCAAAGCGTCTGCTACGACGTTGGCCTTTCCTGGATGATAGTGTAGCTTTATGTCATAATCCTTTATAAGTTCCAACCATCTCGTCTGTCGAAGGTTCAGCTCCTTCTGGGTGAAAATGTACTTCAAACTCTTATGGTCCGTGTACACATCACAACGGTTTCTAATAAGGTAATGTCTCCAGGTCTTCAATGCATGTACTATGGCTGCTAGCTCCAAATCATGCGTGGCATAGTTTAACTCATGAGGTTTCAGTTGTCGTGAGGCATACGAAACAACTCTCTCGTCCTGCATAAGCACACATCCAAGTCCTAAGCGTGAGGCATCGCAGTACACTTGGAACTCCTTATGTATATCTGGCAGTGTTAGCACTGGCGCTGTAGTCAAGCGTTTCTTCAATTCCTGGAAACTTGCCTCGCAATATTCTGTCCATTTAAACTTAGTATCCTTCTTCAACAGTTCAGTCATTGGCTTTGCAATCTTGGAAAAATTCTCGATGAATCTCCGGTAGTATCCTGCGAGTCCAAGAAAGCTACGGATCTCGCTAACTGAAGTGGCTGCCAACCATTCAGTGACTAACTAAATTTTGCAGGGGTCTACTGCTATACCTTCTCCCGATATAACATGTCCAAGAAACCCGACTTCCTTCAACCAAAACTTGCATTTGCTGAACTTAGCATACAACTGGTGTTCCCTGAGTTTCTCGAGAACTAACCGCAAATGCTCATTGTGCTCCTCCTCGTTCTTCGAGTATACCATAATATCATCAATAAACACCACAACAAACTTGTCCAAATACTCCATGAACACCTTGTTCATCATGCTCATGAAATAGGCAGGGGCGTTAGTCAGTCCAAATGACATGACCGTGTACTCGTATAATCCATATCGTGTTGTGAACGCTATCTTCGGTATGTCCTTCTCTCGTATCTTCAACTGATTATACCCCGATCACAAATCGATCTTCGAAAACACTTTAGCTCCTTGCAACTGATCAAACAGATCGTTGATCATCGGCAGTGGGTACTTGTTCTTAATCGTCACTTCATTTAATGCTCGATAATCAACAACCATCCTTAGGGATTTATCCTTCTTCTCAACCAAAAGTAATGGGGCTCCCCAAGGTGATGAACTTCTTCGGATGTATCCTTTCTCCAATAACTCCTTGATTTGTTTCTTAATTTCTTCCAGATCATTTGCGGGCATCAGATAGGGTCTCTTGGATATTGGTCCTGTACCTGGCAACAGCTCTATCAAAAACTCAATGTCTCTATCGGGTGGCATTCCTGGTAACTCCTCTGGAAAAACATCCGGGTAATCCTTCACTACAGGTACTTCCTCCTGAACAACTCCCGTAAGGGCATTCACCTGACTCCTCCTAGGCACATGGCTAGATACATACTTAATCCATTTTCCTTCCGGAGTGGTGAGATAAATCGACTTACTAGCACAGTCAATGCTTCCTCCAAACTTTGACATCCAGTCCATACCCAATATCACATCCAATCCTTGTGACTCCAAGATAATTAGGTCGGACGGAAAAACATGTGTACCAATGGTTAAGGGTATCTGGTCACACCAACGGCTGGCCATATACTCTGCTCTGGGTGAACTTACTAAAAGAGGGGTCCTAAGGGTTTGGGTTGGTAGTTTAAACTTATCCACGAATCCCCTTGATATGTATGAATGCGATGCACCAGTATCGAAAAGAACAAGAGCGGTAAATGACTTAACCATAAACTTACCTATTACCGCGTCCGGCTGCTCTTCAACCTCCTCCACGTTAACGTGGTTCACTTGTCCTTTGTTGAATGGATTTGGCTTCTTCCCAGCGCTCCCATTTCCATTTCCATTCTTTCCTTCAGGGCACTCCGTGGCATAGTGTCCAGTCTTCCCGCACTTGAAACAAGTAACATGACTTAAGTCCCTTTTGGCGGGTGTGGCTGGGTTGGGGTGGTTATGATTATTGTTGGTTCCGTTCCCATTCCCGTTCTTAGAACCATTGTGGTTATGCGATCCTCCTCCAGTGTGGTTGTGACCTCCATGGTTATGAACAAGTCCTCCCGAGTTCGGGGTTAGGCGAGGTTTCTGCTGAGCTCCTAAGTTATACTTCCCTTGTCCATACTTCCTCTTGTGGCTCTCAATCTGTTGTTGCTTCCCTTCAATCATAAGAGACTTATCTACCAACTCCTGGTAGTTGGTGAAGGTTGCTACCATCAACTGCATACTCATCTCATCATTCAGCCCTTCCATGAACTTCTCATGTTTCGCTGCATCTGTGGCCACATCATCAGGGGCGTAGCGAGATAACTTGCTAAACTCATCCACTTACTGAGCCACAGTATGGTTCCCCTGGCGTAGGTTGTGGAACTCCCGCTTCTTCATTTGCATAGCTCTAGTGGAGACATGGGCTGTGCGGAAAGCTTGCTGAAACTGGTCCCAAGTGACATTGGCTATAGGGAAAGTGGTTGTGTAATTCTCCCACCATGAGGCTACTGGTCCATCCAATTGATGTGCGGCAAAGCACACTCTCTCAGCATCTGTGTAACCTGCGGTGGTCAACTCCCTTCCAATACGGCGTAGCCAATCATCCGCAACTATGGGCTCGGTGCTACTGGAAAACACCGGCGGCTGTAACCTTAGAAAACAGGCTAGGTTGTCCACGGGCGGCGTGTTGTTGTTGTTGTTGTTGTTGCCCTGATTCTGAACTAGCAATTGCATCAAGGTATTCTGCTGTTGGATTAACTGCGTGAGCTCCGGTGGGAAGGCAAAACCGGTGTCACGTCTCGGTGGCATCTGAGGGGTTTAGATGGAAGAGATTTAGAATAGAAAAGAGGTCTAATGAGAAAACACTACCCATATGCACATGAGACAAACACAATCATTTCACTCAATCAATCAAGCAAGGGCATACAAACGATCTAGAACTATCACACAAGTGTTCAACTACTACTAAATACATGGGGGAATACTAGTGATATATGGTAGTCATCTAGAAATTTTGATCGGTGGAAGACTCCATGATGTCTGCTCCAGCTTTGTCTTAAAAGTCATCATCACTAGGATCGGAATCGGTGTCGTCGATGATGATGTAGTCCTCGGGACGTATCTCCTTGGGTTCTTCTTCTTCTATTGGTGCTGGTCCTCCCATGAATACTCCGATCTTCTTGACGAAGTCGTCATTCTTCTCTAGTAGTGTCTTGATTTCCTCCTCATATCCATCGCGTGTAAACTTGAGTTCTTCCTCCAGCTCAATGATCCTAGTCTTGTCCTTCTTCAAGTCCATCATGTCCATGCACATCTGGTTTTCCTGACGTCGGATGTGCTGGTTTAACTCCTGGATGAAAGCTGCAATGGATCTATCCTTCCTAGTGCTGATTACTTCCCATTGCTCATCTCGGTGCCCACATATTTGGTAAATAGTGTCCTTAAGCTCCCTGTTGTAAACTTCTCCAATGCGTCCAATGGTAATGTGGGCTGCCATGCTCTTGCCTAGACTCCAGGTGGGTGCTTCGAAAGAAAACTCTATGGGTTTAGAAGATGGCGAGAACGTCCTTCCTGGAACTTGTACTTGAATCATCCAGCGCTCCTCTTCAGGTAAAGTGGCGTTGTACGTCCCGGTGAAACTTGGTATTCCAATGTGCAGGTACCTAGTGACTTCCTTCAAGTGACGTCCAAAAGGTGTGTTTTCATCCGGTTGTGCAAACTTGTTCTTCATCTCCGTCATCCTAAAGAGTAGAAAATGGAGAGGAGTCAGAAATGAGAAGAGAGGTGTGACCTAGGGTTTATCTTAGTGGTCATGTCCTACACTCAGCGTGTGCTCTGATACCATCTTGTAGCGACCCGACCTCAGATGGTCAAGTCTCTGTGCTTCAGTGTCATCCCTGGATCGGTAATGCTGACACACACAGTACTCAAAGGATTTATAACAGAGTAACGATCACACACTTATTACATCGAATGTCTCAATAGAGAACTTATTACAATAATATGGCTTAAGTCCATCTAATACGATAACAGCAGAAGGCTTGGAAGATAAATGAGTCCATCAACTCCAACGGCATAGCTGAGCTGCACGGCAACGACCTAACGAACCTTACTCCTCATCTGAAAAGTCTGCAACATAATACGTTGCAGCCCGAAAACGGGTCAGCACATGGAATATGCTGGCAATATAACACAGTAGAGCAAGAACAGAATAATGTTACCACAACATGCATATTTGGCTGGTGGAAAGCTCTATGGTTACAGTTTTGCAAAAAGCCAATTTTTTCCTACAACAAAGGAATAGATTTTATTTTTACTATCATGGTAGTTCAAACATCATTGAGAAGGTTCCTCCAACTCAATCCCAATTAAAGTGATTAACAACCCAACAGTATTAATTAAGAGCGATGAGATACATGTCATAATCCAAGTACTAGATACTCAAGAATTGTCCATAACCGGGGACACGGCTAATCATGATTAGTTTGTACACTCTGCAGAGGTTTGCGCACTTTTCCCCACAAGACTCGATCGCCTCTGTTGGATTTCTCGGACTACATGGTGTTTGAGAAACGGATGACCGAGACACAGTCTTTCAGAAACATTAACTCTCTACTCCGGGCAGACCATACCAAACCTACAACCCTCTACCTGCTGATCCACCTCTTCAAGAGCTTCACGTAACTTACTCAACTATGCTAGAGCCCATAATAGCTTGTGGCTGCACACGGAAGTTTCTAGCATGAATAATCTTATGATCCCTTTGAGCCTGGGTGGCGGTCCATAGGAAAATCACACGGGTACTCCGGGATTTCCAAAAATACAGGCAACACTGGGTACTCCAGGTGCCTCAATCCACCCAGATGTGTATTTAAGTTGCCACCTTAAGTTGAACCATTAATTAACAATCTCACATCTGTCATGGATTTCACTCACCCAAACCACGTCTACGAGCATAGCATAGCATAGCAAATTAAGCAACGTGTAGAAGTAACTCCCAAGGGTTTGAATGTAACAGGGTAATAGGTTCTACCTCATCGACTACTTCCCAACCCACATGTTAATGACATCCTAATCATGCAATGTTTGAGGATTGAGACTAATGCATAAAAACTGGGTGATAAAAGGGATATGATCAAAGTGTTACTTGCCTTGCTGACGATCTGCGAAACCTAGGGACTCGTAGTAGCATGCTTCGCACTCCGGGTGTTCTATCGCACACAAACAATAGCATACATAAGTAACAAGCAACGGTGCATAAGTAACAAGTAACAAGCAACTTAAGAACTCCGGTTTGCAAAAAGAATCAAATCAAATGGAGCAACCAAAACTCAAACGGCGAAAGAAAGAAGCTTCATTTACTAATCTGAAACTAGGTCAAATTTTACAGTAGAGAAAACTTGTTTGAGTTGGTTAAACGGAAAGAGGGTTTCGAGACGAAACTCCAGGTGCTTGAATCGCCTGATTCCGACTAACGTGCAAAAAGAAAAACAGAAACTAAAATCGGATCAGAAATCTCGATCAGAGAAAATCGCGGAATAAATCCGATAAAAGAAAAATGACGAACAGACTAACGAACGAGCTTTCGTTGGCTGTTTCTAACGGGCAAAGAACCGTTCGTTAAAACAATCGTTCGGACGAACGTCCACCAAATAGAAGAACCGAAAAAAAACTGGCTAATCCTAAAAAACGGATCTGGGGTTCTAAAAAAACCGGTCGGTCTTTATAAAAAAACCGGCGGCGGGGCACGGTGGCTACCTCCGGCGAGAGGTCCGCCGGGGCGGCGGCTTAGGCGGCGGCGGCGCTCGGCGGCAGCAGGCAGCGGCGCGGGCGGCGGCGGCTTGGCTGCGGCGCGGGCAGCGATGGTGTGGTGGGGTGTTGGGGGCGGGGGTGGTGGCGTATATAAGGGCGGGGCGGAGCGGCTTGGAGGAGGGGGCAAGACGCGGCGGCGGAGCTCGCGGGGAAGGCGGCGGCGGCGGCCTGGCGCGGCTGGGCCTTAGGCCCAGTCGGCGCGGGAACCTCTTTTTAAAAAAAATAATAATTTCGCCGACCGAAATAAATCCTAAAAAAATAAATAAAAATCTAAAAATGCCAAAATAAATTTTCACCGTCTAAATAAAATATTTAGAACGAGATGAACATTTTCTTGGCCCTAAAATGCAATTTTGGAAAAAGTGCAATTTTTCTAATGCAAACAAAATTGCAATAAAATCCAAATAAAACAATTATTTGGTTTTAATATTTTTCCTCCAATATTTCAATTATCTTGGAGAAGTCATATTATCTCCTCTCATATATTTTAGTGTGAAATATTTTTGGAGAGAAAATAACTAAAACCAAAAATCCTCGTTTTCAAGATTTGATAGAGATCAAATTTGAAAACCAGGAAATCCCCAACTCTCTCCGAGGGTCCTTGAGTTTCTTAGGATTTCGAGGATCGCGAGATGAAATGCGAATAAAATATGATATGCATGGATGACTATGTATAACATTCCAAATTGAAAATTTGGGATGTTACAATCCCACAACAAGGGGACACGATCTCTGCTTTGACAAGACGTGCCAATGGCAACCGCATCTCGAAACAAGGAGCAGCAGATGAAAAGCGGTTTGAAATTATTAAGCGGGCAAACATGATGTCATATTACAAAAAGTGTTCAGCGGATTGGACTCATGGAAAATTATATTCCCTCTGCGGTTGTGTGTGGTGCGTGTGTTACACGTCCGGACACATTCAATACGTCTAAAGACTATCTTGGAGTTCGGAAGGAGGAACCCGCCTTGCAATGCCAAAGACAGATCTACGCGTTGGATACTTTGTCATTGAAGCCAGGTTCAGGGGCTACTGAGGGAGTCCTGGACTAAGGGGTCCTCGGGCATCCGTCTTGTTAGCCATGGGACAGACTGATGGGCTGTGAAGGACACGAAGACCGAGGACTACACTCGTGTCCAGATGGGACTCTCCTTGGCGTGGAAGGAAAGCTTGGCGACGAAATATGTAGATTCCTTTCTTTGTAACCGACCTTGTGTAACCCTAGATCCTCCTGGTGTCTATATAAACCAGAGGACTTAGTCCGGAGGATATATTCATTACCATAGCCATACAAGCTAGACCTCTAGGGTCTAGCCATTACGATCTCGTGGTAGATCAACTCTTGTAATACTCATATTCATCCAGATCAATCAAGCAGGACGTAGGGTATTACCTCCATAGAGAGGGCCCGAACTTGGGTAAACATTGTGTCCCCTGTCTCCTGTTACCATGGACCTTAGCCGCACAGTTCGGGACCCCCTACCCGTGATCCGCCGGTTTTTACACCAACACCAGGCGCTCCTCGCCCGGTGTCCTTCTGAGGGAAACGTGTCACAAAGCACGCCTCCACGTGGTACCCGAGTGCCTCCCTCGTGATGTTGGCTATGTCCGAGGCCCTCTAGAAGAGAGCCCCCGAGCCCTGCCGGAGGAGGGCGCCGGGCGCGCCTCCCTATGCCAGGGAGGGAGGCGCCCCAGGCGCGGGCGCCGATCCTGAGGTGGCGCCACTGGAGGCGCCGCTCCACTGAGGCCTAGTGTGGAGTAGCTGCTTTTTCTTCTTGGGGTTGGCCTCAGGAGGGTACTGCACACCCGCGTCATCAGGGTGTTCGATTGACGCAGCTTGGAAGGCGCGCTCGAGGGAGCACACCATGTCTCTTTCTTTGCAGGGGACTGTGATGATTCCGCCGCTTCCCGGCATCTTGAGGACGTTGTAGCCATGGTGGGTGACTGTCATGAATTTGGCTAGCACTGGGTAACCGAGGATGGCATTGTACGGCAGGCAGATGTGGGCGACGTCGAAGTCGACGAGTTCAGTTTGGTAGTTGTCATGCTGACCGATGGTGACAGGGAGACGAACTTGCCCTATCGGGGTGGTGGAGCCGTCAGTCACTCCTGAGAAAGGCTTGGTGGGCTGGAGCTGGTCGTATGACACTTGAAGGATGTCGAACGTCTCGACGGACAGGACACTGAGCCCTGCGCCACCGTCGATGAGGGTCTTGGTGAGTTGGACGTTGCTGATGATGGGTGAACAGAGCATTGGTAGAACGACGGCGGTTGCTGCGCATTTGAGCTGGTCCGCCGAGCTAAAGGTGATTGCTTACTTGGACCACCTGAGCGGGCGCGTGGCCTCGAGCTTGGGGAGGGCTGCATTCACCTCGCGAGAAAACTACTTGAAGATGCGCTCGGAAGCTGGGGCTGAGTGCTACCCAAGATGCAGGCGATGGTGCGCGGCTCCTGGAAGCCCCCAGCCCCTTCCTCCTATTGGTGGTCGTCGTTCCTCCTAGGTGGCGGCGGCAGCGGAGGGAGACCAGGGTTGCCCTGAGGACAGTCCTTGCGAGGCTGGTCCCTCCAGGTGCCCTCACGAGGTTGATCCTGCCAGCGGTCCTCGCGAGGCTGGTCGCGCCACTCCTGGCGGGGCCTGTGGTCGTCCCAACATCCTCCACCTCATCCACTTCCACGGCTGTAGCCCCGGTCGTTGCGCTCGGGGCGTCGACCGAAGCATCCATCTCGAATGGCCCTGAGCTCTTGACAATCATTGGTGTTATGGCTACGCACATTGTGGAAGGCGCAGAACATACGGTTGCCCTAGGATGACTCGAGAAGATCTAGGCCACGCTTTGTGTCTTGCTCTGCCGTGAGTACGGCCACCCCCTTGTGTTTCACGTCCTTGACCTTGGCCTTCTTCTCCTATGGATCTGCAGCGGGGAGCTCGAGGAGGGAGAGGTGCCCCTCCTTAGCTCTTGC
The DNA here is from genome assembly GCF_056163025.1 of Triticum urartu. Classification (NCBI taxonomy): domain Eukaryota; kingdom Viridiplantae; phylum Streptophyta; class Magnoliopsida; order Poales; family Poaceae; genus Triticum; species Triticum urartu. Next base: position 114,872,695 of record NC_141877.1, read on the forward strand.
ACACTTGGTTGCTTTGTTGAACAGCTCCAAAGTCGTGCACAGCTCCTCATGGATGGCGAGCTCCTGCTTCATCTTGATGTCGCGGACACCATCGGAAAACTATGAGATGATGGCCTCGTCTGACACCTTGGGGATCTTGAGGCGCACGCTATTGAAGTGCTGGATGTACTTCTGCAGGGTCTTTCCCGGCCGTTGCTTGATGCGGCACAGGTCACCTGCAGCTAGGGGGCGGTCGCGCGTGCCCTGGAAGTTGGCGATGAAGTGGTCGCGCATCTCATCCCAGGAGGAGATCGAGCCGGGGGCAGGTTCAGGAGCCATGAGCGGGCACCGTCCTTGAGAGCTATGGGAAACCAGTTTGCCATGACCTTTTCATCGCCGTTGGACGCCTCGATTCTCAGCTCGTAGAGCTGCAAGAACTCCGCAGGCTCGGGGGTGCCGTCATAGCAAGGAGGCAGATCCGGCTTGAACTTGCCTGGCCAGACGATGCTACGCAGCTCAGGAGTGAAGGCGCGGCAGCCTGCCATGGCCACCGGGGCCCGTCGTTGAGGCAAAGCTTGATCTTGGTGCCCCTGCGCCGCCATGGCAAGTGGCGCATGGCCGTGCCGCAGCAAGTGATCCTGACATGGCGGTGCTGGGAGCGGTGGTGCATTCTCTTGTGGACGGGGAACCTCTTGGCAGCTTCTTTCTTCGTGCACGGGCACACGGCGCGGTGGATTGATAACACACAAGTATAGGGGATCACAACAGTTTTCGAGGGTAGAGTATTCAACCCAAATTTATTCATTTGACACAAGGGGAGCCAAAGAATATTTTCAAGTATTAGCAGCTGAGTTGTCAATTCAACCACAACTGGAAACTTAATATCTGCAGCAAAGTGTTTAGTAGCAAAGTAATATGATAGTAGTGGTAACAGTGGCAAAAGGTAACGGTAATGAAAGTAGTGTTTTGGGTATTTTGTAGTGATTATAGCAATAGCAACGGAAAAGTAAGTAAGCAAAGAACAATATATGGAAAGCTCATAGGCAATGGATCGGTGATAGAGAATTATGCCGGATGCGGTTCATCATGTAACAGTCATAACCTAGGGTGACACAGAACTAGCTCCAATTCATCAATGTAAGGTAGGCATGTATTCCGAATATAGTCATACGTGCTTATGGAAAAGAACTTGCATGGCATCTTTTGTCCTACCCTCCCATGGCAGCAGGGTCCTAATGGAAACTAAGGGATATTAAGGCCTCCATTTAATAGAGTACCAGACCAAAGCATTAACACATAGTGAATACATGAACTCCTCAAACTACGGTCATCACCGGTAAGTATCCCGATTATTGTCACTTCGGGGTTGCCGGATCATAACACATAGTAGGTGACTATAGACTTGCAAGATAGGATCAAGAACTCTCATATATTGATGAAAACATAATAGGTTCAAATCTGAAATCATGGCACTCGGGCCCTAGTGACAAGCATTAAGCATAGCAACATCAATCTCAGAACATAGTGGATACTAGGGATCAAACCCTAACAAAACTAACTCGATTACATGATAAATATCATCCAACCCATCACCGTCTAGCAAGCCTACGATGGAATTACTCACGCACGGCGGTGAGAATCATGAAATTGGTGATGGAGGAAGGTTGATGATGACGATGGCGACGGATTCCACTCTCTAGAGCCCCGAACAGACTCCACATCAGCCCTCCCGAGAGGTTTTAGATCTTGGCGGCGGCTCCGTATCGTAAAACGCGATGAATCCTTCTCTTCGATTTTTTTCTCCTCGAAAGCAAATATATAGAGTTGGAGTTGAGGTCGGAGAAGCTCCAGGGGGCCCACGAGGTAGGGGGCGCGCCCTGGGGGGCTGGCGCGCCCCACACCCTCGTGGCTAGGGTGTGGGCCCCCTGGTCCTCATCTTTTGCAAGGATTTTTTAGTATTTCCAAATAGACGTTCTGTGAAGTTTCAGGTCATTCCGAGAACTTTTGTTTCTACACATAAATAACACCATGGCAATTCTGCTGAGAACAACGTCAGTCTAGGTTAGTTCCATTCAAATCATGCAAGTTAGAGTCCAAAACAAGGGCAAAAGTGTTTGGAAAAGTAGATACGACGGAGACGTGTCAACTCCCCCAAGCTTAAACCTTTGCTTGTCCTCAACCAATTCAGTTGATAAACTGAAAGTGATAAAGAAAGACTTTTATAAACTCTGTTTGCTCTTGTTGTTGTAAATATGTAAAGCCAGCATTCAAGTTTTCAGCAAAGATTATGAACTAACCATATTCACAATAACGCTTAGGTCTCATGTTTACTCATATCAATGGCATAATCAACTAGCGAGCAATGATAATAAATCTCGGATGACAACACTTTCTCAAAACAATCATAATATGATATAACAAGATGGTATCTCGCTAGCCCTTTCTGAGACCGCAAAACATAAATGCAGAGCACCTTTAAAGATCAAGGACTGACTAGACATTGTAATTCATGGTAAAAGAGATCCAGTCAAGTCATACTCAATGTAAACTAACAGTAACGAATGCAAATGACAGCGGTGCTCTCCAACTGGTGCTTTTTAATAAGAGGATGATGACTCAACATGAAAGTAAATAGATAGGCCCTTCGCAGAGGGAAGCAGGGATTTGTAGAGGTGCCAGAGCTCGGTTTTGAAATAGAGGTGAATAATATTTTGAGCGGTATACTTTCATTGTCAACATAACAACCAAGAGATGGCGATATCTTCCATGCTACACACATTATAGGCGGTTCCCAAACAGAATGGTAAAGTTTATACCCCCCTCCACCAACAAGCATCAATCCATGGCTTGCTCGAAACAACGAGTGCCTCCAACTAACAAGAGTCCCAGGGGGAGTTTTGTTTGAAATTATTTTGATTTGATTTGCATAAAGCATGGACTGGGCATCCCGGTGACCAGCCATTTTCTCGTGAGTGAGGAGCGGAGTCCACTCCTCTTGAGAATAACCCGCCTAACATGGAATATACGGACAACCCTAGTTGATACATGAGCTATTTGAGCATACAAAACAGGATATTTATTTGAAGGTTTAGAGTTTGGCACATACAAATTTACTTGGAACGGCAGGTAGATACCGTATATAGGTAGGTATGGTGGACTCATATGGAATAACTTTGGGGTTTATGGAGTTGGATGCACAAGCAGTATTCTCGCTTAGTACAGGTGAAGGCTAGAAAAAGACTGGGAAGCGACCAGCTAGAGAGCGACAACAGTCATGAACGTGCATTAAAATTAATCAACATCGAATGCAATCATGAGTTGGATATAATGCACCATGAACATAAATATCGTAGAGGCTATGTTGATTTTGTTTCAACTACATGCGTGAACATGTGCCAAGTCAAGCCACTCGAATCGTTCAAAAGAGGATACCACCCTATCATACCACATCACAACCATTTTAATAGCATGTTGGAATGCAAGGTAAACCATTATAAGCTCCTAGCTAATTAAGCATCGTATAAGCAACTATAATCTCTAATTGTCATTGCAAACATGTTTATTCATAATAGGCTGAATCAGGAACGATGAACTAATCATATTTACAAAAACAAGAGAGGTCGAATTCGTACCAGCTTTTCTCATCTCAATCAGTCCATCATATATCGTCATAATTGCCTTTCACTTGCACGACCGAATGATGTGGATAATAATAATAGTGCGCGTGCATTAGACTAAGCTGGAATCTGCAAGCATTCAATAAATAGGAGAAGACAAGGCAATATGGGCTCTTTTGTCTGATCAACAATGATGCATATAAGATCCACTTCAACAATTTAATCATGATCTTCTCCTATCGACCCCCAAAGAAAATAAAAGAAATAAAACTATTTACACGGGAGAGCTCCCAACAAGCAAAAGAAGAACAGGAAATCTTTTTGGGTTTTCTTTTTAATTACTACTACAAGCATGGAAAGTAAACTAATTAAAAGCTACAACTAATTTTTTGGTTTTTCTTAAGGTTCATTAAACACACAAGAAGAAAGCTTAAAAGGAAAAGAAACTAGCATGGATGATACAATGAAAAAGTATGAGCACCAACATCTAGAAATGAGTGTGTGAACATGAATGTAATGTCAGTGAGAAATACGTACTCCCCCAAGCTTAGGCTTTTGGCCTAAGTTGGTCTATGGCCACGGTTGGCCTAGCGGATATCCATAGTAATAGTTGGGGTCGTACTGCGAAGAAGAAGACTCTGATTGCCACTGGTTGGCAATCATCTCCGGATCCAAATGGTAATTAGACTGTCTTGGAGGATCAACTTGTGGTTCCGACTCTGGCTCTGTGGCTGATGTAGGGTTCCGGTAGGCGTGAATAGCCTCTAACGGAACAAGGTAATGGCCTGCAGATAAATCAAACAAGGAAGGAGCAGGCAGGGTAATAGTCTCAGGATGATGTTTATGAAAGAACAATTTGTATTTAAGATCCCCTTCCCTATTCTTAACAATAAAATCATGTTCCACCATACTCTTATAATCTAAATAAACAGTGGGCAGCAATTTTTCTTCCTTCTCATAATGCCTAATAGGTATGTTAAAATGTGCAGCTAGGCGTGAAGCATAGATGCCTCCAAAGATGGGGCCCTTTGTACAGTTCAGACTTAACCGTTTAGCAATAATACCGCCCATACTAACACAGTTATCACAGAATAAACCATGGACCAAAATAATAATATCAGGAACACTAAGGTTTCCACAGTTTCCGCGACCAATTAAGCAACGACTAGCAAATATTGCAAAGTAGCGTAAAATAGGAAAATCTATGCTAGTGATTCGTGCATCGGAAACCTTCCTCGTTTCCCCTACAATGATGGTATCTATAAACCCATCCACATCATCGCGGTGTGGTTCCTCTATTGTGCCCTCGAAAGGGATCAAACAAACCCGACAAAAATCATAAGTGACATCTCCTTATGCTCATCATATAAATAAAACTCCACCGTAGGTGGTGAGCTCCTAGAATGGAAATGAAAGTTTTGCATAAAGATATTGGTGAGTAAGAGATACTGTTCGCATTGTTCGTGGAGGAAGGCTGTGAGGCCTGCATTCTCAGCCAATTCATAAAAATCATCATAAATCCCGGCCGCTCTCAAGAAATCATCGGAAGGCCATTCACACAGCCGAACCTCCGCGGTGCGAGGCACATTATATTTGGGCCTCTCTGCTCTTTCATTTTGCTTTTCCTTCGAGCTTCGGCTCGATGAGCCCCTCAAAAATATCTTCATTATTTTCTGAAAAATTCTAAAAAATTTAGTAACTTCAAATAAAAGTGAGCCAAGCTCAACAAAATTGATAGCAACAACTCCTACAAGTGCCTAGAGCCTATATCATGCATTAGAACTACTTGGAACCACATAAATTTGACATGCAAGCTCAAGAACAGGGTCACCTAGGCAGCACAAATTTGCAATGAATAAAGCACTAGAACAAAAACTAATTGGACCAATGGAGGAGTCACATACCAAGGAACAATCTCCCCAAGTAGTTTTGAGAGAGGTGCTTTGAGCAAGGAGATCGAAAATAGAACTCGTGCTTGAGCTGGATATTGGTGTTTGTGGGAGGAAGAAGAAGTGTGTGGGTGCAGGAATAAGTGGAGGAGGGCCACCGTTGGCCCACGAGGCAGGGGGCGCGCCCAGGAGGGTAGGGCGCGCCCTCCACCCTCGTGGCCAGGTGGATGCCCCCCGTGTTGTGTTCTTGGTGCCAAATATTCTCTAATATTCCAGAAAAAAACATATTTAAATTTCAGGGCATTTGGTGAACTTTTATTTTCGGGGTATTTCTATATTGCATGGATAATTCAGATAACAGACAGAAAATACTTATTTTTTTTATTTAATATAAATAACAGAAAGTAAAAGGAGGGTACATAAGGTTGTGCCTTCTAGTTTCATCCATCTCATGCTCATCAAAAGGAATCCATCAACAAGGTTGATCAAGTCTTGTTAACGAACTCATTCCGAATAACATGGAACCGGAGAAATTTCGAATGACACTATGTTACCTCAACGGGGAAATGCACACCCCCAATAATAAGAATATCATATTTCTTCTTGACAGTAGGAAGAGGAAATTCAAAACCTCCGAATATAATCGATGGAATTTTTCCAATAGAGTTGATACTATGAACTTGAGGTTGTTTCCTCGGAAAGTGTATCGTATGCTCATTACCATTAACATGAAAAGTGACATTGCCTTTAGTGCAATCAATAATAGCTCTTGCAGTATTCAAAAAGGGTCTTCCAAGAATAATAGACATACTATCGTCTTCGGGAATATCAAGAATAACAAAGTCCGTTAAAATAGTAACATTTGCAACCACAACAGGTACATCCTCACAAATACCGACAGGTATAGCAGTTGATTTATCATCCATTTGCAAAGATATTTCAGTAGGTGTCAACTTATTCAAATCAAGTCTACGATATAAAGAAAGAGGCATAACACTAACACCGGCTCCAAGATCACATAAAGCAGTTTTAACATAATTTCTTTTAATGGAGCATGGTATAGTTGGTACTCCGGGATCTCCTAGTTTCTTAGGTATTCCACCTTTAAAAGTATAATTAGCAAGCATGGTGGAAATTTCAGCTTCCGGTATCTTTCTTTTATTTCTAACAATTTCTTTCATATACTTAGCATAAGTATTCATTTTGAGCATATCAGTTAATCGCATACGCAAAAAAGATAGGTCTAATCATTTCCGCAAAGCGCTCAAAATACTCATCATCCTTTTTCTTGGATGGTTTGGGAGGAAAAAGGCATGGGTTTTTGAACCCAAGGCTCTCTTTCTTCACCATGTTTCCTAGCAACAAAGTCTTTCTTATCATAACGTTGATTCTTTGATTGTGGGTTATCAAGATCAACAGCAGGTTCAATTTCTATATCATTATCATTACTAGGTTGAGCATCATCATGAACATTATCATTAACATTATCACTAGTTTCAGGTTCATTACCAGATTGTGTTTTAGCATCATAACTCTAACAACATTATCATTATTCTTACTATTCAATTCATTGAGTGGTAACCGTAGAAGCGTGCTTACTAATAAGTTTAAGTTCACCTTTGACATTAGCCATATAATCACCCAAGTGTTCAAGCATATTTGAATTGTATTTCGATTGTCTACCAAAATAAGCATTGAAGTCTTCTTGCTTAACCATAAAATTATCAAACTCATCTAAGCATGGGCTAGCAAACTTAGTAAATGGGATTTCAGCTTTATCATATCTATAGAGAGAGTTTACCTTTACTACCTGTGTCGGGTTATCAAGACCATGTATTTCTTCAATAGGTAATGGATTAACATCATATGTTTCTTCAATAGGCAGTAAATTAAGACCGTGTATTTCTTCAATAGGAGGTAAATTCTTAACATCTTCAGCTTTAATACCTTTTTCTTTCATAGATTTCTTTGCCTCTTGCATATCTTCAGGACTGAGAAATAGAATACCTCTTTTCTTCGGAGTTGGTTTAGGAATAGGCTCAGGAGCTGGCTCAGGAAGTGTCCAATTATTTTCATTTGTCAACATATTATTCAATAGAATTTCACCTTCATCCGGTGTTCTTTCCCTGAAAATAGAACCAGCACAACTATCTAGGTAATCTCTGGAAGCATCAATTAGTCCGTTATAAAAGATATCAAGTATTTCATTTTTCTTAAGAGGATGATCAGGCAAAGCATTAAGTAATTGGAGAAGCCTCCCCAAGCTTGTGGGAGACTCTCTTCTTCAATTTGCACAAAATTATATATATCCCTCAAAGAAGCTTGTTTCTTATGAGCAGGGAAATATTTAGCAGAGAGGTAATAAATCATATCCTGGGGACTATGCACACAACCAGGATCCAGAGAATTAAGCCATATCTTAGCATCACCCTTCAATGAGAACGGAAATATTTTAAGGATATAAAAGTAACGAGTTCTCTCATCATTAGTGAACAGGGTGGCTATATCATTTAATTTAGTAAGATGTGCCACAACAGTTTCAGATTCATAGCCATGAAAAGGATCAGATTCAACCAAAGTAATTATATCAGGATCAACAGAGAATTCATAATCCTTATCGGTAACACAGATAGGTGAAGTAGCAAAAGCAGGGTCAGGTTTCATTCTAGCATTAAGAGATTGCTGCTTCCATTTAGCTAATAACCTCTTGAGCTCGTATCTATATTTGCAAGCTAAAATAGCTAAACCAGCTTCCTTTTCAAAAACATAACCCTCAGGAATAACAGGCGATTCATATTTATTAGGGGAAGAGTCTTCATCATCACTTTCATCAATACTATCAGTTTCAATAATTTCATTCTCTCTAACCCTAGCAAGTTGTTCATCAAGAAATTCACCAAGTGGCACAGTAGTATCAAGCATAGAAGTAGTTTCATCATAAGTATCATGCATAGCAGAAGTGGCATCATCAATAACATGCGACATATCTGAACGAATAGCAAAAGCAGGTTTAGGTGTCGCAAGCTTACTCAAAACAGAAGGTGAATCAAGTGCAGAGCTAGATCGCAGTTCCTTACCTCCCCTCGTAGTTGAGGGATAAATCTTGGTGTTTGGATATCTCAAGTTCTTCATAGTGATAAGCATATATAAGTCCCAAGTGACTCAAAGAATAGAGTTATGCTCCCTGGCAACGGCGCCAGAAAATAGTCTTGATAACCCACAAGTATAGGGGATCGCAACAGTTTTCGAGGGTAGAGTATTCAACCCAAATTTATTGATTCGACACAAGGGGAGCCAAATAATATTCTCAAGTATTAGCAGCTGAGTTGTCAATTCAACCACACCTGGAAACTTAATATCTGCAGCAAAGTGTTTAGTAGCAAAGTAATATGATAGTAGTGGTAACGGCAGCAAAAGGTAACGGTAGCAAAAGTAGTGTTTTTGGTATTTTGTAGTGATGATAGCAATAGCAACAGAAAAGTAAATAAGCAAAGAACAATATATGGAAAGCTCGTAGGCAATGGATCGGTGATAGAGAATTATGTCGGATGCGGTTCATCATGTAACAGTCATAACCTAGGGTGACATGGAACTAGCTCCAATTCATCAATGCAATGTAGGCATGTATTCCAAATATAGTCATACGTGCTTATGGAAAAAGAACTTGCATGACATCTTTTGTCATACCCTCCCATGGCAGCGGAGTCCTAATGGAAACTAAGGGATATTAAGGCCTCCTTTTAATAGAGTACCGGACCAAAGCATTAACACATAGTGAATACATGAACTCCTCAAACTACGGTCATCACCGGTAAGTATCCTGATTATTGTTGGTTCAGGGTTGCCGGATCATAACACATAGTAGGTGACTATAGACTTGCAAGATAGGATCAAGAACTCTCATATATTGATGAAAACATAATAGGTTCAGATCTGAAATCATGGCACTCGGGCCCTAGTGACAAGCTTTAAGAATAGCAGAGTCATAGCAACATTAATCTCAGAACATAGTGGATACTAGGGATCAAGCCCTAACAAAACTAACTCGATTACATGATAAATCTCATCCAACCAATCACCATCCAGCAAGCCTATGATGGAATTACTCATGCACGGCGGTGAGCATCATGAAATTGGTGATGGAGGAAGGTTGATGATGACGATGGCGACGGATTCCACTCTCCGGAGCCCCAAACGGACTCCAGATCAGCCCTCCCGAGAGGTTTTAGGGCTTGGCGGCGGCTCTGTATCGTAAAACGCGATGAATCCTTCTCTCTGATTTTTTTCTCCCCGAAAGCAAATATATAGAGTTGGAGTTGAGGTCGGAGAAGCTCCAGGGGGCCCATGAGGTAGGGGTGCACGCCCCCACCCTCGTGGCTAGGGTGTGGGCCCCTGCTCTTCATCTTTTGCAAGGATTTTTTTATTATTTCCAAATAGACGTTCCGTGAAGTTTCTGGTCATTCCGAGAACTTTTGTTTATGCACATAAATAACACCATGGCAATTCTTTTGAAAACAGCGTCAGTCCGGGTTAGTTCCATTCAAATCATGCAAGTTAGAGTCCAAAACAAGGGCAAAAGTGTTTGGAAAAGTAGATACGATGGAGACGTATCATGGATCACACCGTGGGACCACGCATCTTGGAGCGAGGACGCCGTCTTGAGGCGGAGGAGGCGGAGGCGCTCCATGAGCCACGCGTCTCGGCGCGAGGGTGCCATCTTGGTGTGGAGGGGCCGGAGGCGCTCCGTGAGCCACATCGCCCGCAGCCGGGGGTGGGCGAGGCAGCGAGAGGGATGGTGCAGGAGAGCCCCCCCCCCCCCCCCCCCCCCCGCGGTGCTGACGAGCTCGGCGATGCGGTCCAACCAGTCCTCATAGAGTTCGTCGACCGAGCGGTAGCGCAGGAGCTTGTGTGCCATGAGCAGCGCGGTCTGCGCGTCCGTAGGTGCATGGCGAGCGTGAGACGATCAGACGGCCGGAGTCAGCGACGGGGTGGCAGTGCGGCCGTCTCGCCGCACGGAGGGGTGCAGTCAGGAGGCTTGCTGCTCGTTTGCCGCCGGGCCGGTGGAGGCATTTGCGGCGGGTGACAGAGAACGACGGGGAGGCCCGCTGAGAGGGGCGATCTGAGCGACATGGGTGGCGAGGGCGGCCCGGCGCTCAGCGCGGGCCCGGCAAGCGTCGGCCATGAGCTTGGTGGAGTGGCGAAGCGTGGATTGACAAAGGGGAAAGCTTCAGCGCACCCCTACCTGTCGCGCCAAATGTCAGATTTCGGGTTTCGGCAAAACACTTGAGGTTCGAACACTAGGGTGCGCACGAAGATCTCTCCCCCCTCTAGCTCGCACACATCATGTTCTCACGGCCTAGCTCGACGAACCCAAGGAACAGGAGACACAAGAGTTTATACTGGTTCGGGCCACCGATGTGGTGTGATATCCTACTCTAGTGCAGTGTGGTGGATTGCCTCTTGGGCTGAGGATGAACAGTTACATGGGAAGAACAGCCTCCTGAGGAGAGGTGCTCTTGTTCTTGTTGAGTGTGGTGGCTTTGGTGGAATGAATCTAGTCCAAGATCAGATGCCTCCCTACGGTGGTGGCTAGTCCTATATATAGACGCCCGGGTCCTCTTCCCAAATATTAGGCGGGAAGGGATCCCACAACAACCAATTTGAAGGGGGGAGCTAGTACAAGCTATCCTAACAAAGGATGGTCTTTGCATGCCAAAGGCTCTGGTGGTGACGCCGTCTTGGGCTCCATGTGACCTCCGTCCTGCTGTCCTGCTGGTCTTGGTCTTGTTGCACCAATATGGAAACCTTTTCCTGATGCCTCGGGACTCCTCACCTGTGCTTGCCTCTTTAGCACCAAAGAGGAAACGAGGACACTGCGCGCGCTGGCGCCCGCCTGGCTCCAATCGTCATGGCTTGCGTCATAGAAACCTCATGAGGTGTCCCTTGCCTTGATCTCTCCACCCCTCGCAAGCCAGCCTGGTAAGGCCTCCCCTGAGGAGGTCTTGCATCGTCCGCCTCGCGATGCTTCGCCCCTCGCAAGGGTCTTGAGTGTTTGCTGGTGAAGATGGGCCATACAAGGCCACTGTGGGCTGCAGGTAGGCAAGTCTAGGGACCCCCGTTCCCAGAACGCCGACAATACCTGGTTTGCTCAAACCCGAAAACAGATGTATTTCCCTTATACATCCTCTAGCCCCAAGTCTTAAGAGGGGAATGTAGTGAAGGTTTTAAGACTTGCTTCAATATAAATGCTCCAACTTTGGGAAAACGGGCAGTTCATCTGAATGACCAGTCATAGACTGAATGCTTTGTATTAAACTTATGTAGCCCCCAAGGGCCGGCTCATCAATATTTGATGGCCGGGTCTTTAGTCTAGACCTTATAATTTGTTGAAACAACTGAGTGATGTAGCCCCCAAGTGCCAGGTTGTCTTGCGTGCAGCAACCCGGGACATGATAACTGTCTTATGCTTTATAAAACTTCAACCAGTGTAGCCCCCAAGGGTCGGGTCATTATGCAATAACGAGCAGGGACTTCTGCATATATGATTATATCGATTTTGACAGGAGAAATTAGTAGCCCCCAAGGTCCAGCTCATCACCATGTGATGGGTCGGGTCTTCAATGAGGCAAGTTAAAAATGACTTTGCATTAGCCCCCAAGTGCCATGTTGCATGGCTGCAGTGACATGGGACTTGCATACTTGATGTAATCTTTATTTGAATAATGTAGCCCCCAAGTGCCGGGTCATATGCCTGCAGCGGCTCGGGACTAAATACAGCCATATACATTGTCCGGATGATATCACGAAAAGTCTTTGCATATTCAATATTGAACCATGCTCTCTGTTGTGAACCGGTTCTCTTGGATAAATAAATGATAACGATTGCTCTGAAACGGCTTTGAAATCTTCAATAATAATATTGGTTACTGATAACCATGATAAAAATCCAGCCATGTTGGCTATTTAAGATTTGAATAATATAACCCGATTGGAAAGCCTCAATCATTCAATACTGGTTATGACAACCATAAAAAATCCAGCCATGTTTAGCTATTAAATATAATCCAGTATGCAAACCTCAATAATTCAATACTGGTTGTGACAATCATAACAAAAATCTAGCCAAGTTTGGCTATTAAAGATAAAATAATCTGGAGTTAAATATCCGGCGGCTCTTAACCGATGGCGACTTAATTCGCATCCATTGTACTCCGGGATTTTTGTAACTCGGCGCCATATAGTCTTTGTAGAAATCAAGAATTGATAACCCCATCCATGACGGCTAATAGACATGTCCATTTTTTGAAAAGATCACTTTGGCGTCTTATAGCCTCAATAAACTCAATATGGAGCAATATAAACCGAAGCTGGATAACCCAACAATAACTTCAGATGGCCAAATGATGGGCTTAAATGTAAGTATTCAATAGCAGTATTCTTATGTGTAAAACTCTGCATGTCCTACAAAAAATTTGAACAACATATGCCCTGGCGACTTAACATCAAAAGCCAGGGCCAGTAACAACCCAAACATAATATAGTCTTATGTAATTACTGAAAAGACTAAGCAAGGCCATTCAAGCCAAAATATACAGGCGACTTAAAATCCAAAGCCCAGGCGGGTTATCAAACCTCGCATACTCATATAACCAAGAAAACATACCTATAGAATTGGCTCATATTGCCGACTTATATCAGCATATCCAGTGAGGGTGACAACCCAAAGATTTATAAGCTCACGATTCCAATGGCGCAATTCAAAGTGTACTGGCGAGTTAACGTCCAAAGCTAGAGAGGGTTGTCAAACCACAAATATTCATACAATTATTGAAAGACCTACCTATGGATAGACACCATGGTAATGCTTTGATAATTATAATCCGGAGCCAGTATCAACCCAGAGTTAGGAAATATCATCAGTTTGATTGCGCAAGGCAAAAATATCCCGGTGACTTAACGTCCACTATCAGGGCGAGTTATTAACCCAACACTCTCAAATATCAGTCATAGAATCAAGGCTACATGGCTTGGAAAAATTGGCTCAACTTGCTGGCTTACATCACCACATCCAGTGAGGGTGATCACCCAAAGACTTATAACACATCACTTCCAATTGTGCAGTCCAAGTATACTGGCGACTTAACATCCAAAGCCTGAACGGGTTATCAAAACCCCAGATATGCTCAAATATGACTCATAAGGATTAAGGCTACATGGACTGAATCGTTCCAAACCATATGTCAATATGGTACAAGGATATGAACCCAAAACAATGTAAGAACATAACAAATCAGAAAAAACAAGGCGTTCATAGGCTGCCAAACCTCAATATCAAGTGTTGTTCAAAGGGTCGCACAGCCGCTGAGTTTATCCTTTATTCAAACTTGTAAACCGGGCCTCACATGACCAACTGCCGTTTTAACTTCTACAAGTTTTGGATCTTTATAAAATTGACTATCAAGAGTACGGCGGGTCATTCCAGGGTTACCTGGGTGGAGTGGCCGACATACAAAGGCAGCATAACCGGAAGTTTTGGTGAATACACCTGGCATCCAAGCCGATCAAAAGGGTAAATATAGCTATGTTCATTGAACAGGAAGCCCCCAAGTGACCTATCATAAGCCATCAAGGCAGGTTACCTATGTTTGAACTGCACATTGTAGCAAGTTCTCTTTGGCAACCTTTAACTTGAGCAGAAAACCCCCAAGCCGTTTGCAACAAGGCGTATAAGCCAGATCAAAGGGTAGTCACAGATATGCTCGGTGAGCAGGAAGCCCCCATGTAATTTGTAACAACGCGTGCAAGACGGATCAAGAGGGTAGTCACAGCTATGCTCAATGAGCAAGAGCCCCCGTGCAATTTGTAACAAGGCGTGTAAGACGGGCCAAGAGGGTAAGCACAGCTATGCTCATTGAGCAGGTAGCCCCCAAGTGATCTGCAATAAGATAAGCCAATAAAGCAGGATACCCATGTTTGAACCGCGCATCATGGCGGCAAGTTCTCTTTGGCAACCCTTAGTTTTTCTCAGAACTCGAACTTTGCGAGAGAAAAATTTCTTCTTGAGCCGGGATTTTAAACCGGATATTGAGAGCTTCAAAGATTTGTGGGAGACAAATTTCCCTTGAACCAGATTTTGAACCCAAATCTTTCCTGATAACCCAGAATTCTTCTTTTTAAGTCAGAAATTTTTGATGGCCTTTTAAATTTGCACCAATGTGGCAGTAGCCTCCGGGACCGGGTTATTTTCCCTCCAATTACCTGGGGTTCTTGAATTTTCTTAAATTGGCAAAATTTGCTAAGCCATGTCATTGTAGCCCCCGAGTCTCAAGATGACTCGAGGAGTTGGCTTGAGATTCTCCATGCTTGACTGTGTTACAAAACTGACATATTGTTGAACATCGGAACGCTGGAATATGTTGAAGCTGGAAGCAAGGTGGCGATTTAATGATCTTCGCAACACTCATTGCATATTGTTGGCATTGATAACGCTATGTGAATCCACGGAAACTTGAGGTCGACCGTGGCGGGTTATAAATGACCCCATGTGATTTGTGTCAGTAATCCGGCCAGCGGCTCATCCCAGCTGGTTGTTGAAGTTAAACAAAACACAGTGCTGGCAACTTCTGTGCCTGTCCATTGAGCCATCTCGTGTAGGCAGAAGCTTGTAATATATCATTAGCTCAAGTGTTGTTCGAATAGAACGGGCCACCAGAGCAGTGACTTTTTTGCATTCAATAAGCAGCTTGTGCAGACAGGTGTAGCTCCAGTGTGTTGATGTAGACCAGACCGCGGGGGGCGGACAGTAAAGACAACCGCAGCATCAGAGGCGGCACAGACAGATGAGTCGGTCGCAGCGTTGTAAGCCGGTGCAAATGGGCGAGCTAACCCCATCATGTTGATGTAGATTGGGCCGTAGAGATAGTGGTTTGTACATACATTCATTGAGAATTATGTCATGGTCAGATGCTAGCGCATGATAATGATGGCGCAAACTATATATCCATGACATGATCATCGCTCTTGAAGTGAACAATTGTCCTGCATTAAAACATATCACAGCCAGAGTGACTGCTCTTTTAAAGAAATCAATATGTAATATAAAAATGTACCGGATGGATTTCACCTGATATGTTAAGACAGAAATTATCCGCCGTGGGGTCGTCTCAACAACGACAAAGCTAGCGGTCTAAAGTGCAGCACCGGGCGGCTCAGAAGGAATCCTTCGGGTCCCTTTTTTTGTACAAGTCGGAACTCTTTGGCGATTCAGACGAAACATTTCATCGAAGCGGTCGGAACTCTTTGGCGATTCAGACAGAACTTTTCGACTAGCCGACAGAACCTTTCGTTGAGCCAGACAACTTTTTGATGAGCCGGTCGGAACTTTCCAACAAGCCGGCCGGACCTTTTTCGATAAGCCAGATAGAATTTTTTGACGAGGCGGCCGGAACTTTCCGACGAGCCGGACGAAACTTTTTGATAAGCCAGGCGGAACTTCCTGATGAGACGGGCGGAACTTCTAGATCCCTGGGAAAATGCCCTCCAAGAATTCAACACCACCGTGCGCAGGCCCCACGGTGGGCGCCAACTGTCATGGATTTGTCACGGCAGATGTACTTAGTGTGAGGACTTAGTCATGAGGCCAACGCATTTATGTGGTAGCTTGAGAGGGGTTGAGTGCGACGAGAGACGCGAGATTTTTCCCAGGTTCGGCCCCTCACAGTGGAGGTAAAAGCATATATCCTGCTTCATTGATATTGATCATGGTGATGCTCACGATTACAAGGGTGCTCTTTTGCTACCTCTATCTCGAGAGATATTGATTTGTGTGCCTCAACTTGTGAAACTTGTCTCTCTTGGGATGCCCTGCCCCTCCTTATATAAGTTGGAGGGGCGGATTACATGTGGAGTCCTAGTAGGACTAGGACTACTCTATTACAAGTGGAATCCTAGTCTTGCTTCCCATGAAAGGGAAAACTCCTTATGCCTTCCTTCTCAAGCCGGCCCACCATAATATGAGTCGGCCTTCCATGAACCACCTTCTGGGCCACCAGGTCTTCTTGCTCCTCTAACCCGCCTACCGGGTCACCAATGAGTCTCCCACTCTGGACGGGTTACTAGTGAGTCGTCGGGTCAGGGCGGATCACCAGTGAGTCGCCAAGTTCGGCTGGGTCATACATCCGGCCGGGTTACACCGCGGGCTATATCCCTGACAAAAAGGGAAAGGGAAAGAAGGGGAACTTCAAGAACAATGGCAAGTAAGTTGTCACTCCCGGGAAGAAGCCCAAGTCTGGACCCAAGCCTGAAACTGAGTGCTTCTACTGCAAAGGGACTGGTCACTGAAAGCGGAACTGTCCCAAGAATTTGGCGGATAACAAGGATGGCAAAGTGAAAAAAGGTATATTCTATATACATGTTATTGATGTGTACCTTACTAATGATGGTAGTAGCGCCTGGGTATTTGATACTAGTTCTGTTGCTCATATTTGCAACTCAAAATAGGGGTTGCGGATTAAACGAAGATTGGCTAAGGACAAGGCGACGATGCGCATCGGGAATGGTTCCAAGGTCGATGTGATCGCCGTCGGCATGCTACCTCTACATCTACCTTCGGGATTAGTTTTAGATCTAAATAATTGTTATTTGGTGCCAGCGTTGAGCATGAACATTATATCTGCATCTTGTTTGATGCGAGACGGTTATTCATTTAAATCAGAGAATAATGGTTGTTCTATTTATATGAGTAATATATTTGATGGTCATGCACCCTTGAAGAGTGGTCTATTTTTGTTGAATCTCGATCGTGGTGATACACATATTCATAATATTGATGCCAAAAGATGCAAAGTTGATAATGATAGTGCAACATATTTGTGGCACTGCCGTTTAGGTCATGTTGGTGTAAAGCGCAGGAAGAAACTCCATGCAGATGTACTTTTGGAATCACTTGATTATGAATCATTTGATGCTTGCGAACCATGCCTCATGGGCAAGATGACTAAAACTCCGTTCTCTGGAACAATGGAGTGAGCCACTAACTTATTGGAAATAATACTTACCGATGTATGCAGTCCGATGAGTGTTGAGGCTTGCGGCAGGTATCGTTATTTTCCGACCTTCACAGATGATTTGAGTAGATATGGGTATATCTACTTAATGAAAACAAGTCTGAAAGATTTCAAAAGTTCAAAGAATTTCAGAGTGAAGTGGAGAATCATCGTAACAAGAAAATAAAGTTTTTACGATCGGACCAAGGAGGCGAATATTTGAGTTACGAGTTTGGCCTTCATTTAAAACAATGTGGAATAGTTTCACAACTCATGCCACCTAGAACACCGCAACATAATGGTGTGTCCGAATGTCGTAACCGTACTTTATTAGATATGGTGCGATCTATGATGTATCTTACTAATTTACTGCTATCATTTTGGGGTTATGCATTAGAGATAGTTCCATTCACTTTAAATAGGGCACCATCTAAATCCGTTGAGACGACACCGTATGAACTATGGTTAGGCAAGAAACCTAAGCTGCTGATTCTTAAAGTTTGGGGTTGCGATGCTTATGTGAAAAAGTTTCAGCCTGATAAGCTTGAACCCAAATCGGAGAAGTGCGTCTTCATAGGATACCCAAAAGAAATTGTTGGGTACACCTTCTATCACAGATCCGAAGGCAAGATCTTTGTTGCTAACAAAGGATCCTTTCCGGATAAGGAGTTTCTCTCAAAAGAAGTGAGTGGGAGGAAAGTAGAACTTGATGAGGTAATTGTACCTTCTCTCGAATTGGAATGTAGCTCATCACATAAATCAGTTCTGGTGATGCCTACACTAACTAGAGATGAAGCTAATGATAATAATCATGAAACTTCAGATCAAGTTACTACCGAACCTCGTAGGTCAACCAGAGTACGTTCCACACCAGAGTGGCACGGTAATCCTTCTCTGGAAGTCATGTTAGTAGACCATGACTAACGTACGAACTATGAGGAAGCGATGATGAGCCCAGATTCCGCAAAAATGACTTGAGGCCATGAAATCTGAGCTGGCACCCATGTATGAGAACAAAGTATGGACTTTGGTTGAATTGCCCGATGATCGGCAAGCCATAGAAAATAAATGGATCTTCAAGAAGAAGACTGACGCTGACGGTAATGTCACTGTCTACAAAGCTCGACCTGTCGCAAAAGGTTTTCGACAAGTTCAAGGAGTTGACCATGATGAGACTTTCGCACCCGTAGCGATGCTTAAGTATGTCCGAATCATGTTAGCAATTGCCGCATTTTATGATTATGAAATCTGACAAATGGACGTCAAAACTGCATTCCTTAATGGATTTCTTAAAGAAGAGTTGTATATGATGCAACCAGAAGGTTTTGTCGATCCTAAAGGTGCTAACAAAGTGTGCAAGCTCCAGCGATCCATTTATGGACTGGTGCAAGTATCTCGGAGTTGGAATATATGCTTTGATAGTGTGATCAAAGCATATGGTTTTATACAGACTTTCGGAGAAGCCTATATTTACAAGAAAGTGAGTGGGAGCTCTGTAGCATTTGTAATATTATATGTAGATGGCATATTGTTGATTGGAAATGATATAGAATTTCTGTATAGCATAAAAGGATACTTGAATAAGAGTTTTTCAAGGAAATACCTCGGTGAAGCTGCTTATCTATTGGGCATCAAGATCTATAGAGATAGATCGAGACGCTTAATTCGACTTTCACAAAGCTCATACCTTGATAAAGTTTTTAATAAGTTAAAAATGGATCAGACAAAGAAAGGGTTCTTGCCTGTGTGTGAAGTTGAGTCAGACTCAATGCCCGACTACTGCAGAAGATAGAGAGAAAATGAAAGTCATTCCCTATGCCTCAGCCATAGGTTCTATCATGTATGCTATGATGTGTACCAGACCTGATGTGTGCCTTGATATAAGTCTTGCATGGAGGTACCAAAGTAATCCAGGAGTGGATCACTGGACATCGGTCAAGAACATCCTGAAGTACCTAAAAAGGACTAAGGATATGTTTCTCGTTTATGGAGGTGACAAAGAGCTTGTCATAAATGGTTATGTCGATGCTATCTTTGACACTAATCCAGGTGACTCTAAGTCACAAACCGGATATGTATTTATATTGAATGATGGAGATGTCAGTTGGTGCAGTTCCAAGCAAAGCATCGTGGCGGGATCTACGTGTGAAGCGGAGTACATAGCTGCTTCGGAAGCAGTGAATGGAGTCCGGATGAAGGAGTTCATATCCGATCTAGGTGTAATACCTAGTGCATCGGGTCCAATGAAAATCTTTTGTGACAATACTGGAGCAATTGCCTTGGTGAAGGAATCCAGTTTTTACAAGAGAACCAAACACATCAAGAGACGCTTCAACTCAATCCGTGATCAAGTCAAGGAGGGAGACATAGAGATTTGCAAAATGCATACGGATCAGAATGTGGCAGACCCATTGACTAAGCCTCTTCCACGAGCAAAACATGATCAATACCAAGACTCCATGGGTGTTAGAATCATTACAATGTAATCTAGATTATTGACTCTAGTGCAAGTGCGAGACTGAAGGAAATATGCCCTAGAGGCAATAATAAAGTTCTTATTTATATTTCCTTATATTATGATAAATGTTTATTATTCATGCTAGAATTGTATTAACCGGAAACTTGATACATGTGTGGATACATAGACAAAACACAGTGTCCCTAGTAAGGCTCTACTAGACTAGCTTGTTAATCAAAGATGGTTAATTTTCCTAGCCATAGACATGTGTTATCATGTGATGAATGGGATCACATCATTAGGAGAATGATTTGATGGACAAGACCCATCCATTAGCTTAGCATGTTGATTGTTCAGCTTTATTGCTATAGCTTTCTTCATGTCAAATACATATTCCTTCGACTATGAGATTATGCAACTCCCGAATACCGGAGGAATACCTTGTGTGATATCAAAAGTCACAACATAACTAGGTGATTATAAAGATGCTCTACAGGTATCTCCAAAGGTGTTTGTTGGGTTGCAATAGATCGAGATTAGGATTTGTCACTCCGAGTATCGGAGAGGTATCTCTGGGCCCTCTTGGTAATGCACGTCATGATAAGCCTTACAAGCAATGTGACTAATAAGTTTGTTGAGGGATGATGCATTATGGAACGAGTAAAGAGACCTGCCGATAATGAGATTGAACTAGGTATGAAGATACCGACGATCGAATCTCGGGCAAGTAACATACCGATGATAAAGAGAATAACGTATGTTGTCATTACGGTACAATCGATAAAGATTGATACGTCTCCAACGTATCTATAATTTATATTATTTTTGGGACTAACCTATTAACCGGAGGCCCAGCCCAGAATTGCTGCTTTTTGCCTATTTTAGGGTTTCGCAGAAAAAGAATATCAAACGGAGTCCAAACGGAATGAATCCTTCGGGAACGTGATTTTCGAAACAAACATGATCCAGAGCACTTGGACCCTACGTCAAGCAATCAACGAGGAAGGCACGAGGTAGGGGGCGCGCCTGCCCCCCAGGCGCGCCCTCCACCCTCGTGGGCCCACTGTTGCTCCACCGACGTACTCCTTCCCCCTATATATACCTACGTACCCCCAAACTACCAGATACGGAGCAAAAACCCTAATTCCACTGCCGTAACTTTCTGTATCCACAAGATCCCATATTGGGGCCTTTTTCGGAGCTCCTCCGGAGGGGGCATCGATCACGGAGGGCTTCTACATCAACACCATAGCCTCTCCGATGAAGTGTGAGTAGTTTACTTCAGACCTACGGGTCCATAGTTATTAGCTAGATGGCTTCTTCTCTCTTTTTGGATCTCAATACAAAGTTCTCCCCCTCTCTTGTGGAGATCTATTCGATGTAATCTTCTTTTGCGGTGTGTTTATTGAGACCGATGAATTGTGGGTTTATGATCAAGTTTATCTATGAACAATATTTGAATCTTCTCTGAATTCTTTTATGTATGATTGGTTATCTTTGCAAGTCTCTTCGAATTATTAGTTTGGTTTGGCCTACTAGAGTGATCTTTCTTGCAATGGGAGAAGTGCTTAGCTTTGGGTTCAATCTTGCGGTGTCCTTTCCCAGTGACAGTAGGGGCAGCAAGGCACGTATTGTATTGTTGCCATCGAGGATAACAAGATGGGGTTTATATCATATTGCATGAGTTTATCCCTCTACATCATGTCATCTTGCTTAAAGTGTTACTCTGTTCTCTTGAACTTAATACTCTAGATGCATGCTGGATAGCAGTCGATGTGTGGAGTAATGTAGTAGATGGAGGCAGGAGTTGGTCTACTTGTCTCGGACGTGATGCCTATATACATGATCATACCTAGATATTCTCATAACTATGCTCAATTCTGTCAATTGCTCAACAGTCACCGTAAATACTTATGCTCTTGAGAGAAGCCACTAGTGAAACCTATGGCCCCCGGGTCTATCTTCCATCATATTAATCTTCCAATACTTAGTGATTTCCTTTGCCATTTATTTTACTTTGCATCTTTACCATAAAAATACCAAAAATATTATCTTATCATATCTATCAGATCTCACTCTCGTAAGTGACCGTGTAGGGATTGACAACCCCTTATCACGTTGGTTGCGAGGATTTATTTGTTTGTGTAGGTGCGAGGGACTTGTGCGCGGCCTCCTACTGGATTGATACCTTGGTTCTCAAAAACTGAGGGAAATACTTATGCTACTTTGCTGCATCACCCTTTCCTCTTCAAGGGAAAACCAACGCAAGTGCTCAAGAGGTAGCAAGAAGGATTTATGGCGCCGTTGCCGGGGAGGTTCGCGCAAGACAGGTCAAGATTTGACTCCCGACAACGAGTCACTTGTGGCGCCGTTGCAAGTCAAGACATACCAAGTACCCATCACAAACCCTTATCTCCCGCATTACATTATTTGCCATTTGCCTCTCGTTTTCCTCACCCCCACTTCACCCTTGCCATTTTACTCACGCTCTCTCTCCATCCTCCCTCTCTTTCTCTATTTGCCTCTTTTTGCCCGTCTCTTGTTTGCTTGTGTGTTGGACTGCTTTCTTGTCACGATGGCTCAAGATAATACTAAATTGTGTGACTTCACCAATACCAACAACAATGATTTCCTTAGCACTCCGATTGCTCCTCTTACCGATACTAAATCTTGTGAAATCAATGCTGCTTTGTTGAATCTTGTCATGAAAGATCAATTCGCCGGCCTTCCTAGTGAAGATGCCGCTACCCATCTGAATAGCTTCGTTGATTTATGTGATATGCAAAATAAGAAAGATGTGGATAATGATATTGTTAAATTGAAGCTATTTCCTTTTTCGCTTAGAGATCATGCTAAAGCTTGGTTTTCATCTTTGCCTAAAAATAGTATTGATTCGTGGAATAAGTGCAAAGATGCTTTTATCTCTAAGTATTTTCCTCCTACTAAGATCATCTCTCTTAGAAATGATATTATGAATTTGAAGCAACTTGATCATGAACATGTTGCACAAGCTTGGGAGAGGATGAAATTAATGATACGTAATTGCCCTACACATGGTTTGAATTTTTGGATAATTATACAAAAAAATTATGCCGGGTTGAATTTTGCTTCTAGAAATCTTTTAGATTCGGCCGCGAGAGGCACTTTTATGGAAATCACTTTAGGAGAGGCTACTAAACTCCTAGATATTATGGTTAATTATTCTCAATGGCACACTGAAAGATCTACTAATAAGAAAGTGCATGCGATAGAAGAAATTACTGTTTTGAGTGGAAAGATGGATGAACTTATGAAATTATTTGCTAATAAAAGTGTTTCTTTTGATCCTAATGATATGACTTTGTCTACTTTGATTGAGAATAATAATGAATCTATGGATGTGAATTTTGTTGGTAGGAATAATTTTGGTAACAACGCGTATAGAGGAAACTTTAATCCTAGGCCGTATCCTAGTAATTCCTCTAATAATTATGGTAATTCCTACAATAATTCTTATGGAAATTATAATAAGATGCCCTCTGATTTTTAATCTAATATTAAAGAATTTATTACTTCGCAAAAGAATTTCAATGCTTTGATTGAAGAAAAATTGCTTAAGATCGATGAGTTGGCTAGGAACGTTGATAGAATTTCTCTTGAAGTTGATTATTTGAAACTTAGATCTATTCCACCTAAGCATGATATCAATGAGTCTCTCAAAGCCATGAGAATTTCCATTGATAAGTGCAAAGAAAGAACCGCTAGGATGCGTGCTAAGAAAGATTACTTTATAAAAGCGTGTTCTTCTAGTTTCCATGATGAAGATCTAAAAGTTATTGATGTGTCCCCTATTAAATATTTGTTTTGCAATATGAATCTTGATAATGATGGGACTGAATATGATCCACCTTTACCTAGACGGCTTCCCAAAAATTCAGAGCCTTTAGATCTTTATGCTAAAATTGTTAAAAGTGGGATTGAAGAAGCCAAAACTTTAAATATTAATGAACCCACTATTTTGTATTTCAAGGAATTTGATTATGAAAATTGCTCTTTGATAGATTGTATTTCCTTGTTGCAATCCGTGGTAAATTCTCCTCATGCTTATAGTCAAAATAAAGCTTTTACTAAACATTATGATGAGTGGGAACCTACTATTAAAATTAAAATTAAAGATCATGAATGCTATGCTTTGTGTGATTTGGGTGCTAGTGTTTCCACGATTCCAAAGACTTTGTGTGATTTGCTAGGTTTCCGTGATTTTGATGATTGCTCTTTAAACTTGCACCTTGCGGATTCCACTATTAAGAAACCTATGGGGAGAATTAATGATGTTCTTATTGTTGCAAATAGGAATTATGTGCCCATAGATTTTATTGTTCTTGACATAGATTGCAATCCTTCATGTCCTATTATTCTTGGTAGACCTTTCCTTAGAACGATTTGTACAATTATTGATATGAAGGAAGGGAATATTAGATTCCAATTTCCGTTAAGGAAAGGCATGGAACACTTCCCTAAAAATAAAATTAAATTACCTTATGAATCTATTATGAGAGCCACTTATGGATTGTCTACCAAAGATGGCAATACCTAGATCTATCCTTGCTTTTATGCCTAGCTAGGGGCGTTAAACGATAGCGCTTGTTGGGAGGCAACCCAATTTTATTTTTATTCCTTGATTTTTTTTTCTCCTGTTTAGTAATAAATAATTTATCTAGCCTCTGTTTTGGTTGTGTTTTTTGTGTTTAATTAGTGTTTGTGCCAAGTAGAACCGTTGGGAAGACTTGGGGAAAGTCTTTTTAATCTTGCTGTAAAAAACAGAAACTTTAGTGCTCACAAGAATTGCTGCCATTTTTATTTGGAAAGTTTTATTTAGTTAATTATTTTTGAAAATGGTTAATAGATAAATTCCTCACGTCCAGAAATTTATTTTAGAATTTTTGGGGTTCCAGATCTTGCATTAGCTACAGATTACTACACACTGTTCTGTTTTTGACAGATTCTTTTTTCGTGTGTTGTTCGCTTATTTTGATGAATCTATGCCTAGTAAAATAGTTTATAAACCATGGATAAGTTGGAATACATTAGGTTTAACACCAATATAAATAAATAATGAGTTCATTACAGTACCTTGAAGTGGTGTTTTGTTTTCTTTCGCTAACGGAGCTCACGAGATTTTCTACTTTAAGTTTTGTGTTGTTAAGTTTTCAAGTTTTGGGTGAAAGATTTGATGGATTATGGAACAAGGAGTAGCAAGAGCCTAAGCTTGGGGATGCCCATTGAACCCCATGATAATCTAAGGACACCTAAAAGCCAAATCTTGGGGATGCCCCGGAAGGCATCCCCTCTTTCGTCTACTTCCATCAGTAACTTTACTTGGAGCTATATTTTTATTTACCACATGATATGTGTTTTGCTTGGAGCGACTTGTATTATTTGAGTATTTATTTGTTAGTTTTCCACAATCATCCTTGCTGTACACACCTTTTGAGCGAGACACACATGATTCGGAAATTATTAGAATACTCTATGTGCTTCACTTATATCTTTTGAGTTATATAGTTTTTGCTCTAGTGCTTCACTTATATCTTTTAGAGAACATCGGTGGATTTGTTTTATAGAAACTATTATTCTCTCATGCTTCACTTAGATTATTTTTAGAGTCTTAAATAGCATGGTAATTTACTTAAATAATCCTAATATGCTAGGTATTCAAGACTAGTAAAAACTTTCTTATGAGTGTGTTGAATACTAAGAGAAGTTTGATGCTTGATGATTATTTTGAGATATAGAGATGGTAATGTTAGAGTCATGCTAGTCGAGTAGTTGTGAATTTGAGCAATACTTGTGTTAAAGTTTTTGATTCCCATAGCATGCACGTATGGTGAACCGTTATGTGATGAAGTCGGAGCATGATTTATTTATTGATTGTCTTCCTTATGAGTTGCGGTCGGGGACGTGTGATGGTCTTTTCCTACCAATCTATCCCCCTAGGAGCATGCGCGTAATACTTTGCTTTGATAACTTCTAGATTTTTGCAATAAGTATATGAGTTCTTTATGACTAAGGTTGAGTCCATGGATCATACGCACTTTTCTTCCTTCCACCATTGCTAGCCTCTATAATACCGCACACCTTTCGCCGGTATCATACACCCACCATATACCTCCCTCAAAACAGCCACCATACCTACCTATCATGGCATTTCCATAGCCATTCCGAGATATATTGCCATGCAACTTTCCACCGTTCCGTTTACTATGACACGCTCCATCATTGTCATATTGCTTTGCATGATCATGTAATTGACATTGTATTTGTGGCAAAGCCACCGTTCATAATTCTTTCATACATGTCACTCTTGATGCATTGCATATCCAAGTACACCGCCGGAGGCATTCACATAAAGTCATATTTTGTTCTAAGTATCGAGTTGTAATTGTTGAGTTGTAAGTAAATAAAAGTGTGATGATCATCATTTTTAGAGCATTGTCCCAAGTGAGGAAAGGATGATGGAGACTATGATTCCCCCACAAGTCGGGATGAGACTCCGGACGAAAAAAAGAGAGGCCAAAGAATCCCAAATAAAAAAAAGAGGCCATAAAAAAGGCCCAGATAAAAAATGAGAGAAAAAGAGAGAAGGGACAATGCTACTATCCTTTTACCACACTTGTGCTTCAAAGTAGCACCATGATCTTCATAATAGAGAGTCTCCTCTGTTATCACTATCATATACTAGTGGGAATTTTTCATTATAGAACTTGGCTTGTATATTCCAATGATGGGCTTCCTCAAATGTCCTAGGTCTTTGTGAGCAAGCGAGTTGGATGCACACCCACTTAGTTAATTTTGTTGAGCTTTCATATACTTATAGCTCTAGTGCATCCGTTGCATGGCAATCCCTACTCACTCACATTGATATCTATTTATGGGCATCTCCATAGCCCGTTGATACGCCTAGTTGATGTGATACTATCTTCCCCTTTTTGTCTCCTCCACAACCACCATTCTATTCCACCTAAAGTGCTATGTCCATGGCTCACGCTCATGTATTGCGTGAAGATTGAAAAATTTTGAGAACACCAAAAGTATGAAACAATTGCTTGGCTTGTCATCGGAGCTGTGCATGATTTAAATTCTTTGTGTGGTGAATATAGAGCATAGCCAGACTATATGATTTTGTAGAGATAACTTTCTTTGGCCATGTTATTTTGAGGAGACATAATTGCTTAGTTAGTATGCTTGAAGTATTATTATTTCTATGTCAATATTGAACTTTTTTCTTGAATGTTTCGGATCTGAATATTCATACCACAATTAAGAAGAATTACATTGAAATTATGCCAAGTAGCATTCCACATCAAAAATTCTGTTTTTATCATTTACCTACTCGAGGACGAGCAGGAATTTAGCTTGGGGATGCTTGATACGTCTCCAACGTATCTATAATTTTTTATTGTTCCATGCTATATTATATTCTATTTTGGTCATTATTGGGCTTTATTATACACTTTTATATTATTTTTGGGACTAACCTATTAACCGGAGGCCCAACCCATAATTGTTGTTTTTTTTGCCTATTTTAGGGTTCCGCAGAAAAAGAATATCAAACGGAGTCCAAACGAATGAAACCTTCAGGAACGTGATTTTTGAAACGAACATGATCCAGAGGACTTGGACCCTATGTCAAGCAATCAACGAGGAAGGCACGAGGTAGGGGGCGCACCTACCCTCCCCCCAGGCGCGCCCTCCACCCTCGGGGGCCCGCTGTTGCTCCACCGACATACTCCTTCCTCCTATGTATACCTATGTACCCCCAAACTACCAGATATGGAGCAAAAACCCTAATTACACCGCCGTAACTTTATGTATCCACAAGATCCCATCTTGGGGCCTTTTCCGGAGCTCCGTCGGAGGGGACATCGATCACGGAGGGCTTCTACATCAACACCATAGCCTCTCCGATGAAGTGTGAGTAGTTTACTTCAGACCTACGGGTCCATAGTTATTAGCTAGATGGCTTCTTCTCTCTTTTTGGATCTCAATACAAAGTTCTCCCCCTCTCTTGTGGAGATCTATTCGATGTAATCTTCTTTTGCGGTGTGTTTGTTGAGATCGATGAATTGTGGGTTTATGATCAAGTTTATCTATGAACACTATTTGAATCTTCTCTGAATCTTTTTATGTATGATTGGTTATCTTTGCAAGTCTCTTTGAATTATCAGTTTGCTTTGGCCTACTAGATTGATCTTTCTTGCAATGGGAGAAGTGCTTAGCTTTGGGTTCAATCTTGCGGTGTCCATTCCCAGTGACGGTAGGGGCAGCAAGGCACGTATTGTATTGTTGCCATCGAGGATAACAAGATGGGGTTTATATCATATTGCATGAGTTTATCCCTCTACATCATGTCATCTTGCTTAAAGTGTTACTCTGTTCTCTTGAACTTAATACTCTAGATGCATGTTGGATAGCAGTCGATGTGTGGAGTAATAGTAGTAGATGCAGGCAGGAGTCGGTCTACTTGTCTCGGACGTGATGCCTATATACATGATCATACCTAGATATTCTCATAACTATGCTCAATACTATCAATTCCTCAACAATAATTTGTTCACCCACTGTAAATACTTATGCTCTTGAGAGAAACCACTAGTGAAACCCATGGCCCCCGGGTCTATCTTCCATCATATTAATATTCCAATACTTAGTTATTTCCTTTGCCATTTATTTTACTTTGCATCTTTATCGTAAAAATTCCAAAAATATTATCTTATCATATCTATCAGATCTCACTCTCGTAAGTGACCGTGTAGGGATTGACAACCCCTTATCACGTTGGTTGCGAGATTTATTTGTTTGTGTAGGTGCGAGGGACTTGTGTGGGGCCTCCTACTGGATGGATACCTTGGTTATCAAAAACTAAGGGAAATACTTACGCTACTTTGTTGCATCACCCTTTCCTCTTCAAGGGAAAACCAATGCAAGTGCTCAAGAGGTAGCAAAGATCTTCGTAGAATATGTGGGAACCAATATGAGCATCCAGGTTCCGCTGTTGGCTATTGACCGGAGAGGTTTCTTGGTCATGTCTACATAGTTCTCGAACCCATAGGGTCCGCACGCTTAATGTTCGATGATGATTTTGTATTATATGAGTTATGTGATTTGGTGATCGAATGTTGTTTGGAGTCCCAAAT
The DNA here is from genome assembly GCF_056163025.1 of Triticum urartu. Classification (NCBI taxonomy): domain Eukaryota; kingdom Viridiplantae; phylum Streptophyta; class Magnoliopsida; order Poales; family Poaceae; genus Triticum; species Triticum urartu. The sequence goes on from NC_141877.1 coordinate 114,901,858, forward strand.
TAGATCACGGACAACGAGGAGTCTCGAAATGGTCGAGAGGTAAAGATTCATATATAGGACGATGATATTTGGACACCGGAAGTGTTTTGGGGTATACTGGGTACATATCAGAGTACCGGGGAGGAGGGGTTACCAGAACCCCCTAGGGGAATAATGGACCTTATGGGCCATAGGAGGGAAGCACACCAGCCCACAAAGGGAGGTGCGCCCCCCTAGGGAAGGAGGCCGAATAGGAGAAGGAGGTGGGGGTTTGGCCCCCCTTTCCTTCCTCCCCCTCTCTTCCCTTTTCCCCCTTCCGGTAAAAGGAAAGGGGGGAGGCCGAATTGCTCTAGGGGCCCAAGTAGGATTTCCTCCTACTTGGGAGCCCCCTTGGCTGCCTCTCCTTCCCTACAACCTATATATACGTGGGGGCTGTAACACCCACGATGCGGCTATATCTCCCACGTGTCGGAGCACAACTTAGAGGCATAACCGCATTGTAGGCATGTCGCTAGAGGGGCAATCTTTACACATCCCATGTACTGAATAAGAAAGAGGTACAGAGTTGGCTTACAATCGCCACTTCACACAATACATGAATATAGCATTACATCATCCAGGTACAATCAAGGTCTGACTACGGAACCAAAATAAAAGAAGACTACCCCTAATGCAAAAGATCCCCGATCGCCCCAACTAGGCTCCATTACTGATCAGCTGGAAACAGAACAACATAACGACCACGATCTTCATCGAGCTCCTCCATGAGCTCGGTTGCATCACCTGCACGGTATCATCGGCACCTGCAACTGGTTTTGGAAGTAATCTGTGAGTCACGGGGACTCAGCAATCTCACACCCTCGCAATCAAGACTATTTAAGCTTATAGGTAGGGAAAAGGTATGAAGTGGAGCTGCAGCAAGCACTAGTATATATGGTGGCTAACTTACGCAAATGAGAGCGAGAAGAGAAGGCAAAGCACGGTCGTGAACTAGAAGTGATCCTGAAACTACTTATGTTCAAGCATAACCCGAGACCGTGTTCACTTCCCGGACTCCGCCGAGAAGAGACCATCACGGCTACACACGCTGTTGATCCATTTTAATTAAGTTAAGTTTCAGGTTTTCTACAACCGGACATTAACAAATTCCCATCTGCCCATAATCGCGGGCACGGCTTTCGAAAGTTCAAATCCCTGCAGGGGTGTCCCAACTTAGCCCATCACAAGCTCTCAAGGTCAACGAAGGATATTCCTTCTCCCAGGAAGACCCGATCAGACTCGGAATCCCGGTTACAAGACATTTTGATAATGGTAAAACAAGACCAGCAAAGCCACCCAGATGTGCCGACAAATCCCGATAGGAGCTGCACATATCTCGTTCTCAGGGCACACCGGATGAGCAAGACGCCGGGTTGGCATAAACCCTGGTTGCCCAGGGGGAGCCGGACAACGCTCAGGTTGGACCAACACTTAGAGAAGCACTGGCCCGGGGGGGTTAAAATAAAGATGACCCTTGAGTCTGCAGAACCCAAGGGAAAAAGGCTAGGTGGCAAAAGGTAAAACCAAGGTCGGGCCTTGCCGGAGGAGTTTTATTCAAGGCAAACTGTCAAGGGGTTCCCATTATAACCCAACCGCGTAAGGAACGCAAAATCAAGGAACATAACACTGATATGATGAAAAATAGGGCGGCAAGAGTGGAACAAAACACCATGCATAAGGCCGAGCCTTCCACCCTTTACCAAGTATACAGATGCATTAATATAAACAAGAGATATTGTGATATCCCGACAATATCCATGTTCCTGAAGGAAATATGCCCTAGAGGTAATAATAAAGTTATTATTTATTTCCTTATAATCATGATAAATGTTTATTATTCATGCTAGAATTGTATTAATCGGAAACATAATACATGTGTGAATACATAGACAAACAAAGTGTCACTAGTATGCCTCTACTTGACTAGCTCGTTAATCAAAGATGGTTATGTTTCCTAACCATGAACAATGAGTTGTTATTTGATTAACGAGGTCACATCATTAGTTGAATGATATGATTGACATGACCCATTCCATTAGCTTAGCACCCGATCATTTAGTATGTTGCTATTGCTTTCTTCATGACTTATACATGTTCCTATAACTATGAGATTATGCAACTCCCGTTTACCGGAGGAACACTTTGGGTACTACCAAACGTCACAACGTAACTGGGTGATTATAAAGGAGTACTACAGGTGTCTCCAATGGTACATGTTGGGTTGGCGTATTTTGAGATTAGGTTTTGTCACTCCGATTGTCGGAGAGGTATCGTTGGGGCCCTCTCGGTAATACACATCACATAAGCCTTGCAAGCATTGTAACTAAGATGTTAGTTGTGAGATGATGTATTACGGAACGAGTAAAGAGACTTGCCGGTAACGAGATTGAACTAGGTATTGGATACCGACGATCGAATCTCGGGCAAGTAACATACCGATGACAAAGGGAACAACGTATGTTGTTATGCGGTCTGACCGATAAAGATCTTCGTAGAATATGTAGGAGCCAATATGGGCATCCAGGTCCCGCTATTGGTTATTGACCGGAGACATGTCTCGGTCATGTCTACATTGTTCTCGAACCCGTAGGGTCCGCACGCTTAACGTTACGATGACAGTTATTATGAGTTTATGCATTTTGATGTACCGAAGGTTGTTCGGAGTCCCGGATGTGATCACGGACATGACGAGGAGTCTCGAAATGGTCGAGACGTAAAGATTGATATATTGGAAGCCTATGTTTGGATATCGGAAGTGTTCCGGGTGAAATCGGGATTTTACCGGAGTACCGGGAGGTTACCGGAACCCCCCGGGAATCACATGGGCCTTAGTGGGCCTTAGTGGAAAGGTGAAAGGGCTGCCCATAAGGGCTGCGTGCCTCCCCCCCTCCCCTAGTCCTATTAGGACTAGGAGAGGTGGCTGGCCACCCCTCTCCCTCTTTCCCCCTTGGGAATCCTAGTTGGAATAGGATTGGGGGGGAGTCCTACTCCCGGAAGGAGAAGGACTCCTCCTGCGCCCTCCTCCTAGGCCGGCGCCCCCCTCCCCCTTGGCTCCTTTATATACTAAGGCAGAGGCACCCCAGAAACACACAAGTTGATCCACGTGATCTATTCCTTAGCCGTGTGCGGTGCCCCCTACCACCATATTCCTCGATAATACTATAGCGGAGTTTAGGCGAAGCCCTGCTGCTGTAGTACATCAAGATCGTCACCACGCCGTCGTGCTGACGGAACTCTTCCCCGACACTTTGCTGGATCGGAGTCCGGGGATCGTCATCGGGCTGAACGTGTGCTCGAACTCGGAGGTGCCGTAGTTTCGGTGCTTGATCGGTTGGATCGTGAAGACGTACGACTACTTCCTCTACATCGTGTCAGCGCTTCCGCAGTCGGTCTGCGTTGGGTACGTAGACAACACTCTCCCCTCTCGTTGCTATGCATCACCATGATCTTGCGTGTGCGTAGGAAAATTTTTGAAATTACTACGTTCCCCAACAGTGGCATCCGAGCCTAGGTTATTTATGTTGATGTTATATGCACGAGTAGAACACAAGTGAGTTGTGGACGATACAAGTCATACTGCCTACCAGCATGTCATACTTTGGTTCGGCGGTATTGTTGGACGAGACAACCTGGACCAACCTTACGCGTACGCTTACGCGAGACCGGTTCCCTCGACGTGCTTTGCACATAGATGGCTTGCGGGCGACTGTCTCTCCAACTTTAGTTGAACCAAGTATGGCTACGCCCGGTCCTTGCGAAGGTTAAAACGGAGTCTATTTGACAAACTATCGTTGTGGTTTTGATGCGTAGGTGAGATTGGTTCTTGCTTAAAGCCCGTAGCAGCCACGTAAAACTTGCAACAACAAAGTAGAGGACGTCTAACTTGTTTTTGCAGGGCATGTTGTGATGTGATATGGTCAAGGCATGATTTTTATTGTATGAGATGATCATGTTTTGTAACCGAGTTATCGGCAACTGGCAGGAGCCATATGGTTGTCGCTTTATTGTATGCAATGCAATCGCGATGTAATGCTTTACTTTATTACTAAACGGTAGTGATAGTCGTGGAAGCATAAGATTGGCAAGACGACAACGATGCTACGATGGAGATCAAGGTGTCGCGCCGGTGACGATGGTGATCATGACGGTGCTTCGGAGATGGAGATCACAAGCACAAGATGATGATGGCCATATCATATCACTTATATTGATTGCATGTGATGTTTATCTTTTTATGCATCTTATCTTGCTTTGATTGACGGTAGCATTATAAGATGATCTCTCACTAAATTATCAAGAAGTGTTCTCCCTGAGTATGCACCGTTGCCAAAGTTCGTCGTGCCCAGACACCACGTGATGATCGGGTGTGATAAGCTCTACGTCCATCTATAACGGGTGCAAGCCAGTTTTGCACACGCAGAATACTCAGGTTAAACTTGACGAGCCTAGCATATGCAGATATGGCCTTGGAACACGGAGACCGAAAGGTCGAGCGTGAATCATATAGTAGATATGATCAACATAACGATGTTCACCATTGAAAACTACTCCATCTCACGTGATAATCGGTTATGGTTTAGTTGATTTGGATCACGTAATCACTTAGAAGATTAGAGGGATGTCTATCTAAGTGGGAGTTCTTAAGTAATTTGATTAATTGAACTTAAACTTATCATGAACTTAGTACCTGATAGTATCTTGCTTGTTTATGTTGATTGTAGATAGATGGCTCGTGCTGTTTTTCCGTTGAATTTTAATGCGTTCCTTGAGAAAGCAAAGTTGAAAGATGCTGGTAGCAATTATACGGACTGGGTCCGTAACTTGAGGATTATCCTCATTGCTGCTCAGAAGAATTATGTCCTGGAAGCACCGCTGGGTGCCAGGCCTGCTGCTGGAGCAACACCAGATGTTATGAACGTCTGGCAGAGCAAAGCTGATGACTACTCGATAGTTCAGTGTGCCATGCTTTACGGCTTAGAATCGGGACTTCAACGACGTTTTGAACGTCATGGAGCATATGAGATGTTCCAGGAGTTGAAGTTAATATTTCAAGCAAATGCCTGGATTGAGAGATATGAAGTCTCCAATAAGTTCTATAGCTGCAAGATGGAGGAGAACAGTTCTGTCAGTGAGCATATACTCAAAATGTCTGGGTATAATAATCACTTGATTCAATTGGGAGTTAATCTTCCGGATGATTGCGTCATTGACAGAATTCTCCAATCACTGCCACCAAGCTACAAAAGCTTCGTGATGAACTATATGCAAGGGATGAACAAGACTATTCCCGAGCTCTTCGCAATGCTAAAAGCTGCGGAGGTAGAAATCAAGAAGGAGCATCAAGTGTTGATGGTTAACAAGACCACTAGTTTCAAGAAAAAGGGCAAAGGGAAGAAGAAGGGGAACTTCAAGAAGACCAGCAAGCAAGTTGCTACTCAAGAGAAGAAACCCAAGTCTGGACCTAAGCCTGAAACTGAGTGCTTCTACTGCAAGCAGACTGGTCACTGGAAGCGAAACTGCCCCAAGTATTTGGCGGATAAGAAGGATGGCAAGGTGAACAAAGGTATATGTGATATACATGTTATTGATGTGTACCTTACTAGACCTCGCAGTAGCACCTGGGTATTTGATACTGGTTCTGTTGCTAATATTTGCAACTCGAAATAGGGACTACGGAATAAGCGAGCACTGGCAAAGGACGAGGTGACGATGCGCGTGGGAAACGGTTCCAAAGTCGATGTGATCGCGGTCGGCACGCTACCTCTACATCTACCTTCGGGATTAATATTAGACCTAAATAATTGTTATTTGGTGCCAGCGTTGAGCATGAACATTATATCTGGATCTTGTTTAATGCGAGACGGTTATTCATTTAAATCAGAGAATAATGGTTGTTCCATTTATATGAGTAATATCTTTTATGGTCATGCACCCTTGAAGAGTGGTCTATTCTTATTGAATCTCGATAGTAGTAATACACATATTCATAATGTTGAAGCCAAAAGATGCAGAGTTGATAATGAAAGTGCAACTTATTTGTGGCACTGTCGTTTAGGTCATATCGGTGTAAAGCGCATGAAGAAACTCCATACTGATGGACTTTTGGAACCACTTGATTATGAATCACTTGGTACTTGCGAGCCGTGCCTCATGGGCAAGATGACTAAAACACCGTTCTCCGGTACTATGGAGAGAGCAACAGATTTGTTGGAAATCATACATACCGATGTATGTGGTCCGATGAATATTGAGGCTCGTGGCGGATATCGTTATTTTCTCACCTTCACAATTGATTTAAGCAGATATGGGTATATCTACTTAATGAAACATAAATCTGAAACATTTGAAAAGTTCAAAGAATTTCAGAGTGAAGTTGAAAATCATCGTAACAAGAAAATAAAGTTTCTATGATCTGATCGTGGAGGGGAATATTTGAGTTACGAGTTTGGTGTACATTTGAAAAACTGTGGAATAGTTTCGCAACTCACGCCACCCAGAACACCACAACGTAATGGTGTGTCCGAACGTCGTAATCGTACTTTACTAGATATGGTGCGATCTATGATGTCTCTTACAGATTTACCGCTATAATTTTGGGGTTATGCTTTAGAGACGGCCGCATTCACGTTAAATAGGGAACCATCAAAATCCGTTGAGACGATGCCTTATGAACTGTGGTTTGGCAAGAAACCAAAGTTGTCGTTTCTTAAAGTTTGGGGCTACGATGCTTATGTGAAAAAGCTTCAACCTGATAAGCTCAAACCCAAATCGGAGAAATGTGTCTTCATAGGATACCCAAAGGAGACTGTTGGGTACACCTTCTATCACAGATCCGAAGGCAAGACATTCGTTGCTAAGAATGGATCCTTTCTAGAGAAGGAGTTTCTCTCGAAAGAAGTGAGTGGGAGGAAAGTAAAACTTGACGAGGTAACTGTACCTGCTCCCTTACTGGAAAGTAGTACATCACAGAAAACTGTTTCAGTGACACCTACACCAGTTAGTGAGGAAGCTAATGACAATGATCATGAAACTTCAGATCAAGATACTACTGAACCTCGTAGATCAACCAGAGTAAGATCTGCACCAGAGTGGTACGGTAATCCTGTTCTGGAAGTCATGCTACTAGATCATGATGAACCTACGGACTATGAAGAAGCGATGGTGAGCCCAGATTCCACAAAGTGGCTTGAAGCCATGAAATCTGAGATGGGATCCATGTATGAGAACAAAGTATGGACTTTGGTTGACTTGCCTGATGATCGGCAAGCAATTGAGAATAAATGGATCTTCAAGAAGAAGACTGACGCTGATGGTAATGTTACTGTCTACAAAGCTTGACTTGTCGCGAAAGGTTTTCGACAAGTTCAAGGGGTTGACTACGATGAGACTTTCTCACCTGTAGCGATGCTTAAGTCTGTCCGAATCATGTTAGCGATTGCCGCATTTTATGATTATGAAATTTGGCAGATGGATGTCAAAACTGCATTCCTGAATGGATTTCTGGAAGAAGAGTTGTATATGATGCAACCGGAAGGTTTTGTCGATCCAAAGGGAGCTAACAAAGTGTGCAAGCTCCAGCGATCCATTTATGGACTGGTACAAGCCTCTCGGAGTTGGAATAAACGCTTTGATAGTGTGATCAAAGCATTTAGTTTTATACAGACTTTCGGAGAAGCCTGTATTTACAAGAAAGTGAGTGGGAGCTCTGTAGCATTTCTGATATTATATGTGGATGACATATTACTAATTGGAAATGATATAGAATTTCTGGATAGCATAAAGGGATACTTGAATAAGAGTTTTTCAATGAAAGACCTCGGTGAAGCTGCTTACATATTAGGCATTAAGATCTATAGAGATAGATCAAGACGCTTAATTGGACTTTCACAAAGCACATACCTTGACAAAGTTTTGAAGAAGTTCAAAATGGATCAAGCAAAGAAAGGGTTCTTGCCTGTGTTACAAGGTGTGAAGTTGAGTAAGACTCAATGCCCGACCACTGCAGAAGATAGAGAGAAAATGAAAGATGTTCCCTATGCTTCAGCCATAGGCTCTATCATGTATGCAATGATATGTACCAGACCTGATGTGTGCCTTGCTATAAGTTTAGCAGGGAGGTACCAAAGTAATCCAGGAGTGGATCACTGGACAGCGGTCAAGAACATCCTGAAATACCTGAAAAGGACTAGGGATATGTTTCTCGTATATGGAGGTGACAAAGAGCTCACCGTAAAAGGTTACGTTGATGCAAGCTTTGACACTGATCCGGACGATTCTAAATCGCAAACCGGATACGTGTTTACATTAAACGGTGGAGCTGTCAGTTGGTGCAGTTCTAAACAAAGCGTCGTAGCGGGATCTACATGTGAAGCGGAGTACATAGCTGCTTCGAAAGCAGCAAATGAAGGAGTCTGGATGAAGGAGTTCATATCCGATCTAGGTGTCATACCTAGTGCATCGGGTCCAATAAAAATCTTTTGTGACAATACTGGTGCAATTTCCTTGGCAAAGGAATCCAGATTTCACAAAAGGACCAAACACATCAAGAGACGCTTCAATTCCATCCGGGATCTAGTCCAGGTGGGAGACATAGAGATTTGCAAGATACATACGGATCTGAATGTTGCAGACCCGTTGACTAAGCCTCTTCCACGAGCAAAACATGATCAGCACCAAGGCTCCATGGGTGTTAGAATCATTACAGTGTAATCTAGATTATTGACTCTAGTGCAAGTGGGAGACTGAAGGAAATATGCCCTAGAGGCAATAATAAAGTTATTATTTATTTCCTTATAATCATGGTAAATGCTTATTATTCATGCTAGAATTGTATTAACCAGAAACATATTACATGTGTGAATACATAGACAAACAAAGTGTCACTAGTATGCCTCTACTTGACTAGCTCGTTAATCAAAGATGGTTATGTTTCCTAACCATGAACAATGAGTTGTTATTTGATTAACGAGGTCACATCATTAGTTGAATGATATGATTGACATGAACCATTCCATTAGCTTAGCACCCGATCGTTTAGTATGTTGTTATTGCTTTCTTCATGACTTATACATGTTCCTATAACTATGAGATTATGCAACTCCCGTTTACCGGAGGAACACTTTGGGTACTACCAAACGTCACAACGTAACTGGGTGATTATAAAGGAGTACTACAGGTGTCTCCAATGGTACATGTTGGGTTGGCGTATTTTGAGATTAGGTTTGGTCACTCCGATTGTCGGAGAGGTATCTCTGGGGCCCTCTCGGTAATACACATCACATAAGCCTTGCAAGCATTGTAACTAAGATGTTAGTTGTGAGATGATGTATTACGAAACGAGTAAAGAGACTTGCCGGTAACGAGATTGAACTAGGTATTGGATACCAACGATCGAATCTCGGGCAAGTAACATACCGATGACAAAGGGAACAACGTATGTTGTTATGCGGTCTGACCAATAAAGATCTTCGTAGAATATGTAGGAGCCAATATGGGCATCCAGGTCCCGGTATTGGTTATTGACCGGAGACGTGTCTCGGTCATGTCTACATTGTTCTCGAACCCGTAGGGTCCGCACGCTTAACGTTACGATGACAGTTATTATGAGTTTATGCATTTTGATGTACCGAAGGTTGTTAGGAGTCCCGGATGTGATCACGGACATGACGAGGAGTCTCGAAATGGTCGAGACGTAAAGATTGATATATTGGAAGCCTATGTTTGGATATCGGAAGTGTTCCGGGTGAAATCGGGATTTTACCGGAGTATCGGGAGGTTACCGGAACCCCCCGGGAATCACATGGGCCTTAGTGGGCCTTAGTGGAAAGGTGAAAGGGCTGCCCATAAGGGCTGCGCGCCTCCCCCCTCCCCTAGTCCTATTAGGACTAGGAGAGGTGGCCGGCCACCCCTCTCCCTCTTTCCCCCTTGGGAATCCTAGTTGGAATAGGATTGGGGGGGAGTCCTACTCCCGGAAGGAGAAGGACTCCTCCTGCGCCCTCCTCCTAGGCCGGCGCCCCCCTCCCCCTTGGCTCCTTTATATACTGAGGCAGAGGCACCCCAGAAACACACAAGTTGATCCACGTGATCTATTCCTTAGCCGTGTGCGGTGCCCCCTGCCACCATATTCCTCGATAATACTGTAGCGGAGTTTAGGCGAAGCCCTGCTGCTATAGTACATCAAGATCGTCACCACACCGTCGTGCTGACGGAACTCTTCCCCGTCACTTTGCTGGATCGGAGTCCGGGGATCGTCATCGGGCTGAACGTGTGCTCGAACTCAGAGGTGCCGTAGTTTCGGTGCTTGATCGGTTGGATCGTGAAGACGTACGACTACTTCCTCTACGTCGTGTCAGCGCTTCCGCAGTCGGTCTGCATTGGGTACGTAGACAACACTCTCCCCTCTCGTTTCTATGCATCACCATGATCTTGCGTGTGCGTAGGAAAATTTTTGAAATTACTACGTTCCCCAACAGTTCCAACAAGGAACAAACTTCATCTTCACCTGCATCTATCAACGCTATAAGAGGGGCTGAGCAAAGCGGTAACATAGCCAAACAATGGTTTGCTAGGACAAGGTGGGTTAGAGGTTTGACATGGCAATATGGGAGGCATGATAAGCATGTGGTAGGTATCGCAGCATAGGCATAGCAAAAGAGCGAGCATCTGGCAAGCAAAGATAGAAGTGATTTTGAGGGTATGATCATCTTGCCTGCAAAGTTCTCCGAGAAGATGAAAGCTTGATCCTCGTAAACGTTCTCAATGGGTTCCTCGATCACGTACTCGTCACCCGGCTCTACCCAAAGCAAGAACACAAGCAAAAGGGAAACACAATCAACCACGGTGCAATGCGCAAACAACATGATGCAAAACATGGCATGATATGCAGGATGTGATATGCAATGCATATGCGTGCTTCGGAAGGGAAAGATTGAACCAGGCCTCAACTTGGAAAACCAAGAGTGCCACTGGAAATATGAGTTGATTTCGGTCGAAATCGATATAAAGATCACCGGAATCGGATGCACGGTTTGCAAATGACAAGCAAAACAAATAATGGCACTAAGCTGTGATTAACAGCACGAGGCCATCTAAATGCATCAAGAAAAAAGATGAACACTGAGCTGCGGCTAATTCACAGAATAGCAGGTTCAAACAAACATGGCAAAAGTGCAAAAGATATCAGGTTCACAGACGTGAAAATAACATGCCAGGATTTAACATCAGGAAGCAATGTTTAGGGCAAGATAACAACATGCTACACCAACATATCATGGCAAAGCAAGGAATGGCATGAAACTACACAAAGCATATAACAAAATTCCCTTACTGACCATAAGCCAAAAGAGATCAGAAAATACAATGGCAACCATGTAAACATAGTAAGTTTCGTTAACAGATTCAGACTTAGCAGAAAACTGGACATGGCGGAAACAGAGTTACGAAGGCATGTTTGCGAGCTTGATGCACTCACCACAAGGCATTACATGACAAACTAAGCATACACCCAGCAAGAAGACATGATCAATAAGCTAACCATGGCAAGAACACTCTCATAGCATGCATGGAACAACTACAACAACCCCGGCAAAATTGATTAACACGTAAACAATCTGCCAGGAACATTTTACAGCAAAAGTAGAGCAATATTGAGTCATGCTAGGGCACTCCATAATTGAAAACAAAGACATGGATGGATAGAGCATAACAATATCTCAAAATCATACTTACTGAACATGCTCAAAAGAGGCATGGATCACTGTGTGGCAACAAGAATACATGGCATAAAATAACATCAAGGAAATGACTTGGAAGAATTATAAGTCCCTCAAATCAGCAACATCACGAGAGCTACTTTTCATGCTTGTGCTAGTCACCACAATGATCACAAAAATACATGACATACACCCCTGTAAAGATGGCATGGCATAGCCCAAAACACATGTAGGGCTCAAGTTCATAGGAGGCACACATTAAACATGGCAAAAATGACAAATGACCATAATCTGTTAAGAATCTGAAACTAACATTACATAGCACTCTTGCAACAGCATTTAGGACATTAAGATGAACTCAAATGAACATGGTGAAATGGGATGAAATGAAGTGCACATCGAGACGAACAATTTAATATGCTACACGCCCAAAACGGAGCTATGGGTGCAGAGATATCATGCGATGAACATGAGCTAAAAATGTTGCAAACTGAGGACTTAGTGGAAAAAACAACCTCGAGATCTAGGGTTCGTCCGGGGCACGCGAACCGAGGCGCGGCCGGAGCTTCGCCGGAGAAGCTGCCGGAGAGGAGAGAGTTGCCGGAGAGGGTCGGGGCGCCGGATCCGGTCTGACCCGACCGGATCCGCGGCGAGGCGGTGGCGGGCGCGGAGCACCGGTGCGGGGCGGCGCGGTGGCGGTAGTCGGCGGCCGGCGGAGGCGCAAGGCGGCGTGGAGCAGGCGGTGGCCGGAGCTGCACGGCCGGGCGGCGAAGGCGGACGGCAGCGGAGGTGCCGGCGGAGTCGGGCGGCGGCGGCTTCGGGCCCCGCGGGCCTGACACGGGCCCCGCGGGCCGGCGGCGGTGGGAGGCGATGAAGTGGTCTTAGGGGCGCCACGTGTCAGCACGCGGTTGGATGGGCGCGGTGGCGGACGCGTCCGGCTCCGTCCGGACGTGTCCGGCGCGGAGAGGGACTAGGTTTAGGGTTTGGACTGCGGGAATTTCAGAGGGGAGCACCTATTTATAGGTAGATGGAGCTAGGAGACTCCAAATTGTGCACGGTTTTCGGCCATGCGATCGTGATCGAACGACCGAGATGTTGGAGGGGTTTTGGTGGGTTTTGGGCCACTTTGGAGGGGTGTTGGGCTGCAACACACACGAGGCCTTTTCGGTTCCTCGGTTAACCGTTGGAGTATCAAACGAAGTCCAAATGGCACGAAACTTGACAGGCGGTCTACCAGTAGTAAACCAAAGCCGCTTGGCAAGTCTCGGTCCAATCCAAGAACGTTTAACACCCGCACACGAAAATAGGCAAAAAGGGGACACCGGAGGACATAGGAATGCCGGAATGCAACACGGTCGATGGGGGAAAAGCTCGGATGCATGAGACGAGCACGTATGAAAACGTGATGCACATGATGACATGATATGAAATGCATGACACGCAAGTAGAAGACAAGGCAACAACAGCGAATAACTGGAAGACACCTGGCACATCGGTTTCGGGGCGTTACAACACTCCACCACTACGAGAGGATCTCGTCCCGAGATCTAGAATGCCACCGGAGGGGAAAACGGAAGAGAAAGAGAAGAGGTAAAACTAAGTTGCTTCTTTGACAAACGAGTGAAACCAAAGAACCTTGAAAAGTTGAACAAATTGAAAGAAATAATACAACGGAGATGAACGAAGTTGAAAACACTCCGTTAGAAAAGAGGAACAAGGAAGAACAAATTCGTATAGCACTCAGGTTGAAAAGAGATGCAAGATTTGATAAGATGAAAAGAACTTGAGCAGAGGACACAACACTCCGGTTAAATGGATAAGCAAAGGAAAGAACATGATCTTGAAAAAACAAGAAGATGGGTTGAAGAGAGCAACATCACAAAGCCTCCGGAAGAAATGAGAGGATGGAATGGAATGAATGGAGGGAAACAAGATCTTGAGAGAGCATGCTTACAACAAATGCTAGAATGGAGTTGTTGGATTATCAACAACGAAAAACATAAACTTGATATGGTCTTATGGGATACATCTCAAAATTATGAGGTGACAACCTGCCACTCCCGGAAAAAGATTGGATTGATAAGAACAAGGAGACAAGAAACTTATCTCACCGGTAGGATAAATGAAGAATTTGGATCATTTATAAGCACCATAAGTAGCAACAATCCTTAGGGAAGGCTTTAGGTGAAATATAACCCAAGATAACTCCAACGAAGAGATTGGTGGGTTTAAATATCTCATTATTGTGAATGAAGAATGATATATTACCAGCTCAAAAGATAAGGGAGAACTATTGCACTCCGGATTGCAAGATGAAGAATGCTTGAGCTCCTCTGAAAAGAATCTTGATGAACACTTCGAGAAGGAATTAAGTCCTTGATGAACCAACATGTAGAGCCTACATGAAGAACTCCGGTAATAAAAGAATGATCAAACGAAAGGAAAAAGAAGTTGGAAACACAAGGTGAAACCTTGCAATGATTTAGATGGATCTCCGTGATAATTAGAGCTTGGAACTCCGAGAAAGAAAAGGTGAACAAAAGAAAATCAAGAATTTGATGAGCCTCCGGAATAAAGAATTAATCATTTGGGTGAATCAAAAATAAGAATTATGTTATGGTCATCCTTCACCAATTTAGATTGATGACAAGCAACGGATTTGGTATACTACTTATTCTCGTAGAAAGGATTAAGATAGATATAGCGCCAACTTGAGAAAGTCTTCAACGAACCACCGGTAGGATTTGGGAACAACGAATGAATTAATACAATAGCAACGGAAGAGAATTCTTGAACGAACCACCATAAGAATTGAACAAGGAAAGTAGCAAAAGCACAATTCACCGGGAAGAATTGGAAAATGAATGAAGATACTTGAGAGAATTTTAGATACAAGTGAAACGAAGAGATCCCGAGCTGATTAGAGAATACTTGGATGATGCACCGGTAAGATTTGGAGAAACGAGAGCTAGAAGCTGAGAGTGAATAATTCTGAGATCATGGGCTCCGGAGAATCAAACTGAAAAGACTCCTGAATTGTTCCGAATAGGTGGAAAGAATTCTCACAATTAAAAACAATTATGAGAGAATGGCAATAAGCTAGAACCATGAATCTTGAAGAGAAAGGAGCAAGATTTAGAGGAAAAACTCTTCTTCGGTCTTCAAAATCCGAGAATGACGACGAGAAACACCACCATGAATTTTTGAGATACTCCGGGATGAAAATTAGAATGGTTGAGGCAACGATGAAAGAATTTGAAAGATCTTGGTGAAAGACATATGACTGATGACAATTCATTCTTACGTCAAACTTTAGAAGATTTGAGAATAACTCCGGGAGAATAAGAAGAATCAGGTAAGATCCTGGGAATAGACCTGTGGGTTAGGGCCCACTCAAAAGAAAACACCGTTGAACGATTGCTGGAAAAGGAGATTGCACCGGTTGAGTTAAACGGCCTGAATGAGATAACAACCTCGAAATAGGTTGAACGGATCTTGAATGACAAGACAAGCCTTCTGAGATATCTTAAGCACTCCTAAATAATAGAATAGCAAGAATGGGTGATTATGAGGTGCACCGGTCATGAGAAAGCATTTAAACGAGGAAAGGATATGATCAACAAGGCTTGAATTGGATCCACCAGAGAAGAAAATGAGTGAAGAGTGACGAACTTGAAGCTCCGTTCGAATCTTCCTGAGAATCACCGGATAAGAACATTGATTGAAAAGAAAGAAGAGACTTCACCTGAATAAAAGGATGCTTGATTAAGAAATCCGAGTCCTTGAAGAAACAAGGGGTGGGAGGGTGGGAAAACAAAGGTAGCTTGGGACAGATGAGACAAACAACTTTGAGAAGACTTGAGTTGATCTTGCGGATCTTGAAAAGATTGGATCCACTTGAAGAGAGAACACACCAGTTGAAAAAGAATTAGCATGACAATCTCGATGATCCAGAAGGATTAGTATTCCCATAGGAATATGAGAACACCACTTAGGAAAGGTATGGAATCAACATTTGACTTTGAAGCAACTCAAATACCACAACTGAAAACAAAACAAAGGATTGACTTGCAGAATAAGCTGTAACAAACATATGATAGAGATTTTGTTCGAAGTTTTCATGGTGGGGCCCACACGGGCTCGATCGTACAGCACCATCATGTACAAGGCAGTGCACATGACATATGAAGCGTCCCCGAGTCAGCATAGCCAAGGACTCTTTAAGACACAACGAGACCACTGTAAAACCAACCGTGGATAGGCGGACCACTAGACGTCGAACCCCAATCTTATATCATACATCTGTTAGAAAGATATCCTACGATATACTTGAATTCCCACTTATAAACTCCCGAAATTTTCCGGTTATGCAATCAGGTGTTGGGGATACAGGGGAAGCATAATATCTTACCCAAAACTAGGAAATCCTACATCCAGCTATATCCATTGTTCAACACATAACCAAGAAACCTTCGGAAATCATTTACCTCAACCTTCGAAAAGCATCTGTTATACGAGTTATGGCAATACTCCCGAACTCCCGCCCCAGTACTGGGTGGCGTCAAGGTTATCTCACCAACAACTACATAAAGGAGATTTTCGATGTCGGCGAAACTCAGGTATTCCAGAACTGCAACGATAAAATTGTGACGACGACACCTCAGAGCTCAACTCCCCGGGACACTGCCACAACCCCTAAATGTCAGGAGGCAGCAAGAACAATGTTCTCGTCACAAAACCATCGGAACGATTCCAAGATACCCGCGTGATCCTAAAAAAATTAGTGAAATTTGAGAAGAGAAGAGTCAAAACTCTACGTCAGGATGCCTCACCAGAGCAACGAAGGGACTGAGGAGTAAAAAGAATCCTACTCTCCGATATATATATATATATATATATATAATTCTATAAGACTCAAAACATTTTGTTCTAGACTCAACAACGCCAACGATTCGATCAAGCAGGGGGCTCCTAAGTCGGGGAAGGCTCTGATACCAACTTGTAACACCCACGATGCGGCTATATCTCCCACGTGTCGGAGCATGACTTAGAGGCATAACCGCATTATAGGCATGTCGCTAGAGGGGCAATCTTTACACATCCCATGTACTGAATAAGAAAGAGGTACAGAGTTGGCTTACAATCGCCACTTCACACAATACATGAATATAGCATTACATCATCCAGGTACAATCAAGGTTCGACTACGGAACCAAAATAAAAGAAGACTACCCCTAATGCAAAAGATCCTCGATCGCCCCAACTGGGCTCCACTACTGATCAACTGGAAACAGAACAACATAACGAACACGATTTTCATCGAGCTCCTCCTTGAGCTCGGTTACGTCACCTGCACGGTATCATCGGCACCTGCAACTGGTTTTGGAAGTAATCTGTGAGTCACGGGGACTCAGCAATCTCACACCCTCGCCATCAAGACTATTTAAGCTTATAGGTAGGGAAAAGGTATGAAGTGGAGCTGCAGCAAGCACTAGTATATATGGTGGCTAACTTACGCAAATGAGAACGAGAAGAGAAGGCAAAGCACGGTCGTGAACTAGAAGTGATCAAGAAGTGATCCTGAAACTACTTATGTTCAAGCATAACCCGAGACCGTGTTCACTTCCCGGACTCCGCCGAGAAGAGACCATCACGGCTACACACGATGTTGATCCATTTTAATTAAGTTAAGTTTCAGGTTTTCTACAACCGGACATTAACAAATTCCCATCTGCCCATAATCGCGGGCACGGCTTTCGAAAGTTCAAATCCCTGCAGGGGTGTCCCAACTTAGCCCATCACAAGCTCTCACGGTCAACGAAGGATATTCCTTCTCCCAGGAAGACCCGATCAGACTCAGAATCCCGGTTACAAGACATTTCGACAATGGTAAAACAAGACTAGCAAAGCCACCCAGACGTGCCGACAAATCCCGATAGGAGCTGCACATATCTCGTTCTCAGGGCACACCGGATGAGCAAGACGTCGGGTTGGCATAAACCCTGGTTGCCCAGGGGGCGCCGGACAACGCTCAGGTTGGACCAACACTTAGAGAAGCACTGGCCCGGGGGGTTAAAATAAAGATGACCCTTGAGTCTGCAGAACCCAAGGGAAAAAGGCTAGGTGACAAAAGGTAAAACCAAGGTTGGGCCTTGCTGGAGGAGTTTTATTCAAGGCGAACTGTCAAGGGGTTCCCATTATAACCCAACCACATAAGGAACGCAAAATCAAGGAACATAACACCGGTATGACGAAAACTAGGGCGGCAAGAGTGGAACAAAACACCAGGCATAAGGCCGAGCCTTCCACCCTATACCAAGTATACATATGCATTAATATAAATAAGAGATATTGTGATATCCCGACAATATCCATGTTCCAACAAGGAACAAACTTCATCTTCACCTGCAACTATCAACGATATAAGAGGGGCTGAGCAAAGCGGTAACATAGCCAAACAATGGTTTGCTAGGACAAGGTGGGTTAGAGGTTTGACATGGCAATATGGGAGGCATGATAAGCATGCGGTAGGTATCACAGCATTGGCATAGCAAAAGAGCGAGCATCTGGCAAGCAAATATAGAAGTGATTTCGAGGGTATGATCATCTTGCCTGCAAAGTTCTCTGAGAAGATGAAAGCTTGATCCTCGTAAACGTTCTCAACGGGTTCCTCGATCACGTACTCATCACCCGCTCTACCCAAAGCAAGAACACAAGCAAAAGGGAAACACAATCAACCATGGTGCAATGCGCAAACAACATGATGCAAAACATGGCATGATATGCAGGATGTGATATCCAATGCATATGCGTGCTTCGGAAGGGAAAGATTGAACCAGGCCTCAACTTGGAAAACCAAGAGTGCCACTGGAAAGATGAGTTGATTTCGGTCGAAATCAATATAAAGATCACCGGAATCAGATGCACGGTTTGCAAATGACAAGCAAAACAAATAATGGCACTAAGCTGTGATTAACAGCACGAGGCCATCTAAATGCATCAAGAAAAATAAGCTACTGCACTCTAACATAGCAACAAAGCACATGGCAGTGATCCAATCAAGATGATTGACAAAAGATGAACACTGAGCTATGGCTAATTCACACAATAGCAGGTTCAAACAAGCATGGCAAAAGTGCAAAAGATATCAGGTTCACAGACATATTGAAAATAACAACATGCCAGGATATAACGTCAGGAAGCAATGTTTAGAGCAAGATAACAACATGCTATAGGAACATAACATGGCAAAGCAAGGCATGGCATGAAACTACACAAAGCATATAACAAAAGTCCCTTACTGACCATAAGCCAAAAGGGATCACAAAATACAATGGCAACCATGTAAACATAGCAAGATTCGTTAACAGATTCAGACTTAGCAGAAAACTGGACATGGCAGAAACAGAGTTACGAAGGCATGTTTGCGAGCTCGATGCACTTACCAAAAGGCATTGCATGACAAACTAAGCATACACCCAGCAAGAATACATGATCAATAAGCTAACCATGGCAAGAACACTCTCATAGCATGCATGGAACAACTACAACAACCCCGGCAAAATTGATTAACACATAAACAATCTGCCAGGAACATTTTATAGCAAAAGTAGAGCAAGATTGAGTCATGCTAGGGCACTTCATAATTGCAAACAAAGACATGGATGGATAGAGCATAACAATATCTCAAAATCATCCTTACTGAACATGCTCAAAAGAGGGATGGATCACTCTGTAGCAACAAGAATACATGGCATAAAAATAACATCAGGGAAATGACTTAGAAGAATTCTAAGTCCCTGAAATCAGCAACATCACGAGAGCTACTTTGCATGCTTGTGCTAGTCACCATAATGATCACAAAAATACATGGCATACACCCCTGTAAATATGGCATGGCATAGCCCAAAACACATGTAGGGCTCAAGTTCATAGGAGGCACACATTAAACATGGCAAAAATGACAAATGACCATAATCTGGTAAGAATCTGAAAGTAACATTACATAGCACTCTTGCAACAACACTTAGGGCATCAAGATGAACTCAAATGAGCATGGTGCAATGGGATGAAATGAAGTGCACATCCAGACGAACAATTTGATATGCTACACGTCCAAAACAGAGCTATGGGTGCAGAGATATCATGCGATGAACAGGAGCTAAAAATGTTGCAAACTGAGGACTTAGTGGAAAAAACAACCTCGAGATCTAGGGTTCGTCCGGGGCACGCGAACCGAGGCATGGCCGGAGCTTCGCCGGAGAAGCTGCCGGAGAGGAGAGAGTTGTCGGCGAGGGTCGAGTGCCGGATCCGGTCCGTCCCGACCGGATCCGCGGCGAGGCGCGGCGGGTGCGGAGCACCAGTGCGGGGCGGCGTGGTGGCGGTAGTCGGCGGTCGGCGGAGGCGCAAGGCGGCGCGGAGCAGGCGGTGGCCGGAGCTGCACGGCCGGGCAGCAAAGGCGGACGGCGGCGAAGGTGCCGGCGGAGTCGGACGGCGGGCTGGCGCGACCCGGCCGGCGGCGGCTTCGGGCCCCGCGGGCCTGATGCGGGCCCCGCGGGCCGGCGGCGGCGGGAGGCGGCGAAGTGGTCTTAGGGGCGCCACGTGTCAGCACGCGGTTGGACGGGCGTGGCGGCGGACGCGTCCGGCTCCGTCCGGACGTGTCCGGCGCAGAGAGCGACTAGGTTTAGGGTTTGGACTGCGGGAATTTCGGAGGGGAGCACCTATTTATAGGTAGAGGGAGCTAGGAGACTCCAAATTGAGCAAGGTTTTCGGCCACACGATCGTGATCGAACGATCGAGATGATGGAGGGGATTTTGGTGGGTTTTGGGCCACTTTGGAGGGGTGTTTGGCTGCAACACACACGAGGCCTATTCGGTTCCTCGGTTAACCATAGGAGTATCAAATGAAGTCCAAATGGCACGAAACTTGACAGGCGGTCTACCGGTAGTAAACCAAAGCCGCTTGGCAAGTCTCGGTCCAATCCGAGAACGTTTAACACCCGCACATGAAAAGAGGCAAAAAGGGGACACCGGAGGACATAGGAGTGCCGGAATGCAACACGGTTAACGAGGAAAAAGCTCGGATGCATGAGACGAACACGTATGCAAATGTGATGCACATGATGACATGATATGAAATGCATGACACGCAAGCAAAAGACAAGGCAACAACAGCGAATAACTGGAAGACACCTGGCACATCGGTCTCGAGGCGTTACAGGGGCACCGCTAGAACACACAACATTGATTCCTAGCCGTGTGCGGCGCCCTCCTCCACAGTTTACGCCTCCGGTCATATTGTCGTAGTGCTTAGGAGAAGACCTGCGCAAATCACTTCACCATCACCGTCACCACGCCATCGTGCTGACGAAACTCTCCCTCCACACTTTGCTGCATCAAGAGTTCGAGGGATGTCATCGAGCTGAATGTGTGCAGAACTCGGAGGTGTCATACGTTCAGTCAGAACGAGAATAAGTTCGACTACATCAATTGTGTTGTCAAACGCTTCCGCTTTCGGTCTACGAGGGTACATGGACACACTCTCCCCCTCTCGTTGCTATGCATCTCCTAGATAGATGTTGCGTCAGCGTAGGAATTTTTTTGAAATTGCATGCTACATTCCCTAACAGTTTCATCCACCCCCACCTCCTCGATCGAGGTCCTGTTCATCCAGCGGCAACGACCTCTCCTACCACAGGATCCTGTTCATCCAACCCCCACCGGGAACTGTTCATTCAACCCCCACCGGGAATTGTTCATCAATAGGCAGCTTCGATCAGCTTCAGTTAGCAGCAGTAGCGAAGGAATCACTCGGGTTCAGTTAACAGCAAGGGATCGATCGGGGTTCAGTAACGTAGCTAGTGTAATCGCTCAGGTTCAGTTAGAGCCCAACACCTCTCTCGGGTTCAGTTAGAGCGCAACGCCTCGCACACACGCGCGTACGTGTACGAGAAAAACGCGCAAACCTCCATACATCGCTCGGCCCCGACCACGCACCGTAACCGGGAACTCCCCAAAATTTTCCTCGCCCTCGCTTCTACCATGATTTTTTCCATCATGGACGGCCCAAAGAATGTCATGCAGGTGCGTCTCCGGCCTACCCATGATGAAAAGCCCATTTTTTCTCATGTTTTTTGTCATAGAAGTAGGAGCCTACCACATCTATGATGATACCAGATTTTGTCACAATTATCGTCATAGAAGTGTCATAAGCATGACATAAAAAATCCGTTCGACCCAAAATGTCACGGATGTGCATTTTTTTGTAGTGCAACGCCGCCGCGGACCACGTTAGGGATGTATCTGTATCGAGTGTTCGCGCATGTCGAGGAAGTGGTCAATCCATCAATCGAAGTCATGCCGCCATCGCTGGTTCTAGGGTCCGTCGATGATGTCCATTATAGGAGTCAACGTCGGACTTTCCCTGTGTTCTCGGAATGATGGATGGCACAGGGCCTACTCCATCACGCGGCGGAGGCCACTGCTTCTTTGGGAGAAGAGGCAGGGCTGGCTGCCTGGATGTGCTCTAATTTGAGGTAACAACTGAATCTTGTCAGATACTAGTTATATCCAAGCTATCGGTGTGAAGCACTGATGTGCTAGTACATTTGATTGTGACTTGTTCTATTTTTGTACCTGAACTTTTTTTAAAACGGTTGTACACCCACTTAATGTGCTAGCAGAACTTATTGTGTTGTTTGTCTATTTTCTTTGCACAACATTCAAGATATTTCCCCGTCATTGATAAATACACTGAACCGTTATGTACGAGTTAGTTGGTTTAAACATAGCCCTACCCATAGTGATCCACTGCTTCCACCCTGATTGTGCCACCTGCTTGAAATTTTTGTATGCAAGTTTAGTGTGCTATGATGTTCTATATGATTGTGTCAACTGTATAAGTTTTTACTGAGCATCATCAATGCATATGGCTGAAAAATGTATTTACGAGCATCGACTAATGGGTCTCTCTCTCTCTCTCACAAGTGGGACCTGTTGAATTATTTCTTCGCTCGTGATAGCTTTTAATTAGGTTCCACTGTACTGTAAGTTTTTTCTTAAGTTATTAATTGAGCTCAGTGACTTCAAAAAGTTGTATAAAAGCCTTGTTCGGGCCTTCCCGGCGTCGTTGAATGTGGGCCAAGTAACCATGTAAAGTTGTAATGTACTACACATGCCTTTTTTTCAACATCAGCAATGCAACTGGGCCGACAGTTGTACACAATATCCTAAAATAAGCGCAGCCTAGCCTATCTTTCTTTTAATAAAATGCACAGCCTAGTTCATTTTTTATATAATAAGATTACCAAGCCCAACTTAATTTTTTAATAATATTCATATCTCAATATTATTTTTATACGAAATGCTCTGTCCAGATCATCATTGTTTTTTCACCCATCCTAGAAATTGGGTCTATTTCTACTAAAATCAAATGTCTTGTAAATTATCAGAAATGATAAATGCGCTGCATGTATGCAATATTATTTTTGACCCAGCTCAGTAAGTAGGTGTATTTTAATAATTAATCACATGCGCTGTAAATTATCATAAATATTTTTTTGAGAAGCAATTATTATAAATAGTAAATCGGCTATTATTATTTTTACCCAGCCCAGGAAATAGATTATTTTTTGAGTCAAAGCCCATGAAATAGATGTATTGGCGAACATAATGAAAATGGGCTGTAAAACCTAAATAAATGAGCTGCATTTCGCCACAGCTTTTGAAGCTGACTTTGTTGGCCCACTAGACGAAGCCTGCACAAGGTGTTGTCCATTTAGTGAACAAAACGATTTAATGGTCTAAAACAAAAGGTCCACAAATTATTTTGACATCTGTGCTACCTCTTGAGCACTTGCGTTGGTTTCCCTTGAAGAGGAAAGGGTGGTGCAGCAGACTAGCGTAAGTATTTTCCTCAGTTTTGAGAACCAGGGTATCAATCCAGTAGGAGGCTACGCGCGAGTCCCTCGCACCTGCGCAAAACAAATAAATCCTCGCAACCAACGCGATAAGGGGTTGTCAATCCCTACACGGTCACTTACGAGAGTGAGATCTCATAGATATGATAAGATAATATTTTTGGTATTTTTATGATAAAGATGCAAAGTAAAATAAAAGCGATGAAAATAACTAAGTATTGGAAGATTAATATGATGAAGATAGACCTGGGGGCCATAGGTTTCGCTAGTGGCTTCTCTCAAGAGCATAGGTAATTTACGGTGGGTGAACAAATTACTGTTGAGCAATTGACAGAATTGAGCATAGTTATGAGAATATCTAGGTATGATCATGTATATAGGCAACACGTCCAAGACAAGTAGATCGACTCCTGCCTGCATCTACTACTATTACTCCACACATCGACCGCTATCCAGCATGCATCTAAAGTATTAAGTTCATAAGAACAGAGTAACACCTTAAGCAAGATGACATGATGTAGAGGGATAAACTCATGTAATATGATGAAAACCCCATCTTGTTATCCTCGATGGCAACAATACAATACGTGCCTTGCTACCCCTACTGTCACTTGGAAAGGACACCGCAAGATTGAACCTAAAGCTAAGCACTTCTCCCATTGCAAGAAAGATCAATCTAGTAGGCCAAACCAAACTGATAATTCGAAGAGACTTGCAATGATAATCAATCATACATAAAATAATTCGGAGAAGATTCAAATATTGTTCATAGATAAACTTGATCATAAAGCCACAATTCATCAGTCTCAACAAACACAGCGCAAAAGAAGATTACATCAAATAGATCTCCACAAGAGAGGGGGAGAACTTTGTATTAAGATCCAAAAAGAGAGAAGAAGCCATCTAGCTAATAACTATGGACCCGAAGGTCTGAGGTAAACTACTCACACTTCATCAGAGAGGCTATGGTGTTGATGTAGAAGCCCTCCGCGATCAATGCACCCTCCGGCAGAGCTCCGGAACAGGCCCCAAGTTGGGATCTCGTGGATACAGAAAGTTACGGCGGTGGAATTAGGGTTTTGTCTCCATATCTGATCGTTTGGGGGTACGTAGGTATATATAGGAGGAAGAAGTACGTCGGTGGAGCAACAGGGGGGGCACGAGGGTGGAGGGCGCGCCTGGGGGGAGTAGGCGCGCCCCCCTACCTCGTGGCCTCCTGGTTGATGTCTTGACGTAGGGTCCAAGTCCTCTGGATCATGTTCGTTCTGAAAATCACGTTCCCGAAGGTTTCATTCCGTTTGGACTCCGTTTGATATTGTTTTTCTGCGAAACCCTAAAATAGGCAAAAAAAACAGCAATTCTGGGCTGGGCCTCCGGTTAATAGGTTAGTCCCAAAAATAATATAAAAGTGTATAATACAGCCCAATAGTGTCCAAAACAGAATATAATATAGCATGGAACAATCAAAAATTATAGATATGTTGGAGACGTATCAAGCATCCCCATGCTTAATTCCTGCTCGTCCTTGAGTAGGTAAATGATAAAAACAAAAAAAATTGATGTGGAATGCTACTTGGCATAATTTCAATGTCATTCTCTTAATCGTGGTATGTGACGCCCCAAGACCGATGTGCCAGGTGTCTCCCAGTTATTCGCCGTCGTTGCCATGTCATTTGCTTGCGTGTTGCATCTTGTCATGTCATCATGTGCATTGCATCATCATGTTTTCGAAACTTGCATTAGTCCGGGTTCTCCCAGTTCCGTCCGTTGTCCGTTCTGAGCCCAGACACACTTGCACGCGCCCGCGGCACGTCCGAAATATTTTTTTTAAGTGGCCGGAAAATGTTCTCGGAATGGGTTGAAAGTTGACAAGCGGTGTTGTTATAGTGTAGATAGGCCGCCTGCCAAGTTTCATCGCATTCGGAGTCCGTTTGACGCCCCAACGGATAAATATAGCGGCAATAGTAGCCGGTCTAACGTCGGACGTTTTCGGTCTCCGGAAACAGTCGCCGGGCCTCCCTTTCTTCTCTTCTCTCAGCTCGAGACCGTCTACACAGCCCACTACCTACCGCCAGGTCCAACCTAACCTCTCTCGTCAGCCCGCGGCCCTCCTCGCGCGCGCATCCGAAAATTGTCCCGGACCCGACTGGAGCAGTCGTCACCGTCCTGTCCGGATCATCCCCAAATATCAACAAAACGTCTCTGTTTTCTCATTTGGGCTCCCTAGCCTATTTTTTCCGACTGTCCGATTACGATCGGAGGAACGGATTAGCCCCTACCCAAAAAATCCTTTTGCTATATATATGTCAGACCAACCCTAAAAATCCTCCCCCTTGTCCCATCGCGCCGCCGCCACCCACTCTCAATTCCCCTCGGGATCGTCCCGATCCAGTTCCACCCGAGACAAATCAAAGCCTCCACTTTCTCCTCGTTTTCCCCTCCCGTCCAACCACCACCGTCGCCCGAATCCTACAGGAGCCAAAGCTCCTCTGCCCGTGAGCCTTCCTCTCCCGTAACTCCCATGGCGCCGGGGTGCACCTCGACCCCGTCGTCGACCCAGCCGCTGCCGGCGAGCAGCAGCAACCAGCAGACCATCCCGAGCAGTAACAAGGAGCACGAGCTCCCATGGCCGCCGCCGAGCCGCTCGAGCACCTCCTCCTTCCACCCGTCGCCCCGCCGCTCCAGCAACCGGGTCATGCCACCGCTCCCCGTCTCCTCCTCCTCCTCCTCCTCTCCTTTTCCTGATCTCTCTCCCGAGCTCACCTCTCTCTCCCTCCCGTTCTGTAGGACGCCAAATTGTCGCCGGAGCCATCAACAACGCGCCAAGTCCCGCCGCCAGCAGCGCCCCGGCCGTCCTCGTCCATGCGCTCGAGACAGCGAGCGAGGACCTCGCTGCGTCCCTGGTCTCCTCCGAGCGCCGCTCCTTTGCGTTCTCCACCGCGGTCGAGCCGCCCAAGTCCCAGGACGCCATGGTTGGCCTCCTCTGTTCGATCCCCGTCGCCCCGCCAAGTTCCAGCGCTGCATTCCGCTCCGTTCCCGGCCAGATCCGCCGTCCTGGAGAACCGCGCCCCTTCCGGATGTCCCCTGCTTCGCCTTGGTCCTCGCCAGTTCCCCACGTCGCCTCCCCGTGCCCTGGAGACCGCCCCCGCCTACACTTTTGCCGCCTCCAGGTACCGTTGCGCCTCTGTTCGACAGGAGGACGACACGGTCGACGCCCGCGTTGACTGCGCCTCGCCCGCGAGTGGCTGCCATCTGGGCTCTAAGGCCCAGCAGCCCCCACGCCAGCACCTGGGCCATCGCAACCAGCGCCACGGGCCTAGCTTCAACGACCGCGTGGGCCACCAGCAAGCAGGCCCAGCACCCCCCTTCCAGCCGGCCCATCTTCTCCTCCAGGCTCAATGTGAGCAGCCTCCTCTCAGTTCGGCCCTGATCCAGTTTCAGCCCAGTAGTGTTTTTTTTCAGTCTATGCGATTTTAGCTTTTTCCCAGGTTTTTGCTGTTTTACAGAAAACCCCTTGTAGATCATGCATATAATAACTTAATAACCGTGCATTATATTAAAATGATTTTTATATAAAATATGCTTAGTTTTTCATCTAGTTTCATAATATGTCT
Source organism: Triticum urartu (assembly GCF_056163025.1). Taxonomy (NCBI): domain Eukaryota; kingdom Viridiplantae; phylum Streptophyta; class Magnoliopsida; order Poales; family Poaceae; genus Triticum; species Triticum urartu. Next base: position 114,929,119 of record NC_141877.1, read on the forward strand.
TTTTCATCCATGTTTAAAATTTTTAAAATGTTGTTTGATTAAATTTGCTCCTATGTCTTGCTAAAATGATTTAATTCATAACTAATTAACCGTAGCTCCAAATCTAATAAACTTTATATGTAAATGGGGTAGAAAAATGCCTAGTTTAACATGGTAGCATCACTTTGCATGTTTAACACCTCTAAAATTGTGTTCAGGGAAGAACAGTACCATAACCAAAATATGCATATGGGGATTTACCGGAATTGTTGTTCGTTGCTTCCGGCCTCATTTAAACTTGACTAGATAGATAGTTTTACTTTGCTTCACCTCTTTCCATGCTAACAACATTTAATATTGTTGGGTACATAAACGAGATCGAACTAAATAATTGTTGTGGTGTTCCATCAATATGCATCCCGTTGCATATTGAGCTCCACTTAATTGGTAGGGTTGCTTGTGCATTTTGCCATGCCATGCCTCTTTAAACCGGACATGCATCATACTTGATTGTGCATCATGCCATGTTTATGTGATGGTTGTTTACTATGTTGTTTGCTTTCTTTCCGGTGTACTTCGTCTCGGTAATCCGGTAACGTCGTGTTGTGAGGATTCGGTCGACTACGTCTGTTTGATTTCTTCATGGACTCGTTCTTCTTCCTTGCGGGACCTCAAGCAAGATGACCATACCCTCGAAATCACTTCTATCTTTGCTTGCTAGTTGCTCGCTCTTTTGCTATGCCTATGATGCGATACCTACCACTTGCTTATCATGCCTCCCATATTGTTAAACCAAGCCTCTAACCCATCTTGTCCTAGCAAACCGTTGTTTGGCTATGTTACCGCTTTGCTCAGCCCCTCTTATAGCGTTGTTAGTTGCAGGTGAAGATTGAAGTTTGTTCCTTGTTGGAACATGGAGATGTTGTTCCTTGTTGGAACATGTTTACTTGTTGGGATATCACAATATCTCTTATTTAATTAATGCACTATATACTTGGTAAAGGGTGGAAGGCTAGGCCTTATGACTGGTGTTTTGTTCCACTCTTGCCGCCCTAGTTTCCGTCATATCGGTGTTATGTTCCCGGATTTTGCGTTCCTTACGCGGTTGGGTTATAATGGGAACCCCTTGACAGTTTGCCTTGAATAAAACTCCTCCAGCAAGGCCCAACATTGGTTTTACCATTCGCCACCTAGCCTTTTCTTTCCCTTGGGTTCTGCAGACTCAAGGGTCATCTTTATTTTAACCCTCCCGGGCCAGTGCTCCTGTGAGTGCTGGTCCAACTAAGTGATGTCCGAGGCTACCCGGGGCAACTCTGGGCTGGCTTACCCGACGTCTTGCTCATCCGGTGTGCCCTGAGAACGAGATATGTGCAGCTCCTATCGGGATTTGTCGGCACATCTGGGTGGCTTTGCTGGTCTTGTTTTACCATTGTCGAAATGTCTTGTAACCGGGATTCCAAGCCTGATCGGGTCTTCCCGCTAGAAGGAATATCCTTCGTTGACCGCGAGAGCTTGTTATGGGCTAAGTTGGGACACCCCTGCAGGGATTTGAACTTTCGAAAGCCGTGCCCGCGGTTATGGGCAGATGGGAATTTGTTAACGTCCGGTTGTAGAAAACCTGAAGTTTATCTTAATTAAAATGCACCAACCGCGTGTGTAACCGTGATGGTCTCTTCTCGGCGGAGTCCGGGAAGTGAACACGGTGTTGGAGTAATGCTTGACGTAGGTTGTTCTAGGATCACTTCTTGATCATAGTTGTTGAACCGTGCTTTTGCCTTCTCTTCTCGCTCTCTTTTGCGAATAAGTTAGCCACCATATTATGCTAGTCGCTTGCTGCAGCTCCACATCATACCTTTGCCTTACCTATAAGCTTAAATAGTCTTGATCGCGAGGGTGTGAGATTGCTGAGTCCCCGTGACTCACAAATACTTCCAAAACCAGTTTGCAGGTGCTCGATGATACCGTACAGGTGACGCAACCAAGCTCAGGAGGAGCTCGATGAAGATCTTGTCCTTTATGTTGTTTTCGTTTCCAGTTGATCAGTAGCGGAGCCCAGTTGGGGTCGATTGGGGATCTGTGTAGCATTTGGGGTAGTCTTCTTTTATTTTGGTTCCGTAGTCGGACCTTGATTGTATCTGATTGATGTAATGCTTTATTCATGTATTTGTGTGAAGTGGCGATTGTAAGCCAACTATGTATATTTTCCCTTATTGTATTACATGGGTTGTTTGCGAAGATTACCTCACTTGCGACATTGCTTTCAATGCGGTTATGCCTCTAAGTCGTGCTTCGACACGTGGGAGATATAGCCGCATCGAGGGCGTTACATGGTATGAATATTCAGATCCAAAATATTCAAGACAAAAGTTTAATATTGACATAGAAATAATAATACTTCAAGCATACTAACTAAGCAATTATGTCTCTTCAAAATAACATGGCCAAAGAAAGTTATCCCTACAAAATCATATAGTCTGGCTATGCTCCATCTTCACCACACAAAGTATTCAAATCATGCACAACCCCGATGACAAGCCAAGCAATTGTTTCATACTTTTAATGTTCTCAAACTTTTTCAATCTTCACGCAATACATGAGCGTGAGCCATGGACATAGCACTATAGGTGGAATAGAATGGTGGTTGTGGAGAAGACAAAAAGGGAGAAGATAGTCTCACATCAACTAGGCGTATCAACGGGCTATGGAGATGCCCATCAATAGATATCAATGTGAGTGAGTAGGGATTGTCATGCAACGGATGCACTAGAGCTATAAGTATATGAAATGTCAAAAAGAAACTAAGTGGGTGTGCATCCAACTTGCTTGCTCATGAAGATCTTGGGCATTTTGAGGAAGCCCATCATTGGAATATACAAGCCAGGTTCTATAATGAAAAATTCCCACTAGTATATGAAAGTGATAACATAGGAGACTCTCTATCATGAAGATCATGGTGCTACTTTGAAGCACAAGTGTGGTAAAAAGATAGTAGCATTATCCCTTCTCTCTTTTTCTCTCATTTTTTACTTGGGCCTTTTCTCTTTTTTTATGGCCTCTTTTTTTCGTCCGGAGTCTCATCCCGACTTGTGGGGGAATCATAGTCTCCATCATCATTTCCTCACTTGGGACAATGCTCTAATAATGATGATCATCACACTTTTATTTACTTACAACTCAACAATTACAACTCGATACTTAGAACAAGATATGACTCTACATGAATGCCTCCGGTGGTGTACCGGGATATGCAATGACTCATGAGTGACATGTATGAAAGAATTATGAACGGTGGCTTTTCCACAAATACAATGTCAACTACATGATCATGCAAAGCAATATGACAATGATGGAGCGTGTCATAGTAAACGGAATGGTGGAAAGTTGCATGGCAATATATCTCGGAATGGCTATGGAAATGCCATGATAGGTAGGTATGGTGTCTGTTTTGAGGAAGGTATATGGTGGGTGTATGATACCGGTGAAAGGTGCGCGGTATTAGAGAGGCTAGCAATGGTGGAAGGGTGAGAGTGCGTATGATCCATGGACTCAACATTATTCATAAAGAACTCATATACTTATAGCAAAAATCTACAAGTTATCAAAGCAAAGTATTACGTGCATGCACCTAGGGGGATAGATTGGTAGGAAAAGACCATCGCTCGTCCCCGACCACCACTCATAAGGAAGACAATCAATAAATAAATCATGCTCCGACTTCATCACATAACGGTTCACCATACGTGCATGCTACGGGAATCACAAACTTTAACACAAGTTTTTCTCAAATTCACAACTACTCAACTAGCACAACTTTAATATCACCATCTCCATATCTCAAAACAATTATCAAGTATCAAACTTCTCTTAGTATTCAACACACTCATAAGGGAATTTTATTATTAATCTTGTATACCTGGCATATTAGGATTATTTAAGCAAATTACCATGCTATTTAAGACCCTCAAAATAATATAAGTGAAGCATGAGAGATCAATAGTTTCTATAAAACAAATCCACCACTGTGCTCTAAAAAGATATAAGTGAAGTACTAGAGCAAAACTATATAACTCGAAAGATATAAGTGAAGCACATAGAGTATTCTAATAATTTCCAAATCATGTGTGTCTCTATCTTAAAAGGTGTGTACAAAAAAGATGACTGTGGTAAACAAACAAATAAAGACTCAAATCATACAATATGCTCCAAGCAAAACACATATCATGTGGTGAATAAAAATATAGCTCCAAGTAAAGTTACCGATAGAAGCTGACGAAAGAGGCGATGCCTTCCGGGGCATCCCCAAGCTTTGGCTTTTAGGTGTCCTTAGATTATCTTGGGGGTGCCATGGACATCCGCAAGCTTAGGCTCTTGCCACTCCTTGTTCCATAATCCATCAAATCCTTACCCAAAACTTGAAAACTTCACAAAACAAAATTTAAAGTAGAAAATCTCGTGAGCTCCGTTAGTGAAAGAAAACAAAAGACCACTTCAAGGTACTGTAATGAACTCATTATTTATTTATATTGGTGTTAAACCTACTGTATTCCAACTTCTCTATGGTTTATAAACTATTTTACTAGCCATAGATTCATCAAAATAAGCAATCAACACACGAAAAACAGAATCTGTCAAAAACAGAACAGTCTGTAGTAATCTGTAGCTAACGCAAGATCTGGAACCCCAAAAATTCTACAATAAATTTCTGGACGTGAGTAATTTATCTATTAATCATCTGCAAAAATAATTAACTAAATATCACTTTCCAAATAAAAATGGCAGCAGTTCTCGTGAGCGCTAAAGTTTCTATTTTTTTACAGCAGGATTAACAAGACTTTCCCCAAGTCTTCCCAACGGTTCTACTTGGCACAAACACTAACTAAACACAAAAAACACAACCCAAAAAGAGGCTAGATAAATTATTTATTACTAAACAGGAGCAAAAAGCAAGGAATAAAAATAAAATTGGGTTGCCTCCCAACAAGCGCTATCGTTTAACGCCCCTAGCTAGGCATAAAAAGCAAGGATAGATCTAGTTATTGCCATCTTTGGTAGGCAATCCATAAATGGCTCTCATAATAGATTCATAAGGTAATTTAATTTTCTTTCTAGGAAAGTTTTCCATGCCTTTCCTTAACGTAAATGGGAATCTAATATTTCCTTCCTTCATATCAATAATTGCACCAATTGTTCTAAGGAAAGGTCTACCAAGAATAATAGGACATGAAGGATTGCAATCTATGTCAAGAACAATGAAATCTACGGGCACATAATTCCTATTTGCAATAATAAGAACATCATTAATTCTTCCCATAGGTTTCTTAATAGTGAAATCCGCAAGGTGCAAGTTTAGAGAGCAATCATCAAAATCACGGAAACCTAACAAATCACACAAAGTTTTTGGAATCGTGGAAACACTACCACCCAAATCACACAAAGCATAGCATTCATAATCTTTAATTTTAATTTTAATAGTAGGTTCCCACTCATCACAAAATTTTCTAGGGATAGAAACTTCCAACTCAAGTTTTTCTTCATAAGATTGCATCAAAGCATCAACGATATGTTTGGTAAAAGCTTTATTTTGACTATAAGCATGAGGAGAATTTAGCACAGATTGCAACAAGGAAATACAATCTATCAAAGAGCAATTATCATAATTAAGTTCCTTGAAATCCAAAATAGTGGGTTCATTAACATCTAGAGTTTTGATCTCTTCAATCCCACTTTTATCAAATTTAGCATCAAGATATAAAAACTCCGAATTTTTGGAACGCCTTCTAGGTAAAGGTGGATCATAATCAGTCCCATCATTATCAAGATTCATATTGAAAAACAAATATTTAATAGGGGACACATTAATAACTTTTATATCTTCATCTTTATTATCATGGAAACTAGAAGAACACGCTCTTATAAAGGAATCTTTCTTAGCACGCATCCTAGCGGTTCTTTCTTTGCACTCATCAATGGAAATTCTCACAGCTTTGAGAGACTCATTGATATCATACTTAGGTGGAATAGATCTAAGTTTTAAAGAATCAACATCAAGAGAAATTCTATCAACGTTCCTAGCCAACTCATCAATCTTAAGTAATTTTTCTTCAATCAAAGCATTAAAATTCTTTTGCGAAGTAATAAATTCTTTAATATTAGATTCAAAATCAGAGGGCATCTTATTATAATTTCCATAAGAATTTTTGTAGGAATTACCATAATTATTAGAGGAATTGCTAGGATAAGGCCTAGGATTAAAGTTTCCTCTACGCGTTGTTACCAGAATTGTTCCTACCAACAAAATTCACATCCATAGATTCATTATTATTCTCAATCAAAGTCGACCATATCATTAGGATCAGAAGAAAAACTTTTATTAGCAAATAATTTCATAAGTTCATCCATCTTTCCACTCAAAACATTAATTTCTTCTATCGCATGCACTTTTTTATTAGTAGATCTTTCAGTGTGCCATTGAGAATAATTAACCATAATATTATCTAGGAGTTTAGTAGCTTCTCCTAATGTGATTTCCATAAAAGTGCCTCCCGCGGCCGAATCTAAAATATTTCTAGAAGCAAAATTCAATTCGGCATAAAATTTTTGTATAATCATCCACAAATTCAAACCATGTGTTGGGCAATTACGTATCATTAATTTCATCCTCTCCCAAGCTTGTGCAACATGTTCATGATCAAGTTGCTTAAAATTCATAATATCGTTTCTAAGAGATATGATCTTAGCGGGAGGAAAATACTTAGAGATAAAAGCATCTTTGCACTTATTCCAAGAATCAATACTATTTTTAGGCAAAGACGGAAACCAAGCTTTAGCACGGTCTCTAAGAGAAAAAGGAAATAGTTTCAATTTAACAATATCATTATCAACATCTTTCTTCTTTTGCATATCACACAAATCAACGAAGCTATTTAGATGGGTAGCGGCATCTTCACTAGGAAGGCCGGAAAACGGATCTTTCATGACAAGATTCAGCAAGGCAGCATTAATTTCACAAGATTCAGCATCGGTAAGAGGAGCAATTGGAGTGCTAATAAAATCGTTGTTGTTGGTATTGGTAAAGTCACATAATTTAGTGTTTTCTTGAGCCATCATGACAAGCAAGCAATCCAACACACAAGCAAACTTGGAACGGGCAAAAAAGAGGCAAATAGAGAAAGAGAGGGAGGATGGAGAGAGAGGGCGAATATAACGGCAAGGGTGAAGTGGGGGAGAGGAAAACGAGAGGCAAATGGCAAATAATGTAATGCGGGAGATAAGGTTTTGTGATGGGTACTTGGTATGTTGACTTTTGCGTAGACCTCCCCGGCAACGGCGCCAGAAACCCCTCTTGCTACCTCTTGAGCACTTGCGTTGGTTTTCCCTTGAAGAGGAAAGGGTGGTGCAGCAGAGTAGCGTCAGTATTTCCCTCAGTTTTGAGAACCAATGTATCAATCCAGTAGGAGGCTACGCACGAGTCCCTCGCACCTGCACAAAACAAATAAATCCTCGCGACCAACGTGGTAAGGGGTTGTCAATCCCTACACGGTCACTTACGAGAGTGAGATCTGATAGATATGATAAGATAATATTTTTGGTATTTTTATGATAAACATGCAAAGTAAAATAAAAGCAATGAAAATAACTAAGTATTGGAAGATTAATATGATGAAGATAGACCCGGGGGCCATAGGTTTCACTAGTGTCTTCTCTCAAGAGCATAGGTATTTTACGGTGGGTGTACAAATTACTGTTGAGCAATTGACAGAATTGAGCATAGTTATGAGAATATCTAGGTACGATCATGTATATAGGCATCACGTCCAAGACAAGTAGACCGACTCCTGCCTGCATCTACTACTATTATTCCACACATCGACCGCTATCAAGCATTCATCTAGAGTATTAAGTTCATAAGAACAGAGTAACGCCTTAAGCAAGATGACATGATGTCACTACACCACAACACGATTGCAAGGACATAAAAACTGCCAGCAGAAGTCACTTATAAGGGCAGACAAACTGTCGGGAACGTTTTTCTCTCGACAGATAGAACTGCCACAAGAACGGCTGCCGAGAATTGCAAACGCCGGCAGATAGAGATTTCCCGGCAGTTTGTATGCCGCCATGTTCAAAGTTCTCCCGGCAGTTTCTATTCTCCCGGCAGACAAATTCTCCTGGCAGTTAATAGCTTTCCCGGCAGATGATGTGCCACTGTTGCCAAATACCCCAATCTATAAGGCTATTGCACTCTAGTATTGTATTTATTTCACATTTAGATGCACACTGACAAGCCATTCATTAAAATAAAGTAAAAGGAATCTGCACATTTATATTATAAAATCTGATGATCAAAGTACATGGTTACAATGTATACAATTCACTGATTACACATGATGACTTGCATCATAATTTAGCATCTATAGTTTCAATACATCCAAGTTATACAGAATGTAACAAGCACAAAATGCAAAGCTTGTAAGGTCTTCTACGTGAGCTCAGAGCATATGGTTAGGGCAAGTTATCTTTGGCCAGTCTTCACGAACATTTCCAACCTGGACAAAGAGATACAATTGACAAGTACAAGTATTATAAAACATTATCTGCATACATTGATTACAATACTCAAAGACAATCATGTGCACCGCTCCAACTTTTTAAGAAAGACATCTACATGAACGAAGAGAATTTCTCATCATATTTCCTTTCAAGGCATCAAGTAAATCATATAAAGCACTGATACGGCGATACGAGTAAGACGATGCCGGATATGGAAATTTCTAGAAACATCAACGCGTCAATATGGCAAGTATATATAAATAATTAATAAGATGACATATAATAAAGACAAACATAATAGAATGTGTAAGATGAGATCAAAATATTGCCCCATTGGTTGCCTCTGTACCTCTTTTCAAGTCCTCAACTCCTGATGGTGCTTCTATCTTACCAAATATAAGTGATAGACTCCTCCGTGCAGCTATTTCTCTAAGTGATGGAAGGTATCAAGCACACAGTATAGTACTCCTCTAGTACGTACTATGGAAGCTAGCCAGCAGCCAAGCACACAGTGACCACACCTCACTCAGGGCTCGGGGGTGAGTAGGCATAACTCTGAGGCAATTACTTCCTTCAAAAGCTTATGTACTATTTAAGAGTAACAAATATACACCTAGTTAAGGCTGGTTATTTTACTTTCTACAGTGGAGCTCACTATGGTAGTACAATGTCCCATTTTTTTCTCAAGGGCTACATTTAACACCCTCCATTTAACATCAGAGATTCTGAACAAAAAATGATACAGTATGGGTACCATACTCATCTCAACATCATCAGATCATTCCTCGTTTCGTACTGCACTGTATATGTTCCTTCCATGATTCCATCAAGCAGCTGAAAAAATAATGCTGGCGAAAACTGTGTTAGCATAAGGAAAATAATTGCACTTGACATTGCATATTATCCTGGAATAACTTGGCTTCTGCCACATCTACAGATGTAATGTGCTCAAAGCAAATTAAGAACTTTCAGTGTCAAAATCATTTACAAATAAGTGCTTAACTTGTGCACGCGATTTCTTGTATATTAACAACGGGGATTGCCCACATGAAGTGGATAAATGCTTAAAACATGTGTTTAGATTTCACACGCTTATTCCTGAAGCATTAAGCATTACAATATAGTGCCCAAATAGTGATGAGAGTTATTTATCTTGGAAAATTGTGAATTGTCACAAAGAGCAGAAAACATAAAAAATGAAGACCGCAATCTCAACATAGTAAGAATAATTACAACAAAATTTAATAGTGGAAGGGCATACAAAGATTTATCTCCCGGCGGCAGCACTACAAGAAAGTTATATTCTGTATATGTAGATGGTTGGGTATAAAAGATGCATATGTATCACTTCTGGAGGAAGATGATTAAGGTGCAGGTAGAGATGGTCGGTCAATGGTCCTGAGGCTAAAGGATAGAAACAGCAAGTGATGTGGGAAGAACCAACAACACCAGATTATCACCTAAAGCATAATCGCATAAAACAAGAGAACTGAAACATACGTACACCACGTCCTTCTCTAATTTCCATAGTCAATTAGTCATAGATCTAGAAACAACATCACGAGATGCCAGATCATTGGCGGTAGGGGCATATCGTTCCATGAACCTCTCAGCTTTGCTGTTCCTAAGAATACCACCTTCGCCCCGGGAACCTTAAAAATGAATGATGACATAGTAATGTAAGAAAATTTGGTTGATTGACTGATATTTCGATACTAACTGGAGAAATGTGCAGTGCAAAAGCTATAGTTAATACACATGTGACTACAGTAGGATAAAAAAGTTTTAGTTATGTAAAACCTTCGGTTATAAGGCATCCAGCACCGTAAATGCCTGTAGGATGGAACTGCACAAACTCAAGATCCTGCAAATTCAACAGATAGATATAACCATATCATCTTGAGAAGTAGCTAAGTCAGTGTGATTTAGTTCAGAAGACTAACCTGAAGGGGTAACCCAGCACGTGCAACCATAGCATTGTCATCACTAGTACATGTGTGAGGTGAAATAGCAGAGAAGTAACCTCTGCCATAACCATGTTGAGCTATAAAACAAGACAGGGATAAGACAGGCAGTAAACTGAAAAGGAATAGTCAGTGGTTAAGACAGAGATTCTTACTCCTGTTGCTAAAATAGCATTTGTTGAAAGGAAACGATGAAGGGTACCATCCTCCATGTTGAGTGCAATTACCCCCTGACAGGCGCGTCGAAAATAAGTATGCATTAATCAGCAGTGTCCTAAACATGCGGTGCAGAAAGCAAGCACTATTTATAGACCTAATTATATCCATTGAAAGGGCTCATTAGCTAGTAGGTTTTAACTATCATGTAAAAAATCTTGTCAACATTACAACAAGATCAGGTACACAAGACAATCTTAGCGGCACTAAAAAGATAATGCATTAATGACCTAATGCTTGTAGAATCTACAGCAACTGAACAAGCAAGGCAATTAAAAACCAAGGAAAAATAAGATCCAAGAAATATCCACATCAAGTCTAATAGAATGCAAAGAAAATTAATGCTAAAGGCAACAATCAAAGACTATTTTCCTTCAGTATGTCTACATCAAATTATAATCACATAAAAGTAGGCATATCTATTATTTATTACAAGTTAAATAATTGATTCCCAGAGAAGGGAAGAGACCCCCGAAACAAATCACTTTAGGTACATATGGCATTCCTTTACAAGTGAGAATGATTCTGAATTTCAGACAACCCATAAAAAATTACACATACACTAACCTGGCTGAAACAATTTGCAATTCCCGAGCACTTGGAATTTCTCAAAAAACCTACCACTACTAGACCCAGTCTCCAATCCTTTCACTAATAGCATCTGCATCAATTTGGTAGTAAAAAGAAAAAACAGCAATAAGAAGACAGTCTCGGTGGAAGGAGAGATGTAGCAGGGAGGGGAAATCTGGATTCGTACGGACAACTGGACAACGCCCACCATCAGTTCTCATCCAGCAGAGAAGGAGAGATTCACTACCTTGCTATGGAGAATCTCACCTAGATCGGGTTTCCATTGGCACGGATCTAAGCAGAGAGCAGGCACCGCGCTCGCAGTCAGCGGGAAAGGAAGCCGCGGCCAGGAGCCATCTCATGCTAGCCAGCGTGAAGGGCCGCGGAGAAGAGGAGCCCGATGCCGTGGTGGACCCTTGGACGGCACTGCTTCCTCTTGCGCTTGCCGTTGCCGCACATCACAATGGAGAAGGATTGGTGTTCGTCGTAGGATCTGTTGCTGGGGAGGAAGCTGACGTTGACCTTGACGCACCGGCGCCATCGACGTTTAGGTGGCTGTGCCGAAGGGAGGGAGGCTCCATCGACCTCATGCATCAGAGGCCTCTGGAGGGAGGAGACGCGACCTCTACGCACTGGCGCCATAGATCCAGATGCGGTCGCACAGGTCGGCTGAGGGGTGGTGGTGGCAGAAGGGGCGGTGTGGCGGCGGTGTCGGTCGAGGAGAAGGGGTAAAGGAGGGTTCGATTTGGGGGAGAACAGGAAGGGGCGGCGGCGACGGCGGCGGTGGTATCGGTCGAAGAGGAGGGGTAAAGGAGGTTCGATTTGGGGGAGAACAGGTCGGGGCGGCGGCTGTAATTCTTTTGAGCAAAAATTTTGGTCTGTCGCGCACTCTCCAGCACCAGCACGCGTTTGGGCCTAATTATTTTTGTGGGCTCGTGCCACGGATAGGCCCGGCAGACAGTGGGCCGTAGTTTAGTTCTGCCGGCAGTTTTGATGACCTAAGATGGGCATATCATTGCCGGCAGTACATGCGCCCTTGCTGCTTAAATTCTACCGGCAGTTTATCCACCCTTGTGCATTTTTGCCGGCAGTTACCTGATCCCCGGCAGATGGTTTGCCCTTATTCTCATATTTCTCCCGGCAGTTTATCCACCCTTGTGCATTTTTGCCGGCAGTTACCTGATCCCCGGCAGATGGTTTGCCCTTATTCTCATATTTCTCCCGGCAGTTAATTGCCCCCAATTTAGTGTTGTGGTGTAGTGTGTAGAGGGATAAACTCATGTAATATGATGAAACCCCATCTTGTTATCCTCGATGGCAATAATACAATACGTGCCTTGTTGCCCCTACTGTCACTGGGAAAGAACACCGCAAGATTGAACCCAAAGCTAAGCACTTCTCCCATTGCAAGAAAGATCAATCTAGTAGGCCAAACCAAACTGATAATTCGAACAGACTTGCAAAGATAACCAATCATACATAAACACAATTCAGAGAAGATTCAAATATTGTTCATAGATAAACTTGATCATAAACCCACAACTCATCGGTCTCAACAAACACACCGCAAAAGAAGATTACATCGAACATATCTCCACAAGAGAACGGGGGAACTTTGTATTGAGATCCAAAAAGAGAGAAGAAGGCATCTAGCTAATAACTATGGACCCGAAGGTCTGAGGTAAACTACTCACACTTCATCGGAGAGGCTATGGTGTTGATGTAGAAGCCCTCCGTGATCAATGCCCCCTCTGGCTGAGCTCCGAAATAGGCCCAAGATGGGATCTCGTGGATACAGAAAGTTACGGCGATGTAATTAGGGTTTTGGCTCCGTATCTGATTGTTTGGGGGTACGTAGGTATATATAGGAGCAGGAAGTACGTCGGTGGAGCAACAGCAGGCCCACGAGGGTGGAGGGCACGCCTGGGGGGAGTAGGCGCGCCCCCTACCTCGTGGCCTCCTGGTTGATGTCTTGACGTAGGGTCCAAGTCCTATGGATCATGTTTGTTCCGAAAATCATGTTCCCGAAGGTTTCATTACGTTTGGACTTCGTTTGATATTCTTTTTCTACGAAACCCTAAAATAGGCAAAAAAACAACAATTCTGGGCTGGGCCTCCGGTTAATAGGTTAGTCCCAAAAATAATATAAAAGTGTATAATAAAGCCCAATAATGTCCAAAACAGAATATAATATAGCATGGAACAATCAAAAATTATAGATACGCTGGAGACGTATCTTCAATCTCTGATCTAGTTGCTTTTGGTCCAGCCGCAAAAACCATCGCCGGTTGGAGCACCTGCATCTGCCTCCCGTGGCCGGCCGTGCCGTCGCGCAGGCCTCGCCGTCCCACTCTACTCCCAACGGTGGCCAGGTCATACCTGTACTCACCCACATCTTTTGTTATTCTCCGGCGAAGGCAGCCTCACCCAGTAGTCGAACCAGCCCCTCGTACTCCCCTCCACCAGGGACTCCAGTGCCCCTTGTTCCATGACTCCAGATCGTTCCCATCTTAGGCCTCGCGCATCGTCCACCGCCTTGGTGTTCTCGGCGCGGCATGGTCAACGTGGTCAAGGAACGCCTTCCACCGAAAGAGGACTGTACGTGGAGAGGCTGACAGTTGGGTCCACGACCGCAACAAGGAAGTGCCTCCTTATTACTGGCGAAATAATGATTCCTCCACCTGACAGCGGAACCTATCGGAAGGGCCTCGAAAAAACGCTTCCCCCCTGACAGCTGGGACCCACTAGCTACATCTTCGTACGCAAGGAAGTGCGTCCGTAGTATGGCCAAAAAATGAGTCTTCCCCCTGACAGCTGGGACCCACCAGCAATATCTTCGCATGGAAGGAAGTGCCTCCTTATCCTCCCTGACAGCTGGGACCCACCAGCTATATCTTTGCATGAAAGGAAGTGCCTTCTTATCCTCCCTGACAGCTGGGACCCACCGGGTCGAACCGTACGACGAGTTGTCTGTCTGGTCGCGAATGTGTACGTACATACTGGTCGACCGGTCTCTCTGCAGCAATGAACCGTGTACGAGTAAGGAGATGCACGTGTCGTAGTAGAGGCGCGGACGTAGCATGTCATGCAGTCCGTCTATATATATCTTGTACACGTACGTACAACCACAATGCAAGAGATTAAATGTGACTACGTACATACATAAGGGCGGGGTCTCGAACGCGTACTCGCGCATACGTACGGCCAGGCCTCGTGTACATGGAGAGGCAACGGACGGCAGTGATGTCGTCCTATTCATTGGCAGCTAACCAGGTGGGTCGGAACGGGGGAAACAAGGTCGTCTTCACCGAGAGCTAAGTGACTGGATCGGAACACATCCTGTTCATCAGAAGCAAAGCCACTTGGTCGGAACGCGTCCTGTTCATCGGCAGCCAACCGGCTTCGACGGAACAACTGAAATGAGGTCTGGCGTACCGCAGAACGGAGGAAACGGGCCTTCTGTTCGACCGCGTATGATCGAAACAGGGTCCTGTTCATCGGGAAGGGTCTAGCGTACCGCAAAACGGTGAAAACGAACTTCTGATCGAGCTCCTACGGTCGAAACGGGGTCCTGTTGATCGGGAGGGGTGTGGCGTACCGCAAAACGGAGGAAACAGACTGCTCTTCGACCTCCTATGGTCGAAATGGGGTCCTGTTCATCGGGAGGGGTGTGGCGTACCGCAAAACGGGACTCCATGGGCTATTGTTCATCCACCGTCGACTTCCTCTAGCCTCCACCTGCTACTGTTCATCCACCGTCTCCAGCCTCCACCAGACACTGTTCATCCAAGTGCTACTGTTCATCCAGCCTCCACCGGCTTCAGTTCAACCAGCCTCCATGGGGTCCTGTTCATCCACCCCCAACCGGCTGGGTTGTGTTGCGGCCTCCTTGGAGTCCTGTTCATCCAGCGGCAACCGCGTACTATATACAAGTGGGTCCTGTTCATCCAACGGCAACTGCCTACACATGGTCGGGGTCCTGTTCATCCAACCCCCACCAAGAACTGTTCAACCACATCCAACCCAACCGGCTCGACTCACACCACGTCTCGACTCATTCTATGTATCGCGCGCGTGGCAGCAACAAGCACCGTTCAGCCAGAGGCAATCCAACCGACTAGCTACGTCTCGCACGGGAGTTCGATCGACTTCAGTAAGCATGCAGCAGTAGCAGCGATGGATCGGGTTTAGTTAGCAGCGAAGGAGTCTTCGCCGAGTTCAGTTAGGAGCGAAGGGATCGATCGATCAGTTTCAGTACGTAGCAGTAGGAGATCGCTCAGGTTCAGTTATAGCGACACGGCTCGCACCACGCGCGCGTACGAGAGAAACGTGCAAACCACACTACATTGCTCAGCCTCGACCACCCACTGTAACTGGAAACTCCCCGATATTTTCCTCGTCCTCGCTTCTACCACGATTTTCTCCGTCATGGACGGCCCAAAGAATGTCATGCAGGTGCGTCTCCGGCCCGCCCAAGACGAAAAGCCCATTTTCAGTCATGATTTTTTGTCATAGAAGTAGGAGCCCACCACATCTATGATGATACCGGGTTTTGTCACAATTATCGTCATAGAAGTGTTATAAGTATGACAATTTTTTTTGTTTGGGCCAAAATGTCACAGATGTGTCTTTTTTGTAGTGCATTGACTTCGCAAGGCCAAGAGCAGCCCGACCACCAACCAGCACCCGCACGGTCGTGAAATCCATCCGCGCTAACACCCAACCATCCTCATCGCCTCGACCATGGTCGATGGCTGGCACTCCATGTCACTGCTGCAACCGGGGCGTCGAGTCGCCCACGCGACGCGCACGTCCACCATGGTACTCCCCTGTGCGAACCCGTGATCCGGCCACTGGCATGGAGCCAACACCGAACCAGGCTGAAACACCCCCAACAACGCTCAGATTCAGATGTCAGGAAATGAGGAAGGAGGGGAAGAATGCATGACTGTTTTTATGCCTACGTGACTTTTTCTTTTTGCTGACTCAGCCTAACGAGTGGGTCAGGCCAATTAGAGCAACTCCAACGCGTCGACCCAAACGAATGGTGATTTTGTCCGTATTTTTTCGGTATAGGTCGTCCGCTCGCTCGGCATCCGTCTTGTTTATGTTTTTGGTCGGCAGTGCGCCCTACGCGCCGACCCATATTTGCCGGTGCGGCCGGCTGTCCATTTTTCAGTAAATATGTACACATTTTGCATAGTTTCACAGGCAAACAAAAATTGCATAGATTCACAACCAAGTAAATTTAGCATAGTTTTACAAGCTGAATAAAAACTAAATTGTCTCAAATACATTTGAAAAAAACATACATATATTGGTTCAACGCTGGAAGGTGCCCCAGGATCGAGCTCCGTAACAACGGTCGCTGTCTATTAAGGTGGTCATGGACCAACACGGCAGATAAGATCTCCTCCCCATCACCCGGTGAGGAATTGTCAGAGTCACACAGGAAATTGTGGAGAAAGAACTCGTCGGCGGAGTCCATTTTGTACGTTGGCAAACTGCGAACAGCTTACGGGCGTCAACGAAAAAGCTGGCCGACGAAGAGACACGTGCCTCCCTTAGACCAGGTGACTGGTCTGGAGGCGTCTGACGAGCATGCCAGCGTCAGGACAGCAGGTGGTGTCAGACGAAGGAGTTGGCTAGGGCGGGAAGGCGGCTTCCTGCTCGCGGCGGCGTCCGAGTGTGTGTGTGTGGGGGGGGAGGGAGCTTCGGTGCCCCGGCGGCGAGGGGGTGGTGGTGGCGACGTGGGAGGTGGTGGGGTTGGGGTTAGGTGTGTCGGTAACGGCTGCTGGCAGAGGCACCAAAAATGGACGGCTGCGGCGATGGGGCGGGGCGGGTGAAGGTTTGATGTTGATATGGGTGGAATAAGAGGGCCAATGTGACACTGACTAGTGGGCCAAAGGAAGGAATAGGCACGCGGCACGTACGTCCGTTTCATGTCCGCGTCGACGTAAATGGGGCTCAAAATTGGGCCGAGAATGAGTCGGCAGGCGGACGAAAAGCAGACGCGCGTCCGTTTGGGTCGACGCATTGAGCCGACTTTTCTGTTCGTGCCGATCCAAACGGATGCGCACGGACAAAATGGGTCGGTCCGTTGGAGTTGTTCATAGTGACGTCAGCCAAATGCTTAGTGTCGACCATCTGTGTCTTTTTGTCACTTTTATTTTTTGGTGCGGTACAAAATGCCATAATCGTAAAGTGGTGGTTTTTTGCTAATTAAATGTGAGGGCCATGTGGATTTTACTCCCTATCCCCACTGTTGAACATGACGTGTTACTTTAGGCACCCACGATGACTTTTGATTCGTCCGATCTTGCTTTGGCATATGAAATTATTCTGCTTGTGCGATCGAAAGCGCACCAATGCATCTTTGGCGTGAAGCAAGGTATATTATGCTTCTCAAAAGCCAATAAAGCTATATTCTCACCCACTGTCAAGCCTTGTTTAGTGCAGTCAATATTGCATTTTTGTTTTGTCTCCCATGGATTTTCTAGATTTGTGTGCTAAGATAAGTTTTTTCTAATAATGCTTTGGACAACTGAATTAGGGATTTTGTCGAGTCTTTGGATCTTCATCCTCCTTTTCTTTCATGTCCGTCTTCTTTCTTAAATCATCACTGTAACCTCCTCAATCAGACATTTAACGGCATCAACCTATCAACATAGTCATGTTCAGTGGTTGATAGATACTTCCTCCGTCCCATAATATAAAAACGTTTTTTATATTGATGTAGTGTCAGAAACACTCTTATATTATTGGGGCGGAGGGAGTAAAACATTGCTATTAACCCCTCCATCCCAGTGACCCTTATCACCCCGAACCTAGATCTCTAACCCCAGTCTCCAGCAATATCTCATTTCAGGGCTCCTCTATTACAAAGTTGAGAAAAGCAAACCGGCAACTGAACTTATGAGGTTGTCTGTTCACGTTTTGATTGGTCAGATCACCTATGCATTGGCACAATTGTGAAAAAATATATCAAAAGATTTAAGGTACTTTTTCAAAATTTTGACCAAAAATCAAATGAATGCACATTATATCAAACGTAACCCAATAATAAATCACAAAGTGTTCTAACCTTGGCATGCCTTGCCTCAAGGTTAGTTGTTTGAGTTTTTACATCATTTTTAAAATATTTTCTTGATTTTTTTCACCAAAAGACCTATACACCTTAAAAACACCGGGCAAGGTACCGGTTCCCGATTTTTCGAGCCGGACCGCCGGCCGTTACTGAAACTATTCTCCAATGCTGAGGCTTCTTTCTTCGACTCCACTTCATTTTCTACCGCTAGCATATTGTTGTAGAGAATCGACCCTGTTTTCAATAGGAAAAACATGCGACCAACTATTAGAATTTATTTAAAAAATCGAAATATCCATGTTATCATATCAAATTGAATACTATCAATTCAACCGAGGTTTATCATTTTTATGCTAAGTGATGTTCTATTTTGAGTGACTACCATTTACGAAAATTTCATGGAATGGGAGTTTAGCAATCATAGAGAAAAGAATGCAACATTACAAGAAGAAAATCACTCGCATTATTTTCCTTGCACTCGGATGGCTTAGCTCAGTACTACCAGCTACACCGCCGGTATTACAGATGACGAAACCTAAGGTCTCAATACAAACATTTAACTGCAACATTTGTATGAAAACAGGCCACTTAATTAACGCTCACGAACTCTTATCTTAAATAAAACGTACGCACGGATCGCGCATGGCGTAGAAGTACGGCAAAGCGAGGACAACACGGAGCTCCGGGCTCTAGTTGTCGGCGACGACGGTGCGGATGACCATGTCGGCGTCCTCCGCCGCCGCGGCGCCGCACTGGAGCATGGACGACTGACAGAGGACGATCTTAAGCTCCCCGGGCGCGCGGCAGCTCTGCGGCACGGGCTCCACGTCTGTCGGCGTGGTCCTGGTGAGCGGGCAACGGTTCTTGAAGTACCCCGCGGGCCCGCGGCACGCGGTGCCTTCGGCGGCGCGGTTGTCCGGAGAGCAGTCGCAGTTGAGGTCCACGACGCAGCCGAGCGCCGGGCACTGCCCGCCGCCGATGGCCTGCGGGCTCAACACCATCGGCACGTTGAACCCGTCTACGAGGCTGACGCTGTACGCGGCGAGGTCCAGGTTCCCGCTGTCGTGGACCGTGATCTGCGCGACGGTGGACGGCGGCGCGTCGCCCGTGAAGCACCCGCGCGGCGGCGACGTGCCGTCGTTGCAGCCGGTGCGGGCCGCGACGCGGCCGGCCCAGAAGGTGGGTGGGAAGGTGAGGGAGAGAATCGCGTTGGTGTCGAGGCGCGCGGTGTTTTCGGAGATGGACGGAAGGCCGGCGTTGGGGGTGACGAGCGGCCAGACCGGGTGCGGGCAGAGGTTGTGGATAGTCAGCTTGGTCGCTGACGAGAAGGCGGCTAGCGCGGCAAGGACGAGGAGGACGAAGGCGAGATCCCTGGCCATGGCAGCTACAGCAACTAGCTAGCTTGTGAGATGAGAGGTGGGGTTAGAGAGGAGCGGCTGGATTCTAGTACTTTTGTAGCCAAGGATTGCCGCTCGGGCTGAGTCGTCAGGGACAGCTTTTTGCTTTTGCTTTTTTTTTTGCTTGTTTCGAGGGAGGAAAAGCAACGGCTTCACAGTATGCCGAGACATGTTTGATAGGCTGCATATACCTCAGCTAGGCCCGCGCGAGAAGAAAAAAGTCTGTTTGATTATCCGTATTTACTGTTCGAAATCATTAATTAAGGAGTACTCGTTGCAAAAAATACTTTATTTTCCAGGGTCGCGACAAGTGGCGCATATGCAGCGCGCCACTTGTCGCAACCTGGGAGTTTTTTCCTTTTTTCGTAGATCCGTTTATTCAAAACGTTTTATCTTTTAAACCGTGCGTCCAAATCTCGAACCGTTTTTACGATTGGATTCCTCGCATCGAGATCTTCAAAACTAGATCCCATGTTGATAGGTTTTGACGAACTTTTTTTTCACGAAAAAAACCGGACGAAAAACCGAACCGGGAGCACGATTTTTTCCCTTTCCGAAAGAGGCACGTCCGTGCCTCTCGCGAAATTACAACCGTGCCTCTCGTGGAAGCAAAATCGTGACTCTCGTGGAAGGAAAAGAAACAGAAACATGTTTTTTTCCCGTTTCCGAGAGGCATGGCCATGACTCTCGCGAAAGAGTAACCGTGCCTCTCGTGAAAGCAAAACCGTGACTCTCACGAAAGAAAAAAAACAGAAAACGCGTATTTTTTCCCTTTCCGCGAGGCACGGCCGTGACTTTCGCGTAAGCACAACCGTGCCTCTCGCGGAAGCAAAACCGTGACTCTAACGAAAGAAATAAAAACAGAAAACGCGTTTTGTTTTTCCCTTTCCGAGAGGCACGGCCGTGACTCTCGCGAAAGCACAACCGTACCTCTCGCGGAAGCAAAACCGTGACTCTCGCGAAAAAAAGAAAAAACACGTTTTTTTTTGTTTCCGAAAGGCACGGCCCTGACTCTCGATAAAGCACAACCGTGCCTCTCGTGAAAAAAAAAACCGTGACTTTCGTGAAAGGAAAAAAAAGAAAACGTGTTTTTTCGCGCAAAAAAAATTTTCGAATTTTTTTGATCGAAAAGCTAAGAAAGACCGGAGGAAAACCAAAACGTCGAAAAAACCCGGAAAGGAAACCGTTTGAAAGCCGAAAACGCGTGCGGAAAAATAAAAAAACAAAATTCGAAGGAAGCGTCGAGAGCGCGACACGTGGCGAATGGCTAAGAGCGCGCCAAGTGGCGCTGATCATTGCGAGGCTCCCGAAGGAGCGCTCGTTAACTAGTTGCTCCCTTCACTGTTGGGCCTGCATAGCATGAACATTAAAGCATCTCTGGGTCTGCAACCCGAGGAACGCTCAAATCGGCCTTTTTTGGAGCCAGGCCCGCGCGGTGCAACCCTAGGCACGTGGGTGTGGGCGGTTGCACGCGTGGGTGCAGTCCCGAGACGTCGCGTTGTTTCCAGACGCGTCGTCATAAATTGCCATCACCTCCCTTCCTAACCGCGCTCTCCCCTCTTCCCCACTCACACCGACGGCGGCGACGGCGGCAACCACCTAAGCTCTACTGCGAATCGATCCAAGACGACGGCGGCAACCACCGGAGTGACTGTAGACCTCTACCAGAGCGTATCGTCCATGGCGGTAAGACCTCGTCCTCTCTGTACATTCACTGCTTTCGACTCAGGCTAGATTCGATTAGAGCACGCGATTGAACAGTTAGGGAGGGGACTAAACACATGGGGGGATTGACATTAATTGATTCTGCATCTACGGCTACTAGGACTCATAGGTTATTTTTTTGATTACATCAGGGGCGGGATTGGATTGTCTAGTCGCGGTGACCCTGGAGTCGCGTCGAGCGGCGGGGGCATAGTCATCTTCTTTTCTTCCTCATCGGCTTCATCATAATCGTCTTCATCAAGAACGATGGGTCTTGCACGGTCGTCTGCCGCCGCCGCCCTGGCCACCCCACTAACCCAGCACCACACTCAAACCCCCTCTGGTACGCCGCTCCACGCTGGTCTTGAGGCGCCTTGTACTGATTGTACTTGGCACATCTTGCCCGCTATCGAGCGTCGCTGGAGTTTGCCTGATTCATGGCCCAGCACAGGATGTCCACTGACATCGCGCCCTTGGCTGGGTCCGGAACCAATGTCTTCAGCTCGTCCGGCGTAGCCTTCTTCATCATAGCACCGGCCTCCTTGTGCATGCCATCGATGCTGTTGAAGTTCGATCACACTTCCATGGTGTGCTTGAACTTCTTGCGTTCACCGAGTGAGCACCCAAGGAAGAATGCCCTCCATCCAATGCCCGAGGGGGAAGGGTTGGGGTTGGAGTTGGAGTTCATGCCGAGGAGAGGTGGTGAAACAGAGGGGGTTTGAGAATGGTGCTGGGTTAGTGGGGTCGGTTAATATAGGAGCATTAGGCCGATATGAATGAATGTTAACCGTTGATATGCGTGTCGTTCATAATGTAGATGGACAAGGCCAAGAAGGTGGTGCCACCATTGGATAAGGGCAAGAAGGTTGTGCCTCCAGTGATCAAAGTGGCAGTGCAGGATCACCCAAGCCCCAAGCGGAGGAACTATGGCCACTTCCATCAGAAGTCAGGACCAAACCACTTCTGCAAGGTTATCCTTGCTCCAAAGCTGGAGAGTCTGCCATTGCCTCTGGACATCACAAAGCACTTCCCCGCCATCCCTACATAGTTCAAGATAAAGAAGAACACCGGCTGCGCATGGAGGGTGGCGGTGAGGGTGATCGACGACAGGGTCACCCTTGACCAGGTTGGGCTACCTTCGTCGTCGTTCACCAGATC
Organism: Triticum urartu; assembly: GCF_056163025.1. Lineage (NCBI taxonomy): Eukaryota > Viridiplantae > Streptophyta > Magnoliopsida > Poales > Poaceae > Triticum > Triticum urartu. Next base: position 114,951,744 of record NC_141877.1, read on the forward strand.
ATGACCAGGTACATGCTAACGTTCAAGCTGTTGTCCCCCGACACCATGAAGATGATCGTCTTCAACGATGAGGGCGTGGAGGTGGTCACCAAGTTCAAGGAGCACGACAATGCCTTTGTCGCGACCGCCCGATCGAGCTCCGGTTGTCCAATCCATGGTTGTTCTTGCTTTAAGACTTTGGTTTCGGTTAGAACTTATTGTACTGTGTTGGTTTAAAAGTTGTTCTGCGTGGTTAAGGCTTATGTTTGTACCTAAGATTGTTCTATTGCTACTAGTTTAGTTCTTAGTAGTAACCTGGATGTAACCTGTAACGCCCTCGATGCGGCTATATCCCCCACGTGTCGAAGCACGACTTAGAGGCATAACCGCATTGAAAGCAATGTCGCAAGTGAGGTAATCTTCACACAACCCATGTAATACATAAGGGAAAGAGATACATAGTTGGCTTACAATCGCCACTTCACACAATACATGAATAAAGCATTACATTCATCCAAATACACTCAAGGTCCGACTATGGAACCAAAATAAAAGAAGACTACCCCAAATGCTACACAGATCCCCGATCATCCCAACTGGGCTCCACTACTGATCAACTGGAAACGGAACAACATAACGAACGCGAATCTCATCGAGCTCCTCCTTGAGCTCAGTTGTGTCACCTGCACGGTTTCATCGGCACCTGCAAGCTGGTTTTGGAAGTATCTGTGAGTCACGGGGACTCAGCAATCTTACACCCTCGCGATCAAGACTATTTAAGCTTATAGGAAGGGTAAAAGTATGAGGTGGAGCTGCAGCAAGCGACTAGCATATATGGTGGCTAACATACGCAAGTGAGAGCGAGAAGAGAAGGCAAAGCATGGTCGAGAAACTATGATCAAGAAGTGGTCCTAGAACAACCTACGTCAAGCATAACTCCAACACCGTGTTCACTTCCTGGACTCCGCCGGAAAGAGACCGTCATGATTACACACGCGGTTGATGCATTTTAATTAAGTTAAGTTTCAGGTTTTCTAAAACCGGACGTTAACAAATTCATATCTGCCCATAACCGCGGGCACGACTTTCGAAAGTTCAAATCCCTGCAGGGGTGTCCCAACTTAGCCCATCACAAGCTCTCATGGTCAACGAAGGATATTCCTTCTCCCAAGGCAATCCAATCAGACTCGGCATCCCGGTTACAAGACATCCTCGACAATGGTAAAACAAGTCCAGCAAGACCACCCGCTGTGCCGACAAATCCCGATAGGAGCTGCACATATCTCGTTCTCAGGGCACACCGGATAAGCAATCCGTACAACTAAAACCAGCCCTCGAGTTTCCCCGAGGTGGCGCTGCAAGGGGCTCTAGTTTGGACCAACACTTAGACAAGCACTGGCCCGGGGGGGGGTTAAAATAAAGATGACCCTCGGGATGCACGACTCCTAAGGGAAAAATGCTAGGTGGCGAATGGTAAAACCAAGGTTGGGCCTTGCTGGAGGAGTTTTATTCAAAGCGAACTGTCAAGGGGTTCCCATTATAACCCAACCGTGTAAGGAACGCAAAATCCGGGAACATAACACCGATATGACGGAAACTAGGGCGGCAAGAGTGGAACAAAACACCAGGCATAAGGCCGAGCCTTCCACCCATTACCAAGTATATAGATGCATTAATTAAATAAGAGATATTGTGATATCCCAACAATAATATCCATGTTCCAACAAGGAACAAACTCCAATCTTCACCTGCAACTAGCAATGCTATAAGAGGGGCTGAGCAAAGCGGTAACATAGCCAAACAACGGTTTGCTAGGACAAGGTGGGTTAGAGGCTTGGCTTAGCAACATGGGAGGCATGATATAGCAAGTGGTAGGTATCACATCATAGGCATAGAAAAAGAGCGAGCAACTAGCAAGCAAAGATAGAAGTGATTTCGAGGGTATGGTCATCTTGCCTGAGATCCCGCAAGGAAGAAGAACGAGTCCATGAAGAAGACAAACGGACGTAGCCAACGTATCCTCACAAACGCAACGTTACCGGATTACCGAGAAGAAGTACACCGGAAAGAAAGCAAACAACATAGTAAACAAGCATCACATAAGCATGGCACGATGTGCAAACAAGTATGATGCATGTCCGGTTTAATGAGGCATGGCATGGCAAAGTGCACAAGCAATCCTACAAATTAAGTGGAGCTCAATATGCAACGAGTTGCATATTGATGAAACACCACAACAAGTTATTTAGTTCGATCTCGTTTATGTACCCAACAATATTAAATGTTGTTTAGCATGGCAAGGGGTGAAGCATGAGCAAACTAAACATTTAAGCAAGTTTAAATGAGGCCGGAAACAACAACAACAATTCCGGTAAAACCCCATATGCATATTTTAAGGTTTGGTACTATTCTGCCCTAAACACAATTTTAGAGTTGTTAAACATGCAAACTAAAGCCACCATGTTAAACTAGGCATTTTTCTACTCCATTTACATATATAGTTTATTACAAACCGAGTTACGGTTATTTAGTTATGAACCAAAGTATTTTAGCATGGCATAGGAGCAAATTAAAGCAAACATCATTTTAAGCATTTCAAACATAGATGAAAGTGACATATTATGAAACTAGATGAAAAACTAAGCATATTTCATATATAAATTGTTTTAATCCGATGCACGGTTGTGGAATTATTAAATGCATGATCCACACGGGCTTTTCTGTAAAACTGTTTTACACTGGATAAAAGCTAAATTCGTCCCGAGAGAAAAAATACTACATGGGTCGAAACTGGAGTCGGGCCAACAGGAATAGGCGGTGGGGGGCGCAGCTCACCATGGGCCTTGGCCCGGAACTATGGAGAGGAGGAGGCAGGCCGGGACGCTGGACCTTGGGGAGGCACTGGTGAGTGGTTGGGCCGGCTGGCCAGGCCGACGAAGGAACAGGGGTGCGGTCAATGGGAGCGAGGCGGCGCTGCGAGCGTCTCCTCCTGCTCGAGGCAGAAGCAGGGGAGGACAGCGACGACGCGGGACTTGGCAGCGGGCGACGAGGCGAGGCGGGGATCGGCCGGATCCGGCGGGTTGGGACTAGGACGGCGACGACGAGGCCGACGGCGAGCACCAGCGGTGGCGTCTTGCTGCGAGGGAGAGAGAGAGCTGGTGAGGAGAAAGTACAGGGAGGAAGAAGAGCGAGGGAAGGAGGCAAAGCAGGGCGCTTGGCCTGTGGTCGCCGGCGGCGACGCTTGCAGGGAGGTCCGACGGTTGGGGAAAAGATCCGGGCGGCGAGGAAAAGCTCGACGAGGCAGGGGCTTGGCGCGGGCTTGACGGGGTCCTGCTGGCGCTGCTAAACATCGAGAGGATGGAGAGGACAGCGCAAGGCGGCGGTGGAGCAACTGGGCATGGGGAAATGGCCTGGTGGTGCGGTGAACGGTGGCTGTTCTCGGGTGGAGCTCGTGCTGAACCGACGGGTGGCGCTACGGCAAGGTGGAGTTGGATTGGTGGGTGGCTGCGAGTTGCGGTTGGATCGAGGCGAGGAGGTGGATTGGATCTGGATCCCGAGGAAGATACGGTAGGTGGCGGCGGCTCGACGGGACAAAGTCCCTAGATTTTAGGGCTTGTCCAAAATGACTAAGGGTGGACTATAAATACCTTACAGATTAGGTTAGGGGCTACCTCGGTCCCTCTGATCGAAAACGGACGGTCGCGAATAAATAGCTAGGGTGCCCAAATAAGAAAACGGAGACGTTTTGTAGATGTTTGGGGATGTTCCGGACCCAATGGTGATGACTATCCGGGTCGGGTTCGGGATAGCTTTCGGACGCGCGCGAGGGGCCGATGCACTGAGCAAAAAGGGGTTAGGCAGGGCCAAGGTGGACTGTGGAGAGCGGGTTGGTCTGAGAGAAGAGGGGAGAGATGCAGCACGGCAGGGTTTCCGGAGACCGAAAACGTCCGACGAAAAGACCGGCTATACTGCCGCTATAGTTATCCGTTGGGGCATCAAACGGACTCCAAATGCGATGAAACTTGACAGGTGGTCTATCTACACTATAATAAGACCACACGCCAACTTTCAACCCAATCCGAGAACATTTTCCGGCCACTTATAAAATAATATTTCGGACGTGCCGCGGGCGCGTGCGAGTGTGGTTGGGCTCAGAACGGACAACAGACGGAACTGGGGGAAACCCGAACTAATGCAAGTTTTGAAAACATGATGATGCAATGCACATGATGACATGACAAGATGCAACACGCAAGCAAATGACATGGCAACAATAGTGAATAACTGGGAGACACCTGGCGCATCGGTCTCGGGGCGTTACATAACCAAACAACCGGACTTGTGTTTCCCCTCAATGCAGGCAACCAATCAACATGCAGATGTTGGTTTTTTGTGTGTATATGCTCATCAGGCCCAATAGAGACAAGTAGCAAAGTGGCAAAAAATGATGCAGGTAACCAAATGCGCCCCTAGTATTTTTTGAGGAGAATGTTGGATCCTAAAAGAAGACTCCGTAAGGCATCTTCAACACTGACCCATAAATTTACTCCGGCATTCGTCTGCGGAGAAGGGATCAGTTCATAGACACGGATAAAGAAGTCAGCCATCCAACGCTGCCCGCATATGTCGGACCTCAATTTTGTTTTAAGACGGCACAATTCAAATAGGCTCATATATAGTTTAAAATAGTTCAAATATTCAAATGCGCCTATAGTTCTAATTAAAAAGGTTTAAATATTACACTCTAATGTTGTTGTCCCCCTTAACCGTCCAGAGATGCTCAATCAAATCATTTTTCAGCTGATCGTGAGTTCTTTGATGCCAAATTTGTAGATGCATTTGAACAAACTCTTCAACTGTGGTCAGATTTTCATTGGGATGTTTGATAGGATCACCCATGTTATCAAATTAAAGACCTGTGGCAGCATCCTCAAGCTCATCCTCCACGATCATGTTGCGCATGATCACACAACAGTCATCACCTCCCAAAAGGTCTATGGATCCCATTCTTTAGTAGGTCCATGAACAATTGCAAAATGTGCATGCAGAACTTTGAAAGACCTCTCAACATCCTTTCTAACTACTTCTTGTCTTTGGGCAAAGTGAGACTTTGTTTGACCAACTGGGTCTGAGATGGTATTCACAAAGTTAGCAGAAGGAGGATAGATACCATCAACTAGATAGTAGCCCATGTTGTACTCATACCCATTAAAGTATAGTTGCAAAGATGAGTTTTTCCTTCAGTCAACCTAGCAAACAATGGTTATCACTATAGTACATTGATGTCATTGTGAGAGCATGGCATGCCAAAAAAGGATGATAAATCCAAAGATCCTAGGGTGCAACTTATTCAAGAATGATGGTGGAATTCTTAGCATGACCCTGGTATTGGCCTTGCAAAGCTTTTGGGTAGTTCTTCCATCTCCAATGCATGCAGTCAAGTGACCCGAGCAAACTTGGCCACCCACTTGCTTCCGAGATGGCCAAGAGCCTCTTAGTGTTTGCCACAGTTGGTTCTCTCGGGTACTAAGGTCGGAGGAGAGGTGTGGAACGACGGCGGAGGAGAAGCGGCATGGAGCCCAAGTGTATCGTTGGAGGTGATGGACTTGTGGCATGGCATGGCAAGGTTGTGGAGCGGCGGTGAAGGCAAGAGAGAAAAACTGAAGGGAGAAAATGCGCGGATGGAGGCGCGGTGTCCAGGAGGGCGTCGGTGTCAAAATCGGCGGATCTCGGGTAGGGGGTCCCGAACTGTGCGTCTTGAATCGATGGTAACAGGAGACGGGGGACATAACGTTTACCCAGGTTTGGGCCCTCTCTATGGAGGTAAAACCCTACGTCCTGCTTGATTGATATTGATGAATATGAGTGTTACAAGAGTGGATCTACCACGAGATCGTAATGGCTAAACCCTAGAAGTCTAGCCTATGTGGGTATGGTAATGAGTATATGTGATGTCCTTTCCGAACTATCCCCTTCGGTTTATATAGGCACCAAGGGGATCTAGGGTTTACATGGAGTCGGTTACATGAGAAGGAATTTTCGGTCGCCAAGCTTTCCTTCCACGCCAAGTAGAGTCCAATCCGGACACGGTGCATTCTTCGGACTTCATGTCTTCACAACCATTAGTCCGGCCCAAAGGATAATAGGTCGGACGCCCGAGGACCCCTTAGTCCAGGACTCCCTCAGTAGACCCTGAACTTGGCTTCAATGACGAGGAGTCCGGCACGCAGATTTGTCTTCGGCATTGCAAGGCGGGTTCCCTTCTTCCCGAACTTCAAGATAGTCTTTGGATGCGATGATTATATCCGGACCTGTCACACACACCATATATAACCGCATAGAGAATATATATTCTTACACGAGTCTAATCCACAGACAACTTTTACAACATGACATCGCGTTTGTCCGGTCGTAATTTCGAACCGTTTTTCGTCTACCACTCCATGTTGCGAGACGCGGTTGTCATTGGCACGTCTTGTCTAAGAAAAGATCATGCCCCCCTTATTACGAGATTCTCATCAATACGGGCGTGGGTAACCCAACCGTGTCGTTTTGCACGGCTCTCAGGAATAGGCGAGTTCAAGGCGAGTGGGTAGGCGCTTGATATTCGTGGTCTTTATAAGGGGATAAGGACACTCTTCCTTTACCCACATCCTTCTTCATCTCCAGTCCCTCCATCCTTGAGCTCTAGTGCCCAAGCTTTTGGCTTTTCCTCGTTCGAGAAGACATTCTAATCATGTCCGGATCCAGGGCTGGAGGTAAGTGGATGGCCTCCTCCGTTAAGGAGAAGAACATCGCGGAGCTCCGGGAGGCCGGCTATCTAGCCAAGGAGATTTCTCACCGACTCCTAGAAAAAGGGCAGATCGTCCCTACCCCCGATCCCCACCAGAGGGTTGTGTTTCTCACACACTTCGTCCGTGGGCTGGGATTCCCTCTTCATCCATTTGTCCGTGGATTGATGTTTTACTATGGGTTGGACTTCCACGATCTGGCCCCCAACTTTACCCTCAATATCTCCGCATTCATAGTTGTGTGCGAAGCCTTTCTCTGCATCCCACCTCACTTTGGCCTATGGCTGAAGACTTTTAATGTAAATCCAAAGGTGGTGCGCGGCCAACAGGCCGAGTGCGGAGGTGCCATGGTGGGCAAGATACCCAATACCACCTGGCTCGAAGGCTCCTTCGTAGAGACGGTGAAGGGATGGCAATCGGGGTGGTTCTAAATAATCGAGCTGCGTGACGCCAACTGGGCGGCGGCTCCCAAATTCTGATCCGGAGTCCCGATGCGGCTTACCTCCTGGCAGGAGAAGGGCCTGACCTGGGGATCTCTGGAAGAGATCACAGGGCTCCAAACGTGCCTCCAGAATATGATAACCTGGAAGATCAAGCTAGTTGATGTGATCTTGGTCATGCTTGTACGCCAGATCCTTCCATGTCAGCGCCGGACCTGTTATTTGTGGGAGTTCAATTCGGCCGAGCACCAGACGCTGCTAAGGCCCTTCGGCACGACGCACGAAGATATCTGGAAGGTGCTCTTCAAGGGCAGCGAGACGCCGCCACCCTTGACCAAAGATCGCGGGCTCAACTTTAAGCGTCAGGCCAATTCGGTAAGCCATCAAGGTGTAGTCTTTAAGGACACATTTCGAGGGAGGATACTAAGCCTTCTTGTCACTTTCTTTTTCAGGCCTGGGTCGATCTAGCGGGACGGATTAATAGTCCGGCTCCGCTGCCCGAAGATGAAGAAACCACACTTCTTACCAAGATGTTATTTCCGGCGCCTTACGACGTGCCGCAGAAGAAGGTCAAAACCATGGTCAAGGGGAGCAGGCGTGGGCTTCTCTGAAGGAGCACCTTGGTCGTCTCGTCTGACGACGAGACGGACCTCTCAGCCGCCAAAGACGACGATGAGGAGGGAGGCGACTGCCCCCCTACGAGAGGAAGGGAGAAAAGGGAGGCCTCCTCGAGTTTGGAGGCGGAGGAACCCAAGAGGGGGAGAGGCTCCTTCGCGGATAACTCCGCGTGGGATGTTGACAGCAGTCCGGAGCGACCTCGTCGGACCAAGCCTCGGGCCGCCTCGTGAGTACCAGAATCAAAAACATCCAGCCTTCTCGGTTTGCAATATTGATGCATTAAACCTTGTCGTTGCAGTCCGGCATGCGAAGGCTCCCCATGATCCTCGACAGAGGATTCGCTGGACTCAAAGGAGATGGCTAGCATGTCACCGCCGCCTGCTCATTCCATCTCACCCAAGGGTGACGACGAGGTGGTGTCCAAAAAGACTTCCCCATGCCGGGGGGAGATTTCGGAGACCATCGGGGTGACGCCCCAGGATGGCTCCTCGGCTGCCAGACATACGAGGGAAAAAGTCCCCACAGGGACCGGTGACGAGGCCCGAGTTCCCTTTGGGCCTCAGCCGGATACCATTCCGGAGAGCTTCAAGGCTCTGGGGTCCAGCGAACGGCATTCCCTGATGGGGAACGTAGTAATTTCAAAAAATTTCCTACGCACACGCAAGATTATGGTGATGCATAAAAACGAGAGGGGATAGTGTGGTCTACTTACCCTTGTAGACCGACAACGGAAGCGTTAGCACAACGCGGTTGATGTAGTCGTACGTCTTCACGGCTCGACCGATCAAGCACCGAAACTACGGCACCTCCGAGTTCTAGCACATGTTCAGCTCGATGACGATCCCCGGACTCTGATCCAGCAAAGTGTCGGGGAAGAGTTCCGTCAGCATGACGGCGCGGTGATGATCTTGATGTACTACCGTCGCAGGGCTTCGCCTAAGCACCGCTACAATATTATCGAGGACTATGGTGGAAGGGGGCACCGCACACGGCTAAGAATATGATCACGTGGATCAACTTGTGTGTCTAGGGGTGCCCCCTGCCCCCGTATGTAAAGGATCAAAGGGGGGGGGGTGCGGCCGGCCAGGAGGAGGGCGCGCCAGGAGTCCTACTCCCACCGGGAGTAGGATTCCCCCCTTTCCTAGTTGGGATAGGATTCGGGAGGGGGAAAGAGAGAGAGAGAAGGAAGGGGGGCGCCGCCCCCCTCTCCTTGTCCTATTCAGACTAGGGGGGAGGGGCGCGCAGCCCAGCCCTGGCCACCTCTTCTCTCTTCCACTAAAGCCCACTAAGGCCCATATACCTCCCGGGGGGTTTCGGTAACCTCCCGGTACTCCGGTAAAATCCCGATTTCACCCGGAACACTTCCGATATCCAAATATAGGCTTCCAATATATCAATCTTTATGTCTCGACCATTTCAAGACTCCTCGTCATGTCCGTGATCACATCCGGGACTCCGAACAAACTTCGGTACATCAAAATGCATAAACTCATAATATAACTGTCATCGAAACCTTAAGCGTGCGGACCCTACGGGTTCGAGAACAATGTAGACATGACCGAGACATCTCTCCGGTCAATAACCAATAGCGGAACCTGGATGCTCATATTGGCTCCTACATATTCTACGAAGATCTTTTATCGGTCAGACCGCATAACAACATACGTTGTTCCCTTTGTCATCGGTATGTTACTTGCCCGAGATTCGATCGTCGGTATCTCAATACCTAGTTCAATCTCGTTACCGGCAAGTCTCTTTACTCGTTCCGTAATACATCATCTCACAACTAACTCATTAGTTGCAATGCTTGCAAGGCTTATGTGATGTGCATTACTGAGAGGGCCCAGAGATACCTCTCCGACAATCGGAGTGACAAATCCTAATCTCGAAATATGCCAAACCAACATGTACCTTTGGAGACACCTGTAGAGCACCTTTATAATCACCCAGTTACGTTGTGACGTTTGGCAGCACACAAAGTGTTCCTCCGGAAAACGGGAGTTGCATAATCTCATAGTCATAGGAACATGTATAAGTCATGAAGAAAGCAATAGCAACATACTAAACGATCGGGTGCTAAGCTAATGGAATGGGTCATGTCAATCAGATCATTCACCTAATGATGTGATCCCGTTAATCAAATAACAACTCTTTGTCCATGGTTAGGAAACATAACCATCTTTGATTAACGAGCTAGTCAAGTAGAGGCATACTAGTGACACTCTGTTTGTCTATGTATTAACACATGTATTATGTTTCTGATTAATACAATTCTAGCATGAATAATAAACATTTATCATGATATAAGGAAATAAATAATAACTTTATTATTGCCTCTAGGGCATATTTCCTTCAGTCTCCCACTTGCACTGGAGTCAATAATCTAGATTACACAGTAATGATTCTAACACCCATGGAGCTTTGGTGCTGATCATGTTTTGCTCGTGGAAGAGGCTTAGTCAATGGGTCTGCTATATTCAGATCCGTATGTATCTTGCAAATCTCTATGTCTCCCACCTGGACTAGATCCCGGATGGAATTGAAGCGTCTCTTGATGTGCTTGGTTCTCTTGTGAAATCTGGATTCCTTTGCCAAGGCAATTGCACTAGTATTGTCACAAAAGATTTTCATTGGACCCAATGCACTAGGTATGACACCTAGATCGGATATGAACTCCTTCATCCAGACTCCTTCATTTTATGCTTCCGAAGCAGCTATGTATTCCGCTTCACATGTAGATCCCGCCACGACGCTTTGTTTAGAACTGCACCAACTGACGGCTCCACCGTTTAATGTAAACACGTATCCGGTTTGCGATTTAGAATCGTCCGGATCAGTGTCAAAGCTCGCATCAACGTTACCATTTACGATGAGCTCTTTGTCACCTCCATAAATGAGAAACATATCCTTAGTCCTTTTCAGGTATTTCAGGATGTTCTTGACCGCTGTCCAGTGATCCACTCTTGGATTACTTTGGTACCTCCCTGCTAGACTTATAGCAAGGCACACATCAGGTCTGGTACACAATATTGCATACATGATAGAGCCTATGGCTGAAGCATAGGGAACATCTTTCATTTTCTCTCTATCTTCTGCAGTGGTCGGGCATTGAGTCTTACTCAACTTCACACCTTGTAACACAGGCAAGAACCCTTTCTTTGCTTGATCCATTTTGAACTTCTTCAAAACTTTGTCAAGGTATGTGCTTTGTGAAAGTCCAATTAAGCGTCTTGATCTATCTCTATAGATCTTAATGCCTAATATGTAAGCAGCTTCGCCGAGGTCTGTCATTGAAAAACTCTTATTCAAGTATCCCTTTATGCTATCCAGAAATTTTATATCATTTCCAATTAGTAATATGTCATCCACATATAATATCAGAAATGCTATAGAGCTCCCACTCACTTTCTTGTAAATACAGGCTTCTCCAAAAGTCTGTATAAAACCAAATGCTTTGATCACACTATCAAAGCGTTTATTCCAACTCCGAGAGGCTTGCACCAGTCCATAAATGGATCGCTGGAGCTTGCACACTTTGTTAGCTCCCTTTGGATCGACAAAACCTTCTGGTTGCATCATATACAACTCTTCTTCTAGAAATCCATTCAGGAATGCAGTTTTGACATCCATCTGCCAAATTTCATAATCATAAAATGCGGCAATTGCTAACATGATTCGGAAAGACTTAAGCATTGCTACGGGTGAGAAGGTCTCATCGTAGTCAATCCCTTGAACTTGCTGAAAACCTTTTGCGACAAGTCGAGCTTTGTAGACAGTAATATTACCGTCAGCGTCAGTCTTCTTCTTGAAGATCCATTTATTCTCAATTGCTTGCCGATCATTGGGCAAGTCAACCAAAGTCCATACTTTGTTCTCATACATGGATCCCATCTCAGATTTCATGGCTTCAAGCCATTTTGCGGAATCTGGGCTCACCATCGCTTCTTCATAGTTCGTAGGTTCATCATGATCTAGTAGCATGACTTCCAGAATAGGATTACCGTACCACTCTGGTGTGGATCTCACTCTGGTTGATCTACGAGTTTCAGTAGTATCTTGTTCTGAAGTTTTATGATCATTATCATTAGCTTCCTCACTAATTGGTGTAGGTGTCACAGAAACAAGTTTCTGTGATGTACTACTTTCCAATAAGGGAGTAGGTACAGTTACCTCGTCAAGTTCTACTTTCCTCCCACTCACTTCTTTCGAGAGAAACTCCTTCTCCAGAAAGTTTCTGAATTTAGCAACAAAAGTCTTGCCTTCGGATCTGTGATAGAAGGTGTATCCAATAGTTTCCTTTGGATATCCTATGAAGACACATTTCTCCGATTTGGGTTCGAGCTTATCAGGTTGAAGCTTTTTCACATAAGCATCGCAGCCCCAAACTTTCAGAAATGACAACTTCGGTTTCTTGCCAAACCACAGTTCATAAGGCGTCGTCTCAACGGATTTTGATGGTGCCCTATTTAACGTGAATGCGTCCGTCTCTAGAGCGTATCCCCAAAACGATAGCGGTAAATCAGTAAGAGACATCATAGATCACACCATATCTAGTAAAGTACGATTACGATCTTCGGACACACCATTACGCTGTGGTGTTCCGGGTGGCGTGAGTTGCGAAACTATTCCACATTGTTTCAAATGTACACCAAACTCGTAACTCAAATATTTTCCTCCACGATCAGATCGTAGGAATTTTATTTTCTTGTTACGATGATTTTCAACTTCACTCTGAAATTCTTTGAACTTTTCAAACGTTTCAGACTTGTGTTTCATTAAGTAGATATACCCATATCTGCTTAAGTCATCTGTGAAGGTGAGAAAATAACGATATCCGCCACGAGCCTCAACATTCATCGGACCACATACATCTGTATGTATGATTTCCAGCAAATCTGTTGCTCTCTCCATAGTACCGGAGAACGGTGTTTTTGTCATCTTACCCATAAGGCACGGTTCGCAAGTACCAAGTGATTCATAATCAAGTGGTTCCAAAATCCCATCAGTATGGAGTTTCTTCATGCGCTTTATACCGATATGACCCAAACGGCAGTGCCACAAATAAGTTGCACTATCATTATCAACTCTGCATCTTTTGGCTTCAACACTATGAATATGTGTGTCGCTACTATCGAGATTTAATAAGAATAGACCACTCTTTAAGGGTGCATGACCATAAAAGATATTACTCATGTAAATAGAACAACCATTATTCTCTGATTTAAATGAATAACCGTCTCGCATCAAACAAGATCCAGATATAATGTTCATGCTTAATGCTAGCACCAAATAACAATTATTTAGGTCTAATACTAATCCCGAAGGTAGATGTAGAGGTAGCGCGCCGACTGCGATCACATCGACTTTGGAACCATTTCCCACGCGCATCGTCACCTCATCCTTAGCCAATCTTCGCTTAATCCGTAGTCCCTGTTTCGAGTTGCAAATATTAGCAACAGAACCAGTATCAAATACCCAGGTGCTACTGCGAGCATTAGTAAGGTACACATCAATAACATGTATATCACATATACCTTTGTTCACCTTGCCATCCTTCTTATCCACCAAATACTTGGGGCAGTTCCGCTTCCAGTGACCAGTCTGCTTGCAGTAGAAGCACTCAGTTTCAGGCTTAGGTCCAGGTTTGGGTTTCTTCTCTTGAGTAGCAACTTGCTTGCTGTTCTTTTTGAAGTTCCCCTTCTTCTTCCCTTTGCCCTTTTTCTTGAAACTAGTGGTCTTGTTGACCATCAACACTTGATGCTCCTTCTTGATTTCTACCTCCGCAGCTTTCAGCATTGCGAAGAGCTCGGGAATAGTCTTATTCATCCCTTGCATATTATAGTTCATCACGAAGCTCTTGTAGCTTGGTGGTAGTGATTGGAGAATTCTGTCAATGATGCAATCATCTGGAAGATTAACTCCCAATTGAATCAAGTGATTATTATACCCAGGCATTTTGAGTATATGCTCACTGACAGAACTGTTCTCCTCCATCTTGCAGCTATAGAACTTATTGGAGACTTCATATCTCTCAATCCGGGCATTTGCTTGAAATATTAACTTCAACTCCTGGAACATCTCATATGCTCCATGACGTTCAAAACGTCGTTGAAGTCTCGATTCTAAGCCGTAAAGCATGGCACACTGAACTATCGAGTAGTCACCAGCTTTGCTCTGCCAGATGTTCATAACATCTGGTGTTGCTCCAGCAGCAGGCCTGGCACCCAGCGGTGCTTCCAGGACGTAATTCTTCTGTGCAGCAATGAGGATAATCCTCAAGTTATGGACCCAGTCCGTGTAATTGCTACCATCATCTTTCAACTTTGCTTTCTCAAGGAACGCATTAAAATTCAACGGAACAACAGCACGGGCCATCTATCTACAATCATACATAAACAAGCAAGATACTATCAGGTACTAAGTTCATGATAAATTTAGGTTCAATTAATCATATTACTTAAAGAACTCCCACTTAGATAGACATCCCTCTAATCCTCTAAGTGATTACGTGATCCAAATCAACTAAACCATGTCCGATCATCACATGAGATGGAGTAGTTTCATTGGTGAACATCACTATGTTGATCATATCTACTATATGATTCATGCTCGACCTTTCGGTCTCCGTGTTCCGAGGCCATATCTGTATATGCTTGGCTCGTCAAGTATAACCTGAGTATTCCGCGTGTGCAACTGTTTTGCACCCGTTGTATTTGAACGTAGAGCCTATCACACCCGATCATCGTGTGGTGTCTCAGCACGAAGAACTTTCGCAACGGTGCATACTCAGGAAGAACACTTCTTGATAATTAGTGAGAGATCATTTTATAATGCTATCGTCAATCAAAGCAAGATAAGATGCGTAAAAGATAAACATCACATGCAATCAATATAAGTGATATGATATGGCCATCATCATCTTGTGCTTGTGATCTCCATCTTCGAAGCACCGTCGTGATCACCATCGTCACCAGCGCGACACCTTGATCTCCATCGTAGCATCGTTGTCGTCTCGCCAATCTTATGCTTCCACGACTATCGCTACCGCTTAGTGATAAAGTAAAGCATTACAGCGCGATTGCATTGCATACAATAAAGCGAAAACCATATGGCTCCTGCCAGTTGCCGATAACTCGGTTACAAAACATGATCATCTCATACAATAAAATTTAGCATCATGTCTTGACCGTATCACATCACAACATGCCCTGCAAAAACAAGTTAGACGTCCTCTACTTTGTTGTTGCAAGTTTTACGTGGCTGCTACGGGCTTAAGCAAGAACCAATCTTACCTACGCATCAAAACCACAACGATAGTTTGTCAAGTTGGTGCTGTTTTAACCTTCGCAAGGACCGGACGTAGCCACACTCGGTTCAACTAAAGTTGGAGAAACTGTCACCCGCTAGCCACCTTTGTGCAAAGCACGTCGGGAGAACCGGTCTCGCGTAAGCGTACACGTAATGTCGGTCCGGGCCACTTCGTCCAACAATACCACCGAACCAAAGTATGACATGCTGGTAAGCAGTATGACTTATATCGCCCACAACTCACTTGTGTTCTACTCGTGCATATAACATCAACACATAAAACCTAGGCTCGGATGCCACTGATGGGGAACATAGTAATTTCAAAAACTTTCCTACGCACATGCAAGATTATGGTGATGCATAGCAACGAGAGGGGAGAGTGTGATCTACGTACCCTTGTAGACCGACAGCGGAAGCATTAGCACAACGCGGTTGATGTAGTCGTACGTCTTCGCGGCTCGACCGATCAAGCACCGAAACTAGGACACCTCCGAGTTCTAGCACACGTTCAGCTCGATGACGATCCCCGGACTCCGATCCAGCAAAGTGTCGGGGAAGAGTTCCGTCAGCACGACGGCGTGGTGACAATCTTGATGTACTACCGTCGCAGGGCTTTGCCTAAGCACCGCTACAATATTATCGAGGACTATGGTGGAAGGGGGCACCGCACACGGCTAAGAATATGATCACGTGGATCAACTTGTGTGTCTAGGGGTGCCCCCTGCCCCCGTATATAAAGGATCAAAGGGGGGGGTGCGGCCGGCCAGGAGGAGGGCGCGCCAGGAGGAGTCCTACTCCCACTGGGAGTAGGATTCCCCCCTTTCCTAGTTGGAATAGGATTCGGGAGGGGGAAAGAGGAGAGAGAGAAGGAAGGGGGGGCGCCGCCCCCCTCTCCTTGTCCTATTCGGACTAGGGGGGGAGGGGCGCGCGGCCCAGCCCTGGCCACCTCTCCTCTCTTCCACTAAAGCCCACTAAGGCCCATATACCTCCCGGGGGGTTCCGGTAACCTCCTGGTACTCCGGTAAAATCCCGATTTCACCCGGAACACTTCCGATATCCAAATATAGGCTTCCAATATATCAATCTTTATGTCTCGACCATTTCAAGACTCCTCGTCATGTCCGTGATCACATCCGGGACTCCGAACAAACTTCGGTACATCAAAATGCATAAACTCATAATATAACTGTCATCGAAACCTTAAGCGTGCGGACCCTACGGGTTCGAGAACAATGTAGACATGACTAAGACACGTCTCCGGTCAATAACCAATAGCGGAACCTGGATGCTCATATTGGCTCCTACATATTCTACGAAGATCTTTTATCGGTCAGACCGCATAACAACATACGTTGTTCCCTTTGTCATCGGTATGTTACTTGCCCGAGATTCGATCGTCGGTATCTCAATACCTAGTTCAATCTCGTTACTGGCAAGTCTCTTTACTCGTTCCGTTATACATCATCTCACAACTAACTCATTAGTTGCAATGCTTGCAAGGCTTATGTGATGTGCATTACTGAGAGGGCCCAGAGATACCTCTCCGATAATCGGAGTGACAAATCCTAATCTCGAAATACGCCAACTCAACATGTACCTTTGGAGACACCTGTAGAGCACCTTTATAATCACCCAGTTACGTTGTGACGTTTGGTAGCACACAAAGTGTTCCTCCGGCAAACGGGAGTTGCATAATCTCATAGTCATAGGAACATGTATAAGTCATGAAGAAAGCAATAGCAACATACTAAACGATCGGGTGCTAAGCTAATGGAATGGGTCATGTCAATCAGATCATTCACCTAATGATGCGATCCCGTTAATCAAATAACAACTCTTTGTCCATGGTTAGGAAACATAACCATCTTTGATTAACGAGCTAGTCAAGTAGAGGCATACTAGTGACACTCTGTTTGTCTATGTATTCACACATGTATTATGTTTCCGATTAATACAATTCTAGCATGAATAATAAACATTTATCATGATATAAGGAAATAAATAATAACTTTATTATTGCCTCTAGGGCATATTTCCTTCATTCCCCCCAAGGAGGGAATGTGCATGTTCCCCCGGTGACCTCTGTCCAATTAGAGGCACCGGATAATCTGCTGGAGGCGCTACAAGGCGCCTCTATCGTGGATGAGCATTGTGTTCTTATGGAAACGGTAATAGAGAAGGTTCGGTTTCTCAAAAGCATACTGACCGAAGCCTGCACCAGCCTTCTAATGGGCTTTGAGGTGAGTAATGTGATTGTAGGAAAAATATCACCGTATAGACAGTAGTCCCTGATGCTCTATTTGGTGTTCGGGAGGAAAAGCCAAACAGAGGATCGAGAATAAATATCGCAGAAGTCTAACATGAGTTATCTATGTGAATAAGCAGGTATCGCTGCAGGCTGCCACTGCTCATGCTACGGAAGTGTCCGGACTGAAGCGGAAGCTGGAGCGGTCCGAGGAGGAGCTCGGCCTCGTGAAGAAGCAGCTGGAAGATAGCCAAGGTATGCAGTAACCTATGTGTATATTTTGAAAAAATGAGCAGTCCAGCCAGACTAAAGTGTCATAAACTTTATTAGTGGCCACGACCGAGGTGGCGGCACTTAAGAAGGCATTAGCTGAGGCCGAGGACAAAGCGGGCAGGGAAAGCGCTGCGCGCGAGAAGCACGAGGCCCAGGTTGCCGAGGCGCAACAACAACTCCAAGGGATGATCGAGAGATTTGAGTCCTTGGAGCGCGATTGTAAGGCACAGGAGTCCGAACTAGCGAAGACCCACCGGAGCGCACAGGATGCACGAGCCGAAGCCCAGGATGCTCTCCAGGATATTCAGCCGCTAAGATGATTATGGCGGGTAAATCTTTCGCTCTGCATAGCAAGTGTGTGTAAGAAACGTTCCTTGTACTTATCCGAATTCGGGTTTTCCAGGGGCGTTTATGGATCTTCCGTGCAGTATATCGGATGCTGCTGAGTATTACATAGCCGAAGAAGTAATGTCTACGGAGAAGCTATTCTGGTCCCAGTATCTTGGACCCGAACATCTGTTGCCCTTCATTGACCAGCTGAAGTAGTTGGTCGAGCTGCACAAGTCGGCGGAGCTAGCCATGAAGGACCTGATAGTCCGGTTGTGGCCTGCCAAGCCTGTACCTAGCAACTATTTCGGACTTGTAAAGCGGCTTGTTAACACCTATCTGCGGCTTGAAACCGTGAAGCGGTCGGTCTGCATCGAAGGTGTGTGTATGGCCTTTGCCCGCATCAAGACGCATTTGGCAAAGCTGGATGCCAAGAAGCTGATGACCGAGGGATCGCCGGAGGGCAAGGAGCATCGTCGACCCGAGCTCTATTTTGACGGCGTCTTGGAGGGGTCCTGCCTTGTGGCGGAACAATGTTCGAAGGATATCATTTTCCCATGACACATTCTGGTCCTTAAAGGATGTGTTTAGCGCAACAAACAAGGCAATCAGGCTATGCGGCCTTTACCGCCCTCACTTAGCCATAGGAGTTTGACAATTAAAAAGTTTGGCAAAGCCCCTGGTATTCGGAAGGCCGAACTAGGGGCACTATACATGCCTAATCGGAGGGACCGATTCTTCACGCGAAGCGGAAAAAATCTCTAACGATTTAAAACCTCTCGAACAGCTGACCGGCTCTCGCCGCATCATGACAGTCAGTTTTCGGCTTTCTCTATTGAGGTGCTCATCCGGAAGAACCGGGACACAATCGCAGTAGTTCTCCCTTTACTACCCTAGCCAATATAGAGGAACGTAAGGTAGTAAGCACAGGAGCCGGGCAACCCAACTATTGACCAAAGACATGATTTGGAGCCGATGCATATAATGCTATAAGTTCAGGGTGCCGAACTATACTATAAAAGTGTTCGGAATTTTTATTGTCGTAGTGTTGGGTGTAATGAAGCCCCTGGAGCAGTAATACGTACCATAGTGTACGTGTGCAATAAGTAATATTTACAAAGGTGAGAAAACAGGAAAATTAGGTAATAAGCTGACGCCATCATTCATTCACCATTGTGATGTAATTGGTACGTTGAGGCGTACTTTGTGCAAATAATGCGATAAGCAAGTAAAGCTATTTATCATGCCGTAACCAAGGGCGGGCAGCGTGAGGGTATGTAAAACAAGTATGGCGATCGTTAATAGAGACCACCTGGGGGTTCCTTTCTATGCCAGAGCTCCTTGCCTCCTTGGTGTGTTCTGCAAACGAGTCGTCTGTATAGACCTCGAAAAGAGAAAAAACCCGTAATAAAAAGCAAAAGTAAAGGCGTGTGAATCCCAGTGTTGGTCGAGCCGTACAGTGGATTGCGGACGAGTTATGGCTTCGTCGATTCCCATGGTGTTTTGAGTGCGTGGTTTATGTACGCGTGGTATTAGTGCCATTGCCTCATCGGGGCTGGGACAAAGGTCATATTGCTAATTCGGCTCTTGTCGAGCCGAGCTATCCTGCTACAGTGTGGTCCGGACCCTCTTGATGATGTCCAGGGGCTCGTCAGCCGGATTATAATGCTGCTTGAGAAGGCCGCTTTGTACCTCTGCTGCTAGAGCGGCAGTGTGCTCCTCTGTACGGAGGGAGCGTTCCGTGTTTCTGTTTACTGTGATGATGCCATGTGGGCCGAGCATCTTTAGCTTGAGATAAGCGTAATGTGCTACCGCATTGAATCTAGCGAATGCGGTTCATCCGAGCAGGGCATGATAGCCGCTGCGAAATGGGACGATATCAAAGATTAGTTCTTTGCTTCGGAAGTTATTCGGGGAACCGAAGACCACCTCCAGCATGATCGAGCCCGTATGACGGGCCTCTATGCCTGGTATGACTCCTTTAAAGGTAGTGATCGTGGGTTTGATTCATGAGGGATTAATGCCCATCTTGCGTACTGTATCCTGATAGAGCAGGTTGAGGCTGCTACCACCGTCCATTAGGACTCGTGTCATGTGAACTCCGTCGATGATTGGGTCGAGTACCATTGCGGACGAACTGCCATGACGGATGCTAGTTGGATGATCACGACGATCAAAGGTGATCGGGACTGACGACCATGGGTTAAATGTTGGGGCGACTGGCTCTACCGCATAAACGTCCCTGAGAGCGTGATTGCGCTCCCTTTTGGGGATGTGTGTGGCGTATATCATGTTCACCGTTTTGACTTGAGGCGGGAATTTCTTCCGCCTCCAGTGTTTGGCTGCAGGGGCTCCTCGTCTTCGTCCCCGCTTTGCGATTCCCCTTCCTTGTTTAAGCTATTTACCTTGCTGGCTTGCTTAAAGACCCGGCAATCTCTGTTAGTATGGTTGGCCGGTTTGTCTGGGGCGCCATGTATCTGGCACGGATGGTCGAGTATGCGGTCCAAGCTGGATGGTCCTCCGCCGTTCCTTTTATAGGGCTTCTTTCGCTGGCCGGACTTGGTGCCACTGATTCCGGCATGAATGGTAGTGTCATCGGTGTTATCGCCATTGCTTCAGCGTTTGTGTCTGCCGCGCCGGAGCTTGCCGGTGCTATTTTTGGCCTCGGAGGGGCCTGCTTCATTGGCTGTGTTGGTACCGTGAGCCAGCCAACTATCCTCTCCCGCACAAATGCGGGTCATAAGTGCCGTGAGGGCTGCCATGGATCTCGGCTTTTCCTGGCCGAGGTGGTGGGCGAGCCATTCGTCCCGGATGTTATGCTTAAAGGCTGCTAGGGCTTCAGCGTCCGTACAATTGACGATCTGGTTCTTTTTGGTTAGGAACCTAGTCCAGAATTTTCTGGCTGATTCTCCAGATTGTTGAACTATGTGGCTTAAGTCATCGGCATCGGGTGGCCGGACATATGTACCTTGGAAGTTGTCAAGGAAGGCCTCTTCCAAGTCTTCCTAGATGCCGATGGAGTTCTCAGGCAGACTATTTAGCCAGTGTCGAGATGGTCCTTTGAGCTTTAACGGGAGGTATTTGATGGCATGGAGGTCATCTCCTTGGGCCATATGTATGTGAAGAATGAAATCTTCGATCCATACTGTGGGGTCGGTTGTTTCGCCGTATGATTCAATATTGACAGGCTTAAACCCTTCGGGGAATTGATGATCCAGCACCTCGTCTGTGAAGCAGAGAGGGTGTGCGGTGCCTCTATAGTGGGCCGTGTCACGGCGTATCTCCAATGATGTCCGTCTGTGATTATCGGCCCGGGTGTGATTAAGTTTGTCACGTCCGAATTGGTAGCTGTCATCCCGAGTATGGGAACGTCCTTGCGATCCATATATAGATCTGGTGTGTCCTACTGTATTGTCCAATTTCTGTCGAAGATCATATGTATGGTCCCGAGCTGGTCTGTCCCTGTTTTTGCGAGGCAGTTGGGTGGGCTGCTATTCGGTCTGAGTTGCCGTTTTATCCCGACCGCGGGGTGCTCGGTCCGCATTGTGCGAAGGAGTTATGAGATCTGTTGCCTCATCGAACTGACGTAGCAGTCTGCGTTTTGGGTACCTCTTGGCTTGGCGCTTGAGGCCGTATTCCTCAGCTGTCAGGACATCAGTCCATCTGTCGACGAGCAGGTCTTGTTTAGCTTGAAGCTGCTGTTGTTTCTTTTTCAGGCTTTTTGCAGTGGCTATGAACTGAAGCTTAAAGCGTTCCTGCTCAAGAGGATCCTCAGGCACGATGAAGTCTTTGTTGCCAAGGCTTGTCTCCTCCTCGGAGGGTGGATGGTAACTATCATCCTCCGGGTCATCTTCTATGGCCCGGGCTCTACTCAAGAGGATCCTTCATTTTTTTCGGCGTCGCCCAAAGTACTATTTTCTCCGGTGCAAGTGTTGCCGTCCTTTGAGCGGCGGTGCTTAGAGCGGTGTTTGGGCCACCGACGCTTGGACTGTGTCTCAAAGGTTTTATTCGTGTCTGGCTCTTCTTTGTCGTCGCCTGATCCTTTAGGTGTATCAACCATGTACACGTTGTATGAAGAGGTGGCCGTCCAACGTCCAGTGAATGGCAGGTCTTGACCTTGCTCCTCGTCGACATCGTCGTCCATACCGTCGATGTCTTCGGAGCCATAGTCCAGCACGTCGGCTAAATCATCGATGGTGGCTATGAAGTGGGTGGCGGGTGGGGGGCAAAATTCCCAATCATCCGTTTCTAGCTCGAACCGAACATAGTTCGGCTGTGAGTTCTTCTCCAAGGAAAAAATCTTTAAAGATTTTAGCACGTTGCCCCAAGGTGAGTGCTGGAAAACGTCAGCGGCGCTGAACTCAAAAATTGATAACCGATCTAGCTCGGTGTCTGCAGGTGTGCACAGTCCGGAACTTATAGCCGGAGACGAGTCCGGAGTTCCGTCAACGCGAACATTGCATGGGGTCGAGTCCATGTGTGGCTCCAACGCCGTGGACTTTGAGGCCTCGGATGGCTTGATCTGCTTCGGCTCTAAGGTCGTTGCAACCGCAGGAACCCTCTCCTGGGTGTGATCCGATGAAGGATTTAAGTCACGTTCATCGGGATGAGGGGGAGCGATCGCCGCGGGCTCAAATCCCTCGAAGATCGAGTCTCCATAGATATCCGTGACGTAGTTCAAGCTTCCGAATCTAACCTGATGGCCAGGGGCGTAGCTGTCAATCTGCTCCAGATGGCCGAGTGAGTTGGCCCACAATACGAAGCCGCCGGATACGAAGATCTGTCCGGGGAGGAAGATCCTCCCCGGATAGTGTCATTATTGACGATTGAAGGGGCCATCGAACCTTTTGTTGACGGCACAGTGGAACTCTCAATGAAAGCACCAATGTCGGTGTCAAAACCAGCGGATCTCGGGTAGGGGGTCCCGAACTGTGCGTCTTGGATCGATGGTAACAGGAGACGGCCGACACAATGTTTACCCAGGTTCGGGCCCTCTCTATGGAGGTAAAACCCTATGTCCTGCTTGATTGATATTGATGAATATGAGTGTTACAAGAGTGGATCTACCACGAGATCGTAATGGCTAAACCCTAGAAGTCTAGCCTATGTGGGTATGGTAATGAGTATATGTGATGTCCTTTCCACACTATCCCCTTCGGTTTTATAGGCATCGAGGGGATCTAGGGTTTACATGGAGTCGGTTACATGAGAAGGAATTTTCGGTCGCCAAGCTTGCCTTCCACACCAAGTAGAGTCCAATTCGGACACGGTGCATTCTTCGGCCTTCATGTCTTCACAGCCCATCAGTCCAGCCCAAAGGATAATAGGCCGGACGCCCGAGGACCCCTTAGTCCAGGACTCCCTCAGAGGGGTTTTGGGTGGCCCAGCAGTGTCAGAGTCCTATGTGGTTGCTTTCCGGACTCCCGCAAAGCCCCCCCACTCTATCTCGCATTTGCCAGAAAAAGTACGCCTAGTCCGCTCGATGGACTGATACAGGCCTGGATTGGATGGCTAAACACGTCCGGACCGCATAGCCCAGTCAGTTGCGGGCAGTTTGAGGGTCCGCTTTGGATATTCCCTAAGTTGTCTCGTTGATGCACGTGACCTCCCACCAATTGAATGAATCCCCCTCCACAGTTTTTTATCCAGCACAAGCCGCACCTCCCGTTTACTTCACCGATTTTTCCCACTCAAATCAAAATCTGGAGAAGAAAAACCAATGCTCTCCTGGCGCCTCTCTCTCTCTCATCCCACTAGGGTTTCTCACACCTGGGGTTCTCCTTGCCAGCGCCAATTCTCCCTGCACCCACAACCAAGGTCCAGCAAGTAATCTTGTCTCGGCATGGATCATGCATTTCTAGTCTGATGACTGCGAAGCTAATTACACCTTCAAGATGGCCTCAGAAAAAAATTCTCAACATGAAAGTTTCCCGTCTCATCAAAGTGGTTAAATTTTCTTTTGGGAACACCTCCATTTGATGTCCAAGTTGAGGAAGCTAACATTAACCTCACCATCTCTATGGCCCCCTCACATAATAGTGTTTCCTCAGTTGAACCGGCTAATTGGACACAAATGCTGGAGCCCATCTTCCACGGCCTACCCATTTTAAATCTGCTCCATGGACGTCAATTTCCCCACAACCTCATGGTGGACTGTTAGCTGGGCCTATCTTGCCTAACTTATTGAAACAGCCTCCTACTTTCTATGATACTTCCTGATTTCAATCTTATAACTATATTATCTTAGAGGTTATCTGATTCTAGGGAGATATCTCATGGTCTCTACTCCTAAAAGGAGAGTCCATAAGTCGTTTCGTTGGTACACACGAATTCCCACTAATCGAATGAACCCCCTGTTAGTGTCAAAACCGGCAGATCTCGGGTAGGGGATCCCGAACTGTGCGTCTGAGGATCGAAGGTAGCAGGAGGGAGGGGACATGATGTTTACCCAGGTTCGGGCTCTCTTAATGGAGGTAATACCCTACTTCCTGCTTGTTTGACTTTGATAAGTATAGGGGTTACAAGAGTTGATCTACCTCGAGATCGTAGTGGCTAAACCCTAGATGTCTAGCCTGTATGATTTGTCTTAGCCTCTATTGACTAAACCCTCCAGTTTATATAGACACCAGAGGGGCCTAGGGTTGTATAGAGTCGGTTCACAGAGATAGGAAACTTCACACTCGGATGCCAAGCTTGCCATCCACGCAAAGGAGAGTCCCATCCGGACACGGGGGAAGGCCTTCAATCTTGTATCTTCACGGCCCATCAGTCCGGCCCACGTCACATAGCCCGGACGCCAGGGGACCCTCTAATCCTGGACTCCCTTAGTAGCCCCTAAACCAGGCTTCAATGACGATGTGTCTGGCGCGCAGATTGTCTTCGGCATTGCAAGGCGGGTTCCTCCTCCGAATACTCTAAAGTAATAGAACAAGAGAACTATATACGGCTCTATATAACAGTTACAACCCTGAACCACAAGGGCAAAATACTTAAACAAAAATAAGTCATGTCCACTGACAGCTTTTTCGGTGAGATGTTATGCCTGGCCTTATTATTATTCCTTACCGTTTTGTGGCCTCCTGCTTCATGTTTCGAGGCACAACTTCTATTCACACGTCTTGTTGAAGCAGGGATCATGTACCCTTATTGCGGGATTCTCATCAATACGGGATTGGGTAATCCAACCACGCAGTTCGCACGGCCCCTTGGGAATAGGCGAGTTTTAATGCTCATGAGGGGGCGCTTTCACTGACTTCATAAGAGGATAATGACCCATCTTTTTACCTCACGCCTTGTTCTTCCTCAGCCCTCTCCATCCTCGAGCTCCAGCGCTCAAGTTTCGATCTTTTACGTCACCACCAAACACTCCAGCCATGTACGGATCCGTCTCATGGGGCAAGTGGATGGCTTCCTCCGTCACGGAGAGGAACGTTAAGGAACTCCGGGAAGCAGGGTACTTGGCCACGGACATCACCCATCAGCTTCCTGCCAAAAAGCAGATCATCCCCACTCCGGAGCCCAGCGACAGGGTAGTGTTCATCCCCCACTTTCTCCACGGACTAGGGCTTCCCCTCCACCCTTTCGTCCATGGTCTCATATTTTACTATGGGCTAGATTTCCATGACCTAGCCCCAAATTCCTTCCTCCACATTTCAGCATTCATCGTCGTGTGCGAGGCGCTCCTCGGCATCCCCCCACTTCGGCCTATGGCTCAAAGTATTCAACATGAAGCCGAAGGTGGTTGATGGGCAGCACGCAGACTGTGGAGGAGCCATGGTGAGCAAGCTCCCCAACGTCACCTGGCCAAAAGTGGCCTTCGTGGAGACTGTCAAGATATGGCAACAGGAGTGGTTCTACAACACTGAACCCCGCGACGCCAACTGGGTGGCCGCTCCTGAGTTTAGATCCGGACCCCCAATGCAGCTTGCATCGTGGATTAACAAGGGTCTGGATTGGGCATCATCCGATGAAGTAATGACGCTGCAGAAGCGCATCAAAAATATGATGGAGAAGAACACCAGCCTTGCTGATGTGATCCAGGTGATGCTTTTTCGCCGAACTCTCCCCTGCCAACGCCGGTCTCTCCACATGTGCGAGTTCAATCCGGCTGGCTCTCAGACCCTGCAGTGATTCTTTGGCACGACGCAAGAAGAAATCTGGAAGCTGCTTTCCAAGGCCCAGAAGTCGTGGCCGGAGACGAACGAAGACATCGGCCTCGACTGTTCTCATCCTGCCACTCCAATAAGTTTTATGATTTCCGAACATAACTTCAATTTGTCAACCCAAGGGGTTTGCTGAGCTTTCAATTCTTCCCTTAGGGCTGGACAAAGAAGGCGGAGCGGATCCGATGTCCGGCTCCACTGCCCGAAGACTCGACCATTCCTCTTCTAACGAACACGCTGGTCCCGGCGCCGTACGAGGCGCCGGAGAAGAAGGCCAAGAAGAAAGGCAAGGAGGCCAGAAGTGGCCTCCGCCGTAAAGGGACTTCGGACGCAGTGTCCGGAGATGCTAAAGTTCTCTCCTCCCACGAGGGTGATGAAGACGAAGAGGAGGAGGAAGAGAGCAATTCTCCCCTCAAGGAGGAGAAGAAGAAGAGGGTGGCCTCCGCCAACCTGGAGGCGAAGGCGCCCAAAAGGGGGAAGATATCCCTCTCGAATGGCTCGGACTCGAATGCCGAAGCCATTCGCAAGTGGCGCCCCAGGGAAAAGCCCCTAGCCGAATCGTAAGTATTCAAAGACACTATACATATGTCTGGTTTTTTTACAAATCGTAGGACAACATATCATTTATGTATTTCAGTCCGGCCCGTGATCTCCCCCAACAATCTTCGTCCTCGGGGAACTCTTTGGCGTTGGAGATGATGGAGAGCAAAATGCCTCCGCGAGCCTCTCCGCCACATGCCGCGGATGACACCGAGGTTTTGTACCAAAGGACCTTGTCGGAGTAATGGGCCACGGGTAGGCTAACCCAGGCCCAGAACCTTTCAAGACATTGAGGCAGACTGCACCCCTCGAGATCCCAGGACGAAGACCCGCCTTCTGATGAGTCGGCGGCGAGGCGGCCGACTGCCCACTCACGGCCGAGTCCCAGGAACGGCTTCAGGGTAAAGCCGACTCCCTACAGGCGACTTCCATAGAAGCCGGCCTTGGGGAGTCGGCCCGCGACGCCAACAACCCCCATGCCCTCATAAAGAGGGACGGGACGGGGAGTGGCCATAGTAAGGTCCACTCCCACCCCTTTTCCAAGGGCAGGCGTGGCTACAGTACGCCGTACTCGCGGAGATCTCCGCGCGGCGCAACACTATTGCCATGCCGGCCCTGACGTCAGCCCCAGGGGGCGGAGCCCTGTGCCCACGACGGCCTGCCGGTACGACCCAGGGATGATGGGTCCCACCAGTCGGCGGGCGTACGAAAGACGGCGAAAGCGCCACCAGACGGCCCGGATGGGAGTCGGCCACCAGAAGACGGCCGGCCCCTCCCACGGGCCCCACGCGCCATTAATCAGACACGACAAGTAGTGGTCACAGTGATCGCCCGCCAGACGGCGGAGCTTTCGCCACGACCTCATGACCGAGCCTGCGTCATTAGAGGCATGACTACAGTGATCTGCAGCCGGCAAGACCCGCCCATGGCGGACGCGGCCTGTCGGCTCTGTACCGAGCCAGTCGGCGGGGTCCACCAGTCGGCGGGCCCCAGGAGTCGGCGGATAAGACGGCGGCCAGAGAGACTGACGGCTGGGCCCGCGCCCAGCCGGATTACCATTGTACCCCTGGGGGGTAGGCCTATATAACCCCCCAGGGCATCCATGCAAAGGGTTGGAATCCATTAGCACTAGACCAGATCGTATAGGAAGGAGAGAGATAGCCTTACCTTCTCCTACCTCCAGGAAACAGCTCGAGGAGCAACCGTGTAAACACTTTGCCATAGTGATCATGCGGAGACCCCGTAGAGCAGCAGTAGGGGTATTATCTCCCCGGAGAGCCCTGAAGCTGGGTAAGATTCACCGGCGTGCATGCCTTCGCCTTATCCCGTTTCCAGGCACCGACGACGTTCTACTCGCCCCCACCATGATAAGCCATCCTTTGGCATATGTCGCACTCAACCCCCGACATTTGGCGCCCACCGTGGGGCCTGGTGCACCGTCGTCTAGAGACCTGCTCTGGACGGGAACCCTTTTTCTCCCTGGCGAGCGCAGCTAGCCCGACACGCCAGACGGAGTTTGCGCTGACGCGCTGCACGGCGCTGAGATCGCCTGCGCAGCCAGCTGCCTCGCCGATCTTGTCGGCAAGGCTTGCCTCTCTGACGAACCTGCATCCAACGCAGGCACGGGCGGCCCCGAGAGCCTCCTCGCGGGCCTCCTCGACCAACTCCACGTCGCCGGCGAGCCTGCCGTGGACATGGAGTCTGTAGGCTCCACCGACCCGATGCTGGTCGACTCCGACACCGCGTCGCTCGACGCATTCCCCACCAACGTGGTGGTCTACGACGGGCCTCTCCCTCGCGCGGAGAGTGACGGAAGCACCATCACCGAGGTGCTGGTCATCGGTCATGACGAGTCTCCCGGCGGAGGAGCGCATGACCCACTTGGCGCGGCACTGCAAGACCTGACTGCGCCCATTCCGGAAGATGCTGACGCAGAGACGTTGGAGGCGCGCCGCCTTCAGCTCGTCGAAGGCGCGAAGAAGCTGGCTAGCATGAGACGCTTGTCAGAAGCCTACCAGCATGAGATGGATCGCGCTGTGGGTGGCTCGCCAGCCCCAGCTGGGCCCAGCCGCCTTGGCACGGTCCAGTAGTGCGGCGTGGCCATCACCAACCTGTTCGGGGCAAATCGCCCTGTGTATGCCACGCCTGCAGAGAACATTCGAGCCGCCCAGGCGGCGGCGGATGAGCTGGACAACTTCGAGGGTGAAGAGCGCCGCCTGATGACGGAGCGAGTCCAGCGGCTCCTCGACGCGGCTGCTGCGCAGAACGAGGCCGGCTGCCGCACGGAGGCGCCGCATCGACAAAACGACGACCCGCCTCCACGCCGAGATCAAGGCGCGACGTCTCGGACGCCGACTGGCGGCGACCGAGGAAGAAAAGACAAGGATCCGGCTGTTAGCCACAGTCGGACTCACATTACCATAGAGCGCGACCAAGACGGCCCCCCGAGAGCAGTGAAACGACGGGGCGACTGTCCGCCTCCTCCTCCTCGCAAGGAAAGGCGAGTCTCCCCGCCGCCTGTTGACCATCCGACTCTCGGCGACCGCCTTGGCCGCCGAGAGGGAGTCGGAGAAAACGACACCCGCCACCGGATCGACCGACTTCACCGATCCCTGGCGCTGGAAGAAGAAGACGAGTTGGGTCTGCCTTGTTTCGGGCCCCGCATTCGAGACAAGCCCTTTCCCAAAGGGTTCATGATCCCAAGAGACACACCCAAGTACACCGGCTCCGTGAAGCCGGAGGACTGGCTGGTTGACTACTCCACGGCCGTCAACATAGCGAACGGCAACAAGCTTTTCGCCGTAAAATACGTTCCGCTCATGCTCCAGGGCACGGCCCGGACATGGCTGAACAGCCTGAAGCCCCGCAGCATCAACAGCTGGGTCGACTTCACCAATGCATTCGTCCGCAACTTCACTAGCACGTACAAGCGTCCTCCCAAGCCTCGTCAGCTTTCCTTGTGCATGCAAGGCCCCAACGAGTCGACTTGCGACTACCTCACGCGTTGGGCCGAGCTTCGGAACTCCTGCGAGGGCGTGCATGAGGTGTAGGCTATCGAGTACTTCACCGTCGGGTGCAGAGAAGGCACCCTCCTCAAGCACAAGCTCCTCTGCGATGAGCCAGAAACCCTCGACGAGCTGCTGATCATAGCAGACAAGTATGCCACGGCCGACTCCTCCATGAAGGCGGAGATTCAAGTTAGCGCGACTGGCAAAGTGGCCCCTCAGGCTCCTAGAACTCCGGCAGGAGACGCCAGTCGGCGGCAACAGCAGAATGACCACAAGCGCAAGGCCCCGCAGCCGGCTTCCAGCAGCCGGCAGGTGGCGACAGTTGAAGACCAGCAGCCGGACGGGCAGCCTCCACCCAAGCGGCAGAAAGGTGGCAAGCCCAACTGGTTGCCGGCTTTCTCATACGAGCAGACTCTGGATGGTCCTTGCAAGTTCCATAGCGGCGCGAAGCCGTCGAATCACACCACCCGGAAGTGCCACTGGCTCACCAGGATCGCCAAAGGAGATGGCCTCCTACCTCCCCCGCCTGCTGGGCAGCAGCCTCCGCCCCAGCAACCGGCTGTCAGGCCAGTTGGCGCAGTACAAGACGAGTACCCCGAAGAGCACGGAGCCTACGTGATATTTACCAGCGTGGCTGATGATCGACACAGCAGGCGGCTGCAGCGACAAGAGGTGAATGCAGTAGCATCAGAGACGCCAGAGTTCATGCACTGGTCCGAGAAGCCTATCAGCTGGAGCAGGTCTGATCACCTATAGGTGATGCCGAGTCCGGGCTCTTATGCCTTGGTCTTGGATGCCACCTTTGCCACGGATAGACGAGCTGCTCATTTCTCGCGAGTTCTGATAGACGGAGGTAGCAACATCAACATCCTGTACAAGGACACCATGGAGAAGTTAGGAATCAAGCAAAGACAGCTTCAGAACAGCCGGACTGTGTTCCACGGCATTGTTCCTGGTCTTTCCTGCTCACCAATCGGCAAGATCCTGATGGACGTCCTCTTTGGAGACAAAGATCACTTCCGCCGAGAGTCAGTTTGGTTTGAGGTGGTGGACCTCGAGAGCCCATACCATGCATTACTTGGCCGACCCGCCCTGGCCAAGTTCATGGTGGTCCCCCACTACGCCTACCTCAAAATGAAGATGCCCAGTTCTAGGGGGATTCTAACCATAGCCGGCGACTACCGGAAGTCGTCTTCCTGTGCGGATGAGAGTAGTCGGCTGGCCGAGTCCCTGGTGATCGCGGCCGAGAAGCGGCTCCTTGACCGGGTTGTGGTGATGGCTGGCAAGCAGCTAGAGGTGTCGCCTAACCCAAAGGAGTCGGAGGCTGAGGGTTCGTTCAAGCCAGCCAAAGAGACAAAGAAGATACCCTTGGATCCGAGCACCCAGAGAGGTACGCTGTCATAGGCGCAAACCTCGACAGCAAATAGGAAGGTGAGCTCGTCGATTTCCTCCGTGAGAAGCGTGACATCTTCGCATGGTCCCCCAAAGACATGCCAGGTGTACCGATGGAATTCGCCGAGCACAAGTTACATGTCCGATCTGATGCAAAGCCGGTCAGGCAGCCCTTCCGCTGCCTATCAGAAGAAAAGAGAAGGGTTATCGGAGAAGAGATAGCCCGACTCCTAGCAGCCGGCTTCATTATGGAAGTATTCTTTTCCAGTGTGGCTAGCCAACCTGGTCCTGGTACTGAAGAAGAACAAGCAGTGGCGAATGTGTATTGACTACACAAGCCTCAACAAGGCTTGCCCCAAGGACCCGTTTGCTTTACCAAGAATTGATCAGGTGATAGACTCCACAGCCGGATGCGAGCTGTTGAGCTTTTTCGATGCATATTCAGGATATCACCGGATCAAGCTGAACCCGGCTGACAGACTGAAGACCGCCTTCATCACGCCGTTTGGAGCCTTCTGCTACCTCACCATGACGTTCGGCTTGAGGAATTCCGGCGCCACCTTTCAGCGTTGCATGCAGAAGTGCCTCCTCAAGCAACTCGGCAGAAACGCCCACGTCTACGTGGACGATGTGGTGGTGAAGACGGAGAAGCATGGAACACTGCTGGAAGACCTCAAGGAGACCTTTGAGAACCTGCGCCGATTCCAGATCAAGCTCAACCCTGAGAAGTGCGTCTTCGGAGTACCAGCCGACCAACTCCTTGGCTTCCTGGTATCTGAACGTGGCATAGAGTGCAACCCTGTAAAGATCAAGGCCATTGGGAGGATGGAGGTACCCAGCCGACTGCTGGACGTGCAAAAGTTCACCTACTGCTTGGCGTCCATCAGCCGATTCATCAGTCGGCTGGGCGAGAAAGCTCTCCCCTTATACCAGCTCATGAAGAAGACCACTTTTTTTGAGTGGAACCACAAGGCGGATGAAGCTTTTCTCCAGTTGAAGAAGATGCTGACTACTCCACCCGTTCTGGCGGCTCCGACTCCTAAGGAGCCTATGCTCCTGTACATCGCCGCCACCAGCCGGGTAGTCAGCACAGCCATTATAGTGGAACACAAGGAGGAAGGCAAGGCACTACCTGTCCAGAGACCGGTATATTAGCTGAGCGAAGTGTTGTCGGCCTCCAAGCAGAACTACCCCCACTACTAGAAGATGTGCTATGGCGTGCACTTTGCCGCCAAGAAATTGAAGCCTTACTTTCAAGAGCATCCAATCACTGTGGTCTGCACGGCCCCACTTGCCGAGATCATCAGAAGCCGAGATGCTTCTGGCCGAGTGGCCAAATGGGCCATAGAGCTGGATCCTTACACCATCCACTACCAGCCCCGCACCGCCATCAAGTCACAAGCACTGGCCGACTTCCTCGTCGACTGGGCCGAGACCCAGTACCTACCTCCAGCGCCCGACTCCACCCATTGGCAGATGCATTTCGACGGCTCCAAGATGCACACCGGCTTGGGAGCCGGTGTTGTCCTCACTTCTCCTAAAGGCGACAAGCTCAAATACGCACTACAAATCCACTTTGCCGCCTCCAACAACGTCGCCGAGTATGAAGCACTCATTCATGGGCTCCGACTTGCCAAAGAACTTGGCATTCGCCGGATCCTGTGTTATGGCGACTCGGACTTAGTGGTCCAGCAGTCGTCTGGCGACTGGGATGCCAAAGATGCAAACATGGCGAGTTACCGTTTCCTCGTGCAACAACTCAGTGGATATTTCGAGGGGTGCGAGTTCCTCCATGTGACAAGAAACGACAACGACCAAGCAGACGCCTTGGCACGAATCGGCTCTACTCGCCAAGCAATACCATCCGGCGTCGCCCTTCAACACCTCCTCAAGCCGTCTGTCAAGCCTTCACCAGAATCAGACTCCATCTTTGTGCCGGCTCCTCCCGAAGAAGTCGGATCCGACTCCAGAGCCCCGGCAGATGGTACGGGGATTTTGGCAGATGGCTCCAAAGCCGCCACAGTCGAGGACGACCCAGGGACTGCAGAACCCGGCCCGAAGACTCCATAACTCGGCCCAAGAGCTGCGCCAGTCGGCCCGGGGACTTCATTAATCCAGCAAGCGGTTGCTGACTCCAGCCCGCCGCCTCCCAGCCCAGCCGCCCTCGTCCAAGTCGCAGTTCTGGCGGTCAAAGAAATAGCAGCACCCTCATGGGCCCAGCCAATCCTCAAATTCCTGCTGAGCAAAGAGCTGCCGACTGATGAGACCTTAGCTCGGCAAGTACAACGCCGAGCGGCAGCCTACACCATAGTCAACAGAGAGCTGGTCAGGCGCAGCGTCACTGGTGTCTACCAGGGCTGCGTAGAGCCAGAGCAAGGCCAAGCAATTCTCAAAGACATCCATCAAGGCGAGTGCGGCCACCATGCGGCTTCAAGAGCACTCGTCGCCAAAGCTTTCCGACATGGTTTATTTTGGCCAACGACCTTAGAAGAGGCCAAGGAATTGGTCCAAAAATGCAAAGGGTGCCAGAAGTTCCACTCCAAGCCGCATCAGCCGGCTTCTGCACTCAAGACCATCCCCATTGCCTGGCCTTTCGCAATTTGGGGTCTAGACATGGTAGGACCATTCAAGACAGCATGAGGTGGCTTAATTCACTTACTTGTCGCGGTGGACAAGTTCACCAAGTGGATAGAAGCGAAGCCAATCAAGAAACTGAACGGTCCGACTGCCGCGACTTTCATCTCCGACATCACAATTCGGTACGGCATACCACACATCATCATCACCGACAATGGCACGAATTTTGCCAAAGGCGCCTTGGCCCGTTTCTATGCAACACAGGGCATCCGACTGGACCTAGCATCCGTCGCCCATCCACAGTCAAACGGCCAGGTGGAGCGAGCAAACGGCCTCATCCTGTCCGGCATCAAGCCCCGACTGATCGAGCCTCTGGAGGGCTCGGCTGGCTGCTGGCTCGACGAGTTGCCAGCCGTCCTCTAGAGTCTGTGCACGACTCCAAACAAGTCAACCGGCTTCACGCCTTTCTTCCTCGTCTACGGTGTTGAAGCCGTCATCCCAACGGACATAGAGTTCTATTCCCCGCGAGTCACCATGCACACCGAGGAAGAAGCAGAAGAAGCACGACAAGACGGTGTCGACCTGCTGGAAGAGGGCCGGCTATTGGCACTCAGCCGGTCCAGCATCTACCAGCAGAGCCTGCGCAGATACTACAACAGGAAGGTCAGGCCGAGATCTTTCCAGGAGGGCGACCTCGTGCTCCGATTAATCCAGCGAGCAGCTGGCCAGCACAAGCTGTCGGCACCTTGGGAAGGCCCCTTCATCATCAGCAAAGTGCTGGGCAACGACTCCTACTACCTGATCGACGCTCAGAAGCCCCGAGCACGCAAGAGGGACGACTCCGGCAAAGAGACAGAGCGGCCATGGAATGCAAATCTCCTCCGAAAATTTTATAGTTAAACACAGTATGTATCATGCTACCTTTTGTATTAAAAGTACCAAGACTTCGGGCCCCCCGAGAAGAGCTCGGGGACTGCCCTCTTTTATCTATATGATAAGAAATATGCCTTCGAGTATATTACTCTTTGTTATGCCGCTTGGCACCGGGTTCGACTAGTCGGCCCGGGGACTTGCCGACCTGCGCTATGAAATGCTTCCTGCAGCCGGACAAGTAGTGTGTGGCGTTTAAACCGTCTCCTGCCAGAAGCCGCAGCTCGCAGAGCGACTGTCTGGTGGGCAGGAGTAAGGAAGAAAATGGGCGTCCACATGAAAAATGGCTAAGGACTCAAAGCACAAACATAGCTTAAGGCCGGCTTCCAGCCTTTTTTCGCAAACCGACTCTTGAATAGTCGGCTTGCCGCCTTCTATCCGACTTGTTAAACAACTCTAAAAACGGCTAAGTACTTGCCTTCCCAAAGTGACCAAGAATTTGATCCAGCAGCAGTCCACGGAGCGCCTGTCTGACTGACAAAGACGGCAACTGAGGGAAGACGACAAAGGAAAAAGCCAAAAGAACAATGAGCAAGAAAGATAGGAGTCGGATGAATATTTACATAACAAAGGCCCTTGGCCGAATCTTCGAGCAGAATTTCAAAATACACCCCGCGGGTGGAATTGTGCGAATTAACAAGTTCTTCAAAAACTATTAGAACAGATAAAACAAAGGAGACGGCGGTGTTGGATGTTGGGGCGGCCGGCTGGGCGATCTCGGCTTGATCACCTCCGGCAGCAGTCGGCTTGGGCGGGCATGGCTCGTTGCTGGAGGCACGGTCGAGTTGAGGCTGGTCGTCCGCTCCGTCTTCCGGTGCCTCCGTCTCGCTCCCGTCCTCTGCCTCGTCTTCCTCCTCGACGCTGGAGCCGATCACCTCTGCCGAGTCCTCACCGTAGTCGGGGTTCAGCCCAAACCACTCCGGCGGCACCTCCTCGCCGTCTTCAGCCCGCTCGAGGATGAAGATGCTGGTGTCGGTGTACTCGGTGATCGCCGCCGCATGCTTGACAAGGGCGTCTTCCGCGGCTGCCAGCTCCGGCTGGGCCTCTGACCGGAGTGTGGCCAGCCGGTCTAGGTCCAGCCCCGGATACCATGCCTTGACGAATTCCAAGGCTCTGCGCGCTCCGGCCCGGGCCGCGGAACCCTTCCAGGCCTCAAGACGGCCAGCCGCGACCTCCAACCAGTCGGCAGTCCGACTGGGGGTGCACGGAGCCTGCACGTCTGGCCACAGGGCGGCGATCGCTTGGGCGCCGACACGTTGAAGCCGATGCAGCATCTGGTGGGCCGGCTGCAGGCGAGCCCCAATGCTCAGAATATGCTCGTCAAGGGTCCGAGGGGCATCAGCGGCGATCTCCGCGCCACCCGCCCTCCGCTCCTCGCGGTCGGCCTTGATAGCTTGAATGGCGGCCTGCGAGTGGCCGGGGAAGAAGTTTGCCAAGATGGAAAGAATGAAGAACAAGTCAAAAAAACCCAGGAGTCGGCTCGACATATAGTCGGTGGCTCGAAGAAGGAAAGCAAAGAAGCTCACCGTTGACGAGGTCCTCGATCTCGTGGAAGCCGGAGACCAGCATTGCCTCCTTGTCAGTCCAGGAGGAGCGCTCGCTCGCGAACTCGGCCAGGAGGGCGGCTTCCGCCTCTTCTGCCTCCTTCTGCATCTTCGTAAGCAGCTCCTTCTGCTCTGCTAATTGTGCGGCCAGCAGATCGTGCTCTGCGGCGAGCTTGCTGCACTCCTCCCCCTTGGCGCGCAACGCTAAGTTGGCTTCGCTCAGCTGCTGTTGAAGAGTGGCGTTGGCCTCTAAAGAGAAAGACGAAAGAAGGCATTAAGTCATCAACGAAGAAGGTCGCCGGGGAGATCCGGCCCGACTGCTCAGCAGTCGGCCCGAATCTTGGGGACTACAGCCCACGGGTGCGCCAGCATGCCCCCGCAAAGAAGAAAAAGGACCCACTCCGGCTCTCCGACAAGTCGGCAGTCCGCTTGCCCAACTCTTCAATGTTGCGGTTGAAGGTTAGTACCCGGAACTTACCAATTGGAGTTCCGGGCCACCTGCTCAGCAGCCGGCCCAAAACTCGGGGACTACACCCAGTGGGTGCGCTGGCGCGCCCCCACATAGACGAACAAGAAAACAGGGACAAAGGAGAAAGCATACCTGGATGGCTGCCCACGACGCCAGGTGCGCCATGGTGCAGTTTTGGATGGCGTCGCTCTCAGCTCACAGCTTCGTCTGGACATCCAGAAGCACCTGGTTCAGCGGGCCCGTGCCGCCTCCTCGCACCCACCCAATGGGCGCGGCACTCGTTGCTTCGGCGTCTTGAATCGTCGAGCTGGCGGTGCCGGTCTCCAAGGGGCGTGGCGCCGAAGTCGCCTTCTCAAGACGGTGGCGCGTTGGCGAGCCGACTTGAAGGAGTAGCCTTGCCACGACGTCATCTTCAGTCGGCGGCAAGGGCGGATCCGCCGGCTGTTTGCCTTGCGCGCTTCTAGACGGCGGCTGGGGCGGCTGGGGCGACGCGACCACGTCCGGCATGGGGGCGTCACCGCCACCCCTCTCCACGATCGGGAACTCGCGGCTAGCTTCCCCTGACTGCCCCGTGAACTCCGGGGGCGGCGGCGCGGAGTTCAGAGGGGTGACGAACACCGCCGACCGTCGGGGCGCGACTTCCTTGGCCGGCCGCTTTGCCGCAGCGGCGGCCTCGGCCGCCTCCAGCTTCTTCAGGGCGGAGGCCTCCGCCTTCTCGTCCTCCGTTTTCTCCCGGCGGGCGGCCTCGTCCTCCTCGCGCTTCTCCTGCGCATTC
Source organism: Triticum urartu (assembly GCF_056163025.1). Lineage (NCBI taxonomy): Eukaryota > Viridiplantae > Streptophyta > Magnoliopsida > Poales > Poaceae > Triticum > Triticum urartu. The sequence continues at coordinate 114,989,122 of NC_141877.1, forward strand.
CGCTCCGTCACCTCCCGAAGATCGGCGGCGGGGTCAATCTGCCGAGTGGTGGTAGACGTCTCCACCGACTCCATAACGGAGGCGGCGGAAACCCTCTCAAGAGTGAGGGGAGCCCTAAGGCGAGAAAAGCATATGAAAAACTCAGACAAGATCAACAAAGAGAAAATAAAGATAAGGGACGGAGGCGCTTACGCAGAGACCAGCGGCGGCTTCTTCACTTCCTTGCGGAAGCGGTTGGCTTTCGCGGCCGCCTCTTCCCGCTTAGTCGCGGCGGCCGCTCCCTTGAACTTCTTTGACTGGCCACCAAGCGTACTCGGCCCGGCCCGGCGCTTCTTCGCACCACCTTGAGCGTCCAGGCCGGCGGAGGAACTCGCTCTTGGCTGGCCGGCCTTTGGCTGGCGACGCGGGGTGACTTCTCCCTCGGCCTCGTCGTCAGGCCAGTCGGTGAAAGTGGCCGAAGGCCTGGAGCCGCCTGCTTCTCCTCCTCCTCCCTCGGCGTCAGCTTCCATGGCCGCCGCCCCCAAGTCAGGATCGTCGACGTCGCTCTCCGCCCGATCGGGGAAAAATTGATGAGCCGGCCCCACGGTGCCGACCGAAGGAGGGACGAGAGGGTTCTAATTCAAAACAAAAAATAGTCAGACTTGACAAGTCGGACTTGGCAACACAAGAAATAGAAGAAGGAAGACGACTTACAATAGGCGGGGGGTTGGAGCGTGAATACGGCTCCTTGCCGAACCGCCTGTCCACCGAGAGACCGCAGTTCGCGATGTAGTTCACCGTGTTCGCCACCTCCGCGTGAGGCATGTCCTTGGAGCACATCTGACTCGGGTCCCGATGACCGCTCATCTGGCAGATTAGGTGAGGTCGGCCTTGGAGTGGGAGGACTCGGCGCGCCACGAAGGCGGCCAACAAGTCGGCCCCGGTCAGGCCCTCCGACAGCGTCAGCACTCGGAGTCGCGCGACGGCGGCGGCACCAGCGGGAGACAGCATCTTGGCTCGGTCGACCAGCTGGGGAGCCTTCCAGCGAGCGCGCCGGCTTCGTAAGCTGGCAGGTTGACCCAGTCGCCTTCTGGGGCGACATTCTTCACATAAAAATAGGACCGCTACCACATCTTCACCGACTTAATCAGTGCGATGGTGGGAAACGAATTGTCGGCCACTGATCTCCACATAGCGATGAATGCACCGCACTGGGCCGGCACGCCGGCGACGTGTGTGTCGCGCTTGGACTGGAAGAACTCACCCCAGAGCTCAATGGTGGGGAGAACGCCGAGGAAGCCTTCGCATAGGGTGGCGAAGGCAGCCAGCAGCACCACCGTGTTCGGAGTAAGGTGGTGAGGCTGGAGCCCGTGGAACTCCAAGAAGGAGCGGAAGAAGCCGCTTGCCGGCAGCCCCAGGCCGCGCATAAGGTGCAAGCAGAATATGACCCGCTCGCCCTCCACCGGTGCCGGCGATATTTCTCCCTCCGGCGCGAGGCGGACCCGCACTAAGTCCCTGTCGGGCAGCCACCATGTCTGGCGGAGGATCTCAATGTCGTCGTCGTCAACCTTGGAGCCATCCCACACTCCGGAGCGAACAACAGGAGGCGCGGCAGCGGAGGAGGAGCTCATCGCTGTGGGCGCAGTGTGGTTCGGAGCAGAAGTGGCAAGAGGAAGAAGAAGCAAGAAGGAGCGAAAGGAAGTGGGGAGAATGGGCGCGCGTGCTTCGCCGCCCCCCTCCCCCCGCCTACTTGTAGGCTCGTGGGCTGAGAAGTCGAGGGGGCGGTCGTGGGATTAACTACGCCCGGGACCCCACGACCCCCATGATTTACCACACGAAGTTACCACATGCAATAACCGCGCGGGGACCCCAACCGTCCGCGCGGCCACAACGGATCCATTCGCATGCTGAGGCGCGGTAGTGGCGGGCCCCGCCTGTAGGCCTGTCCCGTTGCACGCGTGGGTGAGTAGACTAGCTCCGCCATGTGGCGCCTCGCGACGGGTCAACCACGGGCGGCAATCCGGAAGCTTATCAGGCACGCCTCCTGAACTCCGCCGCAACGTTCAAACTTTTTTAGGGGCAAGTCGGCCTCGAGCAAGTCCGACTCCAACTAGTCAGCTTGACAGAAGACGGCTTGCAAATCCCAGATCCGACCGCCGGAGAGAAGAAACTGGTGAGGCTCCACGACATGTCACCCTCGGAGCCTCACCAGCTTCGGGGACTACTGTCGGAGTAATGGGCCATGGGTAGGCTAACCCAGGCCCAGAACCTTTCAAGACATTGAGGCAAACTGCGCCCCTCGAGATCCCAAGACGAAGAGCCGCCTTCTGAGGAGTCGGCGGCGAGGCGGCCGACTGCCCACTCGCGGCCGAGTCCTAGGAACGGCTTCAGGGTAAAGCCGACTCCTGACTGGCGACTTCCATAGAAGCCGGCCTTGGGGAGTCGGCCCGTGACGCCAACAACCCCCATGCCCTCATAAAGAGGGAAGGGACGGGGAGTGGCCATAGTAAGGGCCACTCCCACCACTTTTCCAAGGGCACGCGTGGCTACAGTACACCGTACCCACGGAGATCTCCGCGCGGCGCGACACTATTGCCATGTCGGCCCTGACGTCAGCCCTAGGGGGCGGAGCCCTGTGCCCACGACGGCCTGCCGGTACGACCCAGGGATGATGGGTCCCACCAGTCGGCGGGCGTATGAAAGACGGCGAAAGCGCCACCAGACGTTCCGGATGGGAGTCGTCCACCAGAAGTCGGCCGGCCCCTCCCCCGGGCCCCACGCACCATTAATCAGACATGACAAGTAGTGGCCACCGTGATCGCCCGCCAGACGGCGGAGCTGTCACCACGACCTCATGACCGAGCCTGCGTCATTAGAGGCACGGCTACAGTGATTTGCAGCCGGCAAAACCTGCCCGCGGCGGACGCGGCCTGTCGGCTCCGTACCGAGCCAATCGGCGGGGCCCACCGGTCGGCGGGCCCCAGGAGTCGGCGGATAAGACGGCGGCCAGAGAGACTGACGGCTGGGCCTGCGCCTAGCCGGATTACCATTGTACCCCTGGGGGGTAGGCCTATATAAACCCCCCAGGGCATCCATGCAAGGGGTTGGAATCCATTAGCACTAGACCAGATCATATAGGAAGGAGAGAGCTAGCCTTGCCTTCTCCTACCTCCAGGAAACAGCTCGAGGAGCAACCGTGTGAACACTTTGCCATAGTGATCATGCGGAGACCCCGTAGAGCAGCAGTAGGGGTATTATCCCCCCGGAGAGCCCTGAAGCTGGGTAAGATTCGCCGGCGTGCATGCCTTCGCCTTATCCCGTTTCCAGGCACCGGCGACGTTCTTCTCGCCCCCACCATGATAAGCCATCCTTTGGCATATGTCGCACCCAACCCCCGACAGACCTCTCCGGGCCAGGGAGAGGTGCCGAAGGCCGCTGAAACGGCGCCAGATGGTAATGCGTCGGCGGCCAAAAACATGGGGGGCACAACCCCCATGGAAACTGACGACAGGGGCCCAAATCAGTCCTGCCCCGAGCCGAATACAACTCCGGAGACCCACATGATTCCGGAATCGAGCAAGTAGTCCCCTTTAAGAGAGGGGGGGAGTGCCGACTCCACCGGCGACCTCCATCAATCCGGAGGTGCCGGACACAGTGAGGGAAGCAACGTGCTACCGTCGTGGAGGAGCACTATGCCCTAATGGGTACGGTTGTTGAAAATGTTCAGTCCGCGAAAAGTGGGCTGAACGAAGCTTTCACCGGCTTGTTAACAGGCTTTGAGGTATGTGATGTGATATTTCTTAGCAGCTTTTGCATGTGCAAAAAATATGCCTTTGTATAGATAGTAGCCCCTGATACTCTGTTTGGCTATTTTGAAAAAGAGGCCGGATAGAGGATCAAATATTCGCCAGAGTTAACATACTTATCTATTTTGGTGAACAGGCTTCACTATTAGCGGCTTCAGCTAAGGACACTAAAGTTTCCGAATTTCAGCAGAGACTGAAGCTGGCTGATGATAAGATCGACCGTATTAACAAGTGGTTCGATGAGGCCCAAGGTATGCTTGTAAAAGATCCCTTACAAGCCTGAATTGTATTGGAACTCAGAGTTTGAGCTCATGTGTTGTTATGTATGTGATTGTAGGCAGCGCTACCGAGGTCGATACCCTCAAGAGTGCCCTTGCCGAAACCAAGGAGGAGGCAAGGGCGAGCAAAGCGGCCGCAGAAAAAACGGCTGCGGATTTGAAAGCCGAATAGGTCATCCGCCACCAATATGAGGAGAGGGTGACCAAAGTGGAGCAAGCGCTCTAGGAGGCCACGAACAAGTGTGAGTCCTTGGAGGAAAGTAATAAGGCCCAAGTGGCCAAACTCACCAAGGCTCTTCAAGAGGCAAAGGAGGCGCGAACCGAGTCTTGGGCAGCTCACGAGGAGATCAAGCAAGCCGAACAAATAGCGGCTGGTAAGCCTTTTCTTTTATAGAGTATATTTGGCGGTCGAAGATATGCTTTGCTGAATCGACTATGGACTGCTCCAGACACCATTGCGGATCTCCCGAGGAGTGCTCCAATGCCGCCCAGTATTTCCGGGCCCAAGAAGGGACCACGACGGAGAAGCTCTTCTGGTCGCATTACTTGGTGCCGGAGCGGCCAACGCTGCTAAACAACCAGATGATGCAGCTGGCGGAGCTGCATAGGATGTCTAGTTTGGCCATGAAGGACATTATAGTCCAACTATGGCCAGCCGGACCCATTTTGAGCAGCTACTTTGGGCTGTTCAAGTGGCTCGGAGACGCCTTGCCCTGAGTTGAGGCTGTGAAGCGCTCGGCGTGCATAGAATCAAGATGCACTGGGCGAAGATGAAGGCCGCTGACGTGGCAGTTGAGGGTCCGCCTGGAGGCAAGGATCACCGCAAGCCAAAGCGCTATTTCGAAGATGTCCTCGAGGGTGCCCGCTTGATAGATGGTCAGTGCTCAAAGGATATTTTGTTTGAGTGAATGTATCCGAACTACCCAGACTTTGTCTTAAAAACCAAGGCTTTTGTAATATATTTGTGCCTTTTATATTAAAGTATTTTTCCTCCTGTGAGGCCGTTTTTATTCCTGAGAATTTGCCAGTCCTCGGCTTCAGCCCCCACGTAGATACTACAGGGGTGTTTGGGATAGCACATAGCCACTCTTGACCCAACGTCTTAGTCCGTGAAGGAGGTGTCAGTGCGGCAAACCAGGAAATTGGATTATGCAGCTTAATCACTCTCACTTAGCCATAGGAGTTTGATAATGGGACTGTAAGATAGCCCCTGGTGCATACGTGGCTATCCGAAATTGGATGCCTTAAGCGCGTGACTGGGCAGAGCCAGTCCTTCGTGTAATATGGAGTAAATCACTAGAGATTTAGTAAGTCACCGAATTGGTGAACAGCTCGTGCCGCATCATGATAGTCAGTTTTTGGCTTTCTCTACTGAGGTGCTTGACCAGACGAACCAGAAACACAATCGCAGTAGTTCTCCCTTTACTACCTTAGCCGAACAAGCGGAACATAAGGTGGTAATCACAGGAGTCGGGCAACCCAACTATTGACCAAAGACATGATTCGGAGCCGATGCATATAATGCCATATTTGGGACGCCGAAGTATGCTATAAAAGTGTTCGGACTTCTTTTGTTTCAAAGAATATACGTGGCCGGATAGAGCCCCTGGCGATTTGAATCATGCCGAGGTATATATGACAATCTGACGTCAAGAGGGAATACAGATTAGTACATAAGCCAACACCAAACAGGGTTGGGCGAGCTGTTTCCATTATAGTCTGATTGATACATCAAAATGTATTTTTACAGAGGATGCGATAAGCATCGAGGCTATTTTACATGCTGAGCACAAGGGAAAGCTGTATATAGGTCCTTGATACGTCTCCAACGTATCTATAATTTTTGATTGCTTCATGCTATATTATCTTCTGTTTTGGACATTATTGGGCTTTATTATTCACTTTTATATTATTTTTGGGACTAACCTATTAACCGGAGGCCCAGCCCAGAATTGCTGTTTTTTGCCTATTTCAGAGTTTCGCAGAAAAAGAATATCAAACGGAGTCCAAACGGAATGAAACCTTCGGGAACGTGATTTTCAGAACGAACATGATCCAGGAGACTTCGACTCTACGTCAAGAAACCAACTGGGAAGCCACGAGGTAGGGGGCGCGCCTACCCCCCCCCCCCCCCAAGCGTGCCCTCCACCCTCATGGGCCCCCTGTTGGTCCACCGACGTACTCCTTCCTCCTATATATACCTACGTACCCCAAACGATCAGGGACGGAGCCAAAACCCTAATTCCACCACCGTAACTTTCTGTATCCACGAGATCCCATCTTGGGGCCTGTTCCGAAGCTCCGTCGGAGGGGGCATCGATCACGGAGGGCTTCTACATCAACACCATAGCCTCTCCGATGATGTCTGAGTAGTTTACCTCAGACCTTTGGGTCCATAGTTATTAGCTAGATGTCTTCTTCTCTCTTTTTGGATCTCAATATAATGTTCTCCCCCTCTCTCGTGGAGATCTATTTGATGTAATCTTCTTTTGCGGTGTGTTTGTTGAGACCGATGATTTGTGGGTTTATGATCAAGTTTATCTATGAACAATATTTGGATCTTCTGAATTCTTTTATGTATGATTGGTTATCTTTGCAAGTCTCTTAGAATTATCAGTTTGGTTTGGCCTACTAGATTGATCTTTCTTGCAATGGGAGAAGTGCTTAGCTTTGGTTTCAATCTTGCGGTGTCCTTTCCCAGTGATAGTAGGGGCAGCAAGGCACGTATTGTATTGTTGCCATCAAGGATAACAAGATGTTTTTTTTATCATATTGCATGAATTTATCCCTCTACATCATGTCATCTTGCTTAAAGCGTTATTCTGTTCTTATGAACTTAATACTCTAGATGCATGGTGGATAGCGGTTGATGTGTGGAGTAATAGTAGTAGATGCAGGCAGGAGTCGGTCTACTTGTATCGGACATGATGCCTATATACATGATCATACCTAGATATTCTCATAACTATGCTCAATTCTGTCAATTGCTCAACAGTAATTTGTTCACCCACCGTAAAATACTTATGCTCTTGAGAGAAGCCACTAGTGAAACCTATGGCCCCCGGGTCTATCTTCCATCATATTAATCTTCCAACACTTAGTAATTTTCATTGCCTTTTATTTTACTTTGCATCTTTATCATAAAAATACCAAAAATATTATCTTATCATATCTATCAGATCTCACTCTCGTAAGTGACCGTGTAGGGATTGACAACCCCTTATCGCGTTGGTTGCGAGGATTTATTTGTTTTGTGTAGGTGCGAGGGACTCGCGCGTAGCCTCCTACTGGATTGATACCTTGGTTCTCAAAAACCGAGGGAAATACTTATGCTACTTTGCTGGATCACCCTTTCCGCTTCAAGGGAAAACCAACGCAGTGCTCAAGAGGTAGCAAGAAGGATTTCTGGCGCCATTGCCGGGGAGGCTTACGAAAAGTCAAGTAAAGATTTGAACTCCCGACAACGAGCCATTTCTGGCGCCGTTGCCGGGGAGGTCTACACAAAAGTCAACATACCAAGTACCCATCACAACCCTTATCTCCCGCATTACATTATTTGCCATTTGCCTCTCGTTTTCCTCTCCCCCACTTCACCCTTGCCGTTTTGTTCACCCTCTCTTTTCCGTTTGCCTCTTTTCTGTTTGCTTGTCGTTATGGCGAGTCCTCTATCTTCTTCGTTGTCTCCCGAGAATGAATTTCTAAATTTTAAGGAAAGGGAGGGAGAAAATCTAAAAGACGCTTGGTATAGAATTAGCAATGCTCAAAATAGATCTACCAGGAAGCAATCTACTTCTGTTCTTCTTCGCAATTTTTATGTAGGCGCTACTCCTTGGTACAGATGTATCCTTGATACCATTACCGGAGGGAACTTCTTGGGTAGCCATACTTTTGATTCTTATAATGCTATGATAGATTTGTTTGGCTCACCACCTCTTTTGGTTAATGGAACTATGTTAACTTTGGAGCATGTAATGCAAAGACTTGAAATCATCGAGAATAAGGTTGCTACTGTAGAGTTAATTGAAAATTTGGATAAAAAGATCCACAACCGAATCACTCAATATGGATCTAAAGTAGGAGTCACTTTGAAAAATGTTAAAGAAAAGGAACATATAGTTAATGAGAAAATAAATCAGGATTCCACTAGAATCGATAAACTTGATGATATTATTACCACCTTGGGAACCGTTTTTTCTTCCGTAAATAATACTCCAAGTCCTCCCACTAAAATTGCCAAGCTTATGTATGTTCCTAAAAATAAGGGTGAATCCTCTAGTAAGGAAACTGCGGATCTCAAATCTATAAGTATTCATCCCAATCTTTTTGCTATGATTAAGGAACCATTTGTTACAAATGAATTTTTCGATCTTGTGCCTAAAAGTTTGATAATCATTAAAAATATATAAATTCCGAAGTATGGTAGATACCTCATTGAATAATTACCTACCAAAGATGGCAATACTTCTATCATTGCTTTTTATGCCTAGCTAGGGGCGTTAAACGATAGCGTTTGTTGGGAGGCAACCCAATTTTATTTTTATTCCTTGCTTTTTGCTCCTGTTTAGTAATAAATAATTTATATATCCTCTGTTTTGGTTGTGTTTAATTAGTGTTTGTGCCAAGTAGAACCGTTGGGAAGACTTGGGGAAAGTCTTATTAATCTTGCTGTAAAAAACAGAAACTTTAGCATCATGAGAACTGCTGCCATTTCTATTTGGAAATTGCTATTTAGTTAATTATTTTTGAAGATGATTAATAGATAAATTCCTCACGCCTAGCAATTTATTTTAGAATTTTTGGGGTTCCAGATCTTGCGCTAGCTACATATTACTACAGACTGTTCTGTTTTGGACAGATTCTGTTTTTACGTGTGTTGTTTGCTTATTTTGATGAATCTATGGCTAGTAAAATAGTTTATAAACCATAGAGAAGTTGGAATACAGTAGGTTTAACACCAATATAAATAAAGAATGAGTTTGTTACAGTACCTTGAAGTGGTGTTTTGTTTTCTTTAGCTAACGGAGCTCACGAGATTTTCTACTTTAAGTTTTATGTTGTGAAGTTTTCAAGCTTTGGGTAAGGATTTGATGGATTATGGAACAAGGAGTGGCAAGAGCCTAAGATTGGGGATGCCCATGTCACCCCCAAGATAATCTAACGACACCAAAAAGCCAAAGCTTGGGGATGCCCCGGAAGGCATCCCCTCTTTCGTCTACTTCCATCGGTAACTTTACTTGGAGCTATATTTTTATTCACCACATGATATGTGTTTTGCTTGGAGCGTCTTGCATGATTTGAGTATTTTCTTTTTAGTTTACCACAATCATCTTTGTTTTACACACCTTTTGAGAGAGACACACATGATTCGGAAATTATTAGAATATTCTATGTGCTTCAGTTATATCTTTTGAGCTATATAGTTTTGCTCTAGTACTTCACTTATATCTTTTAGAGCACGGTGGTGGATTTGTTTTATAGAAACTATTGATCTGTCATGCTTCACTTAGATTATTTTGAGAGTCTTAAATAGCATGGTAATTTTCTTAGATAATACTAATATGCTAGGTATTCAAGATTAGCAAAAACTTTCTTCTGAGTGTTTTGAATACTAAGAGAAGTTTGTTGCTTGATGATTGTTTTGAGGGATGGAGGTAGTGATATTAAATTTGTGCTAGTTTAGTAGTTGTGAATTTGAGAAATACTTGTGTTCAAGTTTGTAAGTGCCGTAGCATGCACATATGGTAAAGGTTATGTAACAAATTTGAAACATGAGGTGTTCTTTGATTGTCCTCCTTATGAGTGGCAGTCGGGGACGAGCGATGGTCTTTTCCTACCAATCTATTGTAACACCCCGGATGTAACTTTCCCAATTTGTACTCCAACTCTTGCCGTTTCCGGCGTTAAGTTATTTTATTTTCTCGGGTTCGGGTTTCTGTCTCCGTGTGTTGTTATCGTTGTCATGCATCTCATATCATGTCATCATATGCATTGCATTTGCATACGTGTTCATCTCATGCATTCGAGCATTTTCCCCGTTGTCCGTTTTGCATTCCGGCGCTCCGTTCTCCTCCGGTGGTCATTTCTAGCTTTCTTTTGTGTGTGGGGATTAAACATTTCCGGTTTGGACCGAGACTTGCCAAGCGGCCTTGGTTTACTACCGGTAGACCACCTGTCAAGTTTCGTACCATTTGGACTTCGTTTGATACTCTAACGGTTAACAGAGGGACCGAAAAGGCCTCGTGTGTGTTGCAGCCCAACACCCCTCCAATTTGGCCCAAAACCCACCAAAACTCTCTCCATCATCTAGAGCATTCGATCATGATCGCGTGGCCGAAAACCGCACCTCATTTGGACTCTCCTAGCTCCCTCTATGCCTATATATAGACCCCTCATTCCAAATCTCGGATCCCCTCGTCTCTAACCCTAAAAAAAATTGGCCCCCCGCCACCGGACACATCCGCCCTGCCACCGGACGAATCCCGCCGCCGCCTCCGGCCAATCAGCGGGCGCCAAGTGGCCCGCGCCCACTTCCCCGTCGCCGGCCAGGGAAGCCCAAACCGGGCCCCCGAGGCCCAATCGCCGCGCGCCGCCGGGGCGCCTCCCCGCGCCCTTCTTCCCCGAGCGGCCGCCGCCTCCATCGCTGTCTCCGGCGACACGGCCTCCGCGGGCCGCCGCACACCGCGGCCCGTCCCGTCCTCCGCGGCCATCGCCGCCTCGCCGCCGCGGGTCTCGGCGACCGCGCCGTCCCCGGCCATAGCCGGCCCACGCTGCCCCGGCGAGCTCCACCACCGGATTCGGCCCGTCCTTCCTCAACTCCGACCTCCGGCGAGCTTCATCTCCGGCGGTGAACAGTAACTCCGGTGGGCTGCTTCAAAATCCGTGCCAGATCCAGATCTAGGAATTGGGACGGTTGACTTTTTGCCCGAAACCCTAGTTCATGTGCTCCTGTTCATCATGCTATATCTCCGCATTCGTAGCTCCGTTTTGGGCATATAGCATATCAAAATGTTCGTCTCAGAGAGCACATCATTTCATTCCATTGCATCATTTTCATTTGAGTTCATATTGATGCCCGAAATGCTGTTAGAAGAGGGCTACTTGAGATAATTGGCAGATCTGCTGCTCCATTTAGATATTTGTCATTTTTGCCATGATTATTATGTGCATGATATGCCCATGAGCTCTACATATGTTTTGTTAAGGGTTTTGCCATATTTCTAGAGGTGCAACCCATGTATTTTTGTGATGTGTGTGGTGACTAGCACAAGCTTGCAAAGTGAGGCTCTTGGTAATGCTGATTTCAGGGACTTAGCATTTCCACAAAGTCCTTGAGCTGTTTATCTCATGATGCCATATGTTCATGTTGTTTCCTAGTGATCCGTGCCTCTTTTGAGGATGATCAGTAAGGATGTTTTGTTAATCTTGTAGTGCTCTATCCATCCATGTCTTTGTTTGCAATTATGGAGCAACCTAGCTTGAGTCAATCGAGCTCTACTTTTGCTACTTCGTGAATCTAGGCAGCTTGTCTACTTAGCGATTTTGCCGATGATGTTGTAGTTGATCCGTGCATGCTATGCTATTGTTCTTGCCATGTCTAGATTGCATTTTGTGTATTCTTGATGGGTGTATTCTTAGATTATCATGACTTGCTCCGTAGTGAGTGCATCAAGCTCGTAAACATGCCTACTTGATATCTGTTTTCAGCATGCTTCAGTTTTCACCAAGTCTGAGAACTGATTATGTTTTTGCCAAGTTCACATGCTTGCAATTGTATTTTCTGATCCCTTTTGGCTCAAGGTCACTAAGGGAATTTTGTTAAGCTCTTTGAGTAGCTCCATGCAATTCTTTACTTTGCCATGTACAGGTCCTGTAGCATGTAGTTTTGATGCTCCGAAGAGTGCTACCTGATCTGAAATTCCAGACAAGTGTTAATTTCACTAAGTCTGAAATCTGTTTGCCATATGCATTTTTGCCATGCTTGTTTGAACCTGTTAGTGGATGAATTAGCCGTAGCTCAATGCTAGACTTTTGTTAAGCATCATGAATGCACCCCTTCCATGTATTTTGTTGTGATGTTTGGGTGCTGTAGCTTGTTCATCTCTTTGCATTTAGATGGCTACTTGCTGTAAATCGCAGACCGGTGTCATTTGAATTGCTTGCCATTTCCAAACCGGAACTCCGATTCCGGCGTTCTTTATATCGTTTTCAAGCGATTTCATCTCATCTTTCCAGTGGCACACTTGGATACCCAAGTGAGGCCAGGTTCATGCATCCCTTGTCAAATCTTGCATATGCATCCCGCATAGCATACCATCCTTGCATCATATTGTTTGATCCTTGCACGTGGTTGATTGTGTCCTTGTTGCTTGTTTGTCTTGTTTGGGTAGAGCCAGGAGACGAGTTCGCTAACGAGGAGCCCGTGTAGTTTGCTTTCGACGATCCAGTCAACTCTGACCACTTTACAGGCAAGATGATCATACCCTCGAAATCACTACTATCTTTGCTTTGCTAGATTCTCGCTCTTTTGCTATGCCAATGCTACGATGCCTACCACTTGCTTTCAAGCCTCCCAAATTGCCATGTCAAACCTCTAACCCACCATGTCCTAGCAAACCGTTGATTGGCTATGTTACCGCATTGCTCAGCCCCTCTTATAGCGTTGCTAGTTGCAGGTGAAGATTGGAGACCGTTCCTTGTTGGAACATTATTTACTTGTTGGGATATCATTATATTGCCATGTTATCTTAATGCATCTATATACTTGGTAAAGGGTGGAAGGCTCGGCCTCTCGCCTAGTGTTTTGTTCCACTCTTGCCGCCCTAGTTTCCGTCATATCGGTGTTATGTTCCCGGATTTTGCGTTCCTTACGTGGTTGGGTTATAATGGGAACCCCTTGATAGTTCGCCTTGATTAAAGCTTTTCCAGCAATGCCCAACCTTGGTTTTACCATTTGCCACCTAGCCTCTTTTTCCCTTGGGTTTCCGGAGCCCGAGGGTCATCTTATTTTAAACCACCACGGGCCAGTGCTCCTCTGAGTGTTGGTCCACCTGTCAGCTGCCGGTGGCCACCAGGGGCAACTCTGGGCTGGCCTACCCGTACCTAGGACAATCTGAGTGTGCCCTGAGAAAGAGATATGTGCAGCTCCTATCGGGATTTGTCGGCACATTCGGGCGGTGTTGCTGGATTAGTTTTAACCCATCGAAGTGTCTTGAAGAACCGAGATACCGAGTCTGATCGGAACGTCTCGGGAGGAGGTCTATTCCTTCGTTGATCGTGAGAGCTTGTCATGGGCTAAGTTGGGACTCCCCTGCAGGGATTTGAACTTTGGAAAGTCATGCCCGTGGTTATGGGCAGATGGGAATTTGTTAATGTTCGGTTGTAGATAACTTGAACCTTAACTTAAGTAAAATGAATCAACTGAGTGTGTTACCGTGATGGCCTCTTCTCGGCGGAGTCCGGGAAGTGGACACGGTGTTGGAGTAATGCTTGTGCAGGTTGCTCTCTAGTTTCTCGCTCGCGCTTTGCCTCCTCTTCTCGCTCTCTTTTGCGAACAGGATAGCCATTATATTTGCTAGTCGCTTGCTGCAGCTCCACATATTTACCTTGCCTTACCTATAAGCTTAAATAGTCTTGATCGCGAGGGTGCGAGATTGCTGAGTCCCTGTGGCTCACAGATTACTCTTAAACCAGATGCAGGGCCTGACGATTCCGCTCCAGGTGACGCACTCGATCTCAAGTGGGAGTTCGACGAGGACTCTCAATGATACTATGTTTCCTTTCCTGATGATCAGTAGTGGTGCCCTGTTGGGGGTGATCGGGACCGTATCGCATGTTGGGTTATCTTTTATTTTGGCGCCGTAGTCGGGCCATGAGTGTTTGAATGATGTAATGCTATTTTATGTACTTGATTGACGTGGCGAGTGTAATCCAACTATGTTATCTCCCCCTTTTATTATCTATATATTACATGGGATGTTGTGAAGATTGCCTAACTTGCGACATATGCCTTCAATGCGATTATGTCTCTAAGTCGTGCCTCGACATGTGGGAGCTATAGTCGCATCGAGGGTGTTACAAGTTGGTAATCAGAGCCTTCCCCGACCTTAGTAGCCCCATTGCTTGATCGTTTTTAGCAGCCGAGTTGTGTCTAGAAAACTGTTTTGAGTCATTTAGGAATTATATATCGGAGAGTTTAGGAATTCTTTTTTACTTCCCAGTCTCCTCATCGCTCTGGTAAGGCATCTTGATGTAGATTTTTGACTCTCCTCTTCTCAAATTTCACTAAAATTTTTTTAGGATCACACGGGTATCTTGGAATCGTTCCGATGGTTTTATGACGAGAACATTGTCTTGGTGCCTCCTGTCAGGTGTTTTGTGGAAGTGTCTCGGGGAGTTGAGCTTTGAGGTGTTGTCGTCATAATTTTATCGTTGCAGTTCTGGAATACCTGAGTTTAGTATGCCGACATCGAAAATCTCTTTTATGCAGTTCGTTGGTGAGATAACCTCGACGCCACCCAGTACTCGGGCGGGAGCTCGGGAGTATCGCCATAACTTGTATAACGGATGCTTTTCGAAGGTTGAGGTAGATGGTTTCCAAAGTTTTTCTCGGTTATGTGTTGAAGGATGGATACAGCTGGATGTAGGATTTGCTAGATTTGGGTGAGATATTATGCTTCCCCTGTATCCCCAACACCTGATTGCATAACCGGAAAGGTTTGGGAGTTTCATAGGTGGGAATTCTAGTAGCTCTAGTTCTTCTTCCACGGATAGTTGGTTTGAGATTGGGATTTCTTACCGATTATTCGTTCTTGATCCGTACCTTGTTCATTTATTTCTCTACCTAAATTCTAAGTGGCTTCTCAATTTATGGATATGTGACCATTTCAAGAGGAATGCATTCGTTCATTTTGTTCGGATGTGAAGACTATATGTTGCAATTTTCATTCCGTTGGATTCAGCTTCAATATTTGTCTATCAATGTGCTAATGGATGTCAACCTCTTCAGGATGGCTCCTCCAACACGCACGACTCCGAATCCTGATCCGCCACCACCTCCACCTCCTCCGGAGGCATGGCAAGCTGTGATGGCCGCAACCAATGCAAACACACAGTTGATCATGCAAATTCTCCAAGAGCACAATCAAGGCAACCAAGGGAACCAAGGCAACAATCAGAATCACTTTGCTACACTCAACCAGTTCCTTGCTAACGGGCCAAAGACTTTCAGCAATTGTGTTGAGGCAACCGATGCTGACGATTGGCTTGTGGATCTGTGCAAGCATTTCGAGTGCAGTAAGGTCAGGCCTGAGGACTTTGTCAAGTTCGCTTCCTTCCAACTCAAAGATCAAGCTGCAGAATGGTTCCAGCAGTACAAGGATTCCAGAGGTGGACATGTTATTACTTGGGATGAATTCCGTCAAGATTTCAGAGCTCATCATATTCCTCAGAGCGTGATTGAAAGCAAGCGTGAGGAATTCCGCAACCTGATGCAAGGCTCTTTGTCTGTCTATGACTACAACAAGTTGTTTCAGAAGCTCGCCCGCTTTGCTAAGCAGGACGTCCCTGATGAGAAGAGCATGATATACCAGTTCAGGGGTGGTCTCAGAGAAGAAATCCAGCTCGCTCTTGTTCTCTTTGAGCCCTTGAGATACGATGAGTTCTACAACATGGCATTGAAGCAAGAGGCCGCTCAACTGAGGTGTGATGCTTCAAAGAAGCGATTCAGAGTTGTTACTCCTTCTTCCTCTACTCAAGTGGCCAAGCAGCAGAAGTATTGGCTTCCTCCTCCTTCGTTCCGTTAGCCGTATCAGCAGAAGAGCAAAGGTGGCAGTGGATCTTACCACCCACCCAACCCTGGCTTTCAGAACAAGACTTCGTCTCAACCTCCAAGATCGAGTGCTCCGTATCACCGTCCGCTTTCAGAGGTCACGTGCAACAAGTGCCAACAGAAGGGTCACTATGCCAACAAGTGTCTCAACCAGAGGCGTCTTCCTCCTCCTCCTCCTGTCAGATCGGCAAGTACAGCTGTGGTCAAGCATAACCCCAAGCAAACCAAGGTCAACTTGATGAATGCAGCTCAGGCAGAGGATTCGTCAGATGTCATCATGGGTAACCTTCCTGTTAATGATATTCCAGCTAAAGTTCTTTTTGACACTGGTGCATCACATTGTTTCATCTCGAGACCGTTTACATCTAGGCATGAATTGGTTTTGCAAGTTTTGCCTAGTCCATTAGCAGTTGTCTCTCCCGGTAAGTGCATGCATGCTAACTCCATCGTTCCGGATGTTACTATCACCTTGGGTGACTACAAGTTTCTGGCTTCTCCAACGGTTCTTGGTGACTCAGATATTGATCTTATTCTCGGAATGGATTGGCTTTCTAAGCACAAGGCTCAGCTTGATTGTGCAGCCAGGCAGATTCAATTGACTCATTCGTCTGAGGATGTAATTGTGTTTTCCGCTCGTGATGATACCATCCGTCTGTTTTCTCTCAATGAGAAGGGTGAACTCGATGCCATCTCGCAAATTCCAGTCGTTTGCGAATATCAAGACGTCTTTCCAGAAGAGCTTCCAGGAATGCCTCCGCACCGGCCAGTTGAATTCGTTATTGATCTTGAGCCTGGCACGGAACCAGTGTGCAAGCGTCCTTACAAGCTCGGACCTGAAGAGTTGAAGGAGCTGAAGAAGCAACTCGATATTCAAGAGAGAATGGGTCTCATCCGGCCTAGTTCTTCTCGGTGGGGTTGTGGTGTTCTTTTTGTGAAGAAGAAGGATGGAATGGACCGACTTTGTGTTGATTACCGTCCATTGAACAAGAAGACCATCAAGAACAAATACCCACTTCCTAACATCAATGAGCTGTTCGAACAACTCAAAGGTGCCCAAGTATTCTCCAAGCTTGATCTTCATATGGGTTATCATCAGATTCGAATCCGTGAGCAAGATATTCCCAAGACGGCTTTCAGGACAAGCTATGGTTCATACGAATACACTGTCATGTCTTTTGGCCTCGTCAACGCTCCTCCGACGTTCTCTCACATGATGAACTTCATCTTCAATGCCTACACCAATGACTTCGTTTTGGTCTATCTCGACGACATTCTGGTTTTCTCGAAGAACAAGGAAGATCATGCCAAGCACTTGCGTTTGGTGCTCGATAAGCTGAGGGAACACCAGTTCTACGCCATGTTCTCCAAGTGCGAATTTTGGCGCGATGAGGTTCTTTATCTTGGTCATATCATCTCTGCCAAGGGCATTGCGGTGAATCCTGAGAAGGTGTCTGCAATTGTGAATTGGGAACCTCCTCAGAACGTGAAGCAACTCCGTAGCTTCCTCGGTCTCGCAAGCTATTGCCGAAGATTCGTTGAAAACTTTTCTAAGATCGCGAAGCCTCTCTCAAATCTTCTCCGGAAGCACGTCAAGTACGTTTGGTCTCCGGAGTGTGACATTGCTTTCAACACTTTGAAAGAGAAATTGATCACTGCTCCAGTTCTGACTCTGCCTGATGAATCCAAGCCGTACGAGGTCTTTTGTGATGCCTCTCTCCAAGGTCTTGGCGCAGTGTTGATGCAAGAGAAGAAAGTTGTTGCTTATACCTCTCGCCAGTTGAAGCCCAATGAGAAGAACTACCCCACTCATGATCTCGAGTTGGCGGCAGTTGTGCACGCTCTTTTGACTTGGAGACATCTCTTGTTGGGAAGAAAAGTGGACATTTTCACTGATCACAAGAGTCTCAAGTACATCTTCACTCAGCCTAATCTCAACCTCAGGCAAACTCGATGGGTCGAAATGATTCAAGAATATAATCCGAGTATCGAGTATACTCCAGGCAAGGCCAATGTGATTGCTGACGCATTGAGCAGAAAGGCTTATTGCAACAGTCTTATTCTCAAGCCTTATCAACCCAAGCTTTGTGAAGCTTTCCACAAACTTAACCTGCAAGTTGTTCCTCAAGGTTTCCTCGCCAACCTTCAAGTCTCTCCTACCTTGGAAGACCAGATTCGCCAAGCCCAGCTTCTTGATGCTATGGTGAAAAAGGTGAAGATTGGGATTGCCAAGAGTCAACCCAAGTACAAGTGTTACCGCCTTGATGACAAGGACACTCTCTTCTTCGAGGATCGTATTGTTGTACCCAAAGGTGACCTCCGTAAAGTGATCATGAACGAGGCTCACAATTCTCTCCTCTCCATCCACCCTGGGAGCACGAAGATGTATCAGGACCTCAAGCAGGCTTATTGGTGGACTCGAATGAAGCGCGAGATTGCTCAGTTCGTGAATGAATGTGATGTCTGCAGAAGAGTGAAGGCAAAACACCAAAGGCCAGCTGGTCTCCTCCAACCTCTTGCCATTCCAGAATGGAAGTTTGACCACATTGAGATGGACTTCGTGACTGGGTTTCCAAAGTCCAAGCGTGGCAATGATGCTATATTCGTTGTTATCGACAAACTCACCAAAGTGGCTCACTTTCTGCCTATCAAAGAGTCGATCACTGCAGCTCAATTGGCGGAGCTCTATACCTCTCGAATTGTCTCTCTGCACGGTATTCCACAAGTGATCTCTTCAGACCGTGGCAGCATCTTTACCTCCAAGTTTTGGGATTCTTTTCAGAAGGCCATGGGCACCAACATCCGCTTCAGCACAGCTTTCCATCCTCAAACTAGCGGTCAAGTCGAGCGAGTCAATCAGATTCTTGAAGATATGCTCAGGGCTTGTGTGATCTCCTTCGGCATGAAGTGGGAGGATTGTCTTCCTTATGCTGAATTCTCCTACAACAACAATATTCAAGCAAGTTCGGGCAAAGCCCCATTTGAAATTCTGTATGGAAGGAAGTGCCGTACCCCTCTCAACTGGTCTGAAACCGGTGAACGTCTGCTTTTGGGCAATGACTTAATCACAGAGGCAGAGGAAATGTGCAAAGTCATTCGAGATAACCTCAAAGCAGCCCAATCCCACCAGAAGAGCTACTATGAAAGTAAGCACTGTGATTTGTCTTTCGAGATCGGAGATCATGTTTACCTCCGCATCTCTCCTATGAAAGGTACTCGTCGTTTCGGTATCAAAGGGAAGCTTGCCCCTAGATACGTGGGACCTTTCAAGATTGTCAGCAAGAGAGGCGACCTCGCCTATCAACTCGAGCTTCCTTCAAACTTTGCAAATGTTCATGACGTGTTCCATGTCTCTAAGCTTCGAAAGTGCTTCAAGACTCCTGACCGCACCATCAACTTCGAGGACATTGAGCTCCAACAAGATCTCTCCTATCGTGAGCACCCAGTTGCTATTCTTGAAGAGACTGAACGCAAGACTCGCAACAAGTCAATCAAATTCCTCAAAGTCAAGTGGTCACACCATTCCAACCGTGAAGCTACCTGGGAACGCGAGGATCACCTCCGTTCTGAGTACCCGGCGTTCTTTCAGTCCTAGATCTCGGGACGAGATCCTTTCGTAGTGGTGGAGTGTTGTAACACCCTGGATGTAACTTTCCCAATTTGTACTCCAACTCTTGCCGTTTCCGATGTTAAGTTATTTTATTTTCTCGGGTTCGGGTTTTTGTCTCCGTGTGTTGTTATCATTGTCATGCATCTCATATCATGTCATCATATGCATTGCATTTGCATACGTGTTCATCTCATGCATTCGAGCATTTTCCCCGTTGTCCGTTTTGCATTCCGGCGCTCCGTTCTCCTCCGGTGGTCATTTCTAGCTTTCTTTTGTGTGTGGGGATTAAACATTTCCGACTTGGATCGAGACTTGCCAAGCGGCCTTGGTTTACTACCGGTAGACCGCCTGTCAAGTTTCGTACCATTTGGACTTCGTTCGATACTCTAACGGTTAACCGAGGGACCGAAAAGGCCTCGTGTGTGTTGCAGCCCAACACCCCTCCAATTTGGCCCAAAACCCTCTCCATCATCTAGAGCGTTTGATCACGATCGCGTGGCCGAAAACCGCACCTCATTTGGACTCTCCTAGCTCCCTCTATGCTTATATATAGACCCCTCATTCCAAATCTCGGATCCCCTCGTCTCTAACCCTAAAAAAAATTGCCCCGCCGCCATCGGACACGTCCGCCCCGCCACCGGACGAATCCCTCCGCCGCCTCCGGCCAATCAGCGGGTGCCAAGTGGCCCGCGCCGACTTCCCCGCGGCCGGCCCGGGAGGCCCAAACCGGGCCCCCGAGGCCCAATCGCCGCGCGCCGCCGGGGCGCCTCCCCGCGCCCTTCTTCCCTGAGCGGCTGCCGCCTCCATCGCCGTCTCCGGCGACACGGCCGCCGCGGGCCGCCACACACCGCCGCCCGTCCCGTCCTCCGCGGCCATCGCCGCCTCGCCGCCGCGGGTCTCGGCGACCGCGCCGACCCCGGCCATAGCCGGCCCGCGCCGCCCCGGCGAGCTCCACCACCGGATCCGGCCCCTCCTTCCTCAACTCCGACCTCCGGCGAGCTTCATCTCCGGCGGTGAACAGTAACTCCGGCGGTCTGCTTCGAAATCCGTGCCAGATCCAGATCTGGGAATTGGGACGGTTGACTTTTTGCCCGAAACCCTAGTTCATGTGCTCCTGTTCATCATGCTATATCTCCGCATTCGTAGCTCCGTTTTGGGCATATAGCATATCAAAATGTTCGTCTCAGAGAGCACATCATTTCATTCCATTGCATCATTTTCATATGAGTTCATCTTGATGCCCGAAATGCTGTTAGAAGATTCCGAGATCTGCTGCTCCATTTACATATTTGTCATTTTTGCCATGATTATTATGTGCATGATATGCCAATGAGCTCTACATATGTTTTGTTAAGGGTTTTGACATATTTCTAGAGGTGCAACCCATGTATTTTTGTGATGTGTGTGGTGACTAGCACAAGCTTGCAAAGTGATGCTCTTGGTAATGCTGATTTCAGGGACTTAGCATTTCCACAAAGTCCTTGAGCTGTTTATCTCATGATGCCATATGTTCATGTTGTTTCCTAGTGATCCGTGCCTCTTTTGAGGATGATCAGTAAGGATGTTTTGTTAATCTTGTAGTGCTCTATCCATCCATGTCTTTGTTTGCAATTATGGAGCACCCTAGCTTGAGTCAATCGAGCTCTACTTTTGCTACTTCGTGAATATGGGCAGATTGTCTACTTGTTAGCGATTTTGCCGATGATGTTGTAGTTGATCCGTGCATGCTATGCTATTGTTCTTGCCATGTATAGCTTGCATTTTGTGTATTCTTGATGGGTGTATGCTTAGATTATCATGACTTGCTCCGTAGTGAGTGCATCGAGCTCGTAAACATGCCTACTTGATATCTGTTTTCAGCATGCTCCAGTTTTCACTAAGTCTGAGAACTGATTATGTTTTTGCCATGTTCACATGCTTGCAATTGTATTTTCTGATCCCTTTTGGCTCAAGGTCACTAAGGGACTTTTGTTAAGCTCTTTGAGTATCTCCATGCCATGCGTTACTTTGCCATGTCCAGGTCCTGTAGCATGTAGTTTTGATGCTCCAAAGAGTGCTACCTGATCTGAAATTCCAGACAAGTGTTAATTTCACTAAGTCTGAAATCTGTTTGCCATATGCATTTTTGCCATGCTTGTTTGAACCTGTTAATGGATGAATTGGCTGTAGCTCAGTGCTAGACTTTTGTTAAGCATCATGAATTCGCCCCTGCCATGTATTTTGTTGTCATGTTTGGGTGTTGTAGCTTGTTCATCTCTTTGCACGGTGTCATATTTGAATTGCTTGCCATTTCCAAACTGTAACTCCGATTCTGGCGTTCTTTATATCATTTTCAAGCGATTTCATCTCATCTTTCCAGTGGCACACTTGGATACCCAAGTTGAGGCCAGGTTCATGCATCCCTTGTCAAATCTTGCATATGCATCCCGCATAGCATACCATCCTTGCATCATATTGTTTGATCCTAACGAGGAGCCTGTTGAGTTTGCTTTCGAGGATCCAGTCAACTCTGACCACTTTGCAGGCAAGATGATCATACCCTCGAAATCACTACTATCTTTGCTTTGCTAGATGCTCGCTCTTTTGCTATGCGAATGCTACAATGCCTACCACTTGCTTTCAAGCCTCCAAAATTGCCATGTCAAACCTCTAACCACCATGGCCTAGCAAACCATTGATTGGCTATGTTACCACTTTTCTCAGCCCCTCTTATAGCGTTGCTAGTTGCAGGTGAAGATTGGAGACCGTTCCTTGTTGGAACATTATTTACTTCTTGGGATATCATTATATTGCCATCTATATACTTGGTAAAGGGTGGAAGGCTCGGCCTCTCGCCTAGTGTTTTGTTCCACTCTTGCCGCCCTAGTTTCCGTCATATCGGTGTTATGTTCCCGGATTTTGCGTTCCTTACGTGGTTGGGTTATAATGGGAACCCCTTGATAGTTCGCCTTGATTAAAGCTTTTCCAGCAATGCCCAACCTTGGTTTTACCATTTGCCACCTAGCCTCTTTTTCCCTTGGGTTTCCGGAGCCCGAGGGTCATCTTATTTTAAACCACCACGGGCCAGTGCTCCTCTGAGTGTTGGTCCACCTGTCAGCTGCCGGTGGCCACCAGGGGCAACTCTGGGCTGGCCTACCCGTACCTAGGACAATCTGAGTGTGCCCTGAGAAAGAGATATGTGCAGCTCCTATCGGGATTTGTCGGCACATTCGGGCGGTGTTGCTGGATTAGTTTTAACCCATCGAAGTGTCTTGAAGAACCGAGATACCGAGTCTGATCGGAACGTCTCGGGAGGAGGTCTATTCCTTCGTTGATCGTGAGAGCTTGTCATGGGCTAAGTTGGGACTCCCCTGCAGGGATTTGAACTTTGGAAAGTCATGCCCGTGGTTATGGGCAGATGGGAATTTGTTAATGTTCGGTTGTAGATAACTTGAACCTTAACTTAAGTAAAATGAATCAACTGAGTGTGTTACCGTGATGGCCTCTTCTCGGCGGAGTCCGGGAAGTGGACACGGTGTTGGAGTAATGCTTGTGCAGGTTGCTCTCTAGTTTCTCGCTCGCGCTTTGCCTCCTCTTCTCGCTCTCTTTTGCGAACAGGATAGCCATTATATTTGCTAGTCGCTTGCTGCAGCTCCACATATTTACCTTGCCTTACCTATAAGCTTAAATAGTCTTGATCGCGAGGGTGCGAGATTGCTGAGTCCCTGTGGCTCACAGATTACTCTCAAACCAGATGCAGGGCCTGACGATTCCGCTCCAGGTGACGCACTCGATCTCAAGTGGGAGTTCGACGAGGACTCTCAATGATACTATGTTTCCTTTCCTGATGATCAGTAGTGGTGCCCTGTTGGGGGTGATCGGGACCGTGTCGCATGTTGGGTTATCTTTTATTTTGGCGTCGTAGTCGGGCCATGAGTGTTTGAATGATGTAATGCTATTTTATGTACTTGATTGACGTGGCGAGTGTAAGCCAACTATGTTTTTTTTGACTGTGGTAAGCCAACTATGTTATCTCCCCCTTTTATTATCTATATATTACATGGGATGTTGTGAAGATTGCCTAACTTGCGACATATGCCTTCAATGCGATTATGTCTCTAAGTCGTGCCTCGACACATGGGAGCTATAGTCGCATCGAGGGTGTTACATCTATCCCCCTAGGAGCATGCATGGAGTGCTTGGTTTTTGATGATTTGTAGATTTTTGCAATAAGTATGTGAGTTCTTTATGACTAATGTTGAGTCCATGGATTATACACACTCTCACCTTTCCATCATTGCTAGCCTCTTCGGTGCCGTGCATTGCCCTTTCTCACATTGAGAGTTGGTGCAAACTTCGCCGGTGCATCCAAACCCCGTGATATGATACGCTCTTTCACACATAAACCTCCTTATATCTTCCTCAAAACATCCACCATACTTACCTATTATTGCATTTCCATAGCCATTCTGAGATATAGTGCCATGCAACTTTCCACCATCCCGTTTATCATGACACATTCATCATTGTCATATTGTTTAGCATGATCATGTAGTTTACATAGTATTTGTGGCAAAGTCACCATTCATAATTATTTCATACATGTCACTCTTGGTTCATTGCATATCCCGGTACACCACCGGAGGCATTCATATAGAGTCATACCTTGGTATCGAGTTGTAATCATTGAGTTTTAAATAAATAGAAGTGTGATGATCATCATTTAATAGAGCATTGTCCCAATAAAAAAAGAGAAGTCCCAAAAAAATGAAAAGGGACAATGCTCTTCATGATATTTTGGGACTTCTCTTTTTTTATCATGTCCTTTTTTTCACACTTGTGCTTCAAAGTAGCACCATGATCTTCATGATAGAGAGTCTCTTGTTTTGTCACTTTCATATACTAGTGGGAATTTTTCATTATTGAACTTGGCTTGTATATTCCAACAATGGGCCTCCTCAAGTGCCCTAGGTCTTCGTGAGCAAGCAAGTTGGATGCACACCCACTAGTTTCTTTTGTTGAGCTTTCATACATTTATAGCTCTAGTGCATCTGTTGCATGGCAATCCCTACTCCTTGCATTAACATCAATTGATGGGCATCTCCATAGCTCATTGATTAGCCTCTTTGATGTGAGACCTTCTCCTTTTTTGTCTTCTCCACATAACCCCCATCATTATACTCTATTCCACTCATAGTGCTATATCCATGGCTCACGCTCATGTATTGCATGAAGGTTTATAAAGTTTGAGATTACTAAAGTATGAAACAATTGCTTGGCTTGTCATCGGGGTTGTGCATGATGAGAGCATTCTTGTGTGACAAAAATGGAGCATGACTAAACTATATGATTTTGTAGGGATGAACTTTCTTTGGCCATGATATTTTGAGAAGACATAATTGCTTAGTTAGTATGCTTGAAGTATTATTATTTCTATGTCAATATTAAGTTTTTATCTTGAATCTTTCGGATCAGAATATTCAAGCCCAAATTAAGAAGAATTACATTGAAATTATGCCTAGTAGCATTGCACATCAAAAATTCTGTTTTTATCATTTACCTACTCGAGGACGAGCAGGAATTAAGCTTGGGGATGCTTGATACATCTCCAACATATCTATAATTTTTGATTGCTTCATGCTATATTATCTTCTGTTTTGGACATTATTGGGCTTTATTATTCACTTTTATATTATTTTTGGGACTAACCTATTAACCGGAGGCCCAGCCCAGAATTGCTGTTTTTTGCCTATTTCAGAGTTCCGCAGAAAAAGAATATCAAACGGAGTCCAAACGGAATGAAACCTTCGGGAACGAACATGATCCATGAGACTTGGACTCTACGTCAAGCAACCAACTGGGAAGCCATGATGTAGGGGGCGCGCCTACCCCCCAGGCGCGCCCTCCATCCTTGTGGGCCCCCTATTTCTCCACCGACGTATGCCTTCCTCCTATATATACCTACGTACCCCCAAACGATCAGGGACAAAGCCAAAACCCTAATTCCATCGCCGTAACTTTCTGTATCCACGAGATCCCATCTTGGGGCCTGTTCCGGAGCTCCGTCGGAGGGGGCATCAATCACAGAGGGCTTCTACATCAACACCATAGCCTCTCCGATGATGTGTGAGTAGTTTACCTCAGACCTTCGGGTCCATAGTTATTAGCTAGATGGCTTCTTCTCTCTTTTTGGATCTCAATACAATGTTCTCCCCCTCTCTCGTGGAGATCTATTCGATGTAATTCTTTTGCGGTGTGTTTGTTGAGACCGATGAATTGTGGGTTTATGATCAAGTTTATCTATGAACAATATTTGGATCTTCTAAATTCTTTTATGTATGATTGGTTATCTTTGCAAGTCTCTTTGAATTATCAGTTTGGTTTGGCCTACTAGATTGATCTTTATTGCAATGGGAGAAGTGCTTAGCTTTGAGTTCAATCTTGCGGTGTCCTTTCCCAGTGACAATAGGGGCAGCAAGGCACTTATTGTATTATTGCCATCGAGGATAACAAGATGGTTTTTATCATATTGCATGAATTTATCCCTCTGCATCATGTCATCTTGCTTAAAGCATTACTCTGTTGTTATGAATTTAATACTCTAGATGCATGCTGGATAGCGGTCGATGTGTGGAGTAATTGTAGTAGATGCAGGCAGGAGTCGGTCTACTTGTCTCAGACATGATGCCTATATACATGATCATACCTAGATATTCTCATAACTATGCTCAATTCTGTCAATTGCTCAATAGTAATTTGTTCACCCACCGTAAATACTTATGCTCTTGAGAGAAGCCACTAGTGAAACCTATGGCCCCCGGGTCTATCTTCCATCATATTAATCTTTCAATACTTAGTTATTTTCATTGCCTTTTATTTTACTTTGCATCTTTATCATAAAAATACCAAAAATATTATCTTATCATATCTATCAGATCTCACTCTCGTAAGTGACCGTGTAGGGATTGACAACCCCTTATGACGTTGGTTACGAGGATTATTTGTTTTGTGTAGGTGCGAGGGACTCGCGCGTAGCCTCCTACTGGATTGATACCTTGGTTCTCAAAAACTAAGGGAAATACTTACACTACTTTGCTGCATCACCCTTTCCTCTCAAGGGAAAACCAACGCAGTGCTCATGAGGTAGCAGTCCTAAAAAGGAAAAGATGATCTTGAAGATCCTTTGGACATTCTGCCGCACGTCTGCGCTGCTTTTTGCCTTGGTGGATGATCCTTTGAGAGGATCAATGATTGAGTATACATAATGGGCCTAGAAAAGGTTCCCTTGGTACCATCAAAAAGTGACGTGGGTTCTAGAGAACCTGAAAAAATAAAAATAAGAAGAAAAAGGGGAGAATGTGAGGGTCCGGATAGGGTCGAGCCGTATAGTGGAATTTGGTTGTGGTGTGCCTCCATCCTTGGCCATGGTATCTTTAGTGTGTAGTTATGCACGCGAGGTATGTATGCCACTATCAATTTAGGGCTTGGACGGAGGCCGAATTGTTAATCTAGCTCTGGACGAGCCAGACTTCCATTATGCAGGTTAGACCAGACTCGTTTAACGGTGTCCGGTGGCTTGACTGCCAATGTAGTATTCGGCTTGATAAGACCACCCTGCACTCGGACTGCGAGGGCCGTGGTATGCTCCTCAGTATGGAGGGAGTGCTCCATGTTTCCATTGACTATTATAACGCCGCGTGGTCCATGCATCTTGAGCTCTAGATAAGCGTAGCGAGGAACTACGTTGAAATGGGCGAAAGCGGTTCGTTCGAGCAATGCGTGATAGCCACTACGGAAGGGACGATGTCGAAGATCAAGTCTTCGCTACAGAAATTATCCTATGACCCGAAGACTACTTCCAGCGTTATGGACCCTGTGCAACAGGCCTCGACGCTGGGTATTACTCCTTTAAAGGTGGTTTTAGTGGGTTTGATTCTTGATGGATCAATACCCATTTTACGGACAGTGTTGTAGGATCAAAAGTATGTCTAGAGGGGGAGTGATTGGACTACTTGACCAAATAAAAATCTAGCCTTTTCCCAATTTTAAGTCTTGGAAGATTTTAACAACTTAGCACAAGTCAAGTAATCAACCTACACATGCAATCCTAAGAGTATAGCAGCGGAATGTAAAACAATTGCATATGAAGGTAAACGGAGGAGTTTGAAGGAGCAAACGCAATGTAGACACAGAGATTTTTGGTGTGGTTCCGATAGGTGGTGCTATCGTACATCCACGTTGATGGAGACTTCAACCCATGAAGGGTAACGGTTGCGCGAATCCACGGAGGGCTCCACCCACGAATGGTCCATGAAGAAGCAACCTTGTCTATCCCACCATGGCCATCGCCCACGAAGGACTTGCCTCACTATGGTAGATCTTCACAAAGTAGGCGATCTCCTTGCCCGTACAAACTCCTTGGTTCAACTCCACAATCTTGACGGAGGCTCCCAATTGACACCTAACCAATCTAGGAGACACCACTCTCAAAAAGGTAATAGATGGTGTGTTGATGATGAACTCCTTGCTCTTGTGCTTCAAATGATAGTCTCCCCAACACTCAGCTCTCTCTCTCTCTCTCATAGGATTGGATTTGGTGGAAAGAGGGTTTGAGTGGAAAGCAACTTGGGGATGGCTAGAGATCAAGATTTATGTGGTTGGAATGGAATATCTTGACCTCAACACAAGTGTAGGTGGTTCTCTCTCAAAAAATGTATGTTGGAAGTGTAGGCATGTTCTGATGGCTCTCTCCATGAATGAAGAGTGGGTGGAGGGGTATATATAGCCTCCACACAAAATCTAACCGTTACACACAAATCACCAAACTCGGTGGGACCGAATCATGAAACTCGGCCAGACCGATTTAGTTCAAAATGTGAATGTTAGGATTTTCGGTGGGACCGACATGTCAACTCAGTGGGCCCGATGTTGGAAATATGCCCTAGAGGCAATAATAAAATGGTTATTATTATATTTCTTTGTTCATGATAATTTTCTATTGTTCATGCTATAATTGTGTTATCCGGAAATCATAATACATGTGTGAATTCATAGACCACAACACGTCCCTAGTGAGCCTTTAGTTGACTAGCTCGTTGATCAAAAGATGGTCATGGTTTCCTGACTATGGACATTGGATGTCATTGATAACGGGATCACATCATTAGGAAAATGATGTGATGGACAAGACCAAATCCTAAGCATCGCTCAAAGATCGTGTAGTTCGTTTGCTGTAGCTTTTCTGAATGTCAAGTATCATTTCCTTAGACCATGAGATTGTGCAACTCCCGGATAACGTAGGAGTGCCTTGGGTGTGCCAAACATCACAACGTAACTGGGTGACTATAAAGGTTCATTACAGGTATCTCCGAAAGTGTCTGTTGGGTTGGCATGAATCAAGACCGGGATTTGTCACTCCGTATGACGGAGAGGTATCTCTGCGCCCACTCGGTAATGCATCATCATAATGAGCTCAATGTGATCAAGTGGTTGATCACAAGATCATGCATTACAGTACAAGTAAAGTGACTTGCCGGTAACGAGACTGAACAAGGTATTGGGATACCAACGATCGAGTCTCGGGCAAGTAACGTACCGATTGACAAAGGGAATTGTATACGGATTGATTGAATCCTCGACATCGTGGTTCATCCGATGAGATCATCGTGGAGCATGTGGGAGCCAACATGGGTATCCAGATCCCGCTGTTGGTTATTGACCGAAGAGTCGTCTCGGTCATGTCTGCTTGTCTCCCGAACCCGTAGGGTATACACACTTAAGGTTCGGTGACGCTAGGGTTGTTAGGAAGACTTGTATGTGATTACCGAATGTTTTTCGGAGTCCCGGATGAGATCCCGGACGTCATGAGGAGTTCCGGAATGGTCCGGAGGTGAAGATTTATATGTAGGAAGTTGTCATACGGTCACCGGAAAGGTTCGGGGGCATATTGGTATTGTACCGGGCCACCGGAGGGGTTCCGGGGGTCCACCGGGAGGGGCCACCTCTCTCGGAGGGCCTAATGGGCTGTAGAGGAAAGGGAACCAGCCCTACATGGGCTGGCCGCATCCCCCCTTGGGCCCATGCGCCTAGGGTTGGGGGGGAAACCCTAAAAGGGGGCGCCCCCCTTGCTTGGGGGGCAAGCCCCCTCCCCTTGGCCGCCGCCCCCCCTCTAGATCTCATCTAGAGGGGGCCGGCCCCCTTCCTCCTTCCCCTATAAATAGTGGGGCAAGGGGAGGGCTGCATACAACATCCAAGCCGCAACCCCTCCCCTCCCCAACACCTCTCCTCCTCCATAAGAGCTTGGCGAAGCCCTGCCGGAGTACTGGAGCTTCACCACCACCACGCCGTCGTGCTGCCGTTGGAGCCCTCTTCCTCAACGTCTCCCTCCTCCTTGCTGGATCAAGGCATGGGAGACGTCCTCGCTCCATACGTGTGTTGAACGCGGAGGTGCCATCCGTTCGGCGCTAGGATCTTCGGTGATTTGGATCACGACGAGTACGACTCCACCAACCCCGTTCTCTTAAACGCTTCCGCTCGTGATCTACAAGGGTATGTAGATGCACTCCTCTCTCCCTCGTTGCTAGATGACTCCATAGATTGATCTTGGTGATGTGTAGAAAATTTTAAAATTCTGCTACGTTCCCCATCAGTGGCATCATGAGCTAGGTCTATGCGTAGTTACTATGCACGAGTAGAACACAAAGCAGTTGTGGGCGTCGAAATTGTCAATTTGCTTGCTGTTACTAGTCTTTTCTTGATTCAGCGGCATCGTGGGATGAAGCGGCCCAGACCGACCTTACACGTACGCTTACGTGAGACTGGTTCCACCGATTGACATGCACTAGTTGCATAAGGTGGCTGGCGGGTGTCTGTCTCTCCCACTTTAGTCGGATCGGATTCAATGAACAGGGTCCTTATGAAGGGTAAATAGAAATTGGCAATTCACGTTGTGGTTTTGGCGTAGGTAAGAAATGTTCTTGCTAGAATCCTATAGCAGCCACGTAAAAACTTGCAACAACAATTAGAGGACGTCTAACTTGTTTTTGCAGCAAGTGTTTTGTGATGTGATATGGCCAAAGGATGTGATGAATGATATATGTGATGTATGAGATGATCATGTTCTTGTAATAGGAATCACGACTTGCATGTCGATGAGTATGACAACCGGCAGGAGCCATAGGAGTTGTATTTATTTATTTATGACCTGCGTGTCAACATAAACGTCATGTAATTACATTACCTTATTGCTAAAGCGTTAGCCATAGTAGTAGAAGTAATAGATGACGAGACAACTTCAAGAAGACACGATGATGGAGATCATGATGATGGAGATCATGGTGTCATGCCGGTGACAACGATGGTCATGGAGCCCCGAAGATGGAGATCAAAAGGAGCAAATGATATTGGCCATATCATGTCACTATTTGATTGCATGTGATGTTTATCATGTTTTGCATCTTATTTTCTTAGAACGCCGGTAGCTTAAATAAGATGATCCCTCAAAATAATTTCAAGAAAGTGTTCCCCCTAACTGTGCACCGTTGCGAAGGTTCGTTGTTTTGAAGCACCATGTGATGATCGGGTGTGATAGATTCTCACGTTCGAATACAACGGGTGTAAGCCAGATTTACGCACGCAATACACTTAGGTTGACTTGACGAGCCTAACATGTACAGACATGGCCTCGGAACATAGAAGACCGAAAGGTCGAGCATGAGTCGTATAGAAGATACGATCAACATGAAGATGTTCACCGATGTTGACTAGTCCGTCACACGTGATGATCGGACACGGCCTAGTTAACTCGGACCATGTTATACTTAGATGACTGGAGGGATGTCTATCTGAGTGGGAGTTCATTGAATAATTTGATTAGATGAACTTAATTATGATGAACTTAGTCTAAAATCTTTACAATATGTCTTGTAGATCAAATGGCCCACGTTGTCCTCAACTTCAACACGTTCCTAGAGGAAACCAAGCTGAAAGATGATGGCAGCAACTATATGGATTGGGTCCGGAACCTGAGGATCATCCTCATAGCTGCCAAGAAAGATTATGTCCTAGAAGCACCGCTAGGTGACGCACCCGTCCCACAGAACCAAGACGTTATGAACGCTTGGCAGTCACGTGCTGATGATTACTCCCTCGTTTAGTGCGGCATGCTTTACAGCTTAGAACCGGGGCTCCAAAAGCGTTTTGAGAGACACGGAGCATATGAGATGTTCGAAGAGCTGAAAATGGTTTTTCAAGCTCATGCCCGGGTCGAGAGATATGAAGTCTCCGACAAGTTCTTCAGCTATAAGATGGAGGAAAATAGTTCTGTCAGTGAGCACATACTCAAAATGTCTGGGTTGCATAACCGCTTGACTCAGCTGGGAGTTAATCTCCCGGATGACGCGGTCATTGACAGAATCCTTCAGTCGCTTCCACCGAGCTACAAGAGCTTTGTGATGAACTTCAATATGCAGGGGATGGAAAATACCATTCCTGAGGTATATTCAATGCTGAAATCAGCAGAGGTAGAAGTCAAAAAGGAACATCAAGTGTTGATGGTGAATAAAACCACTAAGTTCAAGAAAGGCAAGGGTAAGAAGAACTTCAAGAAATACGGCAAGGGAGTTGCCGTGCCCGGTAAGCAAGCTGCCGGGAAGAAGCCAAAGAATGGACGCAAGCCCGAGACTGAGTGTTTTTATTGCAAGGGAAGTGGTCACTGGAAGTGGAACTGCCCCAAATACTTAGCGGACAAGAAGGCCGGCAACACGAAAGGTATATGTGATATACATGTAATTGATGTGTACCTTACCAGTACTCATAGTAGCTCCTGGGTATTTGATACCGGTGCGGTTGCTCACATTTGTAACTCAAAGCAGGAGCTGCGGAATAAACGGAGACTGGCGAAGGACGAGGTGACGATGCGCGTCGGGAATGGTTCCAAGGTCGATGTGATCGCCATCGGCACGCTACCTCTACATTTAGCTACGGGATTCGTTTTAAACCTCAATAATTGTTATTTAGTGCCAGCTTTGAGCATGAACATTGTATCCGGATCTCGTTTAATTCGAGATGGCTACTCATTTAAATCCGAGAATAATGGTTGTTCTATTTATATGAGATATATATTTTATGGTCATGCTCCGATGGTGAATGGTTTATTCTTAATGAATCTCGAGCGTAATGCTACACATATTCATAGTGTGAATACCAAAAGATGTAAGGTTGATAATGATAGTCCCACATACTTGTGGCACTGCCGCCTTGGTCACATAGGTGTCAAACGCATGAAGAAGCTCCATGCAGATGGACTTTTAGAGTCTCTTGATTATGAATCATTTGACACGTGCGAACCATGCCTCATGGGTAAAATGACCAAGACTCCGTTCTCAGGAACAATGGAGCGAGCAACCAACTTATTGGAAATCATACATACTGATGTGTGTGGTCCAATGAGTGTTGAGGCTCGCGGTGGCTACCGTTATGTTCTCACCCTCACTGATGACTTGAGTAGATATGGGTATGTCTACTTAATGAAACACAAGTCTGAGACCTTTGAAAAGTTCAAGGAATTTCAGAGTGAGGTTGAGAATCAACGTGACAGGAAAATCAAGTTCTTGTGATCAGATCGTGGGGGAGAATACTTGAGTCACGAATTTGGCACACACTTAAGAAAATGTGGAATAGTTTCACAACTCACGCCGCCTGGAACACCTCAGCGTAATGGTGTGTCCGAACGTTGTAATCACACTCTATTGGATATGGTGCGGTCTATGATGTCTCTTACCAATTTACCGCTGTCATTTTGGGGCTATGCTTTAGAGACTGTCGCATTCACTTTAAATAGGGCTCCGTCGAAATCTGTTGAGACGACATCGTATGAATTATGGATTGGGAAGAAACCTAAGCTGTCGTTTCTAAAAGTTTGGGGATGCGATGCTTATGTCAAGAAACTTCAACCTGAAAAGCTCGAACCCAAGTCGGAAAAATGCATCTTCATAGGATACCCTAAAGAAACTGTTGGGTATACCTTCTACCTCAGATCGGAAGGCAAGATCTTTGTTGCCAAGAATGGGTCCTTTCTAGAGAAAGAGTTTCTCTCGAAAGAAATAAGTGGGTGGAAAGTAGAACTTGATGAAGTATTACCTCTTGAACCGGTAAGTGGCGCAGCTTAAGAAAATGTTCCTGAGGTGCCTGCACCGACTAGAGAGGAAGTTAATGATGATGATCATGAAACTTCAGATCAAGTTACTACTGAACTTCGTAGGTCCACGAGGACACGTCCCGCACCAGAGTGGTACGGCAACCCTGTCTTGGAAATCATGTTGTTAGACAACAGTGAACCTTCGAACTATGAAGAAGCGATGGCGGGCCCGGATTCCGACAAATGGCTGGAAGCCATGAAATCCGAGATAGGATCCATGTATGAAAACGAAGTATGGACTTTGACTGACTTGCCCGATGATCGGCGAGCCATAGAAAATAAATGGATCTTTAAGAAGAAGACAGACGCGGATGGTAATGTGACCATCTATAAAGCTTGGCTTGTCGCTAAGGGTTATCGACAAGTTCAAGGGGTTGACTACGATGAGACTTTCTCACCCGTAGTGAAGCCGAAGTCCGTCTGAATCATGTTAGCAATTGCCTTATTCTATGATTATGAGATATGGCAAATGGACGTCAAAACGGCATTCCTTAATGGTTTCCTTAAGGAAGAATTGTATATGATGCAGCCGGAAGGTTTTGTCGATCCTAAGAATGCTGACAAGGTGTGCAAGCTCCAACGCTCGATTTATGGGCTGGTGCAAGCATCTCAGAGTTGGAACATTCGTTTTGATGAGATGATCAAAGCGTTTGGGTTTATGCAGACTTATGGAGAAGCCTGCATTTACAAGAAAGTGAGTGGGAGCTCTGTAGCATTTCTCATATTGTATGTGGATGACATACTGTTGATGGGAAATGATATAGAATTCTTGGAAAGCATAAAGGCCTACTTGAACAAGTGTTTTTCAATGAAGGACATTGGAGAAGATGCTTATATATTAGGCATCAATATCTATAGAGATAGATCGAGACGCCTCATTGGTCTTTCACAGAGTACATACCTTGACAAGATATTGAAGAAGTTCAAAATGGATCAGTCAAAGAAGGGGTTCTTACTTGTATTGCAAGGTACGAGATTGATCACGACTCAATGCCCGACCACGACAGAAGATAGAGAAAAGATGAGTGTCGTCCCCTATGCCTCGGCCATAGGGTCTACCATGTATGCTATGCTGTGTACCAGACCTGATGTAAACCTTGCCGTAAGTTTGGTAGGAAGGTACCAAAGTAATCCCGGCATGGAACACTGGACAACGGTCAAGAATATCCTGAAGTACCTGAAAAGGACTAGGGAAATTTTTCTCGTTTATGGAGGTGACGAAGAGCTCGTCGTAAAGGGTTACGTCGACGCTAGCTTCGACACAGATCTGGATGACTCTAAGTCACAAACCGGATACGTGTATATTTTGAATGGTGGGGCAGTAAGCTGGTGCAGTTGCAAGCAAAGTGTTGTGGCGGGATCTACATGTGAAGCGGAGTACATGGCAGCCTCGGAGGCAGCACAAGAAGCAGTCTGGGTGAAGGAGTTCATTACCGACCTAGGAGTCATACCCAATGCGTCGGGCCCGATGACTCTCTTCTGTGACAACACTGGAGCTATTGCCCTTGCCAAGGAGCCCAGGTTTCACAGGAAGACCAGGCATATCAAGCGTCGCTTCAACTCCATTCGTGAAAGTGTTCAAAATGGAGACATAGAGATTTGTAAAGTACATACGGACCTGAATGTAGCAGATCCATTGACTAAACCTCTCCCTAGAGCAAAACATGATCAACACCAGAACTGCATGGGTGTTCGATTCATCACAATGTAACTAGAATATTAACTCTAGTGCAAGTGGGAGACTGTTGGAAATATGCCCTAGAGGCAATAATAAAATGGTTATTATTATATTTCTTTGTTCATGATAATTGTCTATTGTTCATGCTATAATTGTGTTATCCGGAATCGTAATACATGTGTGAATACATAGACCACAACACATCCCTAGTGAGCCTCTAGTTGACTAGCTCATTGATCAAAAGATGGTCATGGTTTCCTGACTATGGACATTGGATGTCATTGATAACGGGATCACATCATTAGGAGAATGATGTGATGGACAAGACCCAATCCTAAGCATAGCTAAAAGATCATGTAGTTCGTTTGCTGTAGCTTTTCTGAATGTCAAGTATCATTTCCTTAGACCATGAGATTGTGCAACTCCTGGATACCATAGGAGTGCCTTGGGTGTGCCAAACGTCACAATGTAACTGGGTGACTATAAAGGTTCATTACAGGTATCTCCGAAGTGTCTGTTGGGTTGGCATGAATCGAGACTGGGATTTGTCACTCTGTAGGACGAAGAGGTATCTCTGGGCCCACTCGGTAATGCATCATCATAATGAGCTCAATGTGATCAAGTGGTTGATCACAGGATCATGCATTACGGCATGAGTAAAGTGACTTGCCGGTAACGAGACTGAACAAGGTATTGGGATACCGACGATCGAGTCTCGGGCAAGTAACATACCGATTGACAAAGGGAATTGTATACAGATTGATTGAATCCTCGACATCGTGGTTCATCCGATGAGATCATCGTGGAGCATGTGGGAGCCAACATGGGTATCCAGATCCCGCTGTTGGTTATTGACCGGAGAGTCGTCTCGGTCATGTCTACATGTCTCCCGAACACGTAGGGTATACACACTTAAGGTTCGGTGACGCTAGGGTTGTTAGGAAGACTTGTATGTGATTACCGAATGTTGTTCGGAGTCCCGGATGAGATCTCGGACGTCACGAGGAGTTCCGGAATTGTCCGGAGGTGAAGATTTATATGTAGGAAGTTGTCATACGGTCACCGGAAAGGTTCGGGGGCATATCGGTATTGTACCGGGGCCACCGGAGGGGTTCCGAGGGTCCACCGGGAGGGGCCACCTCTCTCGGAGGGACTAATGGGCTGTATAGGAAATGGAACCAGCCCTACATGGGCTGGCCGCATCCCCCCTTGGGCCCATGCGCCTAGGGTTGGGGGGAAACCCTAAAAGGGGGCGCCCCCCTTGCTTGGGGGGCAAGCCCCCTCCCCTTGGCCGCCGCCCCCCTCTAGATCTCGTCTATAGGGGGCCGGCCCCCTTCCTCCTTCCCCTATAAATAGAGGGGCAAGGGGAGGGCTGCATACAACATCCAAGGCGCAACCCCTCCCCTCCCCAACACCTATCCTCCATAAGAGCTTGGCGAAGCCCTGCCGGAGTACTGGAGCTTCACCACCACCACGCCGTTGTGCTGCCGTTGGAGCCCTCTTCCTCAACGTCTCCCTCCTCCTTGCTGGATCAAGGCGCGGGAGACGTCCTCGCTCCATACATGTGTTGAACGCGGAGGTGCCGTCCGTTCGGCGCTAGGATCTTCGGTGATTTGGATCACGACGAGTACGACTCCACCAACCCCGTTCTCTTGAACGCTTCCGCTCGTGATCTACAAGGATATGTAGATGCACTCCTCTCTCCCTCGTTGCTAGATGACTCCATAGATTGATCTTGGTGATGCGTAGAAAATTTTAAAATTCTGCTACGTTCCCCATCAACCGATTCCATTATGGTTAGGGCATAATGTAATTTTGGGGAGACCGATTACAGAAACTCGGTGGGACCGATTTTGGTAATAGGAAAACAGAGAGTTGGTCAGGCAAACTTGGTGGGACCGAATCGTTCATCTCGGTTAGACCGAAACATTACGAAGGGGAAACAGAGAGTTTGCATTGCGAACTCGGTGGGACCGATCGCTCATCTCGGTTAAACCGAAACCTTACAAAGGGAAACAGAGAGTTTGCAATCTCATCTCGGTGAGACCAAGATCCCTATCGGTGAGACCGAAACGACTAGGGTTTGTGGCAGTGGCTATGTCAAGTGAACTCGGTGGCGTCGGGTAGGAAATTTTGGTGGGTCCAAGTTTGACTTTTGGTTTGGGACATATGTGGATATGAGAAAGTAGTTGAGGGTTTTGGAGCATCCCACTAAGCATTTTGAGCAGGTAAATCAATAAGCAACACCTCATCCCCTTTTAATAGTATTGGCTTTTCCTATGGACTCAATGTGATCTTGGATCACTAAAAGTAAAATGTAGAGTCTTGAGCTTGAGCAACATGTGTTCTTAGTATTTTGAGGGGTCTACTTTCTAATCCATACCATGCCAAACATTGAGCTTTCTGAAATATTTATCTTGAAATAGCATTAGCTCAATGGGCTATATGTTGTTAGGAATTACCAAAACCACCCAGCGATAGTTGCACTTTCAATCTCCCCCTTTTTGGTAATTGATGACAACATATAGATCAAAGCTTCAACCGATGATAATATGATTGAAAAACATCGTCGCTTTGAGACGTATGTGATAAGCAAGAGCTGCCCCTAAATTTGTGCATTATTTAAAATTTGTTTTTGAATGCAAATGCACAATCGAGTAGGATCATGGGTTACTCTTCCTTGTCACATACATCTTGGTGGAGCACTCAAAATGATAGAAATTAAAAGCATGCACTCATCACCAAGCAAGTGAATGATCATATATGGATATAAAAGATAGTATCATCTAAACAAGCATTAAAGTAGCAAATGATCAATCACATGATCACACAAGTATCTCATAAAGTATCTCACACAATAAAAAGTTCAACCAAAGGCAAAGACGCAAAACACTCTCTCGAAGCCTATGATCTATACATATTTCTCCCCCTTTGGCAACAAGTTACCAAAAAGTTCAAATATGCATAGTGCTATGTGTCTCTCAGGCTTGGTCTTCGGGGTGTGGTGTAGAGAGAACT
Source organism: Triticum urartu (assembly GCF_056163025.1). Classification (NCBI taxonomy): domain Eukaryota; kingdom Viridiplantae; phylum Streptophyta; class Magnoliopsida; order Poales; family Poaceae; genus Triticum; species Triticum urartu. The sequence goes on from NC_141877.1 coordinate 115,027,491, forward strand.
CCAAGGACGAAGGCATCTGACGATGTAGTTGGAGCTGATGGAGTGCCTGCTGGAGGTGGCACTAGAGCTGTAGCTACTGGTGCTGATGCTATAGCTCTGGAATCTGTCACTGGCACGTCAGGAGACCTTTGACTCCTTGGCACTCGCTGAAATGCATATGTGGTTGCCTTGCCTCTCTTCTCATCTGCTTCCTCCTGAAGTTGCTCAACTACTGTTTGAATCTCAGTTACCTTCAGATCAAGATCATAAAACTTAGTTTCTACGATCCTCTCCAAGCTCTCCTGGTTTTGAGTCAGGGTGGCCAGGCCCTTCTCAATCCTCAGTAGACTGGATCAGATATGCAAGTTGATCTTGCTTGCTCTTTAGGAAAACCCGAGATGCCTCTTCAACACTTGGCATTTTGGCAGCTTTCTTAGCCTTTGCTTTGGTTCTCTTCCCTGTGCTTGAACTGATGATGGTTCCTCCTCATTCATCACAACATCATTGTATTCAAATCAGGATGCAGGGGTAGATGCTACTTATCCAACAGATATGTTCCTGTGCCCATCTTGGAGTTGATGAGCTCCTGAATGTGTGGAGCATACCCACAGCTTCTCTTCTGGTCAGCAGCAGTCCTCTTGATTGTCTCTACAATCAGACTCATGACCTTGAACTTTTGAGGGACATCAAAAAGATGTAGCAGGTTGATAGAGTGCCCTCTGATCATCTTGTAATCTCCTGACTTAAGATCCAGTTCATAGTAGGAAGACCAGACAACAAGAAATGTACAGATCCAAGCTTGTGAGTCTCCAAAGCTTTATCTGGGATCTCCTTGTACATGTTTGCCATGGAGTTGTGGTCTTTCTTCTTCTTGGCATACACATCCAAGTCATCCACCTGTTCCTCTATGGCATTTATCAGCTTGGCCCATTCTTCAACAGTGGACTCGTACCTAGTATGTTCTGACATCCATATGATCTTCCCATCTGGGTAAAAGTGAGCAGTGGAGTAAAACTGCATGATCAGCTCATCATTCCATTTTGTGAGCTTCTGTCCAACAAACTCATCTACTCCACATGCTTTGAAGCTGTCATAAACTCCTGGGAAGTGATCTTCATTCTCCTGAATGAATTCCCAATCAACCCATTTCATGTCACTCACAATGGGCTTCTTGTCAAGCAGGATAGTTTCATAAAAGTCTTGTTGTTCTTTTGTGTGGAACTTGTAGTCAACTACAGTTCTTCTCCTTACAGCATAAGGATCAACCTTTCTCCACAATCTCAGTCCAGCATCTTTTTTGATGTGCATGTCTTCAACTACTGGATGAGTATCATTGTGGTCTGGAATCTTGGGCTTCAATTTTCTCAAAATAAGAGACTCATCATCTTCTTCTTCAGCTTCAGGCACTGGGGCCGTGTTGTTTTTTTCAGCAGGTATACTTCTGGTGTTTCTCTTGGGCTTAGGAGGCTTCTAAGCTTGAGCTTTGGGAGAAGACTTGTGCTTTGATGTTGCAGCCCCTCACTTAATTGCATCTCCCATAAGCTTCTGAGCTTTGGGTGCTGGAGCATCCTCTTCTTCTTCTTCATCATCTTCAGAGGGATCTCTCATCATGGAGGGCTTGCCAATGACTCTGGAAATGGTCTTCTTGACTCTTCCTTTCTCTTCTTTCCCTCTCTAGCTTCTTTGGGTTCAAGAGTGAACTCCATTGTTTCTTGAGTAGAGGCTCTGGCCTTAGACATAGTAATTTTTTGCTGGAGCCTTCTTATTCATTCCTGGCTTAACTATAGCAGTTGTGCCATACTCCTTTTTCAGCACCTTCTTCTTGGAGCTTACTTCCTCCTCAGTGGCAACATAATCCTCATCCTCAGATTCTGAGGTTCTCTTCTTCTTAGATTTGGTGGCTGCCTTTGGCAAGTTGCTGGGAGTGTTCCTGCTACCATCATCAGAAGTGCTCGAGGGATCTGAACCCTCACTCAGTTGCAAATGTTCCTCAGACCTGTTCTGACTGTCACTCTGATTAGACATCTCTGCGAACTCACTGACAGCAGACCCTGTGAACAGATGTAGACAACGCAGAGTGGATGAGCATCACAAAGTGCAGAGTTTTTGCAAAACATATGACTTAAAAACTTAGTTTTAGTTCTCCACAGAAGGCATTTCAGAGCTACCTATTTGTAAACTCGGTGATACCGAAGCAACTTTTGGAACCTAAACCAGTGAACTCAGTCAAACCAAGTCACAGTTCGGTGGCACCGAGACTGCTAGGGTTTCACAGAGAATTGAACTCGGTCACACCGATTTGCAGTTTTCGGTCAGACCAAAAATTGCATGTGCTATGGTCTAAGCCAAATCGGTGAGATCGATTTCTACAACTCGGTCGGTCCGAGATGAGTTCGGCGGAGACCTAACCCTAAATTTTTAAATCAAACCTAACCTAAAGGATGTTTTCAGTAGATAGAGTGTTTGCATACGTGGTGAGGATCATGGCTAAACAATGTGCTATGAATCAGAGGTAAAAGAATAGAACAAGGGTCGAACCCATACCCTAATTCGGCAGGAGTTCGCTACGGCAACAACGACGGAGCAGATTTCTGTTGACGGTGATGGAAACCAGCGGTGGGAGGTCGCTGGCGGCGAGGAGATGATCCGGAGACCCGAGGAGGCAGAGCAGGAGACACACGCGCGGGCTGAGGAGTTTGAAGAAATTTCCAAAATCTCACCCGTGGGTATATATATCCTGACCCTGTCGGTGTGACCGAGTGGAACAACTCGGTGGCACCGAGATGCAGAATCGCAAGCGGTTACTGCAACTTAGTGTGACCGAAAAATTCAAATCGGCTGCACCGAGATTGAAAACCTAGATCAACTTAGTGATCTCGGTGTGACCGAAATGGATGACTCGGTCATCCAAAATGCACAAAGAGGTTTTGGAAGTTTAAGTCTACGACGAATCGGGGACTCCGATTGCTCCTCCCACAGAGTGGTTCGAATCTGACTTGATCAAACTTTTTGGTGTAGCATGAATAGAGTTTGAGACGAGAAAAGCATAAATAGCTAGAGGAGCTTATTAGGCATTCTTGTCCATCCATTTGGCAAAAGAGAAAAAGCCAAACAATCAAGGCAACAAATAGATGTCCTCGAATGAGTAAAATATGCAACCAACATGCTCACACAATAAGATGGCAAATGAAATATGTGGCAAAGCATGCACAATCACTCTAGAATCTATCAAGCAATTTGGCGATGACTAGGTCATCTATATATGAGTATATTGACTGAGGAGTCAAATGAGAACATTTGATCGTAGGTCATACTCATCGTTTAAGCATGAGTGGGGTTACCACTTTTACATAATGCATTTTTGTGTTCACATCATTAGAGTTTCTTTAGCTCAATTGATTAGAGTAAAGCTCCCCCTAGATGTGATATCCCCCCTAGGAGGGATGAACTAACCTTGGGTTTTGTCGATGATGACTTCATGTAGGTGTTGAAGATGTAGGTGCTCAAAGTTGATGTAGATCATTCGAAGCAATCCTTTGGAGTGAGTTGCACTTTCAATACCTACACGGGTTAGTCCCACAAGGAACAAACAAGGATATCCCTAGACATAGAGTGATATTCACATGAGACGATGTCCATGAATGCATTAGGTTACCTTGTCCCTTGTCTTACCAACAAGAGGGTTTGTGACTCCTCGAACTAGTGCAAGATATGGAAGTTGTTTGCACTTGTCATTGCCAAAATGATATGAGTGAAGTATGTTGGCGAAGTCACTCTCAAGAACTCTCTAGTTCTTCTTCTTCGGGATCCACACCATCTTGATGGGAATCCTTGGAGTTGTAGTCGTACTTGATGAAGTAGAACTTGATGTAGTCTTGGGAACCCACTTTACCAATGCCTCAGGGGCTTCTTCAAATGCATCAATATCCTCTTGAAGCTTGTCCTTGCCCTTTAGCTTGTGGTCTTGTGGTGGAAGATCATCTTGAGCTTGTGTTCCTTGGAAGGAAGTAGGATCATAATTCTCTTGTTCGGGAACAAACTCCGTCTTGGGGTATTGATCTTCTTCCCACTCAACTCCATTGGCATTGAACTTTCATTCAAAACCAACACCTTGATTCTTCCGGTGTCTTCCTTGCTTGCGCACAATTTCCTCAAATTCCTTACTTCCGGCCAGACTCTTGTAAACACCTTTCTCTATAATTCCCTTCAATAAGCTATTTTCTTGCTCAAGTGTAACTTGGATAAGAGAATCATTAGTGGAATCAAGAGAACTACTAGAAGCAACATCATTGGATTTAGCATGATTATTCTTAGTACTAGAAGAATAATCTTTCTTGTTCTTGTTGCTAGATTTAACTTGTGGCATGTAAGTAGACAAGAGTAAACACTTGGCAATGTAAGAAGAACTTTTCTTACGAAGATCATCATTGATTGCTTTTAAGAACTCATGCTCTTTCTCAAGGTTGAGCTTTTCAAAGCGTAGCTTTTCATGAGTCTTTAAAAGTTCTCGATGATCTTCCAAAGTAGTTTCATGAGCTAACTTAAGAGTGTTTAGTTCTTTAGTTAGACGCTCAATCTCCTTCTTATCATTGTCATTCGTTTTATCTTGATTAGCAGGATTAATAGAAAGTTCATCATAGTTTTCATAACTAGAGTTGTCCACAAGTAAATCATCATCACCTAGCAAATCATCTTCATCACTATTGAAATCAACATACTCGGGGTGCGATACCTTTGTGCCTTTAGCCATGAAGCATCTTCCAATTCCTTCATTTGGTGACTGAAATATGTTGTAGGAGTTGGTTGACACAAGTGCTAGACCGACAACACCTTCATCTTGAGTATATTCAGAGTCGGAGCAATAACTTCTCTCGGAGTGATTGTCGGAGTCGGAGCCGGACACCCATTCACCAACATGATCTTGATGTCTTCGTTTTGTGTAGCTCCTTGATGACTTATCTCTCCTTTCTGAATCCTTGCTTCTCCGTGATGTTCTTTGTTCATAACAGTCATCTCTACTCCTTCTCTCTCTTGGTGGTGATTCTTCTCTCCTAGTTCTTATTTTGGGAGAATCTTCTCTTCTTTTGTAGGGAGTCGTACACTCATTGGAGTAGTGTTCGGGTCTTCCACAATTGTAGCAATTACGTTCACGACTTGAAGATCTTTTGTCAATGTAGGACCTTGACTTGGAACTTCTTTCCTTGCTTCTACTCTTGTAGAACTTGTTGAAGTTCTTCACCATTAAGCTCAATTCTTCATTGAAGGTTTGTTTCTCACTTGATGATGTGGGAGCATCACATGAGGCTTTGTAAGCACCACTTGACTTGTTGTGGAGCTCTTCCTTATCCTTAAGTGACATCTCATGAGCAACAATTCTTCCAATGACTTCCGTTGGCTTGAGATCTTTGTAATAGGGCATCATTTGGATCAATGTGCAGACGGTATCATATTTTCCATCCAAGGTTCTTAGGATCTTCTTGATGATGAATCTTTCGGTCATCTCTTCACTTCCTAAGCCGGCAATCTCATTTGTGATGAGAGCAAGCCTAGAGTACATTTCAGCGACACCTTCACCATCCTTCATTTTGAACTTGTCAGGTTGACTTTGAAGCACATCCAATTTGGATTCCTTGACGGAGTCGTTACCTTCGTGCATCTCAATCAAAGTATCCCAAATTTCCTTTACATTCTCAAGACGGCTGATTTTGTTGAATTCTTCGAGGCATAATCTGTTGAAGAGAATATCACAAGATTGAGCATTGTATTGCAGCATCTTCAATTCTTCTGCGGTAGCTTCACGGTTCGGTTCTCTCCCATAAAAAAATTGACCTTGCAAGCCAATACACACAATAGCCCAAATGGCAGGGTTATGTCCAAGAATATGCATTTTCATCTTATGCTTCCAACTAGCAAAATTAGTACCATCAAAGCAAGGACCTCTACGGTGGTAATTTCCCTCGCTAGACGCCATACTCTCCTAGGTTGTGAAACCAAGGCTATGATCACCAAAAGCTATGGAAATCAAGGCAAATGGAGACCAAAGCTCCGATACCACTTGTAGGATCAAAAGTACGTCTAGAGGGGGGGGGGGTGATTAGACTACTTGACCAAATAAAAATCTTGCCTTTTCCCAATTTTAAGTCTTGGCAGATTTTAACAACTTAGCACAAGTCAAGTAATCAACCTACACATGCAATCCTAAGAGTATAGCAGCGGAATGTAAAACAATTGCGTATGAAGGTAAAGGGAGGAGTTTGAAGGAGAAAACACCATGTAGACACGAAGATTTTTGGTGTCGTTCTGATAGGTGGTGCTATCGTACATCCACGTTGATGGAGACTTCAACCCACGAAGGGTAATGGTTGCGCGAGTCCACGGAGGGCTCCACCCATGAAGGGTCCACGAATAAGAAACCTTGTCTATCCCACCATGGCCATCGCCCACGAAGAACTTGCCTCACTATGGTAGATCTTCACAAAGTAGGCGATCTCCTTGCCCATAAAAACTCCTTGGTTCAACTCCACAATCTTGATGGAGGCTCCCAAGTGACACCTAACCAATCTAGGAGACACCACTCTCTAGAAGGTAATAGAGGGTGTGTTGATGATGAATTACTTGCTCTTGTGCTTCAAATGATAGTCCCCCCAACACTCAGCTCTCTCTCATAGGATTGGATTTGGTGGAAAGAGGGTTTGAGTGGAAAGCAACTTGGGGAAGGCTAGAGATCAAGATTTATGTGGGTGGAATGGAATATCTTGACCTCAACACAAGTGTAGGTGGTTCTCTATCAGAAAATGTATGTTGAAGTGTAGTCATGTTCTGTTTGGCTCTGTCCATGAATGAAGAGTGGGTGGAGGGGCATATATAGCATCAACACAAAATCTAACCGTTACACACAAATCACCAAACTCGGTGGGACCGGATCAAGAAACTCGGTCAGACCGATGTAGTTCAAAATGTGAACGTTAGGATTTTCGGTGGGACCGACATGTCAACTCGGTGGGACCGATTCCGTTAGGGTTAGGGTATAACGTAATCTCGGTGATAACGATTACACAAACTCGGTGGGACCGATTTTGGTAATAGGCAAACAGACAGTTGGTCAGGCAAACTCATTGGGACCGATTCGCTCATCTCGGTTAGACCGAAACGTTATGAAGGGGAAACAAAGAGTTTGCATTGTGAACTCGGTGGGACCAATCGCTCATCTCGGTTAGACCGAAACGTTACGAAGGGAAACAAAGAGTTTGCAATCCCATCTCAGTGAGACCGAGATCCCTATCGGTGAGACCGAAATGACTAGGGTTTGTGGCAGTGGATCTGTCAAGTGAACTCGGTGGCGCCGGGTAGGAAATTTCGGTGGGGCCGAGTTTGACTTTTGGTTTGGGACATATGTGGATATGAGAAAGTAGTTGAGGGTTTTGGAGCATATCACTAAGCATTTTGAGCAAGTAACTCATTAAGCAACATCTCATCCCCTTTTAATAGTATTGGCTTTTCCTATGGACTCAATGTGATCTTGGATCACTAAAAGTAAAATGTAGAGTATTGAGCTTGAGCCAAAATGTGTTCTTAGTATTTTGAGGGGTCCACTTTGTAATCCATGCCATGCCAAAAATTGAGCTTTCTTGAAATATTTATCTTGAAATAGCATTAGCTCAATGGGCTATATATTGTTAGGAATTACGAAAACTACCCAGGGATAGTTGCACTTTCAAGTGTCATGATAAAGTAGGTTAAGGCTGCTGCCACCGTCCATAAGGACTCGCGTAAGATGGAATCTGTCAATGATTGGGTCAAGGACCAATGCTGTCGAACCTCCATGACGGATATTGGTCGGATGGTCTCTGCGATCAAAAGTGATCAGACATGCTAACCATGGGATAAATTTTGGGGCGAGTGGCTCTATGGCATAAACGTCCCTTAGTGCGCGCTTGCGCTCCTGTTTGGGGATATGAGTGACGTAGATCATGTTCACTGTTTTTACCTCGGGGGAAAATTTCTTTTGCCCCCCACCCCCGTGTTCGTTGGGCGAGGCTCTTCATCGTTGTCCTCGCTGGGCGGCCCCTTCCCTTTATGTCTAGTGTTTAGCTTACTGGCCTGTTTAAAGACCCAACAATTTCTGTTGGTATGATTGGTAGGCTTTTCAAGGGTGCCATGAAGCTGGCAAGGCCGATCAAGTATTCTTTCCAAACTGGATGGGCCATCTTTGTTTCCTTTGAATGGATTCTTCCACTGACCGGGTTTAGAGCCACTAAATCTGGCGTTGACCGTCGTATCTTCAGTATCTTCATTGTTGTTTCGACGCTTGTGTTTGTTGTACCATGGCTTGCCGTTGCTGTCTCTGGCTTCGGAGGTGCCATGGTCGCTGGTGTTGTTTCTTCTACGAGCTAGCCAGCTATCTTCTCCCGTGCAAAAGTGGGTCATAAGTGTGGTGAGAGCTGCCATAGATTTCAGCTTTTCTTGGCCGAGGTGTCGGGTGAGCCACTCGTCATGGACGTTGTATTTAAAGGCCGCGAAGGCTCCAGCGTCCAGACAATTGACAATTTGGTTCTTTTTAATTAAGAACCCGGTCCAAAGTTTCTGGGCTGACTCTCCGGGTTGCTGGACTATGTGACTAAGGTCATCGGCTGGAGGCCGAACATAGGTGCCTTGGAAGTTGTCTCTAAAGGCATCCTCCAAATATTCCCAGCTACCAATAGAGTTTTCTGGGAGGCTGTTTAGCGAGTGCCGTGCTGGTCCCTTGAGTTTAAGGGGGAGGTACTTGATGGCATGGAGATCATCACCGCGAGCCATGTGAATGTGGAGAAGAAAATCTTCGATCCATACTGCGGGATCCATCATTCCATCATATGATTCGATGTCCACGGGTTTAAACCCTTCTGTGAACTGGTGCTCCATTACCTCATCGGTGAAGCATAAGGGGTGTGCGGCGCCTCTATATTGGGCGACGTCACGCCGCAATTCAGATGAAGTACGTATGCGGTTCTTGGCCCTGGTGAGGTTATGCCTGTCGGGCCAAGCCTGATAGTCATCTTCTCGCGTTGGAGCGCGCCCCCTTGATCCATAGATTGATCTTGTTTGGCCTGCTCTATTATTCAGGTCTTGTCGTAGATCGTAGGTGTATCCTGGAGCCGCTGTCTCTCTGCCCTTACAGCAAGGTGGTGCGGGTTGGTGTTCGGCGTGGGTGGCTTCTTTGTAACGCCCATGTGGTGGTCGATCTGGTTCATTGGCGTGGTCATGTTTCGGCGGGTTTGGCTTGACGGCCTCGTCGTTGAATTGTGGCAGTAGCCGGTGCTTCAGATAAGTTTTTGTTGGGCGTTGAAGGCCATATTCTTCGGCAGCTAGGACCTGAGTCCATCTGCCATTGAGCGTGTCCTGTTCGGCTTGGAGCCGTTGCTGCTGCTTTTTAAGGCTTCTCGTAGTGGCGATTAGCTGGCGCTTAAAGCGCTCCTGCTCGAGTGGTTCCTCTGGCACGATGAAGTCTTCGTCACCGAGGCTCACATCGTCCTCAGAGAGCGGTAGATAATTACTGTCCTTTGAGTCCTCATTCCTGACCGGATCGTCGGTGTTGACCTGCCCCTCCGCCACATCATCCTGTTCGAATGTGGGCTTAACGGGGGCTTCAGGGTCTTCGGCATCCTCTGGAGTGTTATCGTCTTCGGTTCCGGTGTTGCTGTCTTTGCTATGACATGATTTTGAGCGGCGTCGCTGGCGTCGACGCTTTGGAGGTGCCTCAGCAGGTTTGTCCTCAACCGGATCCTTCCCACCGTTGTTGTCATCCTATTTGGGTGTGTCCACCATATACACCTTGTATGTGGAAGTGTCCATCCAACGTCCGGTAATCGGCGGGTCTTGACTTGTTTGTCTCCGGCATCGTCGTCCATGCTGTCGATATCTTCGGAGGTGTAGTCCAGCATGTCGGTTAAATCTTCAATAGTGGCTATGAAGTGGGTGGTGGATGGGACGTAAAATTCCCCGTTCTCAGCCCCTAGTCCGGGCTGAGCGTAGTTCGTAAGTGATTCCTCTGTAATCGCGAGGGATCACATTAAATCCAGAGCCTCATTTAATAGCGAGGTTTGTACAGGGAAACGAGAGTCCACGGGGTCGGCCGGGGCGAAGGCCTCCTGGCCAAGCTTGGTTGGTGCGGACTTCAAGAGTTCAGATTCAGAATCCAGGGGCGAGTCTGGCCTTTCAATGATAGGGGGAACCCGGTCTAATCCGGAATTTCCATGGACAGAATCGCCTCCGGATCCTCAATAGTATGGTTTGGAAGAGAGAGTCCGGTGGGCTTCAAACTCCCATCTTCGGACCTGGTGGTTTGCTCCGAATTTGAGGCCAGAGCAGTGGTCAGGGCCGCGAACCCTTCGAAGATCAAGTCTCCTCGGATATCAGTGACATAATTTAGGTTCCCAAAACTGATCTCATGACCAGGGGCGTAGCTGTCGATCTGTTCGAGGTGGCCAATCGAGTTGGCATGTAGAATGAAGCCACCAAATACAAAAATCTGGCCGGGGAGAAAAGCTTCCCCGGAAACGGCATAGTTGTAGATAATTGAACGAGTCATTAAGCCTTCTGTTGACGACACAGTGGACCTCTCAATTAAAGCTCCAATGTCGGTGTCAAAACCGGCAGATCTCTAGTAGGGGGGGGGGTCCCAAACTATGCATCTGAGGATCGAAGGTAATAGGAGGCAGAGGACATGATGTTTACCCAGGTTCGGTCCCTCGTAATGGAGGTAATACCCTACTTCCTGCTTGATTGACTTTGATAAGTATAGGGGTTACAAGAGGTGATCTACCTCGAGATCTTAGTGGCTAAACTCTAGATGCCTAGCCTATATGATTTGTCTTAGCCTCCACAGACTAAACCCTCCGGTTTATATAGACACCGGAGGGGCCTAGGGTTGTACAGAGTCGGTTTACAGAGATAGGAAACTTCACATTTGGACGCCAAGCTTGCGATCCACGCAAAGGAGAGTCCCATCCGGACATGGGGGAAGGCCTTCAATCTTGTATCTTCACGACCCATCAGTCCGGCCCACGTCACATAGCCCGGATGCCCGGGGACCCTCTAATCCCGGACTCCCTCACCCCCTCCACCCATTTTATCTAGCACTAGCCGCACCTCCCATTTACTTCACCCTGCTTTCCCAATCGAATCAAAATCCGGAGGAGAAAAACAGCGCTCTCCTGATGCCTCGTTCTCTCTCTCATCCCGCTAGGGTTACTCACACCTGGGGTTCTCCTTGCCACCGCCAATTCTCCGTGCACCCTGATACATCCATTTTGGATCATGCTTTTATGTTGATATTTATTGCATTATGGGCTGTTATTACACATTATGGTACAATACTTATGCCTTTTCTCTCTTATTTTACAAGGTTTACATGAAGAGGGAGAATGCTGGCATCTGGGATTCTGGATCGGAAAGGAGCAAATCTGAGAGACCTATTCTGCACAACTCCAAAAGACCTTAAAATTTATAGAGAATTATTTTGGAATATATAATAAATATTGGGTGAAGAAAATACCAGAGGGGGCCCACAAGGTGGCCACAAGCCTAGGGGATGCGCCCTACCCCTGGGCACGCCCTAGGGCTTGTGGGCTCCTTGGCAGGTCCCCGATCTCCAACTTCTGCTATATGAAGGGTTTTTACCTGGAAAAAATCATAAGGAAGCTTTCAGGATGAAGCTCCGCCGGCTCGAGGCGGAACCTAGGCAGAAGCAATCTACAGCTCGGGCGGACCTGTTCTGCCGGGGGAACTTCCCTCCGGGAGGGGGAAATCAAAGCCATTGTCATCACCAATGATCCTCTAATCGAGAGGGGGTCAATCTCCATCAACATCTTCACCAACACCATCTCCTCTCAAACCCTAGTTCATCTCTTGTATCCGATCTTTGTCTCAAAACCTCAGATTGGTACCTATGGGTTGCTAGTAGTGTTGATTACTCCTTGTAGTTGATGCTAGTTCATTTATTTGGTGGAAGATCATATGTTCAGATCCTTAATGATATTCAATACCCCTGTTATTATGAACATGAATATGCTTTGTGAGTAGTTAGTTTTTGTAGCGACCCGACCTCAGACGGTCAAGTCTCTGTGCTTAAGTGTCATCCCTAGATCGATATGCTGACACACATAGTACTCGAGGATTTATAACACAGGTAAATCACATGTATAAAGTAACGTAAATACTATTACCTCAATCCAAATAGTGGAAGTAACAACAAGGTTGTGGATTCCCATCAACACCAACGGCAAAGTTGATTGTAGAAATCGTAACCCTAACGTATCACTTACTTGTCGTAAGAATCCTGCAACATGAGACGTTGCAGCCACAAAGGGCCAGTACATTGAATGTACTAGCAAAGATCCATGGAAATAATGAGTAATAACTATCACTACATGCATATATGGCTGGTGGAAAAGCTCCATGGTTATAATGTTTTTGCGAAAAGCCAATTTTTCCATACATCAAAGGAATATATTTTATTTAACTACAAAGTTGGTTGATAAATATTGAGAAGGTTCCTCCAACTCAATCCCAAAATAATAATCATTAACCCAATCAAATTAATTAAATAAAGTGTTGAGATCAACATGATAATCCAAGAACCAGATACTCAAGATGTCCATAACCGGGGACACGACTAACCATGATTAGTGTGTACACTCTGCATAGGTTTGCACACTTTTCCCCACAAGACTTGATCTCCTCCGTTGGATTTCTCGCACTACAAGGTGTTTGAGAAAAGGATGACCGAGACACAGTCTTTCAGAAGCATTAACTCTCTACTCTGGATAGACAGTACCACCTACAAGCCACTACATCTGCTAGTCTACCTCTTCGAGAGCTTCACGCAACTTACTTAACTATGCCAGAGCCCATAATGGCTTGTGGCTGCACACGGAAGTTTCTAGCATGAATAATCTTATGATCCCTTTGAGCCTGGGTGGCGAGCCGTAGGATGATCACACGGGTCCCCCGGGATATCCTAGGACAACACTGGATTCTCCAGGTGCCCGCAACCAATCCACCCAGATGTGTATTAAAGTAGCCACCTTAAGTTGAACCATTAAGTAAACAATCTCACAACTGTCATGGAATACACTCAAACCCAATCCACGTCTATGAGCATAGCAAGGCAACATAAGCATAACGTAATAGTAACTCCCAAGGTTTGAATGCAGGGCAATAGGTTCCTACCTGATGAACTACTTCCCAATACCCACATGTTATCAAGTCCTAACCATGCAGTGTTTGAGGGTTGAAACTAATGCATAAAAACAGGGTATGGAAGGGATATGATCAAAATGTGAACATGCCTGTATGGTTAATGAAAATGATTCGCACTCAAAACTCTTGATAGATCTACTCGTCACACTCCAGTCAATCTAGCGTAAGCAAGCAATGGTAACCACACATAAGTAATCACTCAAAAGATCGGAAAACATCAAAGCCAAGCAAATAACTCTTGCAACATAAAACAATTTCTAACAGTACCAAAGTTATGTAAATTTGGCCTTATTAGAAAGTTTAGGTCAAGAGCTCCGATTTGCAAAAATAATCAACTAACACAGAGTTATAAAACTCAAGTTACGGTCAAACGAAGTTCAAATACTAAACTGTTTGAATTCAAATTTTAAAACTTTCAAAAACATGTTTAAGTTGTTTTACTGGATAGAGGAGTTCATAACGAAGAAGTGGGCGTTGGTTTCGTCTAATTCCGACTAACGAGCAAAAAGTAGTCAGAGTTTGAAAACCAGGGGCCAATCTGTAAATAAAATATTCACGAATAGGTCCCTGACGAAATTAAAAAGAAAAAAAAGTCTATCAAGCGAACGCTCGCTACAGAACCGAAACCGACGAAAATCGTTCATTACAGTGGTCAAAACGACGAACGTTCTCTATATAACTAGACTAAAAATAAACACCGGTTTTTAAAAAGAAAAAACCAGGAAACCGATCTAGGGTTTGGTTTGTACCGGTCAATGGCGGTTCCGGCGAATAAAACCGACGACGGCGGCGATGAACTCCAGCGATGGTCAGGACGACGTTTCTCCGGCGAGCGGGGCGAGGCGACACGGCGGCTCCGGCGCGATGACGGAAGGGCGGCGTGGCGGGCAGGAGGCGGCACTAGCGGGCGGTGGCGCGGCAAGGGGCGGCTGCGGCGGCGTCGCAGGGGATCTCGCCGGCGGCGGGTGGCAATCTGCAGCGCGGGGCGGCGGCGTGATGCCGGAGGACGGTGGCGCGAACAGAGAGAGAGGCGGGGCCCGGGCCGCTTTTTAAGGAGGGGAGGAGGCGCGAGGCGTGGGCGAGGGGGTAGAGGAGGCGGCGGCGCGGCGGACTCCGGGGAGGAGTCCCGGTCGGCGATGAATGTGGAAGGCGGCGAGGAGCTGGGCCTTGGCCTGGCTTCGGCTGGGCCGGCCTAGTCGGCGGAAGAATTTTTTAAAACACAACGAGAAATAAAATAAAGCAAAATAAAATAAAATAGAACCTAGGCATATAATATATCAAAATTTTTCAGAAAAATATTTTCTACAACTAGAACATTTTACTAACGTCAAATAAAGTCCATAAGAATTCAAATAAAGCAAAGAGTGCTTCTGCTCTAATAAAACCCCAATAAAAATCATTTTGAAAATACCAAAATAAATTCAAATTAATTTCTCTACAATTTTCAAATGTAGGTAATCATTTTACCCTATTTTCCATATATTTTATTTTTGGAGAAAAATAATTTGAACAAAACCCTAATAACTCCAAATTGAAAATAATTTCTAAAGGAGTTTAAATTTGATAGTTTGAAAACTCCCAACTCATATTTCGTATAATTATAAGAAGTCATTTTATCTTCTCTCGTGAAAATCATTGAGTTGCGTAAAGTTTCTGAGTTGGAAAATATTTCCAAATAAATACAAATATTTTCAAAAACCCTTTGCATTTATTTTAAATGGAAGAAGTCATGTCTCTTCTCTCTAGGGTTTTGTATTTGAAAAGAATTTGAATTCATGGAGATCAGAAAGCAAAGATGAAAGTTTGGGAAGTCCTTTTATTCCCTCTCATTTAACTTTCAAAAGTTTCAAATTTCACTCAACTTCACAGAATCAATCAAACAATCAATCATAACTATCCATTAATTATAACATTCCAAAATTTACAATTTTGGGATGTTACAAACCTACCACCCTTAAAATGAATCTCGTCCTCGAGATTCGGAGAGGCTAGAAAGAAATAGGTTAGGTTTGGGGTCTTCTCAAAATCCACCGATAATCACAGGGGGTCTGGGGTCCTACCCTCCTTAGAAGCATGGTTACGGTTCCATCAATACTCATATGCTCCATCCTTATTCTTGACAGTGTCGGTCTTCTCAAATTCTTGGAAAATTCCTTCTCTGGGTACCTCCGGTAGTGGTATAACCTTTTTCCTCAATTCCTGTGTCCTTGGTAAGGTTCTTCGAGGACTGGGTCTTCTTAGCTGACAGGTCTGGCGCCAATATTGAACATCTATCAGTATCTCATGGTGGTCAACAATTTATGGTTTTATCCTGCAGGAAATGGGTCTGGGATTCATTCTCACCGTATAACCTATGATTGACAACGGCTGCCGTGTACAAGGGAAAAATTCTTATACCATTCTAAGGTTTAAACAAGGTTTTTATCGTCGTCTCTCTACTATAGGCGAGTCACTCAGATTTACCATCCCACATAGCAAGGCGAATAATAAGAGTAAGTCGGTATCGTGATCAATCCACCCCGCACCCAAATCATTACCTTGTATACGGTTTAGCGAATCTCGCATTCTAACACTCGGTCATCCTCACAAGCATTGCAGAATTTCTCTTGTCGACGACCTAAGTTCAGATATATCCATTGACTCTGCAAGCCAAACAAACATCTATCGTTCCTTCACAACTCTCAGGTTTTGCGTAAACTCCTATAAAATCATCTGTTGCTAAAATCGTAACTTCTTCCAGGGTTTTTCCTTCAGCAAGAGTGTGCTTGCTTCTTGGCAGGTCCTAGGGCCTGTGGGTTATGGCCCATCTCATCACTTGTAAACCTTGAACTCATCCTCGGGGCAACTGATCTTTAATCCAACATCCAACTTCCAGCTTCCTAGCATACTTAAAATCCGTCCAATTGTATTGTCTCACTTCCTTCTATTGGCACCAAACTAAGAGGTGATTACTCAGGCTCATCATGGATTTACAACTGCTCCTTATTACCAACATTACACCTCCTTTATATCCCATAGTACTTCATCTCTTCATACTCCTGGGGATACCCCACATATCAACACAAAACTCCTTCTTATTTTGTCCGAAGTCCACTTCATGGAATATCATCATCCCTTCCAGGAGTTTAGTGTCCTCACTAGGTACTACCACCCTTGAAATGCACACTTCTTCCATAGACCATATTTCTCATATCCTCAAAAATGGTCAAAAATCCTTCTTCATAGAGTAACACTCATAAAGATTCAGCGTATGAAATCATGACACAAGAACTCTATTGATTTCATGAATTCATTACAACATCTCAAACTTCCATTCCATAACTCACTCCATGCCCCCCCCCAAAAGAACGCTTCCTACTACATTTATTAGCAATGTTATGTTCTCAACTACTTAGCTCCAGCTTTCATTTTGTCGGGACATTTATTAGCATAGTGTCCTGTTTCCTTGCAGCATAAACAAATAACTTCTGATAAGTCTTTAGGCTTCTTGGGGATGGTGTCCGCCCTATGGGCTCTTGGCTTCCTCTTTCGACATTTCTCGGCGTATTTCTTCTTTCGACATTTATAGGCGTAATGACCTAAGTTCTTGCACCTGTAACAGATGATATGACTCAGATCCTTCCCGGAATCCAATCTACTTCTCTTCCTAGACTTTTCCGTTCCAATCAGGGCTTCTATTTCATGTGGGTCATACTCTACTTCCTCTGTCGGGAATTCTACTAGATCCCCATTCAAACAATTCTGGGAGATGTGTCCTTCTTCTCCACACGAATAGCAAGACTTGGTGCAAGGTTTAACTGCGTCTTCTTCGGGTGTGTCCTCCACCTCTTCCTTCATCACCAGTTCTTCTAAAATTTCCATAAGGGCTCCTTTCATCGCTTCTTTCTTCTGCTGGATGGTTCTTTGTACCATGGGGTAAATGTGACACTGAACAGGGTAGTGGGTAGTCCCTTCACACAAGAAACAAGTGATCTGCCTAGTTGGGCATTCTTCAGTTGGGTGACTTCCTTCACAATTAGGGCATTCATCCTTGTGTTCTTTATGGGTGTGTCCCATTTCTCCACAAATCTAACAAGCACAAGGCTTCTTCTCTTTAGGTTCACCTGCTTTCGGGTAAGACGGGACCTCAGTAAAATCGTCTTGAATTCATCCCAAGCATTGGTTCCATTCCATCCCTGTATGGCTTGATGTATCTCTCGCCATTTTGCAGCACCTTGTGTGATCTTTCGTAGTGTATGGAACCATATACTCTCCTTCAATACCGTGCTCCTTCATGCGATCTTCCATGTTTCATATCCAGTGTGCTACCTCCAGTTGTGTCATGAATCTCGGAAATACTCGTCCATCTCCATTCGTCATCTTTTGGGATCCAAGGGTTTTGGGGTGAGATAAGATAGATCGAGAGGGATGAATAGAATACATACAATAGTTTTGAAAAGACAGATTTTTATTGTGGCTGTTGGAAAACCATCAAACAAATGACAGCTCATAATCGTCGCATCTAACGTAGGTATATAATAGGGGTTTGTTCTTCTAAAGGTCAATAAATCTTCATCAAACTCTTCAAGCCTTGTACATGTCTCTGATGGCTTCTTCCGATCGTGCTTGTCCTTCTCAAGTTCTTTTGCCAGATCATCTTTGTTGAAGCAAAATCTCTCATGACGTCCTTTAATATTCTAGAGTTGCGTTCTAAACTTCTGGGTTTCAACATCCTTGGCATGAACCATGTCCTACTGTCCTTCAGTTCCTGACAAATCTCTCATATCTCGAGGTTTTGCTCCTCTCACTTGGCTACTCTCAGCTTTTGGGTCCTGAGTTCTTCACGAAATGCTTCCTTATCAAATACAAGTTCCCGAAGGTCCATCTTAAACTTCCTGATGTAATACTCTAGATCCTGGCGATACACCAACTATGATTGAAACTGCATCCTTTGCTAATAGATGCTCCATCAGCCTTCTACCATCCAATCCTTCCGAAGAAATGCATGCTTAACTCAACATGGTGACAATAGCATAAACAGGCAATAACACCATGGTTAGCCGTGTCTATGCCCATGTTACTGCCATGAGCTTTCATTCCATAATTGATATCTCCTGTCTTAGGGTTTTCTTGACAAAAACATTGAGTTCTAATGCTCCATGTTCCGGTCTTCCTCCGATACACCTTCATCTCGGGTATTGATAGCTTCCTTAGTCTGCCAAGTTCCATAAGGGGTGCCTTCCTAGGTCATACAAATCTGGAAATTCTTTAGAGCCTTCAAATTCTCCTAGTCTTCAGAGTCTTCAACCGTCATAGTTTCCATTATTATAATGCATGGTAAAAATCCTCTTTATTCTGAAGTGGACTTAGTTGGCCGATATCTTGTACTTCTTGGAGTGGTGTCATCAGTCGAATCTTCGAGTGGTCAAAAGGGAAAAAGGGTATGGTCTAACTAAAAGGGAAATTGAATAAGCTCAGAAGAGAATAGAAGTAAAGGATCTTTTTGAAAATGAAGTTGTAGAGAAAAATCTTTCCTATGGGCTTGCTAGTTTCTAGGGTTCACGCCCTATAGTCAACATGTGCTCTGATACCATCTTGTAGCGACCCGACCTCAGATGGTCAAGTCTCTATGCTTAAGTGTCATCCCTGGATCGGTATGCTGACACACAGTACTCGAGGATTTATAACAGGGGTAAATCACATGTATAAAGTAATGTAAATACTATTACCTCAATACAAATAGCAGAAGTAACAACAAGGTTGTGGATTCCCGTCAACACCAACGGCAAAGTTGAGTGTAGAAATCGTAACCCTAACGTATCACTTACTCGTCATAAGAATCCTGCAACATGAGATGTTGCAGCCACAAAGGGTCAGTACATTGAATGTACTGGCAAATTCACACCATAGGAG